>NC_086115.1:14136610-14736610 GCF_963921235.1 Mobula hypostoma | reverse complement strand
ACTAATGAGGGAGAGGGAGAAGTGGAGAGTCCGTCATCGTGCCCGACGCTGGCCTCCTAGGCCTGAGTCGACGTAGTAGTAGTAGTAGTAGTAGTAGTAGTAGTTGATAAGTAGAGTCATACAGAAGTACAGCACAGAAATAGGCCCTTCGGCCCATCTAGCCCTTTCCCATCAACCTGCAATGGGACCATAGCCCTCCATACTCCTACTATCCACGTACTTATCCAAACGTCTCTTAAATGTTAAAATTGAGCTTGCAGACATCACTTGTGCTGGCAGCTCTTTCCACACTCTCACGACCCTCTGAGTGCAGAGCTTCTCCTGTATTCCCCTTAAACTTTTCACCTTTCACCCTTAATCCATGACCTCTGGTTGTAGTCCCACCCAACCTCAGTGGAAAAAGCCTGCTTGCATTTAGTCTGTCTATACCCCTCATAATTTTGTATACCTCTACCAAATCTTCTCTCAATCTTCTATGATCTAAAGAATAAAGTTCTAACCTATTCAATCTTTCCTTATAACTCAGGTCTTCCAGTCTGGCAATATCTTTGTAAATGTTCTCTGTACTCTTTCAACCATGGTTACATCTTTTCTCTGCACAGCATGAGAAAAACTGTAGGTGACCAAAATTGCACACGATACTCCAAATTAGGCCTCACCAACGTCTTATACAACTTCAACATTACATCCCATCTTCTGTACTCAATACTTTGAGTTATGAAGGCCGATGTGCCAAAAAAGCTTTCATTAGAACCCTATCGCTCTGTGATGCCACTTTCAATGAATCATGGACCTGTATTCTTAGATCCCTTTGTTCTACCACATTCCTCAGTGCCCTATCGTTCACTGTGTAAGACCTATCCTGGTTGGTTCTGCACTTGTCTTCATTAAATTCCATCTGCCATTTTCCAGCTGATGCCAATCTCTCTGCAAGCCATGATAGCCTTCCGCACTGTCCACTGCACCCCCAATCCCCCAAGTTTGCTAATCCAGTTAACTACATTATCATTGATATAGATGACAAACAAGAGTGGACCCAGCACCAGTCTCTGCAACACTCCACTCATCACAGGTCTCCAGTCAGAGAGCCAACCATCTACTACCACTCTCTGGCTTCTCCCATAAAGCCAATGTCAAATCCAATTTACTACTTCATCCTGAATGCTGAGCGATTGAACCTTCTTGACCAGCATCCCATGTGGGATCTTGCAAAATGCTTTGCTAAAGTCCATGTAGACGTTACAAGGCATCTACTACCTTGCCTTCACAAACAAGAGAAAATCTGAAGATGCTGTTAATCCCAACAACACAGACAAAAATTGCTGGAGGAACTCAGCAAGCCAGGCAGCATCGGGCTGAAACGTCGACTGCACTTTTTTCCATAGATGGTGCCTGGCCTGTTGAGTTCCTCCAGCATTTTGTGTGCACTGCCTTGTCCTCGTCCATTTTCCTGGTAACTTCCTCAAAAAACTCTATATGATTGGTTAGGCATGACAACAATAAACCAACTTACCAATTTACTGGTTACCTCTAGTCAAAGTTGAGTCCATCATCATCATCATAGCTTGTCACACCAGACAGCCAGCCACTCTAGTGTTGTTTGGTTGATGTTGAGCAGGTCAGTATCAGCTAAATCAGGTGAGAGTGGGCAGCTGCGCAGAACGTGTTCAATGTTCTGCACCCTTTCGCCACACTCACAGGATTCACTGGTCTTTAACCTCACTTCACCATATTGTCCCCCGTCCTACAAACTCCCGCTCTCGCTCTGTTGACAGTGCACCACTTCCGTCTGTCAAGCAGTGCCCCGTCTGGCAACATTTCTGTGGGGTCTTGCACTGTATTGTTTGGTGGGGTTCTGGCTTCTGTTTGTTGCCAGAGCTCAATCCTGTATGTTTGGGGGGTTGTTCCATGTGGTAATTCTTCCACTGTAGCAAAGTTTTTCCTTGATCTTAGGCGGTTGGAAACTGGCACATGATGGTGTAGTGGGTGCCGTGGATCCAAGTTCTGTTTACCTTTTTCAATTTTTGTTGTAGTGTGTCTTCGGATCTCTGGGGGAGCAATGCCTGCAAGTCTGTAAATGATGTTAGTGGGTGTGGGGCACAGTGTGCCCGTGATTATTCGGCAGGCTTCGTTAAGCAACGGGTCTATTTTCTTCACATGGGCTGATCTGCCCCACATAGGTGCACAGAATTCTGCAGGGCCTTAGCTGAGTGCTAGGGTGGTTGATCTAAGTGTGTGAGCATTAGCTCCCCATTTCGTGCCTGCTAATTTTTTCAAGAGAGAATTGTGAGAGCCAACTTCCCTTGGAGTTTTTGGATGTGGGTGGCAAATGAGAGCATCCTGTCCAGTGCCACGCCCAGGTAAATTGGAGTCAGATGGTGTTCGAGCTCCTTCCCACACCAGAAGATCTTGAGTTTCCGAGCTGCTTCTCGATTCCTCAGGTGGAATGCACACACTTGAGTTTTTGATGGATTTGGGTTCAGAGACCATTTTTCATAATACTGCTTCATTGCTTCGAGGACTGCTGAAAGTCGTACTCAACTTCTTGGAAGGAGTTAGCTTGTGTTGCTATGCATAGGTCGTCTGCATAGATAAACCTGCGTGTTAGGAAAGGTTGGTTGGTCGTTTGTGTAAACATTAAATAGTAGAGGTGCCAGGACTGATCCCTGTGGTAGTCAGTTCTTTTGTGGACGCCAGCTACTCTTAATTCCATTAGTTTCTACATAAAATCTACGAGTTTCTAGGAGGCTTCTTATTATTTTGACTGTGGTTTCGTTCTTTAACATTTTAGATAATTTCAGTAGAAGGCCTCTGTGATTCACAGTTTCATATGCTGCTGTTAAGTCAACGAGTACTGCCCCTGTAATTTGTTGCATTTCAAAGCCATCCTCAATATACTGGGTTAAGTTCAGGACTTGACCGCAGCAAGAGCGGCCTGGCCTGAACCCGGCTTGGTCTGGTGTTAGAAGATCTTCGACTAAGGGGGATATTCTTTTCAGTATGAGTCTCTCATAGAGTTTATAGAGGGTGCAGAGCAAGGAAATCGGTCTGTAATTTTTAGGAATGTTGAGGTCTTTATTGGGTTTGAGGAGAGCAACAACTTTGGCTCTTCTCCATTTTTTAGGTATTTTTAATGATCTTAGGTAACAGTTAAAAAGGGACAGAAGCCACTGGAGTGCTTTAGGTCCAAGATGTTTAAGGAATTCATTAAGAATCCCATCTATGCCAGCAGCTTTGTTGGATTTTAGGAAAGTTGAGTTTATTGTCATATTCACAAGGATGTGTGCACAGGTGCAACGAAAAACTCACTTACAGCAGCACCACAGACACATAGCGTTACAGACACAACATTTGGAAGAAGAGCACAAATTAAGCATAAAGTATGCATACATTACGCAAAATTTTGCAGGAAAGAGTACAATTAGAACAAAATAAAGTACTTTGTGGTGCAAAAATGGTCATTCATTGTGTTGCTAAACTGCTGTGAGTAGGGCTTTGTAAGTGGGTTCACGAACAAAATGGTTGAAAGGAAGTAGCTGTTCCTGAACCTGGTGGCGTGGGAGGTCAGGCTTCTGTACCTCCTGCCTGACGTTAGCTGCAAGAAGATGCCGTGACCCGGATGGTGGGGATTTTTGATGATGGATGTTTCCTTCTTGAGGCAATGCTTCCTGTAGTTACTTCAGATGGTGGGGAGGGATGTGCCAGTGATGTATTGGGCTGAGTCCACTCCTCTTCTGCAACCTCTTATGATCTCATGCATTTGAATTGTCAAATCAGACCATGATGCAATCAGTCAGGACACTGCGTAGACCTCAATGCACTGCATAATGATTTGATCCATATGAACAGTACGCAAGAAAAGCTTCTCACTGTGCCTCAGTACATGTGACAATAATAAACCAGTTTGAGTTTGGTGACATCCCAACGATCTTTA
Organism: Mobula hypostoma; assembly: GCF_963921235.1. Lineage (NCBI taxonomy): Eukaryota > Metazoa > Chordata > Chondrichthyes > Myliobatiformes > Myliobatidae > Mobula > Mobula hypostoma. The sequence goes on along the minus strand of NC_086115.1, from coordinate 14,732,676 downwards.
AACCTCTCCAAGAGAGCAGAGACTGAATCCCAGACTTTCTGAACAGGTCTGCTACATTCAGCTCAGTCAACAGCAAAGATAAATGTGAATATGTTAGAAGGGAAATATTAAGAAACTTATTAAAGATGTTATAACAGGGTGTTTAGATAAACTTAAGGTAGTCAGGTAAAGTTAATATTGCTTTGTGAAAGGGAAGTCACTTTGAGCAATTTACTAGGGTCCACCACGGGCAAAGCCCTTTCACCATTGGGCACATTTACATGGAGTGCTGCCACAAGAAAGCAGTATGCGTCGTCAAAGATCCCCACCATCCTGGCAATGCTCTCTTCTCACTGCTGCCACTGGGAAGGAGGTACAGGAGCCTCACCACCAGGTTCAGGAACAGTTATTCCCCCTCAACCATTAGGGTCCTGAACCAGCGTGGATAACTTCACTCACCTCGATGCTAAACTGACTCCACAACCTACAGGCTGGGAGACCGTTTCGCTGAACACCCACGCTCTGTCCGCCAGAGAAAGCAGGATCTCCCAGTGGCCACACATTTTAATTCCACATCCCATTCCCATTCTGACATGTCTATCTACGGCCTCCTCTACCGTCAAAATGAAGCCACACTCAGGTTGGAGGAACAACACCTTATATTCATGCCTCCAACCTGATGGCATGAACATTGACTTCTCTAACTTCCATTAATTCCCCACCTCTCCTTCGTACCCCGTCTGTTAGTTAGTTAGTTATTTATTTATCTATTTATCTATCTATCTATCTATCTATCTATCTATCTATTTATTTATTTATTTATTTATCTATCTATTTATTATTAATTTTTTCTCTGTCTCTCCTTTTTATCCCTCTGTTCCTCTCACTGTACCCCTTGCCCATCCTCTGGGCTTCCCCTCTCCCCCTTTCTTTCTCCCTCGTCCTCCTGTCCCATGATCCTCTCATATCCCTTTTGCCAATCACCTGTCCAGCTCTTGGCTCCATCCCTCCCCCTCCTGTCTTCTCCTATCATTTCAGGTCTCCTCCTCCCCCTCCCACTTTCAAATCTCTTACTAGCTCTTCTTTCAGTTAGTCCTGACGAAGGGTCTCGGCCCGACGCGTCGACTGTACCTCTTCCTAGAGATGCTGCCTGGCCTGCTGCGTTCACCAGCAATTTTTATGTGTGTTGCTCCACAACCTACAGACACAATTTCAAAGGCTCTACAACTCATGTTCTTAGTACTATTTATTCGCACTTAAAAAATTATTATTGGCGCAATTGGCTCTCTTTTGCGCATTTGTTGTTTGTCAGTCTTTGCTAGATATGATTTATCATAAATCATATTCTTTATTTCATGTGTTTCATAAAATCATGTGTTTCTTCATTTTCCTGTAAATGCCCGCAAGAAAATGAATCATACGTTCTCTGATAACAAGTTTACTTTGAACTTTGAGTGCCTTGAAGCTGTAGTGCGTGTTATGTGAGCAGAGGAATATTTGGGTGGATGATACCCAGGTAGTCAGAAGGACCTGAGAACGCGAGGGGCAGAATCGTGGGCGGAGGGGGGAATGTGAGGAGCAAACTGGGATTGGTGTGGGAATGGTGTGAATGAGTGGTTGACGGCCAGCATGGACTTGATGGGGGGAAAGGCCTGTTTTCATGCTGCACACGCTGATGACTCTATGACGAGGTTTAGTTAAGAAGTTAAGGGTTCTTGTATCTACTAGAGTTCAGGAGGGTGAGCAGTGACAAATGAAACATGCTCTGTCCTTTGAGGTGAGTGTGGAGAGGATGTTTGCTCCTGTGGAAGAATGTAGAAATGTTTAAGATTGAGGGTTATTGAAGGGTTGTTTTTTTGAGGCTTATGAGTTTCTTCTCTGAGGCCTCAGAGAAAGAAGCATTAGTTATTTTGAAGGCAAAGATTGAGGTTATTGGTGGTAATTATTGGAAATGTTTAATTACCATTTGTTAATTAGTATTTTTAGAATTAGTTATTAAGTGGGGTAATTAACAGTAGTTAATTAATGGTAATTGATTAGCATTATTGGGGTGTATAAGTTGTCCCAGGAGGGGTAGCATATTTGGTGAAGGGACTTTGTGTCCATTCTGGGGCAGCTCACTCACCTTTGGTCCCCACCGGGCACTCGGCTCTCACCTGTGGCTCCAAGCAGCTGTGGGTACGCGCCAGCACCCACACCTCGGTGCCACCGCTCCGACAGGCGTGTGAAGTCAGCTCTGGCAGACTGGGCAGGTGAGATCCACAGTGAGATGAAGTGGCCTGGAAGGCAGTGCAGCACGGCTCTGTGGAGTGCAAAGGGCATCCATTGGGACCAAGGAAGATCCCAATTGTCACGACTACTCATACCCACTGGACCCAGACGAGGTGAGGGCGTGGAACTGTCGCAGTGCAAAGGCTTTTCCACTTTAATAACTCTTCCGACACAGGTTTCCCGTCATTGTTGGATATGACTGATAACCACCAATGGTAATTCATTAATGACAATTAACATTAATTAATTCACTCCAGTCAATTGCTCCTAGTTACCCAGATAACACTAATAATTCAAAAAAAAATTAACTTAATTAATATTTAATTAATGTTAGTTATTTAGGGTAACAATTAATGACTATTAATACAGAATGGGGTGAAAGGTTACTAGGGCAGGGGTAGGTCTGAGGCCTCTGTCGGTCAGAGTTGACCGTGGATGTTGCATCCTAGCTGTCTAGATACACAAGCCTGGGTAGTACGGTATGGAGAGCAAGCTGTTGCCCATGTAGCAAGCTCTCCCTCTCCACACAACTGATGAACCCAGAGGAACGGCAGAGACTCATACAGTTTGGTGCCAGCAGCATCTCAGGAGTTGCCAGTCAGCATTGAACTCAGTGTAGGACTGCATTAGAGACTCCAGCTCTGGCTTTTTCCCTCTGGGTTTACTCCCGAAGTCTTCCCCATGAATGGGTTTAGCCGCAAGGCAGCGGAGGTTTGAGACCAGAGTTTTCCTTCTCCTAGATGAGCTGCCAGCCACGGCTGACGAGCCCCATCTGCCCGAAGTGACAGGTTTGAAGGTGCCAGTAACCCGGTCGGAATATACTATTGCTGGTTGTAATAACCTCAGACATGTTGTTATTGAGTGTGGAGAGACAAGGCGTGAACAGTTTGGTCACCACCCTATGTGGAGGATGTGACCGCAATAGAGAGAGTGTAGAAGAGATTCACCAGCATATTGCTGGGACTGGAGGGCTGTAGAAGTAGGAAGAGACTGGACTGCCACGTTTCCTCTCTTTGGAATGTAGGGGCTGCGGGTGACTTCAGTTTATACAATTATGAGGGCCATAGCGAGGATGGACAGTTGGAAACATTTCCCCTAGGGTATCGGGGTCTAGAGCCAATAGGTTTAAGGTTTAAGATTAGAGGGGAGAAGTTTAAAGGAGATCTGATGGGTATGTTTTTCACTCAGAGGCTCGTGCAAGTGTGGAACGAGCTGCCAGAGGAGGGTGAGGGTGCAGGTAGTGTTACAATGATTGGAAGTCACTTGGAAGGTAGTTGGACAGCAAAGGAGAGGGGTACAGGTCTGATGCAGGCATTGGTGTTGATAGGCATCGTGGTCAGCATTGGCAAGATGGGCCAAAGGGCCTGTTTCTGTGCTGTGGTTCTTGGGTGTTTCCAGGAACATTGAAAATGAGGAGGAGAAAGAGAAAGGGGGGTTGAGACTGGAAGTGAGAGAGGGAAAGTATGGATTTGAGATGGGAAAAGAGAGAGAGAGAGCGAGATGGGGATTGAGTAGAGGTGAAGGACAGTGGGGTAAAAGAGGGTTGAGAATAAGAGGGAGATAGACAAGAGTTGAATGTGGTGAGAGAGAGCAGGGGGTTAAGACTTGGGAAAGAGAGAAGAGAGAGAGAAAGAGAGAGAGAGAGAGAGAGAGAGAGAGAGAGAGAGCTGAAACAATAGGGGATGTTTTCTCCCTCTGTTTCTCTCTGTTCAGAGGCTGCCTGACACACTGAATACCTCCTGCAGACCCACTTTATTTCAGATCTCCCGTGCCTGCTGTATTTTGCTTTTGCTCTGGCAGCTTTCTTTGTAGGCTTGATGTAAAACTGTGCTTTCACCACTGCAAAAGCTAATTTCCTACATTTTTTTTGCAATGGTAAAAGTGCTTTGATTTTATAAAACATTGTGTTGCCACAAAATCAGACTCACATTCAATGATATCCACTAAGAGGTGTAAGAAGTCTCTCTGCTTTAAATGATAAATCACCGCTTTCAAAATTATTCTTGACAACTTCTCATAGATCAGTGACTCTCTGCCTTCAACGGGTGAGGATATATTCAGCTGAGTGATTGCTTGTGGGATTTGTGCTAGGCAAGTGGAACAGTGAGTCACATCACAGAATTTCAGCTGTTGACTATCTCGGCGTAAGTGCACTTTTAAGAGCTGAGTCGTACAACATTGGTACATGGGTCACCTTAGCCAGACCAGCGACTCCCAGTTGCCACGGCGCTGGCTTTGTTTGTCCCTTTTCCAAAGGAGGGTTGTTCAGTGAATAGTACACTGAACAGTGCAGCTCAGTACAGGCCCTTTGGCCCACAATGTTGTGCCGACCTTTTAATCTTACTCCAAGGTCAATCCAGCTCTTCCTCCGACATAGCCCTCCATTTTTCTTTTACACATGTGCCTCTCTGAGGCTCTTAAATGTCCCTAATTTATCTGCCTCTACCACTGCCCCTGGCAGTATGTTTCACATAACCACCTATCCCTGTGTGAAAAAAAAACTTTCCTCTGACGCTCCCCCCCCCCACCCCCCAGGATGTCCCTGCAGTCATATTAAAATTGTGTCCTCTCTTACTATCCATTTTCACCCTGGGGAAAACGTCACTAACAGTGCACTGGATCTATGCCTCTTATCATCTTATACACCCCTGTGAGGTCACTCTCATCCTCAGTACTCCACTATTCACACAGTTTACAGCCAACGGCTTCCAACTATAATACGGCTGCCTCTACCCACAACGTAGTCGAGCCCTGGAAACCTCCTAGCATAGCCAAGGATAGAGGGTACACCTCGTTCACCTTCTCTAGAGACACACAGGCATGGATGTAATACTGGAAGAGGGGAAAATTGTACTAGCTTGGTGGCGGAGCCTAGTATTTGCTCCCCACACTCCCCACCATGTGGCAGTTCAGGACCCACTAGTACCTTTGATTTGAGCCCAAGCCTGGGCTCCCTGCTGACCTGTCGTGATATTTGACTGATTGGTCACAGCTCAGCAAAACGGTTAAGTGACCTTAAGATTTTAAGGTTCTTTTCTGTAAAACTATGGATAGGTAAATTCACTTGAAAGTACATTCAAATGCTGTCAGCTAGTTTCTAAAGATGATCTTTATTTGTCACCTGTACATTGAAACTTTGAGACATCCAGTGAAACGTGTCATTTGTATCAGCGACCAACATGGTCTGCGGATGTGCTGGGGACCAGCTGACAGGTTCGCCATGCTTCCAACGCCGAATAGGCATGTCCCCAACTTACTAACCCTAACCTTGGGAATGTGGGAGGAAACCAGAGCCCCCAGAGGAAACCTCCGTCATCATGGGGAGAACGTACAGACAGTGGCGGGAACTGGATCCTAATCACTGGCGCTGTGAAGTGTTACGCTAAACGCTATGCTGCCACGCTGCTATAAACAAAGCAACACCGTGAAATAAAGAAAACACGTCTCATCTGAACCTAAGACGACCTTTGTGACCTTGCTCATGTGAAGGGGTCTGGGCTGCAGACTGGAGTTTATCCAGACCCCAGAATCATCCAGCTTACAGTCTGATGCCGGATCCCGAGGTTTGGCCTAAAGTGCGTGGAGAGGTGCACACAGCCCACCTCCGGGCGTTCCTGACTGACCGTAGGCCAGAAGCTGATGCAGAGCAGGGAGTAAGTTGCCGAGGGAACGGTCAGTGAATCCTGGCCAATGGCTGTACACGACACTACTACTCAGCCAATGGCCACTGTCTTCATTAAAGGAAATCCCATCCACTGATTCAGTTGTCTATTCAATCAGGAGATTGAAATGAGGAGAAGATGGCAGCATGACGGCGGCGCTCGCAGCCTCTCCGGTGAATGATGTCTGTAATCTGTCAAGTAGGGGACCGTGCACAATTCTGATTTGATGGAGACAGACGTGACAGTACAGAGGAACATCTGGAAAACTTCTGAAATGCCCGCTTCGCTGCCGCTGCTACCGTGTGGTAACCGGAATCTCCGGAGCAGAAGGCCTCGAATCCTCGGCTTTGCTTGTTTCAGCGGCCAGGGCTAGGTCGAAGGCGCTCGGCAGAGGATGGCGCTCGGGAGGCTGTATCGGAGGGGCTGGTTGGAGGCTCGAAGTTTTTGGACGGACGGACTCAGTGTCGGCTGTGGTTGGCTGCTTCCAAGGCATCAGCAAGTTGATGGTATCTGGAGGTTTATGGCAGGGAGTTTCTCCCTTTTGCCGCTGCTATCGGGGACTCGGGACTTTGAGAATTTTTTTACCATGCCCATGGTTTGTTCTTCATCAAATTATGGTATTGCTTTGCACTGCTGTAACTACATGTTATAATTATGTGGTTCTGTCAGTGTTAGTCTTTGGTTTGTCCTGTTTTTCTGTGATATCACTCTGGAGAAACATTGTATCATTTCTCAATGCATATATGCATTTCTAAATGACAATAAAAGAGGACTGAGTGTTCTGATAATCTAATCAACCAGACTAAGGAGCCTACAGACACAATATCTGCTGATGTTTTCAGGAGATGAAACCATCTCCAGTAAATTCAAGTTTACTGTCATGCACACACATGTCCAGAGTATAAACACCATGAAAATTAGCTTTCAACAGCAGCACTTTACAAACATGACAAGCCAATTATATTAGCTTAAATCAACATTAGTTATCTATAATTTACATGACACAATAATGAAAATAACATAATTCAGGTTGGGGGAAACATAGTCTGAGGCAGTGTTAGGGGAATTCAGGTTTGTTTCAGAGCCTGATGGCAGTGGGGAAGAATCTACTGTTGAACTTCAAGGTGTGGGTCTCCAAACTCCTGTAACTTCTGTCTGATGGTAGCATTGAGGTGACGACATGGCCCTGATGTGGTGGCGGGGCTCCTGGATGATGGATGTCACATACAGTTCTGCTCTCCTTCGACGAATGATGTTTCTGCTGCACATAAGAGAAGAGGTACTTATTCTAATTCCTGGAGTGAGCAAGTTGGGCAATGCTATCTAGATTTCCGAAGAACAGGAAGCAAAGTTTTAGTCTGGGTGAGGGTTTCTCAACCTGCAACATTGACTGCATGGAATCCATAGATGCTGCCTGGCCTGCTGAGTTTGTATGCAGGGATCAAAATTTCCAGCACCTGCAGAATTTCTTGTGATTAAGTTGAGGGAAATATAGTCTGGGGTAGAAACAGAGATTTTTATATTGGTCCAAGAACCTGATGGCAGTGGAGTAGAAGCTGTTTTTGAACCTTGAGGTGTGGGACTCCAGGCTCCTGACCTCTCTCCTGTTGATAGCAATAAGAAGAGGGCATTGTCCAGACCGTGGGGTCCCTGATGATGGAGTCACCTTCCTGAAACATCATCTCTGGTAGATGTCCCTCAGTGGTGGGGAGAGCTGTACCCATGGTGGAACTGTCTGAGTCTCGCCACTCTCTGTAGCCGCCTGAGTTCCTGTGAAGTTCACATAGCAGGCCATGACACAACCAGCCAGAACGCTTTCCACCGTACATCTGTAAAGGCTTGTCAATATCTTTGATGACAAGCCAAATTTCCTGGGATTTCTAAGAAAGTGAGGTCACTGGCATGCCTTACTTCATGGTTCCTATTCATAGAATTGGTCATCCAAGATTTTAACACCCAGGAACTTGATAACATTTCCACTGCAGACCCTTCAATGAGGGCTGGTGTTGGTCACCTGACCTCCCCTTCCTGAAATTCACAGTTATTAAGGCTGTGCAAGTTCAAGTTTATTGTCCTCTGATTGTGCGTTTATGCAACCAAACAAAACAACATTCCTCCAGACCACAGTGCACCCTCAAAGCAAAACATACACATAACATATAAGACAAAATATTACCATAAATAGATAGATAGATAGATATACTTTATTAATCCCGAGGGAAATTTGGTTTCGTTACAGCCGCACCAACCAAGAATAGAGCATAAATATAGCAATACAAAAAACCCCAACAATCAAACAACAAAATGCAAACTATGCCAGATGGAAAATAAGTCCAGGACCAGTCTATTGGCTCAGGGTGTCTGACCCTCCACGGGAGGAGCTGCACGCTCGATGGCCACAGGCAGGAACGACTTCCCGTGCCGCCAAGTGTTGTATCATGTGGAATGTGGCCGAAGTCCAACAGTAAAAAGTTCAATGTCCAGTCTGCAAACACGTTCCTCTATCATAATATGCTCCAGATTGCACCATCTGTTGTTAACCAGATCAGTAAGCACCCAACTCCTTTACGCTTACCGCTCTCAGTGCACTTCCGGTCAGCCAGAACGGTATTACCCACCGAACTCCTCTTCTGCATAAGTCTCTGTTGTCTTGACCCGGTCCTCTTTCCTCGGCTTTGTGAATAAGTTAATAAAATTCAAAAATGCATGTAAACTTAAGCAATGGGATGCTCTCCATTTTTCCCCATTTCTTCAAATATAAAACTTTAGTTTGGCTGCACATGGAGTATTGCATGCAATTGTGCTTAGCCCATTACTGGAAGGATCTGGAAAGGGTGCGGAAGAGGATTACCAGGATGTGGTCTGGATTAGAGGGTGTGAGCTACAAGGAGAGGATGAGGGCAGACCTGATGGAAGCTTCTCAAAGTATGAGAGGCTCCGACAGAGTCGGTTTGTCCATTATGCCTCGTATTGTATGACATAGGCGATTAAAGACTTTCCATGACCATGAATGTGTTTGGCAACTTTTTCCTACAGAAGTGGTTTGTCATTGCCTTCTTCTGGGCAGCGTTTTTATCAGACAGGTGTCCCCAGCTATTATCAATACTCCTCAGAGATTGTCTGCCTGGCGTCAGTGGTCACATATCCAGGACTTGTGATATGGACCAGCTGCTCATACGACCATCCACCACCTGCTCCCATGGCTTCACGTTACCCTGATTTTGTGGGGGGAGGGGGCATGTGTGCTTAGCAGGTCCTACATCTTGCCCAGGGTGACCTGCAGGCTAGTGGAGGGAAGGAGCACCTCACACCTCCTTTGGTAGAGTCATATCTCCACCCTGCCACCCTTAGACAGAGTAGAGGGTCAAATTCTTTATTCCAGGGTAGAAATATCAAATACTACAGAGGACACATGCTTAAAGTAAGAGGGGGTTACTTTAAAAGAGATGTGCAGGCCAAATTTTTTTTACAGAGTGAGTGGTGGGTGTCTAGAGCAGGGAGCCGGGGTGGTGATGGAAGCAGAAATATTAATGGTAGTTAAGAGTTTGTAAGAAAGTTGCATGAATACACAAGGAATGGAGGGATAAGGACCATGTGCAGGCAGAAGGGATTTAGTTTAATCTGGCATTGTGTTAAGCACAAGGTCCGAAGGGCCTGTTCCCCTACTGCACTGTTCTGTGTTCTGTGTTCTCTGAGTTGGAAAGAGCATTTGATAATGTCAGAGTATCACCAGGACACGTGAAGATCTGAGGCTGACATCTCACCCCTTCATCACAAGCAACAACCTTGCAGGACAGCTTTCAAACCTGCCTTGGAACCTGAGCTCAATCCCCAGCCAGAACCTTCTGAGACACGGACAGCCAAGCTGAGACACTGAGTTTAGGGGTGGATCATTCCAGTCACATTCACCAATGCTAACATCTCTGGATCTTTTAAAACAAATGCCACAAACACACCATTACTATAGCAACATCTTTCTGTCAGAACCCTGAGGAATACTGCAGAAGAAGGGAATAAAGGGAATATTCAGTCCTTTGAAATTGTAACAGATTTAATTTCTGAAGATGACAACTGTGATCAAAACAGTTCACAGCATTTACAGACTTCAGAACATAAGGCTTGAGAGCGAATGAATGGAGTTTGTAACTGGTTGTCTGCAATGTTAACATATTGAGTACTTGAAGCATATTTCATATTTTGAATGACTAACAGTGCATCATAAAAAGCAAATGCATAAGAGAAATGACCCTTATGTACTTGACATTATCACAACAGGTACATATGGGAATTGATTTGCTATATAAATTCCTGATGTTCTTGGATGTAGACAAAAAGCGGCGACGCCACGGCTGGTGAGAGGGTGAACCACAGCATGAAATGTTTACATCTGAGATGTAGTATCTGTCGGCCCTGTTCTGTTCTTCCTTCCAGGAACAGGAAACAGAGCAAGAACAACTTACAGATCAGCAGTTGTCGAAGATAAAGTGACACTAGTAGGTTCGACAAGCTGACAGAAAGGCTGGCGGTACGTTCAAGAGTCAAGATTCAGATTTGCTTATCACACGTACATTGAAACATACAGTGAAATGTACCATCTACATTAACAGCTAACACATGCTACATGGGCTGGGGGCAGCTCACAAGTTTGCCACAGATTCTGGTGTCAACATAGCACGACCACGACATCGGGCAGTTGGCATGTTCCCATTGACCCGTACCATAAAGCAGCCATCCTATCCGGATTTGTCACAGCTTCGTCTGGTAACTGCTCTGCCCGTGATCTCGAGCAACTGCAGGGAATTGCTATATTTATACTCTGTTCTTGGTTATATTGCTATATTTATACTCTGTTCTTGGTTGGTGCAACTGTAACGAAACCAAATTTCCCTCGGGATCAATAAAGTATGACTATGACTATGACAATGACTATGAATTGTGGACAGAGCTCAGCCCTCTGTCTACACTTCTCACTGCCTCAGTGAGGCAGCCAACAGAGTCAAAGACTTCCCACACCCCTGACATTCTCTCCTCTCCCCTTTCAAATCAGGCTGAAGCACGCACTTAAAGATACACGCAACCATATTCAAGGAGAGTTTCTTTCCCACTGTTATAAGACTATTGAACGGTTCCCTAGAATGATGAACTCTTGATGTCATAAACTACCTCGTCGTGGCCTTTATACTTTATACTTTATACTTTATACTTTATACTTTATTGTCACCAAACAATTGATACTGGAACGTACAGTCATCACAGCGATATTTGATTCCGCGCTTCGCGCTCCCTGTAGTACAAATCTACAGTAGATATTAAAAATTTAAATTATAAATCATAAATAGAAAATAGAAAAGGGAAAGTAAGGTAGTCTAAAAAAAACCGAGAGGCAGGTCCGGATATTTGGAGGGTACGGCCCAGACCTGCGTCAAGATCCGTTCAGCAGTCTTATCACAGTTGGAAAGAAGCTGTTCCCAAATCTGGCCGTACGAGTCTTCAAGCTCCTGAACCTTCTCCCGGAGGGAAGAGGAACGAAAAGTGTGTTGGCTGGGTGGGTCGTGTCCTTGATTATCCTGACTGCACTGCTCCGACAGCGTGCGGTGTAAAGTGAGTCCATGGACGGGAGATTGGTTTGTGTGATGTGCTGCACTGTGTTCACGATCTTCTGCAGCTTCTTTCGGTCTTGGACAGGACAACTTCCATACCAGGTTGTGATGCACCCTAGAAGAATGTTTTCTACGGTGCATCTATAAAAATTAGTGAGAGTTTTAGGGGACAGGTTAAATTTCTTTAGCTTTCTCAGGAAGTAAAGGCGCTGGTGGCTTTCTTGGCAGTAGTCTCTGCTTGGTTGGACCAAGTCAGGTCATTTTTATCTTGCATCTTATTGTCTGCCTGCACTTCCCCTGTAACTGTAACACTTTCTGCTGTTGCTTTTTCCATGTACCACTCAATGTAACACTTCAGAAATAATCTGCATGATAGAATGTAAAAAAAGGTTTCTCTGTACCTTCATACCTATAGCAAATATACATACAGTTTATATAGAAGCTGTTCTTGAAATGTTGAGTTTGTGCCTTCAGGCCCCTGTATGATGGCAGTAATGAGAAGAGGGCATTTCCTGGGTACTGGGTGATCTTCGTGATGGATGCTGCCTTTGTGAAGCATCGCCTTTTGAAGATGTCCTCGGTGCTGGGGAGGCTCGTGCCCATGTTGGAGCTGGCTGAGTTTACAACTTTCTGCTGCCTTTTCTGATCCTGTGCAGTGGCCCCTGCAGACCTGCAGTGATGCAGACAGTTAGAATGCTCTCCATGGCTCATCTGTAGAAATTTGCGAGTGTCTTTGGTGATGTACCAAGTCTCCTCAAGCTCCTAATGAAATATAGCCACTGTCAAGCCTTCTTTGTAATCGCATCAATATAGAGCTTCAGAGATATTAACATCCAGCAACTTGAAACTGCTCACCCTTTCTACTGCTGATCCCTCAATGAGGACTGGTGTGGTTCCCCTGACTTCCCCTTCCTGAAGTCCACCATCAATTCCTTGTTCTTGCTGACTTTGAGTGCTAAGATGTTGTTGTGACACCACTCAACCAGCTGATCCATCTTGTTCCTGTACACCTCCTCGTCACCATCTGAAATTCTGCCAATAATAGTTAAGTCATCAGCAAATTCACAGATGGCCTTTGAGCTCTGCCTTGCTACACAGTTAGAGAAAGGAGGGTGGTGGACTAAGCATGCATCCTTACGGCGAGCCATTTTTGCTCGTCAGCAATGATGAGATGTTATTTTCAATTTGGTTCAGACAGAGGACTCCTGATGAAGAATTTAAGGATCCAGTTGCATTGTGAGGTACAGAGGCCCAGGTTTTGGAACTCGTTGATTAGTACTGAGGGGACAATGGTATTGAACACTGAGATGTAATCAATAAACTGCACCCAATATAGGTTTTGCTATTGCCCAGGTAGCTCAAGGCCAGGTGGAGAGCCAGTGAGATTGCAGCTGCTGTAGAGCTATTGTGGCGATAGGCAAATTGCAGTGGGTCCAGGTTCTTGCTTAGGCAGGGTCGTATTACCAATTAAGAATAAGGATTGAAATACAAGCATATAGACAGTCATAGTGTGACTACATCTAGAATATTGTGCATGGGTGTGATCTCTCTTCTCAAGAAAGAATTTACTTGTAATTGAGGGAGCACACTGAGGGTTCATCATATTCCCTTGTACTCCTTCTCCTCTCCCCACCTTCTTATTTTATCTTCTTCCCCCTTCCCGTCCAGTCCTGCTGAAGGGTTTCAGCCAGAAGCTTTCACTGTTTATTCCTTCCACAGATGCTGCCAGACATGCTGAGTTCCTCCACCACAATGAAACACTAAACGGCTGGAACATGCATACTCACGGGCGTGGTTGCCAAACCCATTCCGTAGCCCACCTGCGAAGGTGACCAGACCCGGTGTCAGAGTCCATGGTTATGACAGGACCCCCATGCCTAGGCACAGCTCCCGAGGCACGAAAGACCTGCGCCTGCTGGAAATCCCGGATCAGGGGATGTCAGAGGCTGGAACCCAAGAACATTCTTCAGGGCCATACCCCTCCCAGTCCACAAGATACTGGACCCTGCCCCACAGGCAGCGAGATGTCCTGAAGTACCGATAACTGGATGTTTGTTCTACCGTCCTGTCACCTGGAGTATTGTACACAGTTGTGGCCACCAAACTAGAGGAAGGACCGGCTGTCAATACAGAGGTTTCAGAAGAGATTCATCAGGAGGTTCTGCATGGAACAGACTCGGAACACACCCACCAAGTGAGAAGGAAGGGCAGCGGGGTGACAGGATCCAGAGAGGAGGTAGTCACCAGCTTCAACCTGGGAAACATGGAACGTTGGGTGAATCTTCATTGATGACGGTATGTAAGACCTTATTGACAGCCTTCTCCTCTACAAATGATCCCTCGTAGCATGGGGTCCATTTGTGGCTCTCGACTTTCAAGGGAAGATCCCTAGGTGCCAGCCGTGCTTTCACCCCTGGCTTGAGAGGCCTCACCTGGTGCACAACCGACCAGCCTGCCGGGCACGTTGCTTCTGAGTGCCCAGCAGAAAAGCCCTGGCGCGTCTCCACATGTCCTGGTCGTGCTGGACCAACTGTTCAGCAGCAGCAACTCTCATGACAATCTCTCATTCAGGGAAGGGCGGTGGCTGGAATCCTTTCTGGCATTCATTGAGGGATATGCCAGTGGAGAATGACTGGAGATTATTGTGGACAATCTCTCTCCAAACCAGTTGGTGTCATGGTCCGGTCCGTGAAGTCCGTATTCCGGTTCATGGTCCAGTCCATCAACCCTTGCTCCAGGTTTTCCTGTCTACCCTGTTTCTGTTCTTGTTGAGCTCTAATTGAGGCAGCTGATGCTCGTTGGGGCTGGCTGCATAAATACCTTCAGAGACCAGGGTGTGGCTGCTGGATTGTTCTTGTCCTTACTCCTTGTATCCCTTCCTCTGCCTTCTGTTTCCTCACCTGAAGCCCTGCCTTGTCTTGCCGGTAACTCTCACCTCACCTGAAGTTCTCATCTCACCTTGCATTGCCTGAAGCCTTGCCTTGTCTTGCTGGTAACTCTCGCCTCATCTCGCCTGCAGTCTTGTCCTGGAGCCACCCTGTACCTAGCTTCCTTCCTGTCCCTTGCCTCCGCCCAGGTAAGTCAGGCCGTCTTGCCGTTACCTGCGGTTGGTTCTGTCCCTTCCTGTCCGTTGCCTCTGTCGGGTAAGCCAGGCTGTCTTGCCATTACCTGCAGCTGGTTCTGTCCCTTCCTGTCCCGTGCCTCCATCGGGTGGTGAGCCGCGCCCTGCCCAGGAGTACTGCGCCCTGCCCAGGTGAACCGTGCCCTGCCCAGGAGGAGCCTGCCTAGACTCAAGCCTGAAAACTCCAGCCTCCTGCCTAGCCTCAAGCCTGAAGACTCCAGACTCCTTCCTAGCCTCAAGCCTGAAGACTCCAGCCTCCTTCCTAGCCTCAAGGCTGAAGACTCTAGCCTCCTGCCTAGCCTCAAGCCTGAAGACTCCAGCCTCTTGCCTATCCTCAAGCCTGAAGACTCCAGCCTCCTTCCTAGCCTCAAGCCTGGACTCCAGCCTCCTTCCTAGCCTCAAGGCTGAAGACTCTAGCCTCCTGCCTAGCCTCAAGCCTGAAGACTCTAGCCTCCTGCCTCCTGTGAAGCCTTGCCTCAAGTCTCTAGCCTCCTGCCTCCTGCCAACCCTTGCCTCAAGTCTCCAGTCTCCTGCCTCCTGCCAAGCCCCGCCTCGTCTCCAGCCTCCTGCCTCCTGCCAAGCCTCGCCTCAAGTCTCCAGTCTCCTGCCTCCTGCCAAGCCTGGCCTCAAGTCTCTAGCCTCCTGCCTCCTGCCAAGTCTCACCTCAAGTCTCTAGCCTCCTGCCTCCTGTCAAGCCTTGCCTCAAGTCTCTAGCCTCTAGCCTCTAGCCTGAAGATTCCAGCCTCCTGCCTCCTGCCAAGCCTCGCCTCACGTCTCTAGCCTCTAGCCTCAAGCCTGAAGACTCCAGCTTCGTCCTGCCTGCCTGCTAAGCCTTGTCCTTGCCTAGTTCTGGGGTCCGAGCCAGAGGCAAGACCCAGGTACTGGGTCCTTGTCCAGTCTCCGGCTCGGAGTCCAAGCCCAGGCTCCTAGCTCTCTTGTCCAGTCCTGTTCCGGGTTCCCGGTTTTTGTGTCCATGTCCTTGCCCTCAGCCTGTAACCTAGTCCTATCCCTAGTACTTCAGTGTCTGTGTCTTGCACTAGGGTCCGTTCCTAGCCATCTCCTTATGACAGTTGGGAGGTCTCAGCTTCGGAGTTAGAAGAGATAAGACAGCACAGGGTTGTCTCCAGGTCCTGATTCACTTTCTCTGTCTCATTAGATTGGGGGAGGAAACCATATGAGAGTCTGGCTGTGGCTTCCACAAGAGAGAAGATGGCCTTCAAAAAACGGGACTTAACTATGGTCCTCAGTCAGACAATATGTCCTAAGGGAAGCTGTGCAGCCTGAGCACAAGCTGAGCCATGAGGATGGCTATCTCCTGTGTCGGTGGAAGCTTAGAGAGGGTATCAAGTGGGCACCTTTGGAGAATCAGTCCACAGCCACCAGAATGGTAGCATTTCCATCAGATGGGGGTAGACCAGTGATAAAATCCACCGAAAGGTAGAATAAGGGGAGGTGAGGCACAGGTAGTGACAGAGCAGACTGCAGGGTGATGATGTGATGTCTTGTTCTGGGCACAAGTGGGTCAGGTGGAGAGAAGTCATGGACATCCTGGGACATGGAAGGCCACCAACACAGTGTCTCGATAAATTCCAGGGTCGGTTGAATTCCTGGATGTCCAACCAGGTGGGAGAAGTGACCCCATTCCAACATTCTGGGGCATGTGCCAGCGGCAAACAGCTGGATGGCAGGTCCCCCACCTGGACCTGGATCTGACTGTTGGGCAGCCCTCACCTCCACCTCTATATTCCCCGAATCACCAGAGCAGCGATGCACGAGCAAAGAAGGATGGGTTGTGGATTAGTGTTGTCCTCAGACATGTCGAACTGCCTTTTGGATTTGGTACTCCTGCTGCTGGATGGCAGGTGAGGGTAAAATTAAACTGGGTGAAGAAGACAGTCCAACGGGCTTGACTGGAGTTGAGTCTCTTGCTGTCCTGAATGTAGGAGAGGTTCTTGTGATCTGTCCATACCAGAAAGGGGTGCTTTGCCCCCTCCAGTTAGTGTTGCCATGCTTCCAGAGGTTCCTTGACAGCCAGAAGTTCTCCGTTCCCAACATCAGATTTACACTCAGTCAGAGTCAGGCAATGGGAAAAAAAGGGACGGGGTGCAGCAGGTGATCCCCAGAAGAGCCCTCAGCGACCACAACTCCAGCACCGACATCTGACGCATCCACCTCGACGATGAATGGCGAATACCTGGGATGGGTCTGGGTGCTGCAATACCGAGGCAGTGGTGAAATCTCATTTTAGTTCTGAAAATGCTTGGGCTGCTTCGCTTGTCCAGTGAAAGCCTGCAGAGGTTTTCTCTGCGAGTGCACTTAGAGGGGCTGTGATAGAACTGAAGTTTCTGATGGAGCAGCGATAAAAGTTTCCAAATCCTATGGAATGCTTATTTGACCGCAGGTGGTTTGGACCACTCTGTGACTGCCTGAGCTTTGTATAGGTTTATTTGAATGCTGGAAGGAGGGAGGATATGTCTCAAAAACACCTGTTCCTTATGAAACTCACACTTCTCTGGCTTGGCATAAAGGTTATTCTTGAGAAAGCATCTGAAAACACTCCAGACATGCTGGACAAGTTGTTGGCCAGAGCAAGAACAGATCAGAATTTCATCCAAGTGTATGAAAACAAACCAATTCAACATGTCCCTGAGCACGTTGCTGACTAGGACCTGAAAAACAGTAGGGACGTTGGCCAAAGCAAAGGGCATCACGACGTACTCACTGTGGACAGTGGAGGTGTTGAATGCCGTCTTCCACTTGCCCCTCTCAGCTACGACCAGGTTGTAAGCATTGTGCAGATCTATCTTGGAAAATATGATTGTTCGCTGGCCATGTTCGAATGCAGAAGCAATCAGGGGAAAAGATTGGTGGTTCTTTGTTCCGATGTTGTCGAAGGGCTGATGGTCAATGCAGGGACAGAGATTGCCATCTTACTTTCTCACAAGAAAGAAGCCTGCCCCTGCAGGCGAGGTTGATGGGAAGATAAACACCAAGGCCAATGCCTTTCTGATATACTCTTCCATGGCCACCATTTCAGGATGAGAGTGGGAAAAAGGCCAGCCCTGGGGAGGACTAGTACTGGGTAAGAGATCACTGGTGTAGTTGTATGACTGGTGTGGAGGCAGGGAGGTGGCCTCCTTTTTACTGAAGACCTCAAGAAGGTTATCATATTCAGTCAGAATGCAAAACAGGTCCACACAAGTAGTCAACACCAGAGGGAAGACCTGGACAGGTGGGCAGGCATGCCAGTCCCTCCTCATGGAGCACCCTTAGGGACAAATTAATCCATGGGTTGTGTCGGGGTAACTAGGGAAGGCCAAACAAAACAACCAGATAGAAAGAGAACTGTTCCCTATGGTTACCTTCTAGCACAAGTTGCTGGTGTTTTTCAGAAAGGTTGATCTTGCTGGTGCCCAGGAGATAACTATCTAGGTCAGAGATGGCCAACCTTTTACAATCCATGCGTCAATTTTTTCACACCCGAGTTCAGATGCGCCATACAACTCTGGTACCCCCATTCAATTCTTGTAAAAATAAGTGAATATAGACATATTTAGCATTTTTACATGATATATTGATATAATATAAAAACAAGATAAACGTTATTTATCTTAATGAGACTTCTAACGAATATATTTTGTCTTCTTTTGATTTCTTCCTTTTTCTTAATCACATATTCTTTCCGTAACTCAGGACCAAGCATGAGCTTCAGTTTCCTTCTATTTCAGTCTGATGATTGTGTTTTATAGTGTCTATTAAGATCATGTCTTTTATTATGTGAGAAAGTGTTTTCACAAACAATGCACAACGGTTTTCCTGACGGACCCGCGATAAATAAGAACTCATTTTCCCACTGTTCATTGCACCACTTCTAATCATCCAATGCGCCACGTTTGCTGCATGCGCCATAGGTTGGCCATCCCTGATCTAGGTGTTTGGTGTGGATATTTCCTTTGAATTACTGAGTTGGAACCCTCTGGTTTTGAGAGAGATATCCATCCAGTTCTTGGGTGCCTGGAGTCAATAAATGCCTGAAGCCCATGGGTCTGAGACCCGCCTCGACAAGAAAGCTGGGGCACTACACAATTGGTGGAAGACGCTTGCAGGGAGAACCAATCCGTCCCCTTCCTGATGATGGATACCCTCCTTTACTGGGTGCTTGAAGCCGAGAAGTGTCCTGGATTGCCACAATAGAGGCAGGAACCTGTTCTCCTGCATCCCTCCTCAGATAGGTGCATACGCCCCACCCACACAGGCTCCTCCACGGACTGTGTACTGGGTACTGGGTGATGTGGGAGAGCAACAGACAAACGCTGATCCAAGGATTAGGTAGCTTCGGGCATTCTTTCTCTTTGCCCTTCAGTTGCCCAGTTGTCAATTCGAATGGCCAGATTAATCAGGTCATCCAGGCCATCCTGTTCATCATGCACTGCGATCTATGCCAAACCCTTGCCCTCCGCCCCGCTGGAGGGCAGAGATGATGGATCTCTTGTTTCATTCTGTTTCCACTGCAAGTGTGCCCAAGTTTACTGCGTAGTCCCTCGCTGTTCCTCTACCTTGGTGCAAGTCCTGAAGTCTGTGGGCAGCCTCCTGATGCCATACTGGAAGATCAAAGCTCTTGTAAACTCAGTAACAAATTGCTGAAACAACTGGGCTGTGGGGGATCCTTGTTTGCGTACAGCTTTGAACAAGCTGCAGGGGGGGTCCATCTAAGACATTCACCATGTACACTAGTTTACACACATCATCATCAAATTAACCAGGCTGGGCTTGGAAAGTCAGCTCCCATTGGGTAATAAAATTCCTGCAGCCGTTGGAGTCACAGGAGCTTTTGCCTGGTGGGAGTTGGGGCACAAGTGGCCAAGACTGAAGAAGCTGTTGAAGTGGGGGATCTGGCAGTGGAATAGACATGGCTAAGTGCTGCTGAAATGCATTTGCCACAGTTGTAGTGGCTATTTCCTGATTCTGTCTGTCTTGTGGTGAGTTGCCGAACTGTCACTGCAAGGGTTACATATTCTTCCATCTGAGACTGGGCTTGACACTTTGAAATTATCTGTTGCTCTGCATGAGAAACATTGGCCAATTGAAATTTAGAATTTAGTTTCTCCTACATGAACTTTGATCAGGACTGCTTGTTGTTCTGAGGGCATCTGTCACACTGCTACAGTTACTTCTCCAAATGCAGCTTCAACTGACTGTAACTTATCTCCTATCTAAGCAATGAATGTCAGGGCCAAGATCACCTGTTCAATTTCTGCTAGGTCCATTTTTGGATTTTGATGGGGATACGAGGATGTACGGTTAAGGCCCGTGTGTGTGTGTGTGTGTGTGTGTGTGTGTGTGTGTGTGTGAGTGAGAGAGATAGATAGAGAGAGATACTGAAGCAGATCAACAGTTCACTGAGTTTTAATAGACTGACTTCTAATAGGAATGGTGCAAAAATAATGGTAAAACAATAAATGCTAGGCCAACAGGGCCATAAACTAGAACTTTCAAACTAAAGCTAATGCCGATACAGTGCTTGGCAGTGGTAGCATGATACTAAATAAATAACACTAATTAACAGTGTCAATCTCAACGGTAATCTTCTTTGTCAGAACCAGCACAACCGAAAGCAGGAAGTGTAGATGTGGTTCTGCTTTTGGTCAAGTCTCGATAAACCTGAACGAGAGGAAGGGAGTTAAGTACAACCGCAGTGAAACACTGATTAGCTGGAACGTGCACACTCATGAATGTGATAGCTGAACTTGTTCTGAAGCTCCACTTTGAGCACAGGCAGACACCGCAGCAGGGTCCGTGATTGTGACAGTCTCTACACCCAATCTACCTAGGCCGTTCAATATTCAATAGATTTGTTAGTTTCCCTCTCAATCTTCTAAACTCCAGTGAGTACAGGCCTAGAGCTATCAAACACTTCTCATACAGTAAGCCTTTCATTCTCAGAATCATTCTTGTGAACCTCCTCTAGATCTTCTCCAATATCAACACATCTTTTCTCAGAGAAAGGGCTCACAATACTCCAAGTGCAGCCTGACTAATGCCTTATCAAGCCTCAGCACTGCGTAAGACTGTAAGACCATAAGAAATAGGAGCAGAATGAGGCCATTTGGCCCATCCAGGCTGCTCCACCATTTCATCATGGCTGATCCATTTTTCCTCTCAGCCCCAATCTCCTGGCTTCCACCAACCCCCCCCCCCCGTATCTCTTCATGCTCTGACCAATCAAGAATCTATCAATCTCTGCCTTAAATATACATACAGACTTTGCCTCCACAGCTGCCTGTGACAAGTAATTCCTCAGAATTGTCACTCCTTATCTCCATTCTAAAAAGATGCCCCTCTACTCTGAGGCTGTGTCCTCTGGTTTTAGGCTCTCCCACCATAGGAAACATCCTCTCTACATCCACTCTATCAAGGCCTTTCAATATTCGATAGGTTTCTTTTTTTTTTGGCACGTGCCTGCGTGCGTGCATACGCGTCTGTGCATGTGCATGTGTGTGTCTGTGATGATGTCTTTTTCATGGCTTTTACAAGGCGCAGAGCCGCAGACAGAGACTGAGTGACGTGCCACTCCTCACACAGTCGAGTTGCAATCTCAACACTCAGCCCGGCACGGATGGAAAGTGTACTCGGGAGCGGACCCGACTGGTTTCGAACCTGGGAACCTCCGCTCCCGGGTCCGGCACCGATGTCATTGCACCACCAGCCGGCCCTTATTCGATAGGTTTCAATGAGTTCTCCCCTCATTCTTCTGAATTCCAGTGAATACAGGCCCAGAGCCATCAAAAACTCTTCATAAGACAAGCCGTTCAAACCTGGAAACATTTTTGTGACCCTCCTTTGAATGCTTTCCAGTTTCAGCACGATCTTTCTAAGATAAAGGGCCCAAAACTTTTCACAATACTCCAAGTGAGGCCTCACCGATGCTTTATAAAGTCTCAACATTCTTGCTTTTATATTCTAGTCCTCTCAAGATGAATGCTAGCACCACATTTGCTAACCAACTCAACCTGCAATTTCACAAGCACGAGAAAATCTGTAGATGCTGGAAACCCAAAGCAACACACATAAAAGCTGGAGATAGAAAGAGAAGGTGTGAGAGGGAAACAGGAATGGGGAATGGTGAAGTGGGGGGGGGGGAGTGCAATTACCAGAAGTTCAAGAAATTGATGTTCATGCCATCAGGTTGGGTAAAAACTCCCAAGTCTCTTTGCACCTCTGATTTTTGAATGTTCTCCACATTCAGAAAATAGTCTATGCTTTTATTCCTTCTATCAAAGTGCATGACCATACACTTCCCTACATTATATCCCATCAGCAACTTTGTCCATTCTCCCAATCTGACCAAGTCCTTCTACAGACTCACTGTCTCCTCAACACCACCTGCCCCTCAACCTATTTTCATATCATCCACAATGCCATCAATTCTATCATCCAGATCATTGACACAAAACGTGAAAAGGAGCAGCCCCAATACTGACCCTTGTGGAAAACCGCTAGTTACCAGAAGCCAACCAGAAAAGGCTCTCTTTATGCCCATTCTTTGCTTCCTGCCAGGCAGCCAATGTTCTATCTATGCTCTTTTCTTTCCAGTAACATATGGGCTCTTAACTCGTTAAGCAGACTCATGTGTGGCACCTTGTCACAGGCCTTCTGAAAATCCAAAGTTCACAACATCGACTGACTCTCCTTCATCTACCCTGCTTCTTATTTCTTCAAAGAATTCTGACAGATTTGTCAGGCATGATTTCCCCTTAAGGAAACTATGCTGGTTTTTGCCTATTTTACCATGTGCCTCCAAATATCCCCAAACCACATCTATAATAATGGACATTCCAACCACTGAGGTCAGGCTAACTGGCCTATAATGTTCTTTCTTCTGCTTCCATCTCTTAAAGAGTGGAGTGACATTTGCAATTTTCCAGTCCTCAAGAAGCATTCCAGAATATAGAGATTCTTGAAAGATCATTACTAATGTCTCCAGAATCTTTTCAGCTATCTCTTTCAGAACTCTGGGTTGTAGTCCATCCGGTATAGATGACTGATCTACCTTCAGAACTTTTAGGCTCCCAAACACCTTCTCCTTGGTAATAGCAATTACGTTCACTTCTGACCCATGAAAGTCTCCAGTTGCTGGCATACTGCTGGTACCTTCCACATTGAATTCCGATATTAAAAGCTTATTAAGTTTGTCTGCCTTTTCTTTACTATATCTCCAGCATCATTTTCCATTCAGTCTCTCTTTTACTCCTTATATATCTGGAAAATATTGGCAAGTTTACCTTCATATTTCATCTTTTCATTCCTTATGGCTTTTTTAGTTGCCTTCTGTTGGTTTTTAAAAGCTTCCCATCCACCAACTTCCCACTATTTTTTGCCCTCCATTAGATACCCTCCCTTTTGTTTTTATGCTGTGATTGACTTCTCTTGTCCGCTATAGTTGCCTCAGCCTCCCTTTAGAATTATTCTCCATCTTTGATATATGTCTATCCTGCGTCCGCCAAATTCCCCGTAGAAACTCCAGCAACTGCTGTTCTGCCGTCATCCCTGTCATTGTCCCCTTCCAATGAATCTTGGCCAGCTTCTCTCTCATGCCTCTTTGATTCTCTGTTCTGACTTTATCTTTGCCCTCTCAAACTGGAGAGTGAATTCTATAATATTATGATCACTGCCTTCTAAGCGGTTCTTTACGCTCAGCTCCCGAGTCAAATCTGGCTCTTTACACAAAACCCAATCCTAGAATTGCCTTTCCTTTAGTGGGCTCAACCACAAGCTGATCTAAAAAGCCATCCCATTGTAAATAGGCATTCTACAAATTCCCTCCCTTGGGATCCAGCATCAACCTAATTTGCCCATTCTATCTACATATAGAAATCCCCATTGCCAATCATAACATTGCCCTTTTTACATGGCTTTTCTATCTCCCGTTATACCCCACATCCTGGCTACTGTTCATAGGATTGTATATAACTCCTTTCAGTTTTCCCCTTGCCATTTCTTAACTCCACCCACAAGGATTCTACATCTACCAACCCTATGCCACCTCTTTCTAAAGATTTGACTGTATTTTTACCAAAGGAGCCACTCCACCCCCTCTGCTTACTTGCCTGTCCTTTTGATTGAATATGTATCCTTGGATTTTAAGCTCTAAACTGTGATCTTCTTTCAACCACAACTCAGTGATGCCCACAACATCACAGCTGCCGATCTCTAACTGCACTTCAAATCATCTTCCTTGTTCTGTATGCCGCGAGAATTCAAATATAACACCCTTTTCAATGTTGCCCCACGTGGCACTTCAACCCAGCCTTCTGACTGCGATTTTGCCCGGTCAACTGCCTGCATACTGCATTGACTCGTATAGCAAATGTCCCAACCTTAGCCCAGTTACCCTGGTTCCTGTTACCCTGTATTATGTATTATATTGATCTCTGGGATGGGTGACTGGCCTTTGATGAGAGATTTAGCAGATTGGTCATGTGGAGAATAGAATAATGAAAGGTCCATCATGGGCACATCCCTCCCCCCCAACCCCCATCGACAGCATCAATAGGAGGTACTACCTCAAAGATCACAGTAATCTGGACCTCTCCCTTTTCCTGCAGTTACCAATGGTCAGTATTCAGATTCAGATTTATTTACCACATGGACATCAAAATTTACAGAGAAATGTGTCATTTGTGTTCGCAAGCTGGGGCAGCCCGGAAGCATCGCCTCACATTCTGTCATCAGCTCTGCACGCCCACAATGTTCAGCAGAACAACACGAGCAGCAACAACAATAACAGTAACAGGAAAAAGCAAAAACACGGCCCTCTCACACCCTCCCACACATCACCCACTCTCACACACACAGACAGGCCTCTGGGCCTCTAGTCCTTAACCCCGGACTCTTACACTTGACCTTTGGAGATGCAGAAGTTGAAGTCCACACCAACAAGTTCAGGAACAGCTGCTTTCCTCCAACCATTCGGTTCTTGAACCAACCAGCACAACCTAATCTCTGCCTACAGAATCTTTACTCCAGGGTATAAATGTCAAACACCAGAAGTTATGTTTTTGAGGCTAGGGGATGTATTTTTAAAGGCAAAGTGAGGGGAAAGGCTTTTTTTTTAACACAGAGAGTGGTAGATGCCTGGACTGTGTTACCAAGGGTAGTCGTGGAACAACCAGTTTGGTTGGGTTTGGCTTTGAGACCAGCAACACGAATACGAAGGGAATGGGGAGAAGGGGTTGGGTGGGATATGGATTCTGTGCACATTTAGAAAGTAGTACAATACAGAAACAGGCCCTTCAGCCCTAATGGTCCATGCTAAACATACTAGTCCCAGATGCCCACCTTTGGCTTAAACCCCTTCAAGTTCCTTCCCCTCTACAGACTTATCGAAAGTCCTTTTCCAATGTTGCATTCATACCACTTCCTTTGCCAGCTTATTCCAGGTGTTTATTACCCTTTGCGCAATGACGTTACCTCTCGGATCTCTGTTAAATCCTTCCTCTTGATTCTGTGTGTTTTAGTGTTTGACTTGGGGAAGAGACCATGACTGTCCATCTTATCCCTCATGATCTTATAAATTTCTAAGAGGTCATTCATCTATAGTCCTGGGAAAAAAGATCCAGCATGGCCTACCTTCTTTGATAACAAAAGCTCTCGAGTCCAAGCAGCAGCCTTGTAAATCTCTTTTGAACCCTGTCCAGTTTGACAATATAAGCACAAAATAATCTGCAGATGCTGGGGTCAAAGCAACACTCACAACACACTGGAGGAACTCAGCAGGTCGGGCAGCATCCATGGAAACAATCAGGCAATGTTTCGGGCCGGAACCCTTCGTCAGGACTGAAGAGGGAAGGGGCAGAGGCTCTATAGAGAAGGTGGGGAGAGGGTGGGAAGGAGAAGGCTGGTAGGTTCCAGGTGAAAAACCGGTAAGGGGAAAGATCAAGGGGTGGGGGAGGGGAAGCAGGGAGGTGATAGGCAGGACAGTTAAACAATGCCTTTCCTATAACGAGGTAACCAAAACTGTACACAATCATCAAAGTGTGGCCTAGCCAACAATTTACAGAACGGCACCAAAATGTCCTCCTACACCTGACTGATGTTGGATCCTGACATGCATCCTGACCAGGACGAGGGGACATATCACTCCCATCTTAGCCGCTCTTCATTGGCTTCCTGTATCTCTTAGAGATAATGTATAAGTTCTCTTACTTGTTTTTAAAGCTCTTAATTGTCTGGGATCGGAATACATCACAGAATCACTTTTGTTTTATAATCCTGCTCGAGTTCTCAGGTCTTCTCCCACCAGTCTCTTAAATTTAAACAATCTTCCTCAAAAGATAAGTTGCAGGTCAGTTTTTTTTGAATCATGCTCTTAAGCTGCGGAATTCAATACCTAAAACTATAAGGGATGCAGAATCAATTGACACTTTTAAACACCAGCTCAAAACCTATTTATTTAACCTTGCTTTTAACTAACATCTTTTTTGTCTTTTCATGTTTTCACTTCACTCTATTGTTTGTATGAAAAGTGCTCTATAAATAAGATTATTATTGTTATTAAAGACTTTCTTCACTACCCTGCTCGCTTGCATGTCTGCTTCAGTAAACTGAGCACTTGTACTCCCAGGCCCCTCTGTTCCACAACACTGGTCAGTACTCTACCATTCACTGTACAGGTCCTACCCTGGTCTGAATGTCCAAAATACATCACCTCACACTTATCTTAGTTGAAATTCATTAGTTATTCCACAGCCTAAGGCTCACTAACTGATCAAAATCTCCTTGTAATTCATTATAACCTGCTTCACTATCAACACGATCCTTAATTTAGTATCATCAGCAAATTTATTAATCATGCCGCATACATCAATTTCCAAATCATATAACCAACTCAGAGGTCCCAGTGCTTACGCCCGGGGTGGCTAGCTAATCACAGGCCTCTAGTTGAGAATCAACCATCAACCATTACCCTCTACTTCCTATTATCAAGCCAATTCTGAATGCACCTCACTAACTCCCTCTGAATCCCATGTAACCTAACTTTCCTGATCAGCCTGTCATTTCGGACCTTGTCAAAGGCCTTACTAAAATCTAAATAGATAACATCCAATACCATACTTGCATCCATCCTCTTAGTTATCTTTTTTAAAATCTCTAAAAGATTCCTCAGATGTGACCTCCCACACACAAAACCATGTTGATTATTCTTCATCAGGCTTTGACTATCCAAGTGACAGCAGACCTTGCCCTTCAGAATTTCCTCCAGTAACTTCCTTACAGCTGAAGTCAAGATCACAGGCCTGTAGTTTCTTGGTATGTTTTTGCTAGTCTTCTTGACAATGAAACAACTTTAGGCACCCTCCAGTCTCCTGGAACTTGGTGGAACTTTGTTATATCTTTATAATAGCCTCCATGATCTCTTCTCTGGCCTCCCATCAGGTCCAAGGGGTGTAGTTGGTCAGGCCCTGGGGATTTGCCCACCTTAATGTTCTCCAAGGCTGCAGCTACTTCCTTCCTCATAATATGCATATGTTTCAAGACCTCGCTACTTCTTATCCCCACTTCTTTGGCATCCACAATATTCACCTCAGTAAACACTGAGGAGAAACAGACAATAAAAACTCTGCACAGCAAATGTTGTTGACAGTGTTGCTCCCTCAGAAGTTTGTTATAGTTATGGTAGACCACTTGAAGATGAACACAAATATGATTTCAGACTACTTGTATCACGTAGGAATTTGGAGAAACAAGAAATAAACTTTTCTTGACTATAATAAGTTTAATTGCATAATGGTGCTGACGCTTCGCAATATTTCACCTGAGCTGAAAATGTTGATGGTTTTCATTTATACTCAATGTCTGAGGTTTCTCGCTTAAGTATCCAACAATAATCAGCCATCATTGATGGATTCCAGTTGCCCTGATACCGTTTCTCCATGACCTCAATGTCCCGGTGAAACCTTTCACCATGCTCATCACTGACAGCGCCAAGATTTGCAGGGAGGAATTCCAAGTAGGACTGCAGAAAATGAATCTTTAGTGACATGTTGCACTTCATGGTTTTGTATGCTTGAAGTATGTTGTCAACCAGCTGCACATAGTTTGGTGCTCTGTAGTTGCCAAGAAATTTTTCAACAAAATCCTTGAATGTCTTCCATGCGATTTTCTCCATTCCCACTAGAATTTCTTTGAATTGTCTGTCACTGATGACCTGTTTGATTTGTGGACCAACAAAAATGCCTTCCTTGATCTTGGCATCAGTTGTTCTGGGAAACATCTGTCTCAAATGTTGAAATCTTTCACCTTCCTTGTTCATTGCTTTCACAAAATTTTTCATAAGCCCCAGTGTTGTATGAAGAGGAGGCAAAAATATCTTTGTTGGGTCTACAAGTGGCTTTCATGCCACAACTTTCTGCCCTGGAACCAACTGCTTACAGAGTGGCCAGTCCTTTTTAATGTTATGAGAGTCTTTAGCAATGGCTGTCCCATTCGCAGATGAAACAACAGTACTTGGTGTATCCGAACTGAGTTCCCAGTAACAGCACTACTATTTTCAGATCACCACAGTTATAGTTGCTGTACTGTTTGTGTTTCAACAAGACTTCCAAACTATGGTAGTTTTCTTTCATGTGTACTGAATAGCTGATTGGTATTGAAGGGTGGACATCGCCATTGTGCAGCAGAACAGCTTTCGGATTTAACACTGAGAAATCAATGAAGAGATGCCATTACTGTGGGTCATGCTGGCAACCCAAAGCATGTCCAGGCATGCCTGGACAAGGTAGAAAACTTTTTATCATACATCGTGGGCAACATTTTAATTGACTTGAATTATGAATTCAAATAACAAAGGTAGATAATTCCAAACAAAAGGTGCATGATAGAGAAATTTCATGGTGATATTCATGATCAGCAGCCTAAGATACATAAAATACATCCAAAAGTATTCAGGAAGCAAAATCTTTGTTGTCAGTGAAATCTCGGCCATCTCCTGTGGCTCCATGCTTATGTAACTCTAAGGTTTTAAGTTTTAAGAAGATGTAGTCTCTTCCTAGTCACCCTTTTACTGTTAATATAACTGGAGAACCTTTTGGGATTGTCTATAACCCTGCCTGCCAAATCCATCTTATACCCTCTTTTAATTTTATTGAGAAACTGCATAGCATAGGCCTTTCCAGCCCTTTGAATTGCATTGCCTAACAACTAGCCTAGTCACAGGGCAACTTACATTGTCTAGTTAACCTACCATGGTAGGTCTTTGTACTGTGGGAACCGGCGCACGTGAAGAAAATGCATGCGGTCACGAGGAGAGCGTACAAACTCCCTACAGGCCAGGTGCGGGAATTGAACCCCGGGTGACTGGTTCTGTAAACCTTTGTGTTAACCACTACACTGTTGTGCCACCCCCTAATTTCCCTTAAAAGATTTATCTTAAACTGTTGACGTTCATGAAGGGATTCATTTGTATCTGGCTGCTGAAGTACAATGCATGTTGCCTTCTTTTTCATTACTTCGGATTTGATACCACTGGGCAGCCGGGGTTCCCTGAGCTTGGTATGTCTATCTTCCATCCTAACAGCAACATACTGCCCCTGAACTCTTGATATGACCTCTTAAAACTCTTCACTTGCCAACTGTTATTTTGCCTTTAACTAGCAAACCCAGTCAATCCCAGCTCGACCCTGCTCAATGCCCTGAAAGTTGCCCCTGCTCCAGTGCAGTCAGGACTTCAACCAGGGGACCTGTTCTATCTTTCTCCATAGAAATTTAAAAACGAATATAATTGGGGTCACTGGACCCCACGGTGGTCCCTGCTGCAACTTCAGGTACTTGGCTCCCCGGTCCCCTAAGAGGAGGTTGAATATTCTTCCTTGAGTGAGGTAGAGTTTTTCTCTTTGGAGTGAAGGAGGAGGATGAGAGCCTTGATAGACGTGTACAAGATGAGAAGAGGCATACAGTGGACAGCCAGAGACTTTATTCCGGGTGGCGAATGCTAATATGAGGTGACATGAGGTCGCTAATATGCGAGGGGTGTTAAAGGTAGGTTTTTTAAACACAGAAAGCGGTAGGCTAAGTAAGTGGTAGGAAGGGTTTCGGCCCAAAACGTCGACTGTTCTCTTCTCCATAGATGCTGCCTGGCCTGCTGAGCTGCTCCAGCATTTTGTGTGTGTTGCTCTGGATTTCCAGCATCTGCTGATTTTCTCTTGTTTGAGGTTAAATTCCTCAGTGTTATCATTTCAGAGGACCTGGCCTGGGCCCAGCATGCGAGTGCAATTACAAAGAAAGCACGGCAGTGTCTCTCCTTCCTCAGGAGTTTTTGAAGATTCAGCATGACATCGAAAGCACAGCCAAACTTCTATAGCTGTGTAATGGAGAGTATATTGATTGGCTGCATTACTGACTGGTATGGAAACAACAATACCCTTGAACGGAAAATCCTGCAAAAAATAGTGGATACACTCTAGTTCTTCACGGGTAAAGCCCTCCTAACCATTGAGCATGTCTACTTGAAGTGCTCTTGGAGGAAAGCAGCTTCTATCATCAGGGATACCCACCACCCAGGACATACTCTCTTCTCACTGCTGCCATCAGGAAGAAGGTACAGGAGCCTCAGGACTCTCACCACAGGCTCAGGAGCGGTTACTACCCCTCAGCCATCAGGCTCTTGAACCAAAGCGGATAACTTCACACAACTTCACTTGCCCCATCATTAAAACGTTCCCATAACCAATAGACTCACTTTCATGGATTCCTCATTTCATGGTCTCAACATCTATCATTTATTTATTAGGATTATTATTTCTTTCTTCTTCTATTTGCACAGTTTGTTGTCTTTTGCACACTGGTTCAGCACCTAAGTTGATGCGATCTTCAACTAATTCTGTTATGGTTATTATTCTACGGATTTATTGAGTATGCCCACAAAAACGAATCTCAGTGTGGTATATGGTGACATATATACACTTTGATAATGAACTTACTTTGAACTTTGGTAGGTGCATGGAAAGGACTGCCAGGAGGCAGACATATTAGAGACTCTTAAATGTCATGGATGAATGCAAAATGGAGGGATATACGGGAGGGAAGGGCTAGATTGAATTTGGAGTGGGTTGAAAGCTCAGCACAACATTGTGGGCTGAATGGCCTGTACAGTATATTGTTCTATGTCCTCATGTAGATTTCTCTATGTGTAGTGTGAGAAACCGTCTAGAAAGCACCACAATAATTCTGCACCATTCTGATGGGTGCAAAGAAAGAGAACATTTAGTATAATTTGGCGTCAATATTGGAACCATATCTTGGACCAAATGGCCTGTGTTGGTCCTACTGTTCAATGTTTTATATACTAAAACATGCACCCCATGTGATCCAATCCATAGGCTTCTGCATCCTCAAATTTTCCAAACTGGAATTATTCTCTGGGATTTTGATAGATTTATACCTTTACAGTTCGTTCATAAAACAAATCTCACCGATCAGTAATGAAAGCCATTCAGTGCAAAATAACACAGCAAATGTACCATAAATCACAGCTGTGACAGGATTTTAATTGAGAAAGAACTGCCTGTGTTAACTACTTAATGACTCTGAAATAATTTGCACCAAGTTTTGATTTTATTCATACATCTTTCAGGTATATTTTCTATTGTTAGCAATCCCTCATCTAAAATGGAATCTAGAACTGAATTGGTTCAAGGTCACATGTGGTGTGATTCAAAAATTCCTGCATGATCACTCCCGTCTCTGTAATCTTCACTTCTAGAAACTATTAAGTCACCTGCCAGATTTGGTGTCTTAAACATTCCTAAGGTTGACATCTCCATCGCTGTTGGCCATGAATCTGACAGACATTCATATTTCATTCAGAACCGGTTTAGAGTTATAGAGCCATAGAGAAGTACAACACAGAAACAAGCCCTTTGGCCCATCAAATCCATGCCAAAACGATTCAAACTGCTGCCTCCCATTGACCTGCCCTGGCCTATAGCCCTCCATATCCCTACTATACATACACTGTACCTATCCAAACTTCTCGTAATTGTTGAAATAGAGCTCGCATGCACCACTTGCACTGGCAGCTTGTTTACTTTGCTTACCTGGGCCCCCATTTCTGAGATTCTTGAACCAGAGTTTGAGGCCTAGTGTTTGTGGATCCCATCATCGGCAAGTCCAGAGTTCGAGGCCTGGAGGCTGTTGGAATATGATTAGATTAGATTAGATTGTGAGGACACGCGATCCTCTTTTATTGTCATTTAGTAATGCATGGATTAAGAAATGATACAATGTTTTTCCAGAATGATATCACAGAAACACATGATAAACCAAGACTGAAAAATTGACAAAAAACCCATAATTATAACATATAGTTACAACAGTGCTAGCAATACCGTAATTTGATAAAGAACAGACCATGGGCACGGTAACGTCTCAAAGTCTCTCGAAAGTCCCATCATCTCACGCAGACAGTGAACCTCCAGCGCCGCAAACTTGCCGATGCAGCATCCTGGAAGCATCCGACCACAGTCCGACTCAGAGTCTGTCCGAAAACTCCGAGCCTCCAACCAGCTCTCCGACACCGAGCACCGAGCACCATCTCTGCCGAGCGCTTCGACCCCGGCCCCGGCAACAGGCAACAGGCAACAGGCAAGGCCGAGGATTTGGGGCCTTCCCCTCCAGAGATTCTCGATCGCACAGTAGCAGCGGCAGCAAAGCGGGCATTTCAGAAGCTTCTCCAGATGTTCCTCCGTGCTTCTTCACGTTTGTCTCTATCAAATCAGGATTGTGCACGGTACCTACTTCACAGATACAATATCAATTCGGAACGGACGCGCGCGCTGTGTCGCGCCGTCACCTACTCCTCCCTTGGACGTTTTAAATCCAAAGTTCTTTCAAAAATCAGGAAAGAGACATAAAACTTGTTGCTTCACAATTGTTTTATTAAGCGGAAATAGAACAGGAAAATTGAAAAAGGGATAGTGGTAAAGATCTAGTAACTGAAGGGAGAGAGAAGTAAAAAGATTGCTTAGCCTTGTGGCCAGCTCTTTTTATACCCCATTCAAATTTAAGATAAAAGTTAACCAATCAGAAAACCTGTACTGAAATAACGCAAAAGAAGCTTCTAGAGCTTTCCAGCCTCTGACCACTAGGGGGCACACTTAACAAATTGTATATACATGCTGTGACCAAGAGGAAACATGCTAAACAGCTACACGTATATAGTTATAAAAAATACAAAATAAGATGCAAAGAAAATAACAATTAAACATCTTATCCAGTGTCATCCAGGATCCTCATTCATCATCACTGGTGAGTCCTAGGGTTGGTATTGAAGACTGAAGCCTGAAGGTCAATCTGATATCTGGAATTTGAGGACCAAATGGCCGGAGCCCCGAGTTTGTGAATCTCTGTGCGTCACTCGGGGAGGTTGAAGGCCCAATGCCTGCGTCCATGTCTTCTGGAGGCTGGAGGCTAGAGAGGGCTGTTGGAGGACTGTATGTGTGTGTGTCTGTGAGTGAGAGAGATGGAAGAACGGGGTTTTAGATTAGATTAGATTAGATTATGAGGACACTCAGTCCTCGTTTATTGTCATTTAGAAATGCATGCATGCATTAAGAAATGATACAATGTTCCTCCAGAGGGATATCACAAAAAAACAGGACAATCCAAAGACGAACACTGACAAGACCACATAATTATAACATATAGTTACAACAGTGCAAAGCAATACCATAATTTGATAAAGAACAGACCATGGGAACAGTAAAAAAAAAGTCTCAAAGTTCTGATCGACTCCCGATAGTCCCTGATAGTAGGTGGCAGAAGGGAGAAACTCTCTCTGCCATAAACCTCCAGGCACCGACAACTGTCGATGCATTGGAATCACCCGATCACAGCTGACTCTGAGTCCATCCGAAAACTTCGAGCCTCCGACCAGCCCTTTGACACCGAGCACCATCCTCTGCCGAGAGCTTCGACCCCGTCCCGGCCGCCGAGCAACAAGCAAAGCCGAGGATTCGGGGCTTTCCCCTCCGGAGATTCTGGATCACACAGTAACAGCGGCAGCGAAAAAGGCATTTCAGAAGTTTCTCCAGATGTTCCTCTGTTCCCTCACGTCTGTCTCCATCAAATCAGAATTGTGCATGGCACCTTACTTGACAGGTAACAGATATCGCCACCGGAGTGGCCGTGCAAGCTGCGTTGTGCCGCCATCTTCTCCTCCTCCTCCTGCTCCTGCTGTCTTGTTATTACAGTTTTGTTGCTTGTTGTACTCTGTGTTGTTCTGCTGAGTACGGTGGGTGTGCTGTGTAGGATGTGGCAGTGGAATGTGTGGCACTGCTTGTGTGCTGCACCCAGCACCTCCTTGTGTTTTCATTCTCGATGTAAACCATGCATTTCACTGAATGTTTTGATGCACATGTGATAAATAAATGAATCTGATTCCCTTCCGAAACCTCCGTGCCTCTCAATCCCTTCCTATTTTAGGATGCTCTTTAGAAGCAACCTTTTTATAGGACTAGGATCAGAGCAGCACTGTGAAGCAGCTGGAGGGGCTGCTGACTCACAGTTCTGGGAACCTGGGTTCAATCCCACCGCCAGGAATGCCTGTGTAGAGTTTAAACGTCTAAATATTGAAGATCACGGTGGTCGGATCTTGCTCCCGCTCTCCGGTGTTCCTGTGACTGCGTGGGTTTCCCCCTGGGATCCTGGTCTCCACATCCAAAGGGCAAATAGGTTGGTGGAACCATGGAGTCATTCAGTATGGAGACAGGCCCTTCGCCCAGCCCATCCATGCCAACCAAGTTGCCCACCAACGCTGGTCCAATTTTCTTGCGATTGGCCCCAGTAAATTGTTCTTCATGTGTGGGAGAAGGGTAGGACCTTGGTGTTGTTGTTAGGGATGCGGGGAGAGAAGGATACAAGGAACACAGTGTGGGGCAGGATGACTCTGTACGGCTGCATAGACTCAATGGGCTGAAGTGGAAGAAGTGGCAGATGGAACACAGTGCCAGGAAGTGTATGATCTCGCACATTGGTAGAAAAAATAACATAAACTATTGTCTAAAAAGGGAGAACATTCAAAAACCTGACCTGCAAAGGGACTTGGGAGTCTTTGTGCAGCATTCCCTAAAGGTTAATCTGCAGGTTGAGTTTGTGGTGAAGGAAGCAAGTGCAATGTTAGCATTAATTTCCAAAGGACTAGAATATAAAAGCAAGGAAGTAATGTTGAGGCTTTATAAAGCCAAGGTTAGGCCTCACTTGGAGTATTGTGAGCAGTTTTGGATCCCTTATCAAGGGCAGGATGTGCTGACATTGGAGAGGGTTCAGAGGAGGTTCACGAAAATGATTCTGGGACTGAAAGGCTTATCATATGAGGAGTTTTGATGGCTCTGGGCCTATACTAACTGGAATTCAGAAGAATGAGGGGATCTCATTGAAACCTATTGAATGTGAGAAGGCCTTGATTGACGCGGATGTGGAGAGGAAGCCAAGAACTGAAGACTCAGCCTCGGGATAGATGGACGTCCATTTGGAACAGAGATGAGGAGGAATCTCTTTAGCCAGAGAATGGAGAATCTGTGGAATTCATTGGCACAGGCGGCTGTGGAGACCGAGGTATAAGACAGAGGTTGACATATTTTTGATTAGGACATGAAGGAATACAGGGAGAAGGCAGGAGAGTGGGGCTGAGAGGAACATGAATCGGCCATAATGAAATGGCAGAGCAGACTTGATGGGCCAAATGTCCTAATTCTACTCCTATATTTTATGGTCTTATGCTCTCATGAAACCACCTCAGCTCATGGTCTACTTGCATTCCTTCCAGTCACCTTCTGAAGTTTAAACTAGGCAAGTATTAGGTCTTGTACTCTGAGAGGTGAAACAAAAAGAGAAACTATGCAGTTAATGGTCGACCACTTAATAATACTGAGGTACAAAACAACTTGGCGCTTTTCGATAAGGGTGGAGAATTGTTATTTTCCTTATATTGCTTTCTTGTAGTATAACTTTCCTACACTTGCTTGTATAATTATTAAAAACATGTAATTGTTCAGTGAATTTTCCAGTAATTATCGTACAGTTCCTTCTGCATTTTTCTAGAAGCTTCTTAGTTGTTCTGTAGCAGGTGGCACACCTCTTGAATCTGGCTATTGTGTTCACTGGAATGTTCATCTCTTCTCTGGGTAGGAGACAAGCTCGACTTCTTTTCCTTTGCCCTTTTGCTTGGCTCTCTTAGCTCTTTCTTTGTTCCTTCTTCGTCCTTAACACAACGGCTGTGAGCAACAAGTCTTGTGCCTCTTCCTTGCCTTCCAAAGAACCTCCGGATCACAAAAAAGACCAGGATCCGCCAGCATCCAAGTCCACCGTTCCTGAACACAGGAGGTCCTGCAGGTGCTGGAAATCTGCAGCAGAACGTGTGGTTTTTATTTTCAATTAGGAGAGGTATAGATAGGATAGACGGTCAGAAAATTTTCCCCGGGGTAGAAATGTCAGTCACCAGATGACATGCTTTTCAGGTTAGAGAGGGATGCTTAAAGGTGATGTGAGAGGGAGTGGTTACCAGGGGTGGTAGTGGAAGCAGACAGTTTGGTGAAGTTTAGGAAGCTTTTAGACAGACACATAACGATGGAGGAAAGAGAGAGATCTGGATGCTCCACAGCAGGAGAACACTTACTATAAATTGGCATCAAAATCAGCCTGTCTAGTGCTGCCCTGTTTTTAAGACGATAGAGCCATACTGAAGATGCTGTATGACCACGGTGCTGAGTAATTGTTAATAAAGTATATCAGTTCTGTCACTTGGGAACTGTGCTGTAGTCTTTCAGTAGCTTTATCTAGCATGCTGGGCTTGTCTGCCCGGCAGTTATCAGCAAGGATCCATCACACTCTCAACTCTGACCAAGTTCTTTCATGCTGTAATCACACAGCAGAGCATAACAGCTTCTTAGCTACTTGGCAGTGAAAATTAGACTGTCTTTTGTCACTGGAAATTTAGGAAAATGTACCAACAGAACGTGACTCGGCAGCAACAGAGGAGAAACGTCGAGACAGTCGAATCCTTCACGTGCCAAGGAGTGAACGTCACCTGTCCTGGTCCAGTGCTGTGGACGCCATGGCCAAGAAAGCTCACCAACACATCTAATTCCTCAAGAGGCTGAAGAAATCAGTCGTGCCCCCTTTCGCCCTTTTATTATTTCACCATGGAAAGCATCCCGTCCAGATCAACATGCACAAAATGCTGGAGGTCTCAGCAGGTCAGGCAACAGCTATGGAAATGAATAAACAGTCAGCATTTCCCACATTTCAGAACTGGAAAGAAAAGGAGAAGACACCAGAATAAAAGGGAGGGGGCCAGGGGGGAGAAGGGGAGAAGGGGAAGATGGATATCTAGAAGGTGATTGGCAAAGGCAGGTGGGTAGGGAAAGTAAAGGGCTGGAGAGAGAGGTATCTGAGAGGAGAGAAGAGTGGACCACTGGAGAAAGGGAAGGAGGAAGGGATCCAGGGGGAGATGTTAGGCTGGTGAAAGAGTCAAGGTCAGAGTGAGGAATAGAAGAAGAGGGGAGGGGAAGAGATTGTTTTTACGAGAAGGAGAAAGCGATAATCATACCATCAAGTTGGAGGCTACCCAGACGGAATATAAGGTGTTGCTTCTCCATCCTCAGGTGACCTCATCTTGGGACAAGAGGAAGCCATGGACCAACATGTCGGTACAGGAATGGGAATGGGAACTAAAATGTTTGCCACCAGGGAGTTCCACTTCGGCAGATGGATGTGCATGTCCATGCAACAGCTCTGCCTGTGACCACAAGAAACTGCAGAGGGTTGTGGACACAGCTCAGCACATTATGGAAACCATTTTGCCTTCCCAAGGACTCTGTCTGCACTTATTGCTGCTTTAGTTAAGCAGCCAACTTAATGTCCCACCCTGGGCATTCTCTCTTCCTCTCCTGCTATCAGTCAGAAGATGTAAAAGCCTGAAAGCACGACAGCTTCTATTGCTCTGTCATAAGACCGTCGACAGGTCCTCTAGTACAATAAGATAGAATCTTGACCTCATGATCTACTTCGTCATGACCTTGCACCTTATTGTCCACCTGCACTGCACATTCTCTGCAACAGTTGCACTTTATTCTGCGTTGCATTATTGTTTCCCCATACAGATGAAATGATCTGTATGGATGGCATGAAAAGCAATGTTTTTCACCTGATGACAATACATGGAGCATTTGCTGAGAATGAGTTCCTCAGGGTAATCTTTACGTTACAGAACATCCCAACTGCTTCCACCATCTGATGTCATCCCTGAGAACTGCTCTTCAACCATTAATTTGTTACGGAGCCATTAAGGAAAATAACCTCATTTAATTGTCCCCATGTTGTTCATTGCCACAGATGGTTGTGGAGGCCAAGTTATTGGGTATACTCAAACCAGAGTTTTTGACAGGTTCTTGAACAGTCAGGGTGTCAAAGGTTATGGGGAGAAGGCAGGAGAATGGGGCTGAAAGGGAAGATAAATTGGCTAAGATAGCATAGCAGAGAAGGCTTGATGGGTAGAATCAACTAATACTGCTCCTATGGACTTATGTGACAAAAAATAAACCAAATTACTATTCTTCAAAAATTTCAGATCTCTACTTTCTGTGGTATTTTATTCCAAAGCCTCTTTTGCAAATGTTTGACATTTTACTTCCTTGAATGATTGGACTACAGGAAATTACCAGCATTGGAGGTTCTATTTGTGAGGGAAGATGTGAATGTTGCAGGTCTATAAACATTTCAGCAGAAAAACAGTTTTTTGTGTCTCCAAAGTGTTCAATTGTATCCTCCTGATTCAGATGTCTGGGATCATATTTTATATTTTCACTAATGGAAATATTAAAACTACAATAATTAGGTATGCCTCCAAATTTAAATAGTTTTCACATTGATAGGGGGTTAAGAAGTTGTATGGTGGGCTGGTCTTCATTAGCTTGGGGATTGAATTCATGAGGTGTGAGGTAATGTTACAGATCTATAAAGCTCTTGTTAGATCACACTTGAAGCATTGAAAGGGGGAAGGCACGTGGTTGCCCATACATCAATCATTAAAGCAAGGACAAATCAACTCTGCCTCTTACACCGCTGATATTTAGAATTTTCTTCATTTCCATAACAAATTTTGTGTCCACTCAGGCTTGTTAGCCCTGAGCTGACCACTCTTAGTCTGACCTCTACCCTTTGACCTGTTTGGCATGGGTGACCCTACCAAGGTTCAAAGCACAAGACCCTGACTCCAGCCAACATAGTTCTCCGGGTCACTGAGGCACGCAAGCTTCCAAACCCTATGACAAGGCTGTGGTCCTCTTGGAGAAAAGCAAGGACGGGAATGAATATAATTCAAATGGCTTGATAGGGGTGTCAATGTGAAGGAGGCCCGGGAGACTGCAGATGCTGAAACTAGGCGCAGCAACAGGAAGCTGGTGGAACTCAGCAGGTCAGGCAGCTCTGTGGAGGGAAATGGACAAATGAAGGAGTCTCAGTGAAGGGTTTCAACCTGAAATATTGTCTGTTCATTTCCCTCATGCTGCCTGACCTGCTGAGTTCCTCTGGTTCCTCTGGCAAAGGTGTATGGTAAGTCAATTGTCAAATCTTAACCCTGAGATTGATAGATTTTGTCATCCAAACACTTTAAGCTGCGGAACAAGGATATTAGGTATGTCACAGATCAGCCATACACATCCTGCATTTCCAACACAACTGACTTCATTTCAGAAGTACTTCTTTGTATGTGAAATGCTTCAGATTCCGACAGGTTTAAAAGGAAGATAAGGTCTTTATTTCTTCATTATTTCTAATGGAGGATGTCAATGTCTTGGCAAGCTGAATAGGAGGCATGGCTGGAATGCAATTACTGGATGGAGATTCAAAGGCTGTGGAAGAAATTTTGCCAGCTGTCAAATAATGTGTTACAAAAATAACTGATAAAGAATTGAGTGTGTTCTTACTGCACAATCATGCCATTTACAATCCCATGCACTTTATAGAGATGGTTAAAGAATCACATTTCTTTGTTTCAACATTGTTTGAGCATGAAAGGTCTTCAAACGGCAACGCCTCAGGAAGGCAACATCCATCATTAAGGACATTCACCAGACAGGGCATGCCCTCTTCTAGTTCCTACCATCAGAGGGGAGGCACAGGAGCCTGAAGACCTGCACCAAGCATTTTACGAACAGCTTCTTCCACTTCACTATCTGATTTCTGAAAGGACCACGGACCCATAAACCCTATTTCACATAATGCTCTCTTTTTGCACTAATTTTTTAATATTTCTTACAGTAACTTTGAGTGTTTTTTCATGTATTGAACCGTGCTGCTGCCACTAAACAACAAATTATACAACATATGTCGGTAGATGTGATAATAAACCTGATTCGGATTCTAACCCTGATTCACCCTTCTCCTTGTTATCCGTCTGACTCAGGTTACGAGAGGTGGCGACACCGGTGGTAAGTGGAGAGTTAATGGTTCAGGCTGATGCCCTTTCATACTGACCCGAAGGGTTTGGGGTGTTAGGAATTGTCCTGACGAAGGGTGTCGGCCCAAAAGATCAACTGTTAATTTCTCTCCGGAGACGCTGCCTGACCTGTTGAGTTCCCCCGGCGTATTGTGTGTGTTGCTCAGGATTTCCAGCATCTGATGTTTCAGGCTTGG
Organism: Mobula hypostoma; assembly: GCF_963921235.1. Lineage (NCBI taxonomy): Eukaryota > Metazoa > Chordata > Chondrichthyes > Myliobatiformes > Myliobatidae > Mobula > Mobula hypostoma. The sequence goes on along the minus strand of NC_086115.1, from coordinate 14,692,354 downwards.
CTTTGAGAGGTTGGAAAGGATTTTCACTTTGCAGTAATGCTAAGCCTTTTAGAAAAATCAGAACCACTCAATAAAAGGAAACCTCAGTCCATCTGTTTCAACCACCTCCCAGCCACATTGTGCCACAAGGCATTGTGCTTGACTAATCATACACAATTAGATTGTATTGATTGGTCTGCAATGGACCCATAAGACCATTTCAACAGGAGGAGAATTAGGCCATTCCACTCAGTGAGTCTGCTCTGCCACTTGATCATGGCTACTTTCCCGAGGCAGTGGGAGGTGTAGACAGAGTCACACTCTTGCCTGAATGGATACTGGACAAAGATTCAATTGTAGCTTCCATGAGGAAAAAGACAGTTGATTGAGTTGCGAATCTTTAGGAGGCTGTGGGGATCATATGAGGTTGGTGAACGATCTCAGTGAAAGGGCTTGTGTTTTTGTTGTGAAGTTTCAAGGCTGAGACATCAGAGCTGTGCCCCAGTTCTCCCTGAAACATGAAGTCAGACCTCAGTTCTTCCAGAGATCACCTTGCTTTGAAGTAATTTATTAAGAGATACAGGATGGACCAGGCCCTTCCAGCCCAACAATCTGCAATGCCTAGCAACCCACCTGCTTAACCCTAGCCTAATCACAGGACAATTCTCTGACCAATCAAGCTACTAACTGGACTGCGGGAGGAAACGGAAGCCCCTTGAGGAAACCCACATGGTTCCCGTGGAGAACATACAAACTCCTTAAAGAGAGCACCAAAATTGAACTCTCTTGACATCAATGGATCTGGGGTTGAGAGGGTGAACAGCTTTAAGTTCCTTGGCATATACATTACCGAGGATCTTATATGGTCTGCGCGTACCAGTGTGTGGTGAAAAAGGCACAACAGTGCATTTCACCTCAGACGGTTGAAGAAATTTGGGGTATGGATCCCCAAATCCCAAGAACTTTCTACAGGGTGTTACCTACCCCGTAACTGGGTTGCCAAACCAGCAGAAATGGATCACTCAGTTGGAGTCTGGATTACTAGAACTAAGAAAGTTTTATTAAAGAAACAAGCAACACAGTAATCGAAAGGATAATATATGCAACAGTTCAGCAATGATAAACACACATGTGCACAGAATTAAGATAACAGCATCAATCAAGCTCTATCGTTGTCTAGGGGTAAATGACCAATTTTCAAAGTGACACAAAAGTTCAGTCCAATTTAGTTCAGTTCACAGTAATCGTTGCCATGGCGATGGACAACGTGGGGGGAGAGAGAGAGAGAACGGGAACGACTGATCATTCAGAACGGCTTCCACTCACAGACTGGCGATATGGCTCACAAGCAGCTTTTGGGCAGGTCCTTGGTGATGTCACCTGAGGTCACCGACTGTGACCCCTCCTCCAGATGCGGTTGATCCTCTGCAGTGAACCCGGCACCCAAGCAAGGGCGGACACACACCGGATTCCCGCTGATCGTACCTTTCCACCCTGTGCGTTGTCCGATACTTCCCACCGACTCGTGAGAGGCGCACCGCTTCCAGGATCTCATTACCTCGGGTGTCGTGTGTGTTCTGCCTTAGTGAACCTGTCCCTTTTTATCCCCCTGCTGGGGTATCGCCTGTCCATCACTTCAAACAGTTCAGGGTTCAAAGGGGGAGCCGCTCCAGACAGCTCTCTCTCCCCCGTCCCTTCATTACACATCTCCAGACGCTGCTTCATTGTGTTCCTTATCTCTCTCTTGAAGACAGGTGGCAGACCAACTGCTGATCACACAGGACAGCTAACATCTTATCTATGTGTATTCTTGTCACAAGGGGCACAATTGAGAGCATCCTGACTGGCTGCATCACTGCCTGGTATGGGAACCATACTTCCCTCAATCGCAGGACACTTCAGAGAGTGGTGCAGACAGCCCAGCGCATCTGTGGATGTGAACTTCCCACTATTCAGGACATTTACAAAGACAGGTGTGTAAAAAGGGCCCGAAGAATCATTGGGACCCGAGTCACCCCAACCACAAACTGTTCCAGCTGCTCCCATCCGGGAAACTGTTCCACAGCGTAAAAGACAGGAGCAATAGGCTCTGGGACAGCTTCTTCCACCAGGCCATCAGACTGATTAATTCACACTGATACGATTGTATTTCTATGTTATATGTCCTGTTGTACATACTATTTATTATAAATTACTATAAATTTCACATTGCACATTTAGATGGAGACATAATCTAAAGATTTTTACTCCTCATATACATGAAGGATGTAAGTAATAAAGTCAATACAATTCAATTCTGAACTCTGGAACGCCCTGAGCTGTAATAGTGTCACTGTAACGATTACACGACTGTGGTTCTTCTCCTCCTCACTATATTTTACTGTTATTCACTCACAGGATGTGAGTGACAATGGCAATGTCATTGTTTGTTATTTATTCCTAATTTCCTTTGCGAACGGGGAGGTGGGGGAGAGCCAATTGCTTTTCGCCTTTTGGTGAATGTGCTCCCACAGTGCTGCTGGGGAGGGAGATCCATCCAGGATTTAGGCATGGTGAAGAAAGGCCAAGACATTCCCTATCAGTGAGGTGTGGGACATTTGGTGGGGGAGTGGGGTGGTGGTGTAGAGTGGAACAGTTAGTGCAGCACCTTTGTCGTCGTCGTGGCTATCCCTCGAGGTCGAGGATGATGGTCTTCGTTCTACGTTTGATCTACTTATGGGTTCTCAAGTGGCTTGAGTCCAATCTTGGACTTGAAAGTACTTCTGCATTCAGGACAGGTAGTTCCAGATGGCAGATCGGGCTTTGGTAGTTGCTGCCTCTCTTTCCATTTTCTTCTCTTTTCTTCTAATTCTGCACATCTGTTGGCTTTGAAAGTTGCTGTTCCTTCTCGGATGATGGCTTGCCAGAGATTCCTGTCCTTGGCATTGGTTTCCCAATTGTTGATGTCGAATTTCCTCCCATTCCAAGGACATGCTCTCTGACCAGATGGAGGAAGCACGGCAGCTACTGACAAAAGTGGAAATTGAGTGCAATAAAGTTGGACTTCACCTAAACACTAAAAAGACAGAGTACATGGCGTTTAACTGCGATGAAGGTACTCTCAAGACCGTAGAGAATGATACCAGTAAGAAAGTCTTTGACTACCTCGGGTCAAGAATGATGAGTTCGGAGAAGGACATAAAGATATGGAAGGCGCTGGAGTGGAGGGCTATGAATGACATGAAGGAAATCTGGAGGTTGAACCTGACCAGAGGGCTTAAAAAGAGGATTTTCATAGCAGTCATAGAGTCCGTTCTCATGTACGGATGCGAGACGTGGACACTCACCAAGACGATGCGAAAGCCCTCCCAAGACTATAGTCAACACGCTCCTAGAAGACAGCAGTGTGGCTAATGTAGATGAACTGAACACACTGATGAGGGAGAGGGAGAAGTGGAGAGTCCGTCATCATGCTCGACGCTAGCCCCCTAGGCCTGAGTCGACGTAGTAGTAGCAAGGACATAACGGGTAAGGGTTAGTGAGCTGCGGGCATGCTATGTTGGCGCTGGAAGCATGGCAACACTTGTGGGCTGCCCCCAGCACATCCTCGGACTGTGTTTGTAATTGGTACAAATGGCACATTCCACTGTACGTTTCGATGTTTTAATGTACATCTGACATGTAAAGCTAATCTCTAAGTCTTTAAACTTCCAGAGAGTGTTGGAGCTGCACTCATCCGGCAAGCAGAAAGCAATACCTCCCGCTCTTGACTTGTAGATGGTGGAAAGGCTTTAGGGGAGAGGAATCACTTAAAATGAGGTAAGATTTTAATATTAGTTTTACTTGTCACATATACACAACAAAATACAGTGAAATGCACCATTTGTGTCAAATCAAATCAATGAAGATTGTTTTGGGCAGCCCACAAGTGTCACCAAGTGTCTGGTGACAACATGGCATCCCCACGGCTTACTAACCCTAACCTGTACATCTTCAGGATGTGGGAGGAAATCCGGGCACCTGGAGGAGATTCATGTGGTCTTGGGAGAGCTTACAAAGAGTGGCGTGAATCGAACGCCTATCGGTGATCGTCGGCGCTGTAAAGTGATCGTGCTAGCCGTTGTGCTACAGTGCCACCCTGCAGCACATGCAGCAGAACTCCTAGTGATTGATATGCTCCTGTAGCTATGGCATAAGTGTAGATAGTTCAGTTAGACTTCAGGTCAGTGGTGACCCCCAGAAGGTTGATGGTGGGAGAACTTGGATACAGCAATGCTGTTGAAAACCTGGGACACTCATGGGATGAAAATGTTATTTGCCAAATATCACTCACGCTTGAATGTTATCTGTCTCCCACCCCTGAGAGGGACTGCTTGACTTGCTGAGGGGTGGTGAATAGAAATGAACATTGTGCAACGATGCAGGTGTCCCCACTTACGATGGAAGGAGGGTCACTGGTGAAACAAAAATCAATTTTGTTGGAAAGACTCAGCAGGTCGGGCAGCATCTGTGGAAGGAGAAAGCAGACAATGTTTCAGGTTGTCATAAGGTGTACTACTTGCCACACAACACGCAGCAGAGAGAGGGACAGTTCTGCCCAAGGCCATGAGGAACCATAGAGCATTGTGAACATGGCCCAGTCCATCACTGAAACCAGCCTCCCCTCGATTGACTTACTTCTTACTGCCTCGGTAAAGCGGTCAGCATTATTGAAGACCCTTCCCATCCCAGACATTCTCTCTTCTCCCCTCTCCCATAGGACAGAAGATACAAAAGCCTGAAAGTATGTAGCACCAGTTCAAGGATAGCTCCTATCCCACTGTTATAAGACTATTGAACAGGTCTCTTATATGGCATATTTTTGATCTCCCAGTCTATCTTGTCACACCTTATTGTCTTCCTGCACTGCATGTTCTCTTTAACTGTAACATTAAATTCTGCGTTTTGTTACTTTTGTAATACTACCTTGACGTACTTGACTTTGGAACGATCTTCCTGGACTTCACACAAAAAAAACCTTTTCTCCCCTTCTTGGTGCATTTGACAATAACAAACCATTCATCATTTACTAAACTTCATGTCTGTTGTTGCCATCAACACTTGCGTACCTCGCAGAAACTGAAGCAGGTCGCTTTCTTTCCCATGTTATACCATTAGGTTAGGGTTTAGAGACAGGGATGTGGGGAAATTAGAGGTCAGGCCAGTATCTAGGCCGCTAGGCCCCTGCTCTGTGCTCAATGGCCAATGATACGGATGTGGGATGAAGGACATCCGTGGTCAGATATTGGGAAGGCAGACCAGCAAGAACAAGGACTAGTCACCACCCCAGGTCAGCAAATTGTCGGCAGGTTCCATGAGGCAAGAGGCATGAGGGCTGGTGACATCTAGTAGCAGAATGGTTAAGACTGGAGTTGAAGGCTTAGCATTCAGGGTCTCGTCAATGCTGAATCTGGAATACGAGCCTGAAGTTCATGTTCCTCACCCAGGGTCCTCATTTGTTGTCACTGGTGAGTCCTGGGTTGATACCGAAGATCGAATCCCAAAGGTCAACCAGAAGTTTTGAGGTTGAGGACCAATGTCCAAAGCCTGGAGCAGTGAGTTCACTGGAGGCCCGGAGACAGCCTATCCTGAGTTTAGGAGAGTCCGCACGTGCGTGTGTGTGTGTGTGAGAGTGCGTGTGCGTGTCTGTATATGTGTGTGTGTGTGTGTGTGTGTGTGTGTGTGTGTGTGTGTGTGTGTGTGTGTGAGAGTGAGTGTGCGTGCGTGTGTGTGAGAGTGTGTGTGCGTGTGCATGTGCGTGTGCGTGCCTGTATATGTGTGTGTGTGTGTGCGTGTGAGGGTGTGTGTGAGGGTGCGTGTGCGTGCCTGTATATGTGTGTGTGTGTGTGAGAGTGTGTGTGTGTGTGTGTGTGTGAGAGTGTGTATGCGTGCGTGTATATGTGAGTGTGCGTACGGGTGTGCGTGCGTGTGTGTGAGAGTGCGTGTGCATGTGTGAGAGTGTGTGTGTGTGTGTGTGTGTGAGAGTGCGTGTGTGTGCCTGTATGTGTGTGTGTGTGAGTGTGTGTGTGAGAGTGTGTGTGCGTGTGTGTCTGTGAGAGTGTGTGCGTGTGGTGTCTGTAAGAGTGTGTGTGTGTGTGTGTGTGAGTGTGTGTGTGTGTGAGTGTGTGCGCGTGGTGTCTGTAAGAGTGTGTGCGCGTGGTGTCTGTGAGAGTGTGTGTGTGTGTGTGAGTGTGTGAGTGTGTGCGCGTGGTGTCTGTGAGAGTGTGTGTGTATGTGTGAGAGTGTGTGTGCGTGTGTGTCTGTGAGACTGTGTGCGCGTGGTGTCTGTGAGAGTGTGTGCGTGTGTATGAGTGTGTGTGCGTGTGTGTGAGTGTGTGTGAGTGTGTGTCTGTGAGAGTGTGTGCGCGTGGTGTGTGTGAGAGTGTGTGCGCGTGGTGTCTGTGAGAGTGTGTGCGTGTGTGTGAGTGTGTGTGCGTGTGTGTGAGTGTGTGTGAGTGTGTGTCTGTGAGAGTGTGTGCGCGTGGTGTGTGTGTGTGTGTGTCTGTGAGAGTGTGTGTGTGTGTGTGAGTGTGTGCGTGTGTGTCTGTGAGAGTGTGTGTGCATGGTGTCTGTGAGAGTGTGTGCGCGTGGTGTGTGTGTGTGTGTCTGTGAGAGTGTGTGTGTGTGTGTGAGAGTGTGTGCGCGTGGTGTGTGTGAGAGTGTGTGTGTGTCTGTGAGAGTGTGTGTGCGTGTGGTGTGTGTAAGGGAGATAATGGGCTTGTTTTGTTGTTTTTGTTCTGTTGTGCTGTTCTGCAGAACATTGTGATCATGCTAAGTTGACTCTGGACTGTGGGGTTACATTTATGCGCTGTCCCCAGGACATAGGTCATGTTGGTTGCTAATGCAAACTGTATGTTTCAATGTACACGTGATAAATAAATGAATCTAAATCTGAATTGCCTAATGGGTTTGGGATAAAGAATAAAGAGACTCCCCTTCAGACTGCCTTCCACTCTGATCAGACCCTCTGTTCGGGGGTCCTCTGCAAAGCTTCCATGATTTGTTTGGACATGTCCAGACTTTGGTTGCCAAACCAATTTATTGAACAATAACAAACAAGGAAATAAAATAAATTTAAGATATTATCCAGTAACGCTACTCTGTGCTAATAGCTCTAAAACCAATAAATAATGAACATTTCTATAAAATTTCTGTTGTTTTATAACCATTGTTTTGTTTCAATTCCTTAGTGTCTCAACCGTGGAGGATCTATTGAGTCTGACCTTGGCTCCTTAACAATTCCTCTTTGGATGGAACAGTGGAAAGGTAATAAATTACACAGGCTGTGGATTTGAAAGAACCACTACTGCTCACAGATGTGACCAAGCAACGTCTGCTGTGCGTTTCATTGTAATGTTACGTGTCAGCCCCTGAATCCATGCAACAAGCCAGTGTAACCATCTCCTGCTGTACATCTGGTTTAAACGTTACGCATCGCCCTGAATCCAAGCAACAACCCAGTTTAACCCAGTTCCTTGCAGCAATTCCAAAGGCTCCGAGTTCAAGTCCCACTTCAGATGCTTCAGCACTGAATCCAGATTTATTCTGGGTTAAGAATTTTTAAAAGGATTAAAGAGCAGCTTTATTTGTCAGAGATACACAGAACACACAGTGAAATGCGTTGTTTGCGTTAACGACCAATACAATCGAAGGATGTGCTGGGGACGTGCCCAACAAGTGTTGCCACGCTTCTGGTACCAACATAGCACGCCCACAACTTACTAACGCTGACCTGTATGCCTTCGGAAAGTGGGAGGAAAGCAGAGGTACGTGGAGGAAACCTACATGGTCATGGGAGAATGCATAGACAGCCACGAGGTATGACTCTGGGTCACTGGTGCTGTAAAGTGTTGTGCTCACCACTACATTTGGTGCTGAGGGAGTGGTATACTAGATTAGTGCCCGGAAGGGCTAGCTTGTCTTATGAGATTAGGGAGGTTGGACAGGCTGACTTATATCTGCTGAAGTTTAGAAACAAGTGAGTGGATTTGATTGAAAGATAGAAGATACTGAGGAAGACCCAAGGGACTGCGGATGCTGGAATCTGGAGCGACACACGGAATGCTGGATGGGGCAGCTTCTGTGGAGGCAAATGGACAGCCAACATTCCAGGTGGAGACCCTTCACCTGGACAGGTTTCAGGGTGGACAGGATGGAGTAGAGATACAAAGGGGTAGTGGCAGGCAGACGCAACGGGTCTCCTGGGGCAGCCTGCGAACCTTGGGTGGGAAGCAGAAATGGGCATTGTGGGGTTGTGTGACAATCAGGTTGGAGGCTGTGGAGAGGAGGTCTCTGGAGGCGATGAGGCCGGCGATAGTGGGTGAGACAGTGGCCTGATGTTACTCGGTCCAGAGATGGGTGAGCGGAAGTGACCAATTGTTGGCGTCTCGCTTCAGCAAGGCAGAGGTCAGTCCACCAGGACACAACAGCACCACCCTCGTGTGTGAGTGTGATGGCAAAGTTGGGGGATTGGTGCAGAGAGAGTGGAGATGCAGTCCATGCTCTCTTCTGGTAAGATGACGGGGCATCGGACGCAGTGACACTGTGTCCAATCAAAGGTTTATTTATTCATCCTGTACATCTTTTTTACGGTCACAAGTCCCTGTTGGATATCAAGAACACCAAATACTGCAAGACTGCATCTTCCGGTAAGGTAGCGGTGCATTTGGACGCGGTGGCCTCTTGGGGGCCAACCAAAAGCGCTTTTCTCTTTGTTAAATGTGTTTTTTTATGATTGTAAAGCTATGCTGGGCTCCGACAACTTTGGAGACAGCAGATCTATCCCATCAGTGAACTGCTTGTTGATTGGAGTAGCCAGCTGGGGTGTCGGAGGGGCCGGACTGGGATCGGAGGAACTGGCCTGGGTGCAGGCCGTGTTGCTGCCTGCTTCTCAGAGGTATTGGAGCTGGTGTGCCGAAGGCAGAGTGTAATGTAACCGTGGGTGGTTGTCTTGGACGTTTTTCTTGCGATCGCAAGTCCCTGTTGAACATTGAGAACTTAAGTTGCCGCAAGCCATTTTCCCTTGTTTGGTGGTGAGGGAGCTGCATATCCTCAGTTGTAGTAAGAGCTAGGTCTCAAGTGGAGCATAGTCATGATGGAGCTAAACGGCTTGCATCTTCGGAAACAGCTCTACTTCGATCTTTGATATCTCTTTTTTTTCCCTTTCAAGGTTCTTTTGAAGACCCTGACCTGGAGCTACACTCTGACTTTGTTTCTTTGCAAGAATGGGACCCGCTTTTGGGGCCTCACGACGGGTCGCTTCTTGTTATCCCAAGGACGCGGCCTGTAAGACTAGCGCTCCTTCAGGGTGTCGGATTTTCGTGGCTCCGGTGACGGGCTGCTTTAAGGCGGGTGTCCCCGACTGAGGTGTCGCGGGAGAACATGGAAGATTGGAAGCAGCGGGTTAGCTGCCGTGGGCTGTGTGTCCAGAGACCTGAGCTCGGAGAAAGCTACGCAACAGACTTCTAACACCATAAATCAGGGAGTTGTTTTGTCATGTCTCCCCTCTCGCTGTGAAACGGGGACACCTCTTTTTCCCTTATTAGGGAGGATGAGAGCCTGTGGTACGTCAAATTACCAGGTGAACGAGTAGTCTTTGGGGTACTACAAGTCTGTGTCTTTATTGATGCTTTGCTTGAGTGCTCGGTGGAGGGCGCTGATGCTTTTTTGCTGGTGGGGAGGGGGTCGTTGCTTTGCTGCTGCTTGTGTGTGGGAGGGAGGAGCTGGGAGGGGGCTTTGGGGTTCTAATGTTTAACTGTCATCCATTCTTTGGGGCACTCCTCTGTTTTCGTGGAAGTTTGCAAAGAAAAAGAATTTCAGGATGTATATTGTATACATTTCTCTGATATTAAATGTACCTATTGAACCTATTGAACCCATAAGCTTGCCAGCTGCTGCATTCCAGGGGAGGAGACGCTGGAGATAATGTAGTGAGGTGCCCTTGCTCATTTGGGGCTGGCCTCTCCCATCCATGCTGCCCTCCAGTGTTTGATCAGTGAAATTCCAGGCTAACTGACTGGGAACTGTACCATTAATTGGCGGGACATGTCACTCAGGGTCTTGAACTATGTATATATATTTTTTGTGTGACTATGTCTTTTTCTTGCCCACTATTTGAATGTGCTGTGTGTGTTTTTATGCCTTGGTCCCAGAGGAATGCTGTTTTGTTTGGTTGTATTCATATATAGTTGAATGATAATTAAACTTGATTTGATTTGATATGACTACAGTATTCCATTAGCAAGTTGCTCAACAGTGATGGAACTAGACTTAGTGTGTACCATTGTTGTGTTGTCGTCTGGATTTGTGTACTGTTTCGCCAACAGGGTGCATGGTTTGAATGATTGCTTTGGATATGTTTATTGGGATCACAAGATCATATTGTGTTGGACATTGGTAATGTAGAATACTGAAAGTCCAGTTTCATTGGTTCATTGGCAAGACTGATGGCAAGGCAGCTACAATTGCCTTGGCAAGGACTTGGCCCACACCATGGGTCGCCTGTTACGCCTGACTGAGAGAGGGTTTTTACTTATTTATCAATTATTGTTACTTTGTTTTTCTTTTTGCATTTGCACAACTTGTTGTCTTTTGCAAAATAGATGTTTGTCTTTGTGTGTAGTTTTTCACTGACTCTATTGCGTTTCTTTGTGTTTATTGTGAATGGCACAAGAAGATGAATATCTCTGTAGTACAGTATATGGTGATATATATCTACTTCTGATATCAACTTTCTTTGAACTTTGAGAGCAATCGAGGGAGTGAAGTTGCAGTGAGTGAGGGAGTGGAGAAGTCTTAACTGTTGAAGTCCCTTTGGCGGTAAGAAAAGACTTTGAAGGACCTTAACATAATATGTGGGGAGAGGATGTTCTTTCCTCTGGGAGATTAGAACTAGGGCTACTGTTTAAAAGTAAGGAAGAGTTTCTTTGTTGGAGGAGTATAACTCTTCAGAACTCGCTTCCTCAGAGGAAAGCGGAAGAAAGGCGGTTGAATAATTTTATAAAGATTAGCTTTATTTGTCATTGTATAGCAAAACATCGGAACAGACAGTGAAATGTGTCGATTGCATCAACAGCCAACACAATCCGAGGATGTCCAGGAGTCATCCCACAGGTGACGCCATGCTTTGGGCATGCTGAAAACTTACTAACCCTAACCCATCCCTCTTCGGAATGTGGGAGGAAATTCATGAGGGGAACGTACAAACACCTCACAGACAGCGGCGAGAATTGAGCTGTAATCGATGACTGCCAACGCGGGCACTGTGAAGCATTACAGGAACTGCTACGCTACCATGCTACCCTAATGCCTTATTACCAGGACTGAGGTTAGGACTTTAACGCAGAAGGAGATAGTTTATTGATAAACTGGAGTTGCAGACAGATCAGCCATGGCCTTTTTAGTCAGCAGAACAGGTTAGAGGGGCCAAGTGGCTTTCTCCAGCTCCCACTTTGTATGTTAGACTAGCAGAAGTTCCATTTATGCAGAAAAGCCAAGCCTGTTCTTTTCTAAGCACAGGAAATTCTGCAGGTGCTGGAAATCCAGAGTAACACACACAAAATGTTGGAGGAACTCCTGCTGAGTTCTGTCAGGCAGCATCTATAGAAAGGAATAATGAGTCAAAGTTTCAGGCCGAGATGCTTTAGTCAAGATGCTAAAGAAAGAGAGATTGAGCAGAAACGAGCGAAGAAGCCAGTATAAGGAGGCAGTGGAGGGCAAGGAGTACAAGTTAGGAAGTGATAGGTGAATGAAGATAGGTGGGGGTTATGAACAATTCCCATGACTCCTTCCCAGGGAAGCTCTCAAAATGTAAAGTTCAAAGTACAGTAAATGTATCAGCAAAGTGCATATATGTCACCACATACAACCATCAGATTCATTTTTTGTGGGTATATTCAATAAATCTATACGAGAATAATAGACATAATGGAGTCAAAGAAAGACCGCACTAACTTGGATGTTCAACCAGTATGCAAAAGACCACAAACTGAAAGTAAAAAACATCAGAAATAATAATAATAAATAAATAAATAAGAAATAAGTATGGAGAACATGAGATGAAGAGTCATTGAAAGTGAGTTCATAGGTTGAGAAACATTTTAATGATGGAGCAAGTAAGTTGAGTGGTTATTCCCCTCTGATTCAAGAGCCCAATGGATGAGAGTGTCATAAGGTGGGTGCTGGGAGCAGACCCAAATGCAAGAAACAGACACTGAGGTACTAGGAACAGGACTAGGTGTGTCAAGCGAGCAAGGAAAGTGGGAAAGAAACAATGCTGGACAAGACACAGGCCCTGGACGAGACTAGGATACAAGGCCTGGGCTAGGACTAGACTAGGAAAGCAGGACCTGGATGAGGAACTAGGAACCTGGAACCTGGACAAGGACCCCGAGCCAGAGATTGGACAGGGACCCGGAACTTGGGTCTTGACTTGGGTTCGGACCCCGGATCTAGGCGAGGACAAGACGTGGCTATAGGACGAGGAGTGGCAACAGGACTGGACGTGAGACTCCTGGACAGGACGAGGGAACCCCAGCACTGGGCTGGGCGAGGTACTCCTGGGCAGGGTGAGGCACATGGACAGGATGAGAACATGAAGCCTTGACTTGGTCGAGGGAGAACAGGGACGCAGAGCCTTGGTCGAGGGAGAACAGGGACGCAGAGCCTTGGTCGAGGGAGAACAGGGACGCAAAGCTGGGACCCCTCCTTGGGAACAGGACTTGTGGCCGGGATTCTACACAGAGTCAGGATCCTTCTTAGGGAGCAGAACGCAGGGCCAGAACTCATACACATAACACTGAGAGACAGATCTCCACTCAAGGTAGCGGCAAACGACCAGACCTACCCAGCAGAGGCAAGGGCACAAAGAGACGGTTCCCAACACAAGGTAGCGGCAAATGGTCGGACCTACCTAGCGAAGGCATGGACACAGAGACAGTTCCAAACAACTAAAGACAGTTCCTTATCTAGACACAGCAAGGCCCTGGTCTTCCCCTGGTGGTTGAACCTGACGGTGTTACGGACGAGGACACAGGCAAAGGTAGCAGTTGAGGCTTCAGGTGAAGGTAGCAGGCAAGGCGTCAGAAGGAAGGAGAGGGAACAGTCCAGCAACTGAAGCTGAACCCAGGAGCTATTTATGTAGCCAGTCCAAAATGAGAATCATGTGCTTCAACTTAGACACCCAACAGAACAAGGGTAAACCGGAAAACCTGGAATAAGGATCGATGGACTGGTCTGTGAACTGGAATGTGGACTTCATGGACCGGACCATGACAGAGGGGTAATAATTGTTCTTGAACATGGTGGTATGAGTTCCAAGGCTTCTGTATCTTCCTGATGATAGCAGTGAGAAGACAGCATGACCTGGGTGGTGGGGGTCTCTGATGATGGATGCTGCTTTGCTGCAACAACACTCTGTGTATACGTGCTCAATAGTGGAGAGAGCTTTACCCGTGGTGGACTGGGTATTGTTTCTATACTAGGCTGTGATGTAGCCAGTCACTGTACTCTCCACCATTCATCTGTAGAAGTTTTTCAAAGTTTTAGACGTCATGCTGAATCTACAAAAGCGGGATGGATGCTGCCGTGCTTGCTTTGTAATTGCACTTGGGTTCTGGGCCCAGGACAGGTCCTCTGAAATGATAAAACCAAGAAATGTAAAGTTGATGACTCTGCCCACCTCTGATCCCCAGTGAGGACTGGCTAATGGATCGCTGGTTCCTCCTCCTGAAGCCTATAGTTATCTTTCTGGTCTTGCTGACGTTGAGTAAGAGATTGTTGTTGTGGCATCACCCAGCCGAGTTTCTAATCTCTTTCCTATGTGCTGATTCATCACCACCTTTGATTCAGCCGATGACAGTGTGTTGTTAGCAAACTCGAATATGGCATTGGAGCTGTGATTAGCCACACAGTCATACTGTAAAGCGAGTAGAGCAGGGGCTAAGCACGCAGCCTTGAGCGCACCTGTACTGATGGAGATTGAGGAAGAGATGTTGTTGCCAACCTGAACTGACTGGGGTCTGAAAGTGAAGTAATTGTGGATCTAATTGCACAGGAAGGTATTGAGGCCAAGCACTTGAAACTTATTGATTAGTTTTGAGGGGGTGAATGTATGGAATGCCAAGCTGTAGTCGATATTGAGCTATCGTGATGATTGCAGCTTTGCTGTCCAAATGTTCCAGGGTTGAGTGAAGAGCCACTGAGGTGGCATCTGATGTGGACCTGTTGCTCCGGGAGGCAAATTGGAGTGGATCCAAGTCACTTATCAGGCAGGAGTTGATATATCTCATTACCAACCTCTCAAAGCACTTCATCACTGTGGCTGTAGGAGCTGCTGAATGGAAGTCACTGACGCAGGTTATGATGTGCAGCACCAGTACAAGTGAACCCTGCCTGAAGTGGGGCAGGGTGTGGGGGGTTACCCCAGACTACTAAAGTGAGAGGCTAAAGACCCTAGTGAAAACTCCAGCCAATTGATCTGCCTGGTATGGGAACTGTACCTCCCTCAATCGCAGGACTCTGCAGAGAGTGGTGTGGGCATCTGTAAATGTGAACTTCCCACTACTCAGGACATTTACAAAGACAGGTGTATAAAAAGGACCCAAAGGATTTTTGGGGACCCGAGTCACCCCAACCACAAACTGTTCTGGCTGCTATATCAACCAAGAAATGGTACCACATCATAAAAGCCAGGACCAACAGGCCCCGGGACAGTTTCTTCCACCAGGCCATCAGACTGTTTAATTCATGCTGACACAACTGTATTTCTATGTTATATTGACTACCCTGTTGTACATACGATTTATTATAAATGACTATAAATAGCACATTGCACATTTAGATGGAGATGTAATGTAAAGATTTTTACTCCTCATGTATATGAAGGATGTTAGCAATAAAGTCAATTCAATTCAATTCAGATCTTTAAGTATTTGGCCATGTTGTCCGTCTGGACAGGATGCTTTTCATAAGTTCACCCTCCTGAAAGCTGCTCTCATATCAGCCTCAGGGATGGAAATCACAGGATCATCAGGGGCTGCAGGAGTATGTGATAGTTCCTTCCTATATTGATGGCCAACGTGAGCATAGAAAGCACTAAGCTTATCTGGAAGCTGTTATGTTTGTTCTTAGTAGAGACAAACTTAGCGTGAGTTTACAGTAGAACATTTTATTACTGAACTGCTGTTCAACACTGAGTGTATGTAGCAGGTCACTATCGTAGATTTCGGTTCCGTGTGAACTCTTCACATTGCACACATTATTATGCACACATAATAATACATCTTCCCCTTGAAGAAAAAATAAACACAATACTATATCCTCACAAACCTGCAAGGAACAATAAAACAATAATCCTTTCCAACAAAGACATCTACATTCTGTAGCTTTTCTTTTTTTTCAAATTTTCAATTGCTCAACATTTCAACTTCAATAGTAATAAGCAACTACAGTGCCTTATCCACTCAACAGCTCTCAATCAGTCTCCGAGGTGGTTTAGTGGTTCTTTTTGTCTGCTATTTGTTTCCACATGTGTCTTGCTTACACTTGTTGCATAAATATTTTGTGTTTTTCTGAGAAATTCGATCAACATGGTCATTTTTTTACATATGCTGGCCTCTTTTGGTGTACTGAATGGTGACGCATCACAGCTATGGGTTGGAGCTTCTGGTTGTAGATCCACACAGTTCCTTTCAGCGGGGTCCCTCACTAGTAGGAATGTTGAGCTACTTCCTCTTGTTCATATCCTTGCATGGACCTTGTGCCAGAGCTGTGATTTTCCATTCACACTTGAACTCTAGGCTTTGGGACTGGTAGGCTTCTCGCAATCTTTTTGTGATTATGTTTCTGTTTTTCTTTCCCTTTCACTTTCCATTTTGACTGTGCGTGCTCCTTTAGATGTCCACAGGTTTTCATGTTTTGCAAAGTTAATGCGTATGTCTCAACCCATCAGCATTTGGGCTGGTGAGAGGCCATTCGAGGGCTGTCTCATCAATTTGGAAGCTGTTATAGACGGCCAAAGTATCTGCGCAAATTACATGCAGAAAAATAGATGCTTTCAGTTTTTCATTGGCCTCTCCCACTCCACTAGCAGCTGTATATATTGAGTCACTTTCAGTTATCAGTTAGATTGCTGGTAAGCTGCATAGGTGGGGGAGGACTTAGCTTATCCATGGCAGGAACTCTCGGCCTCTCAGCTGAATCTCACTTGGTGAATTTGGTCACCGCTGAAACTTCGGGAACAATGTGCTCTCTCTGGCCAGCTTTTCTCTGTTGTAACTATCACCTTTCGTACTCACACAGTCCCTTTCTCAGTTGTGCACGGCATACATTTACTCTCTGAGTTTAGACCTCACGCTGGTCTTCCGACACCATGTTATGTTTGTTTTTAATAAAGACAAACCAGGCGTGGGGTTACGTTAGATCACTTTATTACTTAACTGCTGCTCAGTCCTGTGCATGAACAACAGGTCATTATTGTAGCTTTTGGTTCCAGGTGAATCATTCGCATTGCCTGCTGGGAACTGAAGTTCTTTATTATGCACATATAATAACACAGAGGCAAAGCCCTGTTGTTGCCTATGTCACGTAACTAAACTTTATAAGAGGTGATGGCATTCACAACTGTCGAGCATCCTTCATTGATTCTCATGCAGAATTGCTGCTTTGTCCACGAGATGGCTTTCTGGAGATCATACCTGGACGTCTTGTAAACTTCTTGGTCACCAGACTGGAATGTCTCTGATCTGGCCCTCAGCAGACTGCAGATCCCATGCTTCATCCAGGGCTTCTGTTTGGGGAAGACTCTGAATAATTTTGTGGGGACACACTCGTCTACAACTGTTCTTATCAAGTTCTTATCAACAACCATGGTGCATTCATTCAGATCCACAAATGAATCGAATACAGCCCAGTCCACCAACTCTAAGCAATCCTGTGGCCACTCCTCTGCTTCCCCCGACCACCCCTTTGTTGTCCTAATCTCTGGAGCTTTGCACTTTAGCCTCTACCTGTATGCAGGCAGGAGATGGACAGTCAAGTGACCAGATTTCCCAAAATACGGTCTGGGCATGGAGTACAAATGGTCTTAGTATAACTGGTCTGGTGCGTAGGGACCTGTTGCTACAGGCTACATGCTGATGGTAATTGGGCAGGGATTTCTTCAAAGAAGCCTGGTTGAAGTCGCTGGCTATGATTTTGAATGCATTGGGATGGATTGTTTTTTGCTTTGAGATGGTTTCATGCAGTATCTCAGGAGCTTGATTTTAGCTGTCCACTGGTGGTATGTAAATTCCCCAGGAGTCACAGACTCACAAACCACGGAAATAGTCCCTTCAGCCCATCAGGTCCATGCTGACCACATTCTTATCTAAGCTAGTCCCATTTACCAATATTTGGCCCGTATACCTCTAATCCCGGGGCTCTCAACTTTTTTATGCCGTGGCCCCCTACTATTAACCAAGAGGTCTGTGGACCTCATGTTGAGGCCTCTGCTCTTAGCAGTTCCTATCCATGAACCTGTCCAAATACCTTTGAAATATTATTCATGTTTTTCAATTGTTGCTAATCGAAGTGAAAGTCAAAGTCAAGTCTATTGCCATGTGCACAAGTACATATCTGCCCAGGTGCAATGAAAAACTTACTTAGCATTCACTTGAAAGGTATAAAGTAAACAAATTGTACACAATATTTAAAAGAAATAAAATACTTAAAAAATTTTAGACCATTTTAATGCAAAGTGATCGAACATAGAACACAGAACCTAGGACAGTACAGACACTTCAACCTACAATGTTGTTCCAACGTTTTAAGCTACTCCACGATCAATCTGGCTCTTCCCTCCCATGTAGCTCTCCATTGAAGTGGCCATTGGGTTGCTCATGGTGAGTAGGGTTCTGCTGGTTGGTTCAAGAACCGGATGGTTGAAGGGAGGTAGCTGCTCTTGAACCTGGTGGTGTGGAACTTCAGGCTTCTGTGCCTCCTGCCTGAAGCAAGGAGATGGCATGGCCCAGATGGTGGGGATCTTCGATGATGGATGTTGCCTTCTTAGGGGCAAGATCTATCACCATGTCCCTCATGAACTTATAAAGCTCTTAAGTGAGGAAGGTGTGTAACTGGGAGGGGAGACTGCAGGTGCAGGTACTGCCCTTGGCCTTCCTGTTGGGTAGAAGTCATGGGTTTGGGGAGAGGATGTCTGAGTATCCTGAATAAGCAATTGCCATGTGTTTTGGAGCTGGTAGACGCTGCAACCAGATGGTGAAGTGAGGGCCGACCCAGTGGAATGCTTCCTGAGATCACTAAGCACACAGTTTGACAGACAGAAACCACGGAGATCACCTGGCTGTCCCTCTCCCCATTTGTAACATCTACTGGGAATGCTGTATACAAGGGACCTGAAGTGTTTTCGAGGGTCCTCGCCACCCATCTCACAACCTCTTTGGCCCACTACTGTCAGGAAGGGGGCACAGAAGCATCAGGACTAGGACTGCCAGACTGGGTAACAGCTTCTTCTGTGAGGATGTGGGACTAATGAATACCCTGCCACCACTGAGGTCTTGTCACTAGGACAGCCAGCAGTTTACTGTTTACCTGTGCTGCACGCTGCATGCATTTTGAATTATATTTTATTAATGACATATTCAGGTTTTCTGACAACACCACTGTCGATGGCCAAATCAAAGGTGGTGATGAATGAACATATAGGAGTGAGATTGAAAATCTGACTGAGTCGTGCCGTAACAACAATCTCTCACTCAATATCAACAAAACTAAAGAGCGGATTATAGTCTCCAGGAGAAAGAAAGCAGGGGTCCATCAGCCAGTCCTCACTGAAGGACCAGAGGTGGAGAGGGTCAAAAATTTTAAATTCTTAGGTGATATTATTTCAGAGGACCTGTTCTGTGCCAGCAGGTAAGAGCAGCTACAGAGAAAGCACGGCAGCACCTCTACTTCCTTAGGAGTTTGTGGAGATTCAGCATGACATCTAAAACTTTGACAAACTTCTATAGATCTGTAGCGCAGAGTATATTGGCTGGCTGCATCACAGCCTGGCATGGCTTTTATCCTACAAGAAGTGCTGGATATGGCCTAGTCCTCCACAGGTAAAGTCCTCCCTACCACTGAGCGCATCTACATGAAATGCTGTCGTAGGAATGCAGTCATCGTCAGGGGATGGACATGGTCTTCTCACTGCTGCCATCAGGAAGATGGTACAGGAGCCTTGGGACTCTCACCACCAGGTTTGGAAACAGTTGCTCAATCTTTTGAACCTAAGGGAATAACTTTACTCAACTTCACTTGCCCCATCGTTGAAATGTTCCCACAACCTACGAACTCTGCATCTCATGTTCTCAATATTTATTCCTTATTTGTTTATTGTTATTATCTCTTATTTCGTTTTTGCAAAGTTTGTTGTCTTCTGCACTCTGGTTGAATGCCCTAGTTAGGCAGTCTTTCATGGATTCTGTTATGGTTGTTATTCTATAGATTTACTGGGTATGCCCACAAGAAAATTAATCTCAGGGTTTTACATCATGACATATATGTGCTTTGATAATAACTTTATTTTAAACTTTGAATTTATTTATGGTAATATTTATGTGTTGCGTGTGATATATGCTTTGTGGTTGCACTGCGGACTGGAGGAACATGGTTTCATTTGATTGTACATACAAAAGTTTGCAAAAGTTTGGGCACCCCGGTCAAAATTTCTGTTACTGTGAATAGCTAAGCCAGTAAAAGATGAACTGATTTCCAAAAGGCATAAAGTTAAAGATGACACATTTCCTTAATATTTTAAGCAAGAAAACTTTTTTATTTCCATCTTTTACAGTTTCAAAATAACAAAAAAGGGCCTGACGGAAATGTTTGGGCACCCTGCATGCTCAGTATCCCCTTTGGCAAGTATCACAGCTTGTAAATGCTTTTTGTAGCCAGCTAAGAATCTTTCAATTCTTGTTTGGGGGATTTTCACCCATTCTTCCTTGCAAAAAGCTTCTAGTTCTGTGAGATTCTTGGGCCATCTTGCATGCACTGCTCTTTTGAGGTCTATCCACAGATTTTCAATGATATTTAGGTCGGGGGACTGTGAGGGCCATGGCAAAACCTTCAGCTTGCGCCTCTTGAGATAGTCCATTGTGGATTTTGAGGTGTGTTTAGGATCATTATCCTGTTGTAGAAGTCATTCTCTTTTCATCTTCGACTTTTTTGCAGATGGTGTGATGTTTGCTTCCAGAATTCTCTAAACATACCTTTGCTCATTGCGGCCAAAAAGTTCTATTTTAACTTCATCATTCCACAGGACTTGTTTCCAAAATGCATCAGGCTTGTTTAGATGTTCCTTTGAACCTTTTGAATCGATCTTTTTGGTCGCAATAAGCAAAGGTATGTTTGGAGAAAAAAGGGTGCAGAATTTCATGAAAAGAACACCTCTCCAGCTGTTAAACATGGGGGTGGATCGATCATGCTCGGGCTTGTGTTGCAGCCAGTGGCACGGGGAACATTTCACTGGTAGAGGGAAGAATGAATTCAATTAAATACCAGCAAATTCTGGAAGCAAACATCACACCATCTGTAAAAAAGCCGAAGATGAAAAGAGGATGGCTTCTACAACAGGATAATGATCCCAGACACACCTCAAAATCCACTATGGACTACCTCAAGAGGTGCAAACTGAAGGCTTTGCCATGGCCCTTACAGTCCCCTGACCTAAACATCATCGAAAATCTGTGGATAGACCTCAAAAGAGCAGTGCATGTAAGACGTTCCAAGAATCTCACAGAACTAGAAGCCTTTTGCAAGAAAGAATGGGTGAAAATCCCCCATACAAGAATTGAAAGACTCTTAGCTGGCCACAGAAAGCGTTTATAACCTGTGATACTTTCCAAAGGGGGTGTTGCTAAATACTGGCTATGCAGGGTGCCCAAACGTTTGCTTTGGGCCCTTTTCCTTTTTTGTTATTTTGAAACTGTAAAAGATGGAAATAAAAAAGTTTTCTTGCTTAAAATATTAAGGAAATGTGTCATCTTTAACTTTATGCCTTTTGGAAATCAGTTCATGTTTTACCGGCTTAGCTATTCACAGTAACAGAAATTTTGATCGGGGGTGCCCAAACTTTTGCATGCCGCTGTATGTGTAGTTAGATGACAATAAAGTTGAACTTGTAAAAGTGTTGGTTTTCGTCTTGAAACAAATCAACTGAAATATCGATCTTAAGAAGTGAAATCTCATCCACAAGACATCATGAAGTTGCATAACGACGACAAAACGCCCAGCCCTCTTCCCGCTGGAGCTGAACAAATCCCACTACCGAACCAACTTCCCATTTTGTGGGAACGTCCACTTAGCTCATCGCCAGCCAAATCCCACCCCGGACTCAATGGGATCCGACTGTGCCTCCCTGTTGACAGATGTCCATCATGGAGACCCCGCCCACCAGATCGGATCAGATTGGATCAAATATATTTGTGGGCGTCAGTCAGACCCGAAGGTGCGACCTGATTGGATATTATATTATGTAAGGATCTTGCATAAGGAGAATATTCCTTAAAACGAGACATGAGGCGGTGCGAGGGTAGGGTTCAGATTAAGAGACGGAGAGGTGGGTCTGTGGTTCCGTGGGCAAGAGCGCTGGGAAACTGTGCGGCTGTAAGTAGTGGTTGCCTGCACTTCCAAAGCCTTAAAAAAATCTATTGTTGAAATGTGAAACCATCCCAACAGTGTAATAACATGCCCTGAGATGATTGTGTGTATAAAATGGGTTTAAAATAGATACATTAATGTAAATATTGTACCAGAGATTCATCACTGTGCGTTTAATTATGAAGTTTCTAAGTTAATAATTGGGAAGTTTAAGGAAGCCGGGACCAGAATCTAATTATTCTAACCATCATTGAAGCTGGTGTTGAAAAATTCAAGCGCTTGCATTGAATGGGTTAATCTGTACATAATAGGAATAATTTCCATCTTTTGGAAGTTTGCGACGGGGATGGGGTGTTGGGGGACGATGGATTTTTAAAGTGAACTTTTGTTTTGCTGATTGTTAATTAATTTAAAATTGCAGCTGGGGTGGTGAGACCGTGGCTGGCGCCTGGTACGCGGATGGTGAATGTTAACCAGTGTCCCCTCTCGCTGTGTCTGCCACCCTACAGCCCGCCTGAAGCGCGCCGCGATGTTGCCTCTCCTGCTCGCCGCTCTCTTCTCTCGGGTGCCGCCGGCGCTCCCGCAGAGACCCGAGCCCATCTTCGCCGCTGCAACAGCCTCTCTCCTTCCTCCCGATTACGATAACAACCCGACCCAGCTGAATTACGGCGTGGCCGTGACTGATGTGGACAACGATGGAAGTCTGGAGATAGTGGTGGCGGGGTAGGTGTGACCGACACTGTGTCAGTGTGTGGCCAGGGAGGGGTGCGAAATACATCTTCATCAATGAAAACGCCTTTGTATATGTAGAGTGTAACTTTATTTAGCCCCAAAGTCAGTGCTCATACAGAGTGTGGAAATACCCGTGATATACAAGCGTTGAAATATTCTGCATAGACTTAGAGTCTAATAGTCACATTGCTCTGAGCGAGAGATGGATTTGTATGTATGCTGCATATGTAAAGTGTCGAAGGTCATGCCTGCTTCTAGTCATACATGTTCTCATGTGCGTGGGATACATATATTCAGGTGCTTTTCTTTAAGGTTTATAAGTACGGCGATACAAATATCGGCGAACTATATGTGCCTATGTGAAATGCTTGTATGAAGTAACACTGCGGGTTCGCGTGTAAGCAATTTCCTTTTAAGGGTTAATTGCAATGCGAACTATTGCCCGTATTTAATGCACGACACGATATCAATGTACGACGATCTTGGGTTCAAAACCTTGCCTCTTCCCTGTCTGTTTTTTTTTTGTTCTTGTGCAGCTTCGGTGAGTCTGTCTATCTATCTGCCAAGATCGTATCTGTTGGTTTTCCACACCATCTCCATCTCGCTCTCTGCAACACTTCACCCATCACTCCATCTGGTTTTCTGTCCACTCTGTATCTCCATTTCTGGGAACCGGGGACTGCTGAATGAACACCAGACCCGAGGGTTACTTCTGGAGCTCAGACGGGGTGGAAAGTATCCGGGAGCAACCAACTTCTGGTTCAAATTGCCTGACAGAAGTCGGAATTGAATGTCTCCCAACAGTACCAGATGTGCAGGCATGTCTTTAGCCAGAGGGCGGTCAATCTGTGGAATTCATTGTCCCGGTAGGCTGCAGAGGCCAAGTCATCAGGTGTATTTAAAGCGGGGGTTGATAGGTTCTTAATTGGTAAGGGCGTCAAAGATTACGGGAAGAAACGGGGTTGAGAGGGATAATAAGTCAGTCACGGCGGAGCAGACTCGAAGGGCCGAATGGCTTAATTCTGCTCTTATGTATTTTGGTCTTATGACTTTCCGTTGATACTGCATACTGTTTTTTAAGAAACCTGGAAATTCCAAAAACCTAATTTAGTGACTGAGAATTTGCCAAGATTTCAGTAAGATTGAAAACAGGGTAAAAATTCACTTTTGCAGCTCACTGCTGGTTTCAAACTCTAATCTACTTGCAACTATCTCGATCCCTGCTCCCGCTCTCTAATTCTATTCAATTAATACTTGAATGAATCCTTTGTAAGCTATTGCTGGGATTCGCCGTGTAGCATGTTTGTATCCTGCATATGTGTTAGGAGTACAGGTATAGGACACGGGCATTTTCACAGGCTGTTCTGTAGACAATTCCCTTTGTGTACGTGTGTATTTTTGGGAGTGGAGGGTGTGGGAGAGAGGACGTGATTGATCAGCTCGCTTTCTGAGTGGTTTCTTTGAAATTTTCGGAGGTGAAAACACTGGGAATCCTTCGTACATGAGCGATATTTTAACAGGATTTGGTTTAGTTTGTGTGTGAGTGTCCATCTACTGGGTTCCTGCATCACATGTAACCATTTTAGATCAGTATGATAATTATGTCTCCAAGCAATGTTTAATCAAAAATGTAATTTTTTTTTCTTCAGCCTGAGAACATGATCAGGCTTGTCAAATTAAAATAGATTTATTTCAAAATCAGATTGGTTATCTTAGTCTGCAATGGCCGATCTTTTTGTGAAGGGAGGTGTGTCCTATATCTGAAAGAGTAGAGTTCTGAGCTCCAGATCTTCCTCCTCCTCAGCTCCCAGCAAGAGCCCTGTCCAGCCTATCCCGGTCCATCAGTGGGAGCTTCCAGCAAGGGGTCAGAGCCTCAGGATGTGGCTGGTCACTTCACATGGACGGTCAAGGAAACTTCTTCTCACCAAAGGTGGCAAATCCCTGAAATCTCTACCGCAGAGAATTGTGGAAGTGGGATTGTTAGAAATATTTAAAGGGGGAGATAAATTTCTGAAGGATTGTAGTCTTCGGGGATCTGGCTCAGAAGAGGAGATGAGGACGAGGATAGATCAGCCATGAATGGTGGGGGACGCTTGAGGGGGCAGGTGGCTGATTCCTTCTCCTCTTGTCTCATGCCACCAGCATGGTGAGGAGGTTTTGTGACTGAGGATTCATCCGAGGGATACGGCCATCATGGGAAATGCTCTCCCAACCATTGAGCACGTCTACACGAAACGCTGTCACAGGAATGCGACATCCATCTTCAGGGTCCACCACCACCCAGGACACGCTCTCTTCTCACTGCTGCCGTCAGGAAGATGGTACAGGAGCCTCAGGACTCACACCACCAGGTTCAGAAACAGTTATTATCCTTCAACCATTAGGGTCCTGAACCATAGGGGTTATCTTCACTCATCTTCATTTGCCCCATCACTGAAATGTTCCAACAACCTATGGACTCACCTTGAAGCACTCTCAGCCCAAAATATTTTAATAGATGTTGCCTGACGTGCTAAGCTCTTCCAGCATTTTGTGTTTATTGCTCACCATCTCATGTTCTCAACGGTTATTGCTTATTTATTTATTTATTATTATTATTTCTTTCTTTTTTGTATTTGCACTGTTTGTTGCCTTTTGTGCTTTGGTCGGACAGCCAGTTGGTGGATTTATTGAGTATGCTGTCTAGAAAATGAATCTCCAGGTAGTATGTAGTGATATAGATGTACATTGATAATAAATTTACTTTGAACTTTGAAGCCTGCTGTGTTCAAAGAGCTCAGCAACACTTGGTGCTCTGGCTCAAATGTTGACTAATCATCATTTAGCTGATGGCTTCAGGGAGTCCAACACGCCCCCACCCATGAACACAAAATGAGGGTGAGGAGAGGCTGTCTCCTGCTCCTCTCGTGGAGTCTCCTCTCCTTTGTTCCTTGAGGTAAAACAACTACTACTGGTGTTTGAAGTCTCCTAGGGATTTTCAGATGCTTAGAGTATCTCTCAGTTACTTGCCCCTTCCTGCCTTAGAATTCAATTTGAAATGTCAGCTGAATTAAGTTTATTATCACTGCCTGAAAATGACATGTAAAATGTTGCTTTGTGGCTGCAGCACAATGTAAAGACAAAATTTTAGAAATTACAAAATAGAGCAAAAAAGGAATAACAAACTAATGTTCACTGGTGTGTGGAGGGGAAGGCTCTGTTCCTGAATGGTTGAGTGTGTGTCGTCAGGCTCCTCCCTGATGGTAGTTATGAGGAGGGTGAGGGTCTTTATTGATGGATGCTGTGCTCTTGAGACATCACCTCTTACAGGTGTCAGTGGGTGGGGAGGGTGTGCCCATGATGGAGCTAGCTGAGTTTATAACCCTCTGCAGCTTTTTCCATCCCTGTGATTTGGAGCTTCCATACCAGAATGTGATGCCTCCAGTCAGAACGCTCTCCATTGCACATTTGTAGAAATTTGCTGGAGTCTTTGATACTAAATCTCCTTAAACCCCTATTGAAATATAGCCACCAGCGTGCCTTCTTCATAATTGCTTCAGTATGTTGAGCTCGGGACGGAGCCTCTGAGAAGATGATGTCTACATACTTGATAGTACTCCCCCCTTCTACTGCCGATGAATTATGTTCTTCCAGTTTCCCATTCCTGAAGTCCAGAATCAAATCCTTGGCCTTGCTGACATTGAGAGCAAGATTGTTGTTGTGTCGCTGTTCAACCATTCAATCTATCTCACTCCCGTATGCCTCCCCGTTTCCACTTATGGTTTTTACCAACAACAGTGGCGTCATCTATGAATTTATTTATAGATGGCATTTGAGTTGTGCCTCGCCCTTGTCGTCAGTGTAGAGAGAGTATATTAGTGGGCTAAGCACGCATCCTTGAGGTGCACTGTGTTGATTGTCAGTGAAGAGGAGATGTTATTATCGAAACGCACTGACTGTTATTGTCTGACCCTAAAAAGCATCTTGGCATTTTGTTTTTGGCAGCGTCAAACAAATAAAAGTTCTTCTTCATTCCAAGGTGAAACTCACTGTTGCTATGGATATATCTGATGCACCAATAAGGTAGCAGAGGGTCAGTCACTGGGTACACAGCAGAGACCATAGCATTGGGAAAATGCTGTTGGTGCCCCTGTTATTTTAAGAATAATTTAAAATCATTGCTTCTGTGAGAATCACTCAGAATCAGGTTTAATATCACTGATATATGTCGGGAAATTAGTTGTTTTGTAACAGGGTGTATTATGTAACTTTAGGCATATGGGCATTTCTGGCAAGACCACCCTTTATTGCACATCCAAAGTTGGTGGTGAGCAAGGTCTTGAACCACTGAGTCCTTCAGGCCAAGGTGCTTTGATTATGAAATGTAAGGAACGATACAGTTCGACCGAGTGAAATGTAAGGAACGATACAGTTCGACTGAGTGAAATGTAAGGAACGATACAGTTCGACTGAGTGAAATGTAAGGAACGATACAGTTCGACTGAGTGAAATGTAAGGGATGATACAGTTCAGCTTAATGACCTGCTGATTTGTTTGACTGTTCAGAATTGGATGCACTTTGGGCAATTGGTAACGATGGCAGGTGCCCTTCCAGAAAGGTATCTTTGAGTCACAGGGACAGACACAGAGGTACATTTTAACAGAGCAGTGGGTGCATAGTCTGCTCTGCCGGGGGTGGGGAGGGGGTTGTAGATGCCAATACATTAGGGACATTTAAGAGAGTTTTAGAAAGACAACATGGATGAAAGAAAAATGGAAGACTATATGTGGTAGGGAAGAGTTAGATCCATCTTAGAAAAGGTTAAAATGTCAGCACCACACTTGTGGGCTGAAGGACCTGTACTGTTCTGGGTTCTAAGCAATGGCAGACCATCTGCCCTTCAAGCCTGCCCTGTCATTGATCAAGGCTGGCTTTGTGTCACTTTCTCGCACTGATCCTAGATTCCTTGGTTCTTTTAAATTGTCAAAAAAGGGGAGGTTTAGGGGAAATATGCGGGGCAAGTTTTGCTTTTGCGGAGTGTGATTGGAATGGGCTGCCAGGACTGATGCTGAAAGCAGATACGATAGAGAGTTTAGACAGATGCATGGAAAGGCAGTGAATGGAAGGAGAAGTATCATATGTAGGCAGGTACGGTTTGTTTAATGTAGTATTGTGCTCCGCAAAGACTAAAGGGCCTGTTTCTGCGCTGTATTATTCTACGTATCGCCCAGTAACTGACCCTCCAGTCTTTGCAAAGAAATAAGGATTCAGCACTCTCAAGTTTAAGATGTCTACCACCCTGTCCTCATCAATCAGTCAATACCGAAATCCGAAGGTCAAAGACCAAAGTTGCCTAACCCGGAGGTTGGAGGCACATGTCTGGGCCAGGGACTGCTGTAGTGTAGTGGTTACTGTACATTCTCCTTGTCACTGTGTGGTTTTCCTTTGGGTGCTCTGCTTTTCTCCCACATTCTAAAGACGTATGGGTTAGAGTGGGTAAGTTATGAGAAAACCACGTTGTTGCCAGAAGTATGGTAAACACTTGTGAGCTGCCCCCAGGATATCCTTGGACTGTGAGGATCATTGACACAAATGCATTTCACCCTTTCAATGTACTGTATGTGTGACAAATAAAGCAAATCTTTGAAGCTCTCTGGGACAGAAGGTGAGCAGTAAGCTTTCAGTACACACCGACTCAGGTCAAGGTGCACCGCTTTGTGCTTTAAAGATGATATACACAAGAGATTCTGCAGAAGCTGGAATTCCAGAGCAACACACACAAAATACTGGAGGAACTCAACAGATCAGGCAGCATTTATGGAGGAGACGAGCAGTTGACACTTTGGGGCTAGATCCTTCATCAGGACCAGAAAGGAAGGTGGAAAAAGCCAAAATAAGAAGGTGAATGGTCTTTTTCCCTTTGCTTTCCAGTCCTGTTGAAGTGTCAAGCCCTGAAATGTCGACTGCTTACCCCCCTCTACAGGTGCTGCCTGACCTGTTGATTTCCTTCCTTCACACAAAATGCTGCTGCTTTAAAGATAAAACTGTGGATGATGCCAGTCTCTCTGCTGGGGAACGAGGAGCAGAATTCAGAGGCACCACACCCCCTCCCAATCAGAGCTGTTTTATGCTCAGCTGTCAGGCCCGACCTCCTGGCATAGCTGTTAGTTGACGTGCCACAAGTGCGAAAAGAAAAGTAACGATTACGCTGAGTTGAACATCACCGAATGTGACATTGGGCAATTCATGGTTTTGAAGCAGATGATTCAATAGCTCAGGGTCTGCTACCCCAGAGGGAAAGCCTTCAGGACAAAACTAGCAGAGCTCCAAGCTATTTGTTACTTGGCTCCAGAGTGATTTTTCTTACAGCTGAGCAGGAAATGCATCACCATAATCCTTGCAAAGTGTTTTGTAGATCAGAAACGACTTTGGGAACAGAAAACATGTAGAGGAGATGCACCCACATGTTGCATGGGATGGAGTGTTTCAGAGTTGTATAGCACAAAACAGGCCCTTCAGCCCATCGCAACTGCACTGACCATCAAGTATCAATTTACACAAATCCTAATACAACCACACACCCACACACGAGGACAATTTACAGTTCAAAGCAAATTTATTGTCAAGTCAAGTCACTTCTTATTGTGATTTCAACCATAACTGCTAGTACAGAACATAGTAAGAATGAGACGTTTTCCAGGGCCATGGTGCTACATGAAACAATACAAAAACTACACTGAACTAAGTAAGAAAAAACATAAAAACTACACTAGACTACAGACCTATCCAGGACTGCATAAAGGGCACAAAACAGTGCAGGCACTACAATAAATAATAATAAATAACAAACAAGACGGTAGGGACAGTAGAGGGCAGTAGGTTGGTGTCAGTCCAGGCTCTGGGTATTGAGGAGTCTGATGGCTTGGGGGAAGAAACTGTTACATAGTCTGATTGTGAGAGCCCGAATGCTTTGGTGCCTTTTGCCAGATGGCAGGAGGGAGAAGAGTTTATATGAGGGGTGAGTGGGGTCCTTCATAATGCTGTTTGCTTTATAGTACGTATATATATGTCGTAGTACGTATATGTCACCATGGGCTATGCTGGGATTCATTTTCTCACAGACATTCACAGTAGAACAAAGAAATGCAGTAGGATCAGCGAAAAACTACACATACAGACAGACAGACAACCAACGTGCCAAAGAAGGCAAACTGTGCAATTACAAAAGGAAAGCTATAGATAAATAAAAAGAAATACCAAGAGCATGAGTTGTGGAGTCCGTGAAAACGAGTCCATAGGTTGTGTTCAGTGATCAGTTCAGTGTTGAGTGAAGTGATTCACGTTGGTTTAGGGGCCAGATGCTTGAGGAGTAATAAATGTTCCTGAACCTGGTGGGGTAGGACCTAAGGCTCCTGTACCTCATTCCCATGTGAGAAGAGTGTGTGGCCCAGAAGGTGAAGATCCCTGATGATGGATGTCGATTTACCTATTTATTGAGCTACAGCACGTAACAGGCCATTTGAGCCACGCCCCTAGCAATCCCCCAACTTAATCCTAGCCTAATCACGGGGCAATTTACAGTGATCAATTACCCTACCAACCGGTATGTCCTCGGACTGTGGGAGGGAACCGGAGCGGTCACGGGGATCTCTTTACAGGTGCTGCTGGGAATTGAACCGGGTCACCTATACTGTAAAGCGATATGGTAACCTCTGTGCTACCATGCCACCCACATGACAGTGCTCCTTATAAATATGCTCAATGGTGGGGAGGACTTTTCCTGTGATGGACTGGGCAGTATCCACTAAATTTTGTAGCGCTTTCCGTTCCTGGGCATCGGGGTTTCCGTACCAGGCTGTGATACAGCCAGTCGGGATACTCTGGACTGTACATCCATAGGAGTTCGTCAAGTTCTTAGGTGACATACCCGAACCCGCCCAAAACTCCAACTCACCGTGGCCAATTAACCCAACAACCCCACACGTCGTTGTTATGTAGGAGGAAACTGGAGCACCTGAGGTACACAGGAGGCAAGCCCACGCAGTCGCAAGGAGACCGCGCAAACTCCACAGAGACAGCACTGGAGGCTGGGATTGAACTTGTGTCTCCGGGTCCATGTGGCCGCAGCTCTACCCGCTGTACCCTGTGCTGACCAATGATGTGGAGGGACTGGGTTTGTTTTTCTTGGAGCAGAAGTGGGTGCTTTCTCTGGCAGAGATGTACAAGACAATAAAGTGGGGGGGGGCAAAGAAAAGACAGCATACAAGACGAGAGGGGTCTTTGATTATGCTGACTGCTTTACTGAGGCAGTGAGAAGTGTAGGCAGTCGATGGAGGGGAGACTGGTTCCCATGATGTACGGAGCTGTGTCTATAACTCTCTTGTGGTCACGGGTGGAGCAGTTGCTGTACTGAGCTACAATGCATCTGGATAGGATGATACAAAAGTGCCAGTATGTTCCATGTGGAGATTGTCTGCACAGTAACTCCTGTCGTACTGAGTGCCAACTGCACTCTCAAGGTCTTTCGCAGATAAATCTGAGCTGCAAAGGGACTTCGGAGTCCTCGTGCAGGACTCCCTAAAGGCTGAGTTTCTGGTAAGGAAGACAGATGCAATGTCAGCATTCACTTCGAGAGGACTAGAATATAAGAGCAAGGATGTGATGCTGATGGTTTACAAGGCATTGGTCAGACCGTCCGTGGAATATTGTGAGCAGTTTTGGGGCCCCTATCTAAGAAAAGAAGTGCAGAGCCATCTATGTCAGTGAAGCACCTTGCACAGTGGGTAGAGCCTCTGCCACATACATGGCCCAAGAGACCCGGGTACAATCCCAGCCTCTGGTGTTGTCTGCGTGGAGTTTGCACGGTCTCCCTGTCACTGCATGGGTTTGCGCCCCCCCCCCCGCCACACTCCGACCATCTCAGATGATGGCATCGGGGAAGGTCCTGAGGGGGTTCACAAGAATGATTCCGTCAGTGAGAAAGCTAACGTATGAGCAGTGTTTGACAGACCTGGTCCTGGGCGGGGGGGGGGGGGGGAGGGTCTCACTGAAACTGATCGAATATTGAAAGGCCTAGATAGAGTCGGTGTGGAGAGGATGTTTCCTGTTGTGGTTGTATTTGGGATCAAAGGGCGCAGCCTCAGAATAGAGGGATATCCATTTAGAACAGAGATGAAGGGGAATTTCTTTTGCTGGAAGGTGGTGAATCTGTGGAATTCATTACCTCAGACAGCCATGGAGTCCAAGTCATTGGGTATATTTAAAGCGGAGATTGATAGGTTCCTAATTAGTCTGGGTGTCAAAGATTATGACAGAAGGCAGGGAATGGGATTGAGAGGGGTAATAAGTCAGCCAGGATGGAATGATGGAGCAGATTCAATGGGCCAAATGGCCTAATTATGCTCCATTTCTTATTGTCTTATGGACTTATTTGAATTCCACTGATGCTGTAGAGTGTTGCGATCAATACTTGCTCCTCAGTTAGCATTGCGAAAACCACAATCAGATAATCAAGGACAAAGAAATAGAAGTATGTCAACCCTCCACATGTCAGGCAGGGTCTGCGCAAGAAGGAATGCCACTAACATTCCTGAAGAAAGTTTATAAAATCTGAGGGGCATTGATAGGGTAGACGGGCAGAATCTTTCTCCCAGGGTGGCGATGCCAAATCTTAGAGGACATGCATTGAAGATGAGGGGTTGGGTTAAGTTTAAAGGAGATGGGCAGGGTATATATTTTTTTTGCAGACTGGTGGTTGCTTGGAATGCACTGCCAGGGCTGGTGGTGGAAGTAAGATATGATAGAGGTGTTCAAGAGGCTGTTGGGTAGACAGGGAGTCTGGTGGTTCTAGTGTGGATGTTATGTAGCCTCCTCCCTAATGGGAGTGGGACAAACAGTCCATGAGCAGGGTGTATGGGATCCTTCATGATTCACCATCCCCCTGTTGTTTCTGGGATCTTGGTGTGAACACACCACGTGCAGTTTTTCCGATATAACAAGAGCGGGTGCAGCACAAAAGAATTTCACCGGCCACAAGGTCCTTGGCAAGTCCCATGCTTGTGGACGACGTGAATGAAATGCAAGCTTTTCTTCCGGGCTTAGTGGAGCTGCAATGGAGGTATTCAGAGTCATGAAAGTGAGGAGGAATGGTTTCGGTGGCAGGGGAATGGTAAGCAGGGGCCATGTAGTGAGAAGGAGCATCAGGTGTGTCAGAGGTAAATGACCGAGTCCGTTCCTGGGAACACTGAGACCAAATGTTTACAAGGTGATGGGGGTAAGAGCTGACAAGTTGGTAAAATCAACGGTTCATTCAAAGAGCAGCTCACAAAAGTGCTGGATGAAGTCGGAGCCAGGCAGCAACTGTGGACAATCAATGTCTTGGGTTGAGACCTTTCTTCAGGACTTGTTTGCCCATTTCCCTTCACAGATGCCACCTGACCCTCAGCAATTTAGGAAAAGCTTCTTCGCCTCCATTGTCAGATTTCTGAATGGTCCATAAACCCATGAACACCACCTCATTACTCCAATTTTTGCAATTTTTACTGAGAATTTATAGTAACTGTCTTTGCACTCTACTGGTGTCACAATTCCTGGGCTATTTTTTTAAAATATTATTTTTTGTAATTGCTATCCTAATTATGTGTGCTCTGTGTAACTGTTGGCATTCCTCTGGATCCTAGAGGAATGCTGTTTCATTTGGCTGTATTCATGCATAGTTGAATGACAATTAAACTTGAACTTGAACTGTTATGATATTATAAACTTCTATAAGGCCAAAATTTCCAGAGATTCAGCAGTTGCTGGAAACTGTGAGCAACACACACAAAATGCTAGAGGGCCTCAGCAAGTCAGGTAGCATCTTAAGAAGAAACCAGAAGGACTAAAAGGAGGTTTAAGCTTGCAAACAAGACCGAGGAGAATCCTAAGGGCTTCGAAAAACATGTTAAGAGCAAAAAGATTGCAAGGAACAAAACTGGTCCTCTGGAATATCAGAATAGCCTATGCGTGGAGCCAAAAGAGATAGCTGAGATCTTAAATAGATTTTTTAAAAAAGCAGTGGATATTGTCCACATGGACACTACCAAGGCATTTGACAAAATCCCACATGGGAGGTTGGTCAAGAAGGTTCAATCATTTGACATTGTAGTAAATTGAATTAGACGCTGACTTTGCGGGAGAAGCCAGAAGGTAGTAGTAGACGATTGCCTCTCTGACCGGAGGCCTGTAACTAGTGGAATTCTGCAGGAATTGGGGCTGGGTCTGTTGTCTGTCATCTATATGAATAACCTGATGATAGTGTGGTTAACTGGATCAGCAAATTTGCGGATGACGCCAAGATTGGGGGTGTAGTTGACAGCAAAGAAGACTAGCAAAGCTTGCAGTGGAAATGGGACCAGATGTCAAAATGGGCAGACTAATAGGAGAGAGAATTTAATACAGACAAGTGTGAGGTGGTGCACTTTGGAAGGACAAATCAGGGTAGGACTTACAGGGTGACCAGTTGGGCACGGAGGAGGGCAGTAGAACAGAAGGATCTGGAAATAGAGATCCATAATTCCTTGAAAGTGGTGTCTCCATTAGATAGGGCCAAAAAGAAGCTTTTGACAAATTGACCTTCATAAATCAAAAGTATTGAGCAGAGGAGATGGGATGTTGTATTGAAGTTGTAAAAGACATTGATGAGGCCTAATTTGGAGTATTGTGTGCAGTTTTGGTCAACGACCTACAGGAACAATATCAATAAGATTGAAAGAGTACAGAGAGTATTTGCAAGAATGTTGCCATGACTTGAGGAATTGAGTTATAGAGGAAGATTGAATAAGTTAGAGCATTATTCCCCAGAGCATAAAAATGAGGAGAGAATTGATTGAAGTATACAAATTAGGAGAGGTATAGATAGGGTAAAGGCAAGCAGACTTTTTCACTGTTGTTGGGTAGGACTGAAACTAGAGGTCATGGGTTAAGGGTAAAAGGTGAAATATTTAAGGGGAACATGAGGGGCAACTTCTTCACTCAGAGGCTGTTGCGAGTGTGAAATGAACTGCCAGTCGATGCGGTGAATGCAGGTTTGATTTCAGGATTTAAAAGAAATTTGGACAGGTACTTAGAGGGGAGGAGTACAGAGGGCTATGGTCTAGGTACAGGTCAACGGCACCAGACAGATCAAGAGTTTAGCACGGTCTAGATGGACTGACGGGCCTGTTTTTGTGCTGTAGTACTCTATGACTGTGACTTTTTGAATCTGGTAATTCACACCCTCCAGTCATCAATCTTTTCTACACCCAGTTTAGCTTAACCACCATTCCCATTCTGTCATGCCAGTCGATGGCCTTCTCTATGGCCACGATGAGGTCACTCCTATGTTGGAGAAGCCAGACCTCATATTCTGTCTGAGTATCCTCCAACCTGATGGCATAAACATTGATTTCTCCTCCCTCCCCTCTCTTCTTCTATTCCTCACTCTGGCTCCACTCTTACCACTTCCCTTCTCGTCACCTGCTCTGTCACCCATCCTCCTCCCCTTTCTCCCATGGTCCACTCTCCTCTCCTATCAGAATCCTCCTTCTTCAGCTCTTTACCTTTTCCACCTCCTAGCTTTTTTACTACATCCCCCTACCACCCTACCTTCCACTTATCTGGTCTCATCTATCACCTGCCAGCTTGTATTTCCGCTTCCCCTTCCTTCCCCCACCTTCTTACTCTGGCTTTTTCCTCCTTCTTTTCCAGTCCTGATGGTCTTGGCCTGAAGCGTCGACTGGTTATTCCCCTCCATAGATGTTGCCTGACTTGCTGAGTTCCTCCAGCATTTTGTGTGTGTCACTCAAGTTTTCCAGCCTCTGCAAACTCTCCTGTGTTTAATCACAACCTTTTGGCAACTGCCCTATTTCTGCACTGTATACAAGAGCATGTTTGCTGTGGTTGGACATTCTGCAGCCCTGTGCTCTGGGTCCTGCTTGGATGTGAGAGTGAGGTAGCTACAACTTCAGGGCTCCTGTCACAAGGCCTTGACCTATGGACTTCTGGTGGACTTGGAGCCTTCAATTTTAAGTGTTTGGAAAGGATTTCCTCTGGGAAATTAGAAGGCTTAGTGTCTGCGAATCCACGAGTCCACTGGAGGGTGGAGATGATCTGTTCTGGAGCTGGAGAACTGTGTGTTTGCGCACATGTGTGGAATGGAACTTGTTTTGCTCTTGTGTTTTGATGCTGTTGTTCTGTTTTGTTGAGCTTTGACCATTGTGCTTTGTTGGCACCTGAAAGTGTGGCGAGACTTGAGGGCTGACCCCAGCACGTCCTTAGATTGTGTTGGTTGCAAGCAACACATTTCAGACAAATGTTTTTGATTTACATGTGATAAATGAATCTGAATCTGCGTCACCTCCTGACTTATTCCCCCCCCCCATAAGTTTTCACCCCCAAAACTTATCTACCATCGCCAAGACACAGGACAGGAGTGTGATGGAATCCTCTCCAGTTTGGATGCCTGACGCCTTGAACCTTGACATTCAGGGAAAGCTGCTTGCTTGATTGGTACCCCATCCGGCTGACCAGATCCTCAATCCTCCCAGCACCTGTGGACCTTCAGCAGATGATCACACAAGTCTCGGCCCGAAACGTCGACTGTTTGCAGTTTTCCCCACAGACGCTGCCTGGCCTGCTGTGTTCCTCCAGCATGTTGTGTGTGTGTGTGTTGCTTTAGGTTTCCAGCATCTGCAGATTTTCTCATGTTTGTGATTTTACTCATCAGCCTTTGACCAAACCATGTAACATTACTGCACAGAATGTGTGTTTTGGCCCCTTGCCCCAAGGAGGAACAGCCCAGCTCATGTCCTCTTCCCAACACTGTCTTCAGACTCTCAGTTCAACGTAAACTCATTTTCAAAGTACATATACTCCAGCACCCGCATAATCTATTCTTTATACTGTATATTATCCTGAGATTCATATACCTGCAGGCGTTTGTAGGGGAAAAAAGACATTTAATAGAATTTTACAAGAGAGATTGCCAAAACAACCAATGTGCAGAAGCAGGTAAACTGTGCATATAAAGATAACAGTGAGATTGTGAGTTATAAAGAGTTCTTGAAAGTGAGTCTGTAGATTGTAGAATCAGTTCAGAGTTGTGGTGAGTGATTTTACTGATTCAGGAGCCTGATGGTTGAAGGCTAATTGTCCCTGAACTTGGTTGTGTGGGACTTGTGGCTCCCATACCTCCTACCTGATGGCAGTAGTGAGAAGAGAGCATGGCCTGGATGGTGTGGTTGGGGGTGGGGGGGGGGGAGGTCTTTGACGGCTCTGGGCCTGTATTCCCTGAAGTTTAGAAGAATGTAGGGGGGAGGGGTTCTCATTGATACCTATTGAATATTGAAAGACCTAGACAGAGTGGATGTGTAGAGGATGTTTCCAACAGAGAGGGAGTCTAGGACAAAGGGCACAGCCTCAGAAAAGATGGCTCAAAATATTTCCTTAGAGCAGAGATGAGGAGGAATTATTTTAACCAGAGAGTGGAGAATCTGTGGAATTCATTGCCACAGGTGGCTGTGGAGACTAAGTGGTTGGACATATTTTAAGCAGAGGTTGATAGATTCTTGATTATTAAGGGCATCACAGTTAAGGAAACTAAGCAGGGCAATGGGGTTGAGAGGGATAATTCATCAGGCATGATTGAATAGGGTAGTAGACTCAATGGGCCAAATGGCCTAATTCTGCTCCTGAGTCCTCTGGACTTCTGATGGACGCTGCTTTCTTGTGGCAGTGCTTCATGCAAATGTACAGTGCTTCAGGGAATCACTGGGCACTGGGCACTGGACACTGGAGAGGCCAGATGTTGCATGAAGTTGCTGCAGAAAACATCATTGTTCTGGGGGAAATGAAAAATGGTCCAGGGTGTGATGCAGGAGTGTGACCCTTCAGAGTTTTGGAAGGGTGATTCATTGTGTGCAGTTCTGATTGCTTCATTACAGGAAGGATGGGGAGGACGTGGGAGAACTTCCTTCATATGATGCCTGAATTAAAAGGTGTGAGCCATAATAAGAGGCTGGGCAAATTTGGGTTGTTTTTATTGGAGCATCGGAGACTGAGCAAAGTCCTGATAGCGTTATAACTTTCTGAGTGATATAAATAAGTTTGACAGTCAGAATATTTCACTTCCCCCTATCCTTCCCGGCGTGGTAAGTCAAATACAAGAGAATATACATTTAAGGTGGGGCGGAAGTTTAGAAAAGATATGCGGGGTAAGTTTAAACGCAAACAACAGGAATTCTGCAGATGCTGGAAATTCAAGCAACATACATCAAAGTTGCTGGTGAACGCAGCAGGCCAAGCAGCATCTATAGGAAGAGGTGCAGTCGACGTTTCAGGCCGAAGGGTCTCGGTCTGAAACGTCGACTGCACCTCTTCCTATAGATGCTGCTTGGCCTGCTGCGTTCACCAGCAACTTTGATGTATGATGCGGGGTAAGTTTTTATTTTGCACAGAGGTGGGTGCTTGGAATGGGCTGCCCAGGGTGGCTGGTGGAGAACGCAGATATGAGTGGTTTTTAGATGGTGTTTAGATGCGTAAAGAATGGGGGGATATGGATCAGGTGCAAACAGAAGTTTATTTTGACATTGTGTTGGGTGCAGACATGATGAGCTGCAGGGCTCACCCTCTCCTGTGTTCAATGCTCTGTGCTGCCTTTATGCCAGAGACACACGGATCAGTTGGTAGCTAATTGGGTGCAGTAAGGAATTGGCAAAGAGGATGTAGGAAGCAGGAAGATTCATCGGAGGTAGTAATGGTGGCAATGTTGGAATGGGTGTGATAGAGGCAGCAAACCGGGGGAGTGCGGCGGGGTCCTTGTATAAACCTATGTCTGCCTTCTGATAAACACGCTACCATGACAACTAGGCTCTTCAAATGAATTTCAGATAGAAGCCAGTGGACAAATATCGCTCGGATTGAGAGCTCTCCAATAATGGATGTGGATTCTGGCTAATCAAGTGCCAATTTCTGTCCCAGCTGGACCTGAGCTAGTGACATCTGCAATCATTTCTCCTCACTAAGCACCCCTGAGGGCCAAAGGCACATAGAGTAGAGGCAGAACCTTGTGAGGCAAACACAGCTGTAGGAATGATCAAATACCAGGACTTTACTTGGGTAGTTTATTGAGCTGGGTGGATGTGTGCATTGTACTAGAACTGGCCCACTGCCCCCGGTGCCCACCTTCTAACCTGCCTGACTCTTCACCTCCTGATGCCTCAAGGCCCTCCCACCAACAGAGTTGTGGAACCCTCTCCACCAGCCTCAATGAGAGCAGCTTCAAGTGAACTGCCTAAGTGAGCTGCTGCCTTCTGGAGATGGTGGGGACCTCGCTGACGTTGAGGCAATGAAGGTAGAAGCACATCTGTCCCAGGGGTGGCACGGCAGACCTGCTGGAGGAGTTTGGGAGAGTTTGTGTGTGTGTGTGTGTGTGGGGGTGGTTTTTGGGGAGATGAATGAGGGGTGTGAAGGAATTGTCAATTTCGGGTTGAAACCCTGCATCAGATTCCAGTATCTGGGCTCCCTCATGTCTCTGTCCCAGATGGGAATGCATGAGGGGATTTTGGTTTATTTATTGAGATACAATGTGGAATGGGCTCTTCCACACCACCCAGCAACCCCCGACTTCACCCTAGCCCAATCACGGGACAGTTTACAATGACCAATTAACCTACCAACCAGTATGCTTTTGGACTGTGGGAGGAAACCGTAGCTCCCGGAGGAGGAAACCCACACAGTCATGGGGAGAACGTACAAACTCCTTACGGACCGCGGTGGAAGTTGAAGCTGGGCCGCTGATACAGCAAGGGTTGCGCTAACCGCTACACTGCCACGTTGAATTTTTATTACCACACCACAATTTGTTTGTGCTGATCCTGTTCCTGGTCGCGTTGGTGTGCACACAGGGAGTAACACACTGGAGAGGCGCCATTGCACAGGGTCACAAGAGGCCGCAGAGGGTTGTAGACCCAATCAGCTCCATCGTGGGCACCAGCCTCCCCACCTTCAAAGACATCTTCAGTAGACAACGCCTCAGGAAAGTGGCATCCATTAGGACATGCCCTCTTCTCATTGCTACCATCAGGGAGGAGGTACAGGAGCCTGAAGACACACATTCAATGTTTTAGAGACAGCTTCATCAGAGAGGCGTGGAGGGAAATCGTCCGCTGACCAGAGAAACTCTGGATGTGATATACCTTTCCTTTTTCTTCCCCTCAGCCATCATGAACAGTACCTTTCTAATTCTTCCTTTGCATTATCCACTTATCTTTGTAACATAACAATTTTTATGTCTTGCACTGTATTATGCCACAGAACAACAAATTTCATGACCTGTCCGTCAGGTGCTGATCCCTACTCAAGAGCAGGGCTCTCACAGGTAGCCCTCCCCATGAGCGAGTGTTTGATCATGTAAGAAGCCTCCTTCTCTGGGACAATGGCCGAGGGCAGGTTTGAACCACCTTGCCGGGCTCGGGGTATCTCTGCTCTGACCTGAGCTGGTTCAACAGGGACTTTCTGAAGGAATTCTACCTCGGTGCACGGTGTAATAATTTGATCTGTATGAACAGTATTGAAGACGAGCTTTTCGCTGTCTCCTGGGATGTAGGACATAGAACACGACAGTATAGTACAGGCCTTTCATTCCACAGTGTTGTACTGATGCTTTAACCTACTCTAAGATCAATCTAATGCTTCTTTCCTACACAGCCCTCCATTTTCCTATCATCCATGAGCCTAAGACTTTCTTAAATGTCCCGAATGTATCTACCTCTACCATCACCCCTCTGTGTAAAGAACTTACCTCTGACATCTCCCCCTATACTTTCTTCTAATCATGTTAAAATTGTGCCTCTTTGCATTGGCGATTTCTGCCCTGGGAGAAAGTCTCTGGCTATCCACTCGATTCCAAGTTTAATTGTCATTTAACTATGCACGTGTATACAGCCAGGCAAAGCAGCGTCCCTCCGGGGCCAAGCTGCAAATCATTCAGCCACACACAGTTGTGGTAGCACATACAGTTACACAATAGCATCAGCACAAGTCTCCGTGTGGCGTGGCCTGAAGATTGATGGTTCCCGGGATCTTGTCCTGGAGCCAGGTTTCCGCAAGGACAAGCTTGGAGCAGTTCCTCATCTTGTGCTGGGTCAGCAGCAGATGAAGGCAGTCCAGTCTATCTTCCAGAGAGCAGCACCGACAGGAGAGGCAAAATAGTCATAGTCATAGTCATACTTTATTGATCCCGGGGGAAACTGGTTTTCGTTACAGTTGCACCATAAATAATAAATAGTAATAAACCCATAAATAGTTAAATAGTATTATGTAAATTATGCCAGGAAATAAGTCCAGGACCAGCCTATTGGCTCAGGGTGTCTGACCCTCCAAGGGAGGAGTTGTAAAGTTTGATGGCCACAGGCAGGAATGACTTCCTATGATGCTCTGTGTTGCATCTCGGTAGAATGAGTCTCTGGCTGAATGTACTCCTGTGCCCACCCAGTACATTATGTAGTGGATGGGAGACATTGTCCAAGATGGCATGCAACTTGGACAGCATCCTCTTTTCAGACACCACCGTCAGAGAGTCCAGTTCCATCCCCACAACATCACCAGCCTTACGAATGAGTTTGTTGATTCTGTTGGTGTCTGCTACCCTCAGCCTGCTGCCCCAGCACGCAAGAGCAAACATGATGGCACTGGCCACCGCAGACTCGTAGAACATCCTCAGCATCGTCCGGCAGATGTTAAAGAACCTCAGTCTCCTCAGGAAATAGAGACGGCTCTGACCCTTCTTGTATACAGCCTCAGTGTTCTTTGACCAGTCCAGTTTATTTTCAATTCGTATCCCCAGGTATTTGTAATCCTCCACCACATCCACCCTGACCCCCTGGATGGAAACAGGGGTCACCGGTACCTTAGCTCTCCTCAGGTCTACCACCAGCTCCTTAGTCTTTTTCACATTAAGCTGCAGATAATTCTGCTCACACCATGTGACAAAGTTTCCTACCGTAGCCCTGTACTCAGCATAATCTCCAAAATGCAGAGACTAGTCCCCATCCCTGCATAGACTCCAGTGCCCCTGGCACCTCTGTGCCTCCTATCGTCTTGTACACCTCCACTGAGTCACCTCTCACCTTCCTCTGCCTCCTAGTTTGCTCAACATATCCTTACGTGTGACAGTAATAAACTGAGCATTTGAAGGAAATTCACATATCTGTCCACAAATAAAAAAAAATTGGATCATGAATTGGTATAAACCAGTAACAATGGGCTGCAGGAATCCTTTAATTCCAAAAGAGGCACAGAGAACATAAATCCTGGATATTACACATTCACAGCCTCATAATGGAGTGCGGGGGGGCGGGCGTCTACAAATCACCTCTCCACCCCACTTCCCACAGACACCTCATTACAGAATCCATGCCCTGGGACGTGTAGTTATCTCCCTGTCCATTACACTTCGGTGAAATCTACAATAAAACAAAAAAAAAGCAATTAAAATTGCAGGGATATGCTACGTGGTTTCATTCTAAATTAATGAAGGATTTTTCTGTTGAACTGTTTAAATTGGAAATGTTTAGGTTTGTTTGAACAGCAGCAGTCTTAACTTACTGGAACTCATCGTGTGAGAAGCTCTTTGTGAAATGGATCAAGGTGCTTGCTTTATAGAGTGAACCCCCATCTGTCTGTACCTCTGTTGTGGATCTTCTTTCCTGGGTGTCCCCTTCACAACATCTAGATTCCTCCTGCTCCCTACCACCACCAACCCACATAGCCTGTTCCTACATCCTGTCTGCAGCCTAAAACCGGGCTGCCTTGGTTGCACCACTGTGTCCGCTGGATCGTTCCCCATTGCTCTCACATTGCTCTTGGACTGTATTCCTTGGAGTTTAGAAGAATGAGGGGAGACCTCATAGAAACATTTCGAATGTTAAAAGGCATGGGCAGAGTGGATGTGGCAAAGTTGTTTCCCATGATGGGGGAGTCTAGTGCGAGAGGGCATGATTTAAGGATTGAAGGGCGCCCTTTCAGAAGAGAAATGCGAAGAAATTTTTTTAGTCAGAGGGTGGTGAATCTATGGAATTTGTTGCCACGGGCAGCAGTGGAGGCCAAGTCATTGGGTGTATTTAAGGCAGAGATTGATAGGTATCTGAGGAGCCAGGGCATCAAAGGTTATGGTGAGAAGGCGGGGGAGTGGGACTAAATAGGAGAAAATGGATCAGCTCATGATAAAATGGCAGAGCAGACTCAATGGGCTGAATGGCCTACTTCTGCTCCTTTGTCTTATGGTCTTATGGTCTTCCTCCATTGACTCTATCCTTTCACTCCCTGGTCCATCCACTTCCCACTTTCCAGGTTTTCAGCTCCCTGATCCCAAATAGCTTATCTTTACCACAAACACCCAATCTCTCTCCACCTCCACGTCACACTTGGAGGGGTTCACAGGTACTCTTAGAACCTTACAACACAGAAACAAGCTCTTCAGCTCATCTAATCCATGCCAAGATATTATTCTACCTAGTCCCATCAATCTGCACCTGGACCATAGAACCCCCCTATGCTTCTTCCAGCCAAGTACTTATCCAAGTTTATCTTATTTTAAGATCACCAATCTTAAAAGTTGCAATCAAACCCACCTCCACGACTTCCGCTAACAGTTCCACACTCCCGTCACCCTCTGAGTGAAGAAGTTTCCGTTCAGGTCCCCCTTAAATATTTTACCTTTCAATCTTCACCAATAACCTCTAATTCTAGTCTCACCCAAACCTCAGTGGAAAACTCCTCATGATTTTGTATACCTCCATCAAGTCTCCCCTCCTGCTCCTATGCTCTAGGGAATGAAGTCTAACCTTTCCCTCTAACTCAGGTCTAAAGGCCCTCTACTCTCTCCTGCAACAGATGTAACAGGACCCCTTGTTCATCCTGGTGAAGCTGCTGGAATCTGGACGACAATCGACCCACTGGAGAAACTCAGTGGGTCGAAAGGCATCTTTGGAGGAACATAACTGCTGATGTTTCTGATCTCGTGTCTGCTCTAATGCAGGGTTTCAACCTGAACCATTGACTATTCCTCTTCCTTCCACTCCCCCCCCCACCCTGACAGATGTTGTTTGACACACTGAGACCCTCCAGTGGATTTTACTTCACCTCAGTGAGCTCGTTCTCACATCACACAACTTCTCCAGTGCAGGGGTGAAGTTATGGGCCTACGTTCCGCCTGCATCTTTGTGGTGATGTGGCACCACCTTGGTTGTAAATCTGGTTGAGGTGGAACCAGGACCAGATGGAGCAGAAAGGAGAGCTGATGGGTTAAATATGTGGTAATGGGTTGATGCACAGGGTAGAATGTCCAGCTTTGCAGACGTTATTAAAACTGGAGGAATGGAAAAGACCTAGGAGGATAGTTGTAGACACCCGTGTAAAGATGCAAGAGACAGCAGATGGCAAATCCCGGAACATGGCATCATCTGCTGGAGGGAGATTACCCTTCTGATCCTTCTCCAGGTAGGCGTACCAGGAGGGAGAAGGGGAAGAAAGTGAGTAGAAGATGTGTATTGGAATGGGCACAACATTGGGAAGACATGAGAAGGATCAGAGGGAGAATATTTCTCCAGTCTCTTGTGTCTCCACACAATGATCTTCCTCGTTGTCTACCATTCCTCCAAGTTTAGTGTTATCTGCAAAGTTGGATATTTTTAGCCTTTGTATCATGCACAAATCATTCATTTTGTATCAAAAGTCAGTAGAGACCCTCTCTGGGTTATGAATGCTCAACTCGTGGACATGGTGTACATGCAAACAAATGTTTGAGAGACCAGCTGGACAGATAGGGATGGATTTATCAGCTGCTGCACGGCTACAGGTATATCCCCTGGATGGGTCTGGGCCATGCCCTGTGCCTTCTCTTCCTATTTTCCCTCTCTGAGCTAGGCAGTCTGACTCGCTCACTCACTGAGTCAGTGAGGCCGGCTGGGGGCTACTCTCCCCCTCAGCTGCTCGCCGTCCCTTCGCTGCTGTTTCTGTCACCCTCTGCCACACACAGTTAAAGATGAGCTTTATTTGTCACCTG
This sequence comes from Mobula hypostoma, assembly GCF_963921235.1. Classification (NCBI taxonomy): domain Eukaryota; kingdom Metazoa; phylum Chordata; class Chondrichthyes; order Myliobatiformes; family Myliobatidae; genus Mobula; species Mobula hypostoma. The sequence continues at coordinate 14,647,928 of NC_086115.1, read as the reverse complement.
TGCAGTAAAACATAGCTGGATGTGTTACTTGTGTCAATGACCAGTATAGTCTGAGGATTTGCTGGGGGAGCCCGCAAAGAGTTGGCATGCCCACAGTTTACTAACCCTAACCCGTATATTACAGGTGAGTTACAGACTTGTGAACTGATCTGCATCGAATATGATTAAACCAAAATCAGTGGATGATTAGTGCTGGTAGGGGAGTTGATTTGTTCGTAATGTGTAGGTTAGTGGTGGAACCTGGAGGTAAATGATGTGAATTGAAAGTAGATATATGATAAGTAGATGATGTGAATTGAAAGTAGATTTGTCAGGGGTGAGTTTTTCACACAGAGAGTGGTAGGTATGTGGAATGCACTGCTGGTAGTAGTGGTGGTGGAAGTAGATACAATATGGTCTTTTATGAGACTCTTAGACAAGTACATGGAGCTTAGAAAAATAGAAGGATTTGCGGTGGGCTCTCTCTCTCTCTCTCTCTCTCTCTCTCTCTCTATATATATATATATATCAAGGGAGAGAGAGGCAATGCTCCCGCAACAGTGCAAGGGGAGACCAACAGCTTGCTGTGTCGATGTTACAGTCCTCAGCGCCGCTTTTATTTCGAGTTCCCGAACTCAGAATCAGAATTGGAATCAGGTTTATTATCACTGGCATGTGTTGTGAAATTTGTTAACTTAGCAGTTCAGTGCAATACATGATAATATAGAAAGAAAAAACAAATAAGTAAATCAATTACAGGAAGCATATATATGCATATTATATAGTTAGATTAACAGTAGTGCAAAACAGAAATAATAAATTTTAAAAGAAGTGAAGTAGTGTTCACGGGTTCAATGTCCATTTCGGAACCAGATGGCAGAGGGGAGGAAGCTGTTCCTGAATCATTAAGTGTGTGCCTTCAGGCTTCTGTACCTCCTACCTGACGGTAACAATGAGCAGAGAACATGTCCTGGGTTATGGGGGTCTTAATAATGGATACCACCTTTCTGAGGCACAGCTCCTTGAAGATGTCTTGGATACTATGGAAGCTGGTACCCAAGGTGGAGCTGACTAATTTTGTAACTTTCTGTAGCTTCTTTCAGTCCTGTGCTGTAGCCGCCTCCCCACCCGCCCCCACCCCCATACCAGACAGTGATTCAGCCTGTTAGAATGATCTCCACCGTACATCTATAGAAGTTTTTGAGTGTTTTTGGTGACAAACCAAATCTCTTCAAACTCCTAATGAAGTAAAGCCGCTGTCTTGCCTTCTTTGTAGCTGCATTGATATGCTGGGACCAGGTTAGATCCTCAGAGATCTTGACACCCAGGAACTTGAAACTGCTCACACTCTCCACTTCTGATCCCTCCATGAGGATTGGTTCATGTTCCCTTGTCTGACCCTTCCTAAAGTCCACAATCAGCTCTTTGATCTTATTGCCATTGAGTGTAAGGTTGTTGCTGCAACATCATTTAACTAGCTGATCTATCTCACTCCTGTACACCCTCTCATCCCCATCTGAGATTCTACCAACAATGGTTGGGTCATCAGAAAATTTATAGATGGTATTTAAGCTATGCCTAGCCACACAGTCATGGGTATATAGAGAGTAGAGCAGTGGGCTAAGCACACACCCCTGAGGTGCATCAGTGTTGATCATCAGCGAGGAGGAGATCTTTTCACCAATCAGCACAGGTTGTGGTCTTCTGGTTAGAAAGTTGACGATCCAATTGCAGAGGGAGGTACAGAGGCCCAGGTTCTGTTGCTTATCAATCAGGACTGTGGGAATGATGACGTTAAACTCTAAGCTATGGTCAATGAACTGCATAGGTGTTTGTAATGTTCAGGTGATCTAAAGCCATGTGAAGAGCCATTGAGATTGCAACAGGCAAATTGCAGTTTGCTCAGGTCCTTTCTGAGGCAGGAGTTCAATTTAACCATTACCAACATCTCAAAGCATTTCATCACTGTAGATGTGAGTGCTACTGGACCATAGTCATTAAGGCAGCTCACATTACTCTTCTTAGGCACAGGCATAATTGTTGCCGTTTTGAAGTAAGTAGGAACTTCTGACTGTAGCAGTGAGAGGTTGAAAATGTCCTTTAACACTCCAAACAGTTGGTTGGCACAAATTTTACAGTGCCTTGAGAATCGACAGACAACTCTCTCTCTTACTATCGAGGGGGAGGGAGAGAGGGAGAGTTATTGCTCAAGTGCAGAGACTTCTGACAGCCACACCCACTGTCTTGATGTTCTGACCTTCCACCAGGCTCCAGTTGGTGATACCAGCGAGGAATTGAGTCCACAGCGCCGTACAAGGCCGCACCCGAAAGGTGCTTGTCTTCCAGACCGCTCCATGCACAATGTTCACAAAAAAACCTAAATCAAAACATAAATCATACAGGAAAGAACACAATTGGAAGAAAATAAAACAAAGTCCACTGTAGTGAAAAGTGGTTATGGTGTACCTTTTATGAGCTAGTGAATAGAGTTATGCCAATTGGTTTAAAACTGAAAGGTTGAACCAGCTGTTTCTGAAACTGGTAGCATGGGACTTCAGGTGTCTGTACCTCCTATCCAATGGTAGCTGCAAGAAGACAGCATGGCCCAGATGGTGGAGATCTTTGGTGATGGATGTTGCCTTTTTGGGTAAGCACCTCCTGTAGATATTGCTGATGGTAAGGAGAATCTAGCATGGACATAATGGACTGAATTTTCTGCTTCCCTGCCAGGAATGAGATATGAAAGTAAGGAGAGAGATAATGAGGAATCTAAAGTAGAACTCATGAAATGGAAGAAAGGCAACTTCAATAGGATGGCAGAAGAACTAGCCTGGATAAAGCCCGACGAAATATCGCAAGGCAGAATTGTAATGGAGTAGTGTTACGTCATCAGCAACAATGAATATATAATTGAGTCAGGTTTTATAAACAAACATAAACATTTATTAAACTCTGCTCAACAATAGTGAAAAATATTCAAACAACTAACTTAACCGAAAGTTAGCCGCTATACGGCAACTCTGGAACAGTTCTTAAAGTGGTTAATTCGGACACAGTCTTAAAGTGGTAAATTCAGTTAGTAAGATGAGACTTCCCTGAAAACGGATTTCTTCGAAGATGTGACGTTACTGCTGATCCCAGCCGAAAGATGCCTTGTCCAAAAAATTCACGACGAAGGAAATAAAACAGCTTAGAGGAACTGACCTTTTTCCTAGAGGGTGAACACTGCACAAATGTTCCTGATCTTGCAGGGGTTATCTCAGATGCAGGCCACTATTCCTGAACGAAGATTCAATAAGGTCGATCCTTTATAAAACCGCCAAACGACACTGACTTTATTCAATCCTTCGGGTTCCCGTACTTTAGGAAGGGTTTCACTCTCCAATACTAGACCGTAAAGGAAAAACAAAGGTACAACAAACAAAAACTGGCAGCGATTGACGAAACTGCCAGTACAACGTGTTTGTACCTTACAATAGAAAGTAAAACTCCACTTTAAAACGAAACTGCGTCATGAGATGAATACGCAACATAGTGAAGTAACTAATGAATTAACTGACGAATTAAACTGCGTGACAACAGGGGTTTCCCCTTTATATACCTGTTGGGAACATGTCATCATGTGACCTCACACCAGTGGGAAAATTACATCATGTGACCTCACACTGGCAGGAAAATTGCATCTCCCCATCATCACAAGACAATTACATCATGCTCACAAGATACTCAATTACATCATGGTCATAAGACAGTCACAAGATACCCATGAGGCATGTAACAGTAGAAATGAGGATGCCTGAGAATTTAGTGAGGCAGTGTGGTTCTTTTTGTTGTTTTTTTCAGAGTGAAATACAGCATTGATTCTCTCCAGGTTAATATGCCTCACTCGGAAGTTGTTCTTTGCCCTCATGACCCTAATATGATTCAAAAATGAAGATACGATCCCCACACAACGCTGATATTCAGGGAATCGAGGGATTCAGAGATAGCGAAGGACAATGGTGCTGAGATAAAGGGTTTGCAATGGTGAATGAATGGTGGATCAGACTCAAACGGTCACTCCTGCTCCTAACTCCTACATTATTCAGCCAGTGGGTGGTGAATCGGCAGAATTCATTGCCACAGATAGTTGTGGAGGCCATGTTATTGGGTGCATTTAAAGTGGTGGTTGATAGGTTCTTGATAAGTCAGGGTGTCAAAGGTTACAGGAAGAAGGCAGGAGAATGAGGTTGAGAGGGATAATAAATCAGCCATGATGGAATGGCAGAATAGACACCATGGGGTGAATCGCCAAATTTGGCACCTATGTCTTATGGTCTTATTTTTACATAATTATATTTTCACTTAGCCAGTTAGTTCAGAGTGTCTTTTCAAACTGTGCATTATTTTCTCTTTGTTCACTGTATTTTTTTTGAGATTGAAGTTTATTTATCACATGTGCATTGAAACATACAGTGAAATGCGTCATCTGCATTAACAACCAACACACCTAAGGGTGCCTGCCACCCTACGCGCCTCCCCGCCATCAAGGACGTATATCCAGAAAGGTGCCGGAGAAAAGGCCAGCAATATTATGAAGGATCCCACACACTCTGCTCATGAACTGTTTGTCCCACTCCCACCAGGGAGGAGACTATGTAGCATCCACACCAGGACAAAGAGTAACAATTATTTTGTTCTCCTGTACACCCGTGTACTGGAAATTACATTAAATAATCTCAACTCTTGATTCTTGAAGTGACGCCATGCTTCTGGTGCCAGTGTATGTTGCCACAAAACACTTCCTTCAGTGTGTTCGGTTTAACAGGTAATTCCTGTTTTTCTTGCGTATGTTACAACACCAGCACCAACCCCTCCATTAAAGAGATGGGATAATTATTAGTGGGAGATGTTTAAGGGAGAGATTTACATTGATCTTGCAATGGAGGAGGGAAGGAATGAACTGCTGGTGTTCTGAAATTTCTTTTTTGAATCTGTTTTCTCAGAATGTAGATCTTAGAGTGCAGTCTGTTTATGGTTTTTTTTTAAACCACTGATTGATAATGTATTAATAAGTAATGCCTGAGAACCCCTTCATTGGGAGAGTTGCTATTTAAAGTTCATCTTCATTTTTTAAGTGTGCTGTTTAATAATGAAATCGTCTTGAACTTTGTAAATATTTTAAAGTTCTTTTGCTTTAGTTAGGGTGCAGTAATCATTTATTACTGCTTTCTTGTTTAACAGAGAAGGCATGAAGTACTATGGCTCTGATATCCAAGCATTAGATTAGCTAGCCAACAATGTTTAGCGGAGGAAGAGTGAAAACAAATAAAATGGATGTGATGCAGGATCTAGTCTCATTAGGTTAACGTTACAGTGCTTTTCGTTTCAGAAGAACTGACAGCTCTTTATGTGTGAGCCTTCATTAGTGAACCACCCTGGGGTGCAGTAGTATAATGGGTAAATTACTGGATTAGCATCCAGAGGTTTAAAGCATTGATCCAGAGACCCAAGTTCAAATCCCACAATGTCAGCCGATGAATTTAAATTCAACTAATTAAATTTGGAGTCAAGATCAACTAACCTGACTAACAGTGATCATGAAATAACTGGATTGTTGTAAAAGGCCCTCTGGTTCACTGGAAATCCTGAAGATGTTCTGTCTGATAAAATAAAGTGAATCCCAATGATATGCTTTAAGTGATTTGAGGAATTGGGCTGGAAAAAATGTGAAATAATTGCACTGTGTTTAGTTCTGGTCATCTTGTTATAGGAAGACTGTGGAAACTTTAGAGAGGGAGAAAAGATGATGCTTGGATGAGAGAGCATGCCATGAGGAGAGGCTGAGCAATTTAAGGCTTTTCTCTTTGGAGGGAAGGAGGAAGTGAGGTGTGAAAAAATGACAAGAAGCAGAGATGGAGTGACCAGCCAGAGACTTTCTTCCAGAGTGGAAAAAATTCAAGAGGGAGGAGAGAATTGGAGGGATGTCAGAGGTAGGTTTTTTTTTAACACAGAGCAGTGGGCGCATTTAGCACACTGCCAAGGGTGGTGCTAGAGGAAGATACATTAGAGACATTTAAGATGCTCTTAGCTGGATAAAAGAAAAATAGTCTATGTGGGAGGGAAGAGTTAGATTGATCTTAAAGGGTTGGCATATATCATGGCCTGAAGGGCCTTTACTGTGCTGTACTCTTCTACAAAACAAGAACTTTCTGAAGTCATTGAAGTGGGGTAGTGCGCGTGCACATGGTCCTGACTATTTCAACAGTGTTGATGTTAACGCTTTAAGTTTCCCAGAATGAACACTACCTTCAGAAGGGTCTCAGCACACAACATCGAGTGTTGTTCCTCTCGGTAGATGCTTCATGACCTTCATGACAAGTATTCTGTGTGTACCTCAGACACATACAGTCAGTGGTTACTTTATAAGGTATCCCCTACACCTAAAAAACAGTGACCACTCTATGTATGCTCGGGGGTCAGCTGCAGGAATAGCCTACCTACTTCAAAGTTCAGCTTGTGCATTCAGAAGTGTTCTGCACACCACTGTAGTAACATGTGGTTATCTGAGTTATTGCCACCTTTCCGTCAGCTTGAAACAGTCTGACTATTCTCCTGTCACCTCTCTCATTAACAAAGTGTTTTTCTCCAAAGAACTGTGGCTCACTGGATGATTTTTTTTTTCCCCTGGAACCGTTCCCTGTAAACTCTGGAGACTGTTGTGCATAAAATTCCCAGGTGATCAGCAGTTTCTGAGATGCGCAAACCACTCCGTCTGGCACCAACAATCATTCAATGGTCAAAGTCACTTCATCACATTCTAATGTTTGGTCTGAACAACAACTGAACCTCTTGACCATGTCTGCATGCTTTTATGCACTGAGTTGCTGACACATGATTAGTTGATTAGATGCTAGCATTAAGGAGCTGCTGTACAAGTGTACCAAAAAAAAAGTGTCCACTGGGTATATAAGAAACATTCACAAGAAAAACATCAATTCTCACAATGTTTACAAGGAAAAAATTAGAAAAAAGTCAATTTTTGTGAAAAGTGGTGGTAGTGCTGTAGTGGTCTGGGTTTTGCCCTTTACAAGCATTCATTCAATGGTAGAGCAGGCATGAAGGGTTGAATGGCTTCCTGTGCTATTTATGCTCTTGTGTTTCTGGAAGGTCTGGCCTCTCTGTGGCAACATAGACAAAGTGCTGGAGGAACTCAGCAGGCCAGGCACCATCAATGGAAAGGAATACACAATCAACATTTCAGGCGAGACCCTTCATCAGGACTGGGAAAAAAAGATGAAAGTGGGGGCAGTGTGGAAGGAAGAAGTACAAGGTGGTAGGTCATTGGTGAAGCCGGAAGAGGGGGAGAAGGTGAAAAGTAAAGAGCTGGGAAGTTGTTTGGTGAAAGAGATAATGGGCTGGAGGAGAGCTTCCTGTATATCGGTGAGACCCGATATAGATTGGGGGACAGTTTCACTGAGCACCTATGTTCCGTCCACAGAAAATGCAGGATCTCCTGGCAGCCTCCCATTTCTATTCTAATTTATATTCCAACATGTCAGCCCATGGCCTCCTCTACCGCCGAAATGGAGCCACAATCAGTTTAGAGGAGCAACTCCTTATATTCTGTCTGGATAGTCTCCAACCTGATGGCATGAACATCAATTTCTCGAACTTCCAGCAATTACTCTGCCCCCTCCACCGTTCCCCATTCCTGTTTCCCTTTCTCACCTTTTTCCTTACCTTCCCATCACCTCCCTCTGATGCCCCTCCTGCTTCCTTCCTTCCATGGTCTTCTACCCTCTCCTAACAGATTTCCCCTTCTCCAGCCCTTTAGCTCTTTCACCAATCGACTTCCCAGACCTTTTCTTCACCCCCACCCCCTCTCCTGTTTTCACCTACCACCTACCACCTTGTACTTCTTCCTCCCCTCCCCCCACCTTGGACTTCTCATCTCTTATTCCAGTCTCGATGAAGGATCTTGTACCAAGACGTCAGCTGTTTATTCCTTTCCGTAGATGCTGTCTGACCTGCCAAGATCCTCCAGCACTTTGTGTGTGTTGCCTTGGATTTCCAGCATCTTCAGATTTTCTCGTGTTTGTGATTCTGGCCTTTCTGTGATTCCCCTCCTACACCGGGGTTGGCTCTAGACTTCCCTTTGAAGTGGACAGACAAGGTGTCATAACCATTTCCACCACTAGCCAGGAAAATTGGACTTTTTTTTAATCACTCCACAGATGCCGCCTGGCCTAGTGAGAGTTCTCTGTGTTCTCAACACACACAAAATACTGGAGGAACTCAGTAGGTCAGGCAGCGCCTATGGAAAACAATAAAAGAAGTCGATGTTTCAGGCTGAGATCATTCACAGCCCTGACGAGTACCTCCAGTATTTGGTGCATGTGTGTGTGTGTGTATTTTACTCTGGATTTCCAGCTCCTGCTGAATCTTCTGTGCTCCATCTTTTAGTCAGGTTTGGAGAGTCTGTAGATTCTGTGCACAGCTGGGCACATCTGGGGTATGACACCTTGTGTGACATTTCTGATTGATCTGTTGGGACCCGAGGGACTGGCATAATCATTGCGCCACCCATTCACCCCTTAGCCCTGGGCAAAACAAATGGCAGAGAGGCCGTCAACCATTCCGACACCTGCCTCTAACTCAATCAGCTCACGGTATGTTTCTGTGAAGAGGCACAAATCTATTTCTAAACAGAATCCATGAAGCAGGTGCTCTCCTGAGGCATCTAAGCATTTCCAGCACACTATTCCTAAACTGCTGTTTAAATCATTCTGTTCATTTGAATAGTTTTGATATAACTCTTTTTCCTTGTGCTTTACGACACGCGCTTAGTTATATTGTGTTCCCAGTGCCCTGGTTTCAATCGATTGTTTGTTTTCCATGAATTACTGATAAGGTGATGCTGATTAGCACTGGGATCCTTGAGGAAATTTATCAGCTTTCTGGGCTATAATCGTGACTGACAGTTTGTATTATGCTGGCCATCGCTTGTTAGACGTGCAGGCAGTGAAATCCAATTAGATGTTTATGCTTGAACTTTCAAAAGAGAAAAATTCTTGAGCGTGGAGAGGAATATAAGGCAGGACAAAGGAATTTACAACTTGTTCATGGTATCCTGAAGAATTTCTGTCCCATTCCCTTCTCTCTCCCCTCCCCTTCTCTCTCCCCCTCCTCTCTCTCCCCCTCCTCTCTCTCCCCCTCCTCTCTCTCCCCCCTCCTCTCTCTCCCCCCTCCTCTCTCCCCCCTCCTCTCTCCCCCCTCCTCTCTCCCCCCCTCCTCTCTCCCCTCCTCCTCTCTCCCCCCCTCCTCTCTCCCCCCTCCTCTCTCTCTCCCCCCCTCCTCTCTCTCTCCCCCCTCCTCTCTCTCTCCCCCCCTCCTCTCTCTCTCCCCCCTCCTCTCTCTCTCCCCCCTCCTCTCTCTCCTCCCCCCTCCTCTCTCTCCTCCCCCCTCCTCTCTCTCCTCCCCCCTCCTCTCTCTCCTCCCCCCTCCTCCCCCTCCTCTCTCTCTCCCTCTCTCCCCCCCTTTCTCTCACCCCCTCTCTCTCTCCCGTCTCCCTTCTCTGTGTCCACATACGCCTCTGCCTCTGCCCTTTCTCTTTCTATGTCCTGTTCACACACCACGGTCACTGTCTTCTCCCCTGCCCCCGCCTTGCATTAGACACAAGACACAAAATCTAGAGACACATACCACCGGGCTCAAGGACAGCTTCTGTCCTGCAGTTACCAGACTCCTGAACAGATGAACCCTTGATCTCTCAATCTATCTCGTTGTGACCCTTGCACCTCATTTGTCCATCTGCACAGCACAATCTCTGTAATCCTAACACTACATTCTGCATCCAATTATTGATTTTCCTTTCAATGTAATTGTGTACAGAATGATCGAGGACATCTTAAAGAGAACGTGCCTCAAGAAAGCAACATCCATCACTCAGGATCCTCACCGTTCGGGACATGTCCTCTTCTAATTAGCACCGTTGAGGAGATACGGGGGGCTGAAGACACACACTCAATGGGAACAGCTTCTTCCCTTCCATCAGATTTCCAAACAGGCCACGAACCCAAGGGCACTACCTCCATTAGTCCTGTTCTTTGCACTATTAGAATGTAATTTCGAGTATTTTTTTTCATCTGCTGTTGCAAAATAACAAATTTTTCAACGTATGTCAGTGATAATAAAGCTGATTCTGATTCTAATCTATTCAAATGGCAAGAAAGCTAAGATTTTCACTGTATCCCAGCGCAAAGTTCAAAGTAAATTTATTATCAAAGTACATACTGTATACTGTATGTCACGATATACCCCCCGAGATTCATTTCCTTTTAAGCAATCGCAGTAGAGCAAAGACATACAGTAGAATCAATAAAAAACTACACGCAAGGATGTACAAACAACCAGTGTGCAAAGCAAACTGTGCAAGTAACAAAAAAAATTCAATAAACAATACTGAGAACAAGACTTGTAGAGTCCTTGAATGTGAGTGAAAGGGTCGTGGAATCAGTTCAGATTTGAGGTGAGTTAAGTTATTCATGCCAGTTCAGGAACCTGATGGTTGTAGGGTAATAGTTGATGCTGACCCTGGTGTAGGCATGTGGCCAAGTGGTTAAGGCATTGGACTAACGACTTGCAGGTCGTGAGTTCGAGCCCCAGCCGAGGCAACGTGTTGTGTCCCCCTTCCCTTGGACAACATCGATGGCGTGGAGAGGGGAGACTTGCAGCATGGGCAACTGCTGGTCTTCCATACAACCTTGCCCAGGCCTGCGCCCTGGAGAGTGAAGACTTTCCAGGTGCAGAGCCATGGTCTCGCAAGACTAACGGATACCTTGACCCTGGTGGTGTGGGACCTAGGGCTCCTGTACCTCTTCCCCCATGGCACTAGCATGAAGAGAGCATATAACATGTGACAATAATAAACCAATTACCAGGCTCATTCAGGCACACGAGCAGTGCGTGAACTTGTGCTGGTGCACGTTTCACTCTCCCGCACGGTCAGAGGGCAGTGCCGATCACTAAGGAGCCTCACCGTCCGGAGCATCCACCTCATTACTGCCATCACAAGACCCGCACTCAACGATTCAGGAATGGCTTCTTCCCTTCTGCCTTCAGATTGCTGAATGGTCCATGAACACGACCTCACTATTCTTTCCTTTTTTTGTGCTCTACTTATTTTGTAATTTATAGTGGTTTTTATGACTTTGCATTGTACTGCTGACACAAAGCCACAAATTTCATGACATCTAAGGCAGTGATCATAAACATAGTACTGATTTAGAAGGAAAAACAGAGCCCATTGGAAACATTCAGCAGGTAAGGCAGCATCTGTGGAGGGAGAAACAGAGGCAACATTTCAGGAAGATGAGGTTTTACTGGAAGTATGTAAAGATAGTTATGAAAGCAGTTTTACATTGTGGAGGAAGTGGGAAGGGGTCGAGTGAAGGAAAGGAAAAGAACAAGTGAAATCTGAAGTTGGTGGGTGAGGAAAGGGGGAGGGAAAATGGGGAAATGGGATGTGGAAACGTGGGATGGCAAGGCGAATTGTTACAGAAGGTTTTAGTTCATAAGACCAAAAGACATAGGACCAGAATCAGGCCATTCAGCCCATTAAATCTGCTCTGCCATTTGATCATGGCTGATTTACTTTCACTCTCAATTCCTTCTCCCAGTAACCTTTGACACCCTGCCTAATCAAGAGCCTATTAACTTCTGCTTTGAATACACCCAATGACTTGGCCTCCACTGCCGTTTGTAGCAGTGAATTCCACAGATTCACCACCCTCTGGCTAAAGAAATTCCTTTTCATCTTTGTTCTAAAGGGACATCCTTGTGCTCTGAGGCTGTGCGCTCCGGCCCTGGACTCCCCGCTATAGGGAACATCCTCGCTACGTCTGCTCTATACGGGCCTTTCAATGTTCGATAGGTTTCAATGAGATTGGAGTCATTCGGCCAGGATATCTTAGAGAGGTGCAATGCACACAAGTAGAGATGGAGAAGAGACTCTCTCGCCAAAGTAAAGACAGACGTGCAAATCAGGAGCAGGAGCAGGGGATCATTGGTCCATTGTTTTAAATCTTGACTCCCCATTCCTACCTAACCCCGTGGAAGCCTCTCATCCCCTGAAAAAAAAAAGAATCAGTCTGCCCCACTGAAAAAACATCAGAATCAGATTTATCACTTGTCTTGTATGATATGAAATTCCATACAATATGAGTCCTGTTGAAGGGTCTCAGCCTGAAACATCATCTCTTTGTTCCTCTCCATAGATGCTGACTGACCTGCTGAGTTTCCCCTGCAGTTTGTGTGTGACATGAAATTGGCTGTTTTGTGGCTGGAGTACAGTGTGCTACATCAAATAGTCATAAAGTACAAAGGCAAGAGATTCTGCAGATGCTGGAAATCCTAAGTAAAGCACACAAGATGTTGGAAGAATTCAGCAGGTCGGGCAGCATCTATGGAGAGAAATAAAAAGTCAACGTTTCGGGCTGAGACCCATCATCAGGATAAATTACAAATAAATAGTGTGAATGAAAAATAACAAGAGAGTGTTCATGGGTTTGTCGACCATCAGTTTGAGTCTGAGTCTGAGGCCTCCATTGGTCAGAGTTAACCATGGATATTGCATCCTAGCTGTCTAGATACACAAGCCTGGGCAGAAGGCTGTGGAGAGCAAGCTGTTGCCCATGTAGCAAGCTCCCCCTCTCCACGCATCTGATGAACCCAAAGCAATGGCAGAGACCGATACAGCTTGGGACCAGAAGTATCGCAGGAGTTGCCAGTCAGCATTGAACTCGGAGTAGGACTGCCTTAGGGACTCCAGGTCCGGATTTTTCCCTCGTGGTTTACTCCCGAAGCCGTCCCCATGAGAGGGTATAGCCGTAAGGCAGCGGAGGTTTGAGATCAGAGTTTTCCCTCTCCTAGATGAGCTGCCAACCACAGCTGACGAGCCCCATCTTCCTGAAGCGACTGGTTTTAAGGCACCAGTAACCCACCTGTCAGTCGAAGCAGTTCCACCGGGCTCAGTAACTAAGCCGCACGTGAAGGCCAGGAGCTGGACTTGGTTGTCAGAGGCTGCATGAGGCACACACCATTGGAAGCTTGTCCCTACTACCACTTCTGACTATAACAACTGTAAGGACCATTCAGTAATCTGATGACAAAGGGGAAGAAGCTGTTCCCAAATTGTTGAGTGTGGGTCTTCAGCTCCCTGTACCTTCTCCATGATGGAAGTAATGAGAAGAGAGCATGTCCCAGGCAGTAAATCACTGGAATCTCAGTCCACCGAGGGAGTGGAGGCCGGATCATTTGATATATTTAAGGTGGAGGTAGATAAACACATGTAAGATCAAGGAATTGATGATGATCAGAAACGTGCAGAGAGAAGATGAGGCCGGCATAGATTAGCCACGATGAACACACGCAAAGGTGGGATGACCTCCTCACTTTTTAAAGATTATTTCTGTTTTTCACTCCTATTTTTAATATGTGTACTTACTGTAATTCATTATTTATTTTTCTCTAGTTATCATGCATTGCATTGTGCTGTTGCTGCTAACTTAACAAATTTCATGGCACATGCCGTGACATTAAACCTTATTCTGATTCTGACTCCTGCTCCCCGTTTCCTTGTGTCCCTGTGTTCTTGAGATTCACGTGCTCGTGCAGATGTCTGTTAAATGTTGTGTGACTCTGTGGCCACAGCACCTCCTCTGACAGCGCTTCCCAGGTCCTCTGTGTGTAAAACTTACCCTTCAGATCTCCTTTAAACCTTGGTCATCTCGCTATCAGAACCGGGTTTGTTATCAGTGGCTTTACATGACATGAAATTGGTTCTGCAGCAGCCGCACAGTCCAAGACATAGAAATGACTATAAATCACAAAAATAACTAAATAGGACAAAGGAGGAATAATGAGACAGTGCTCGGGGTTCATGGATAGTTCAGATGTCCTGATGGCAGAGAGGAAAAAGCTGCTTTTGGATGTTTGAGTGTGGGTCTTCAGGCAGGAGAACCTCCTCTGCGATGGTAGTAATGAGACGAGGGCACGTCCCGGATGCTGAAGGCCCCTGTTGATGGGTGCCACCTTTTTGAGGCACTATCTTTGATAGTGGGGAGGGTTGTGCCTGGGATGGAGCTGGCTGAACCTACCATCCCTCTGCAGCCTCTTGCAATTTTGTGCTTCGGAGCCTTCATACCAGATGGTGAGGCACCCTACATCTGTATAAACGTGCTAAAGTCTTTGGTGACGCATTCTTTCTGGAGCAATTGCCCTTCCCGGAACAGAGTTTGAAATCTTCATCTCTTCAAGAGAAAACGTTGCCTCCCCCCTTACTCTCAGACAGAGACTGCCTAGTTCTAGATCTTTCCATGAGGAAACACTCTCTCCAGAGCCACCCTATCAAGGCTCCTTGGGATCCACATTACAACAGATCTGAACTCCAGTGGGTGACACCCCAGGACTTCCGACCTCTCTTCAGAGGGTAACTTGCCATTCCTGGTGATTTGTCTCTTAATTCTCCTCAAGACAACTCACAACAATCACAACCTTCTTAAATAAATAAATCTTTCCTGTTACTTCACATATTCTAGACCTAACAAGCAGAGAAGTGGACTTGAACTTTGGCCTATGTTGTAATGGAGGAAATGCAGAGGATAGTTTTTGCATAGGATTATCCCATTGCTAGGTTTTGCAATAAGGTTTTTTTTTAGCTAGAATTGAACAGTCTGGTGACATCTGTAACACAAGAGGTCCTGCAGACAATGCTGGTGTAATTCAGCAAGTCAGGCAGCGTCTATGAAGGAGAATAAACAGTCCACGTTTTAGATTGAGACCCTTCATCAGTCCCACCCACCTTCCTCCTCCCATGACTTCACCTGTCATCTCCAGCTTGTACTCTTTCCTCACCCTCCCTTCCCTCCACCTTATTCTGGCTTCTGTCCCCTTCCTTTCCAGTCTTGATGAAGGGTCTCGGCCAGAAACTTTGACTGTTTATTCCCCTCAATTATTACTGTCTGAATCGCTGAGTTCCTCCAGCATTTTGTGTGTGTTGCAGAGAAAACAAGGAATGGCCAGAGTGGCAGGTACCCCTGACAATGCTGTCAGGCTTTCTAAAGTAATACATAAGTGATGACAGACTGGATAGAAGCCTGTGATGGACTGGGCACTGTTAACGTCTCTCAGCGATGAGCTCTGGAATTGCGGAGGATGGAGCTTGTCATCCCTACAAGAAGGGGATGGGCAGAGAGTGAGCAGACCCCTGCGGCTTCTGTAGAAGAATAATTCCTCCTTCACCATGCCTCGAGTGAACAGAGGACAATGTGGGACAGAGGAGATCTGGTCTGCTTCCTCCCATTCCCTCTGGAGCTGTCAGGACGTCAATTTAAACCAAGGGTCAGAGAGCTTTAAAGAGTACGCCAGCATCATCCTTGTAATGTGCCCTCTGCTTTTTCATGAAGAACACAACCTCTCCAAGTCCCCAGTGGCCTCTCTCGTACTTGGGTTGTAGCATTGGGAGGTTTTGTATATCAAAGGAGTGAGGTTTCTGAAGTGCAGCAGCACCAAGGTTAATAGGAAAATCGACCAGTTACTGCTTTCTCTTTTAATTTTTTCTAACAAAGATAATGGGGGAGGTTGGGCTGTGGAAAATGCTGTCATGCTTCTCCTGTAAAGTATTGGAATTGGCTTGTTTTCACATGTACTAAGATACAGTGTACAGCTTGTCTTGCATACAGTACATACAGATCAAAACATTCCAAAATGCATTGAGCTGGAATAATGTAAAACAAGAGGAAGCAGAATAAAGTGTAAAATCTACTGAAAAAGTGCAGTGCAGGCAGACAACAAGGAGGAAGATGACGCTAGTGTTGTATGGAAGGGTCTGGGTGACGGGACGCGAGTACCCATGTTCTCAGTGAAGGACAGGACAGACTCGAGGGACTGAACATCGCTGGTGGTGTATTTATGTTGTATTAGTCATTTCCTGCCTGGGAAAAGTCTCTGGCTGTCCACTCCATCTATGCCTCTTATCATCCTGTACACCTCTCATCCTTCTTCACTGCCCCTAGCTTGCTCAACCTCTCCTCATGAGATTATTTGCATTTTGTTACAGCCCTCAAATACTTGCGGGGTTGTTGGGAGGAGAGGAGGATGAAATTCTGTTGATTTAGACCATAAGTCATAGGAGCAGAATTAGGCCATTTGGCCCATCAAGTCTGCTCCACCATTTCATCATGGCTGATCCAATTTTCCTTTCAGCCCCAATCTCCTGCCTTCTCCCTGTATCCCTTCATGCACTGAACTTTAACCTCTGCCTTAAATATACTTAATGACTTGGCCTCCACAGCTGCCTGTGGCAAAGAATTCCACAGATTCACCACTCTCTGGCTGAAGAAATTCCTCCTCAACTCTGTTCTAAAAGGATGCTCCTCTGTTCTGAGGCTGTGTCCTCTTGTTCTAGACACTACCACCACAGGAAATACCCTCTCTGTGAGACCTTTCACTATTCAAAAGGTTCCAATGAGGTCACCCCTCATTCCTCTGAACACAGGCCCAGAGCCATCAAACACTCTTCATATGACGAGCCATTCAATCCTGGAATAATTTTCGTGAACTTCCTTTGAGCCCTCTCCAGTTTCAGCACATCTTTTCAGAGAGGAGGGGCCCAAAACTACTCACAATACTCTAAGTGAGGCCTCACTGGTGCTTTATAAAAGCCTCAACATTACACTTTAATGTCCAGAAGGCAGAGAACTCATGGACAGATGCGTGAACCCAGAATCCAAAGTGGATTTTCTTATTCGAAAGGTATCAATCTGCCATTGATGGGACATTGAATTGTAGCCATTAGAGGTGCAAAAAAAAGCATATCACATGTCTTTAAAGACCTGAACTGTATTCAGTTCCAGTCGTCTCATTATAGGAAGGATGTGGAAGCTTTAGAGAGGGTGCAGAGGAGATTTATCAGGATGCTGTGTGCATTAGAGAGCATGTCTTGTGAGATTAGGTTGAATGAGCTCTTTGAAGTGAAGGAGGATGAGAGGTGACATGATAGAAGTGCATAAGATTAGAGGCATAGACAGAGCGGACAGCCAGCACCTTTTTTCAGGGTGCCAATGGCTAACACGAGAGGACATACTTTTAAGTTGTTGGGAGGAGAGTACTGGGGTAAGTTGCAGGTAGTTTTGTTTACACAGAGAATGGTCGGTGTGTGAAACATGTTGCCAGGCGTGGTGGTAGAGGCAGATATATCAGGGACATTAAACCGACTCTTAGGCACATGGATGATAGAAAAATGGAGGGCTATGTGGGAGGAAAGGGTTAGAATGATCTTCGAATAGTTTAAGAGGTCAGCACAATATCGTGGGCTGAAGGGCCTGTATTCTGCTGGAATGTTCTAAAGTCTATGTCCTATGTTTTATGATCTCAGTGGATTGAACATAATTTACGGCGGTAAAGGCAGTGTCTAATGCAGGGTCTTGGCTCAAAAATACCGACAGTTCCTTTCCTCTGCCTCCTCCCACCCCCACCGGCTGAGGTCCTCCAGCACATTGTTTGTTGCTCTGAATTCCTGCGTCTGCAGTCTCTAGTCTCTTGTCACAAACAAGAGAAAATCTGCAGATGCAGGAAATCTGAGCAACACACACAAGATGTAGGAAGAACTCAGCAGGCCAGGCAGCGTCGATGGCGGATGAAGAAGTACAGTTGATGTTTCGGGCGGAAATGTCGACTGCACTTTTTTCCATAGATGCTGTCTGGCCTGCTGGTCCCTCCAGCGTTTTGTGTGTCTCGTCTCTTGTGTCTCCATTTGAAGACTATTCTGGTCCACAGTGAAATTAGTGTCACATGGGATATTCGTGAATATAGTACAGAAACAGGCCATTTGGCCCAACCAGGACATACCGTCACTTATGCTGTAATTCCTCCCACCCCCATCTTTACCCATCCTCGTCTATCAGTGTGACCCTCTGTCCCTTCTCCAACCTCCCCTTAAACACATCGGCACCACCCGCCCTCACCCCTCCCTGTGGGAGTGAGATCCACGTTCCCACTGCTCTCCGGGGAAAGGTGTTCCGCCGGAATTCCCTGTCGTGTTCCTTGCTGACTGTCTGACGCT
This sequence comes from Mobula hypostoma, assembly GCF_963921235.1. Lineage (NCBI taxonomy): Eukaryota > Metazoa > Chordata > Chondrichthyes > Myliobatiformes > Myliobatidae > Mobula > Mobula hypostoma. The sequence goes on along the minus strand of NC_086115.1, from coordinate 14,629,846 downwards.
GTTTGCCCTGGTTATCCTCCTCCTTGAGAGCGGTAACGTTCTCCCCCTGCCCCTGCTCCATCAGCGTTTTGCAGACTCCTGTTAGGCCTCCCGTCAGCCTCTTTTTCTCAGTGGGGAAGGAACCCAGTCTGTGCATCCTGCCCTAATACACCTACCCTCGCATCTCCTACAACATCTTTGTAAACTTCTTGTGGTGTGTGGGCTGGCATCTTTAACTGAAGCACACACTGAGAAGATCGGAGAATCTGCAGCGTCACATTCAGGGCAATAATAAATCGACTGTATGTTGATTTTTTTTGAGAGAGACAAGCATGATTAGAGTGTCTTTTCATGCTATTGCTCAAAGACAAAATTATCTTTTATCCAATACTAACCACCCCTTCCATACGACACCCAACATTTTCACATTGCTGAGCAGTACGGCTCTGAAGTGCTGTGAAAATAGACGCTGGTTCTCTGTAGGAGTGGAAATGAGTCATACCATCTCTGCCTATCACCCTCTGCAGGTAAACATTGCCCTCATACCATATTTAAATGAAAAACAACCCTCTCCTTAAACTGAAGGATATTTTTAATGTACCAGGAATTAGCAGCTATTGCTGCGCTGTTTTCCCGATCCAACTGTCCCCACGACGGTCATTGGCTGACGAAGGAACGAATTTCGCCACATTGCCTCTCTGCAGACCGCAGGAGGGTTCGATCCTGACCACGGGTGCTGTCAGTGTGGAGTTTACAATCTTTCTCTATGATTTCCTCTGGGTGCTCCAGTCTCTCTGCACATTATAAAGATGATTGGGTTGGCAGAATCAGATCAGCTTTATTATTACTGACATATGTTATGAAGTTTGTTGTCTTGTGACAGCAGTACAGTGCAGTACTCTACCTGAAAAATACTGTAAATTATCAAAATAATAAAAGTATAAAAAGACAAATAGCAAAGTGGTCGAATCACAAACAAGGGGAAATCTGCAGATGCTGGACATCAACGTAACACACACGAAATGCTGGAGGAACTCAGCAGGCCAGGCAGCATCTATTTAAAAAAGTAAACAGTTGACTTTTTGACTGAGACCCTTCATCAGGACTGGAGAAAAGAGATGAGAAGTCTAAGGTTGTGTTCATGGATTATTCAAAGGGGGAGAAGATGTTCCTGAATCATTGAGTGTGGGTCTTCAGGCTCCCGTTCCTCCTCCCTGATGGTAGTAATGAGAAGAGGGTATTTCCTGGTTGGTGACTGTCCTTAATGATGGATGCTGCCTTCTGAGGATATTCTTGATGGTGGGGCTGGTTGTAATCCTGATGGAGCTGGCTGAGTTTCCAACACTCAGTAAAGTCTTTCAATCCTGTGTATTGGAGCCTTCATACCAGATAGTGATGGGACCAGTCAGAATGGTCTTCACCAAACGTCTGTCTGTCTTAGATTTGCAGGAGCTCAAACTGCTAATGAAAACAGCTGCAGGCGTGCCTTCTTTGTGATTGAATCAATGGTTAATTAATTAGTCACTGTAGAGTACCACCCCCCCCCCAGTGTGTGGGTGAAGGGTAGAGTCTTGGGGGGAGTTGATGGAAACGTGGGGAGATTAAAAGAGAGGTTTGATAGGATGAGTGTAAATGGGTTGTTGAGGGGGCAGTACAAATTCAGTGGGCTGAATGGCCTGCTTCTGGGCTGTATCTCTCTATGACTTCAGCAAGCCAGTGTTTCAACCAGAGAATACCTTTCAGATGAGCTGTCTAACACCCGAGGAAAAGAAGGCCGGTTCTTTGGCCACCTTTGCTACCATTTAGAAAAGATCTCATTAGTTCCAGCAACCAGTATTTATTCCTGTGTGAGCAGACTCCCCACCCATTACCATGTTATCAGTGGGATCTTGCTGTCTACAAATTCCCACAATAAGTGAACACGCTTCTAACAACGCATCTCATTGGCTGTAATCCCTTCTGGATACCTTCTGCTTCGAGGGGTCTGTAAAGATAAAAATTGACTTTATTTGTCACATGCACATTACAACATTGAAACATACAGTGAATTGAGTCATTTGCATCAACAGCCAGCACAGTCCGAGGGTGTGCTGGGGCAACATCGCAAACGATGCCATGCTTCTGGTGCAAGCACAGCGTGCCTACAACTTACTAACCCTAACTTGTACTCCTTTTGGAATGTGGGAGGAAACCGGAGCACCCGGAGGAAACCCACGCGGTCATGGCGGGAACACACAAAGCCCTCACAGTCAGCGGCAGGGACTGAACCAGGCTCGCTGGCGTCATAGTGCCGTCACGCTAACCGCTGCACTACCGAGACAGCCTTTTAACTATGCAAGCTTGCCTTCTGAGCTTTCTGAGAATGTCTTGTTTGATTGCGGGGAATCTGGCTACCTTATCGGAGTAAAACTGTCATAATAACGGAAATTCCTCTCCCTTCCTTGAGGTTGTCTTTGCCTGAGGCAAGGTTTTCACGTTTTTAATATCTTTCCTGACCTTCATGTTCCAAAGCATGGAGCACTGTTGACACTCAGGCACTGATGTATAATGTTGGACTGGGACTGGGCTGGTTTCCAGCAGCTGTGTTCAAAGCACAGTGTTTTTTCACAGATTCCTTACAGCCTGGAAGCAGTCCTTTCAGCCCATTGAGTCTGTGCTGATCATCAACCACCCACTTACAAGTGTCCTATTCTGATCCCATTTCAATCTCCCACATTCCCATTCATGCCTTTCAAGTTCTACCCCTCACCCCAACATTAAGGAGCAATTTACAATGGCCAATTAACTCATTGATCTGCACGCTTTAGGGCTTTGGGAAAGGGAAACACACGCGGAAACAGGAAGAATGTACAAACCCCACACAGAGACGGCACCGGAAGATGGACTTGAGCCTGGGTCTCTATAACTAGAGTGCTGCATGTAGTTCTGGTCTCTTTCCTGAGAAAAGATATACCAGCCTTCGAGGTGGGCTCAAGGGAGATTCACACTGTCCTCTATGATACTCACCAGCTTTTACAGACGCCGTATAGAAAGCATTCGGACAAAAGCATTAGAAAGATGAGTCATGGCTGGGTACAGTGACTGCTCTGCCTGTACTTAAGGCCGTCGCCCTTACGAGGGAATAGGCAGCCAACCACAGTTGCCAGAGTCCTGTGTCCTGAGCCAGTCTTGCGCATCTAGGCGAAGATCCTTCATCTCCCAAGGATGAGGTCCCTGGAGCTTCTGTTGACGTCTCTGTGGTACTGGGATTTTACAGGATGGGGTTGCTAGTTTTACGCCCAACTCTCCTCCTTTCTCAGCCAGGCTTGAGACTACTCATGGCCCAGTTGTCCTCCCCATCACTGCAAGAAGTTGCAGAGAGTTTTGGACACTACTCAGTCCATCATGGAAACTAGACTCTCCTCCATGGACTCTGTCTACACTTCCCAGTGCCTCGGGAAAGCAGCCAATCGAAGGCCCCACCTACCCCAGTTATTTTCTCCTCTCTTCAATCAGAAATGAGATACAGAAACTTGAAAACATGTGCCACCAGGCTTAAGGACAGGTTCTAGCCCACTGCCAGCAGACCTTTGTATCTCATACGTTAGAATACAGTATCTTTTATCATGGCTTTTGCAGCTAACTGGCGAACTGCACTGTACTTTCTAAGTATCTGAAACATCTTTTTTGGCATTTGGTTTTCTTTTTACTGTCTCAATATACTTACATATGGAGCGATCAGTTGGGATGGAATAGCAAGTGGAAGTTTTTATAGTATCTCAGTACATGTGACAATGTCAATGTCAGTAAATGAGGCAGTTTAGTGATCGAGAATGCTGCAGTAACTGTGAGGAGTTGCTGAACCATTTCTGGACTAGAGATTCGTTACAGCAGGAGGTTTTTCTTTCAGATTTCATCTGACAGTTTTTGACTTTTACTCGCATTTACTTTTTTCTCTTTCTCTTCTTTCCCTCTTTCTCTCCATCTGCCGTTATTCTGTCCATTTTCCATCCAGTCCAGATCCCACTGCAAGCTTTGGTGGTCTTCCTCGCTGTCCACTACACCCCCACTCCTGCTGTCATCTGCAAATTTGCTGATCCAGATTACTGACATAGGTGACAAACAACAATGGACCCAGCACCAACAATGGACCCAGCACCAACAATGGACCCAGCACCAATCCCTGCAACACACCAGTAGCCACAGGCCTCCAGTCAGAGAGGCAACCATCTACTACCACTCTCTGGCTCTCCCACAAATCCAATGTCCAATCCAATTTACCACACCATTTTGAATTCTGAGTGACTGAACCTTCTTGACCCATGTAGGATCTTGTCACATGCCTTGCTAAAGTCCATGTAGACAACATCCACTGCCTTGCCTTTATCAACTTTCCTGGTAACTTCCTCGAAAAACTCTATAAGACTGGTTAGACATGACTTACCATGCAAGTGTTGACTATCACGAATCAGTCCCTGTCTATCTAAGTACTTGTATATTTGGTCTCTTCGAAAACCTTTCACTAACTTTCCCACTGTTAATGTCAGCCTCACCAGCCTATAATTTCCTGGCTTACTCTCAGAGCCTTTCTTAAACAGCAGAACATTAGCTTAAGGCTGATTTATACTTTTGCGTAGCCCTACGCCGTAGCGAGCATGTGTAGTTGTGTTTGCGTCGCTCCACAATTCACTGCCAAAATGCTAGTTGGCAGTGAGGTTTCTATGCCACTGTGTTGAGTTTCTTCGTGAGAGACATGGACGAGGAAATGCAATTCAAATATTTTCGGATGTCGGCAGGTAGATTTGACAATTTGGTTCATCGTCTCCAACCGTTTATTTCGCATCAGTGTACAGACATGACGGAGAAAAGCAACCGGGAATGCGTAGGAGGAAACGCAATGCTACCAAGTGGACCAATCACAGTTGTTGCAGTCTGCGTCACCACGACGCGTGAGTTACATTTTTGGGGAGGTGCACGCCACCCTACGGCATAGGGTACGCGGGTACCTATGGCGTACATTTGACGCATAAGTATAAATCAGCCTTTAGTGTTTAAATATTCTCCCTGCGACTGTTTTTTTTCCCTAGGTGCTCTAGTTCCCTCCCACAAAGATGAAGGGGTCAGTGGGTTAATTGGCCAGTGTAAATTACCCCTGGTATGTGGATAAGGGGTTGACTCTGGGGGGTGGGGGAGTTGATGGGAATGTGGGAGAATAAAATGGGATTGATATAAATTGTGGCTGAAGGGCCTCTCTGCTGAATGACTCAATAAAATAGCTGTGAAAGGTAACACATAATATCAAGTCTGAGCATCCTTGCTATTGCAGCTAACACCAGACTGACAACGATCTCCCTCAGTTCCCATTTTTCAGAATGAAGTGAGGTTAAAGATTCAGTAGGTTGGACCCTGTAAACAAGGTGATATACGTGAGACAGTGCTCCATCTGTGAGGACCACAGAGTCTGTAATAGATAGCTTCCCTTCTGGGGATTTGTGGCTTCCCGAGGGATGTGCTCGACGATGAATTTAAATCCGCGCTTCCTGGAAAAAAATCCTAGAGCTTCACACTTGAGAGATTGGATTTTTATTCTGAACCTTTACAGCATCACCTCAGATGCATTGCTGCGTAGTCTCTGTCTCCTGGAGTTAGTTTAGTTCAGCAGCAGATGTTCTGCATACATTCCACACATAACTGATTTGCCCCGTGCAACTGAGTGTTGCAGTTTGTCCTCGAGTAGCCGGGCTGCCCCTTGTCCTATTTCACCCACCTAAAGCTTTCACCCTGAGAATTAGCCGGCACTCAACAAAAGCACCTCACTGGAAATGCTGACCTCATCATCCGTTGCTAATTGTCCTGGTGTGGAAGAGGTGTTCGGATGAACTACTTGGTGTCGGACTGCGAGTGTTGTGGAAGCCAGATCGGGTAAGGAGGGCAGATTTCCTCTCCTCGAGGACATTTAGTAACCCAGAATCAGACTTAGAATCCGCTTTATTGTCACAGAATGTGAAATTTGCTGTTTTGCAGTAGCAATACGGTGCAAAGATGCAAAATTACAGTCATCATCCTCATTATGTGTCGTGACGGCAATCATTGTCTCATGACCATGATTGTTCTTGGCAAATTTTTCTGCAGAAGTGGTCTGCCATTGCTTTGTTCTGCGCAGTATCTTTACAAGGCAGGTGACCCCAGCCATTATCAATACCCTTCAGAGACTTTCTGCCTGGTGTCAGTGGTCACATAGCCAGGACATGTGATCTGGGCCAGCTGCTCATACGACCATCCTCCACCTTCTCCCATGGCTTCACGTGACCCTGATCAGGGCACTAAGCAGGTGCTACACCTTGCCCATGGGTGACCTGCAGACTAGCGGAGGGAAGGAGCACCTTACGTCTCCTTTGGTAGAAAGAAGCTGTGTGGAACTTCAGTCTCCTGTACCTCCTCTCTGATGGTAGTAATGAGATGAGGGCATGTCCTGGAGGGTGAGGGTCCTTAATGATGGATGTTGCCTTCTTGAGGCATCAGTTTTTGAAGATCTCCTCGATGGTGGGAAGGCTTGTGGGATGGAGCTGTCTGAGTCTGCAACCTGTATGGTCAGACACGCTCAGCCAAAACAACTGGCCCTCTGCTGTCCCGTTTCATGGTGGTACAATATTTCCAGTGGTATTATACAGAATGGTATTATCCAGCCATGATTAGGGTAGGGTTAAGTCAGTTTGTTGCTGAGTAGCGAGGCTCGGAGGGCCAGCCGGCCTGTTCCGTGCTGTATGTATCGCTAAGTAGAACAAATAAGTAAATAAATCACAGGCGAGAAGAACAACAGTGAGGTGATCATTGCTGTCAGGGGGATTGTGCACAGCACAGTTTGGCTGTAATGTTTCCTATGCCTTTAAAAACAAACTTCTGCACATGTAGAGTGCTTTAGAATCAATGGTCTGATGACTAGGCTAGGATTAAATTTGGGGTTGCTGAGCAGTGTGGCTGGAGGGGCTGGGAGAGCCTATTCCATGCTGTATCTGAACAAAGTTAAACTATGTAGTGAAAGGCGTAACGCGAGTGGCACTGTCAGTAATATCTACAGGAGTTGCTGCCCCGGAAGGCATCGCCCTCCTCCATCAAAGATCCCACCATCCGGGCCGCACCTTCTTACAGGCATAGAGTCATAGACTACTGCAGTACAAAAACAGGCCCTTCAGCCTATCTTGTCTGCGCTGAACCATTATTTTGCCATTTCAATGACCTGCACCCAGACCATAGCCATGTGCTTAACCAAATTTCTCTTAAATGCTGAAATCGACTCTACGTCCACTATTTCTGTTGGCAGCTCGTTCCACACTCTCTCCGCTGAGTGAAGAAGATCTGCCCCCTCATATTCCCCTTAAACATTTCACCTTTCACACATAACACATGACCTCTGGTTCTGGTCTCATGCAACCTCTGTGGGGGGAAAAAACCTGCTTGCATTTATCTTCAGAATTTACCCCTCATAATTTTGTGTACCTCAATTAAATCTCCTCTCATTCTTTATATACCCATGACTGTGTGGCTAGGCATAGCTCAAATGCCATCTATAAATTTGCTGATGAGACAACCATTGTTGGTAGAACTCAGGTGGTGACGAGAGGGCGTACAGGAGTGAGATATGCCAACTAGTGGAGTGGTGTCACAGCAACAACCTGGCACTCAATGTCAGTAAGACGAAAGAGCTGATTGTGGACTTCCGGAAGGCTAAGACAAAGGAACACATACCAATCCTCATAGAGGGATCAGAACTGGAGAGAGTGAGCAGTTTCAAGTTCCTGGATTTCAAGATAACCGAAGATCTAACCTGGTCCCAACATGTTGGTGCAGTTATAAAGAAGGCAAGATAGCGGTTATACTTCATTAGGAGTTTGAAGAGATTTGGTACGTCAACAAAAACACTCAAAAATTTCTGTAGTTGTACTGTGGAGAGCATTCTGACAGGCTGCATCACTGTCTGGTATGGAGGGGCCACTGCACAGGACCGAAAGAAGCTGCAGAGGGTTGTAAATTTAGTCGGCTCTATCTTGGGTTCTAGCCTACAAAGTACTCTGGACGTCTTCAGAAAGGCAGTGTCCGTTATTAAGGACCCCAGTACCCAGGGCATGCCCTTTTCTCACTGTTACCATCAGGTAGGAGGCACAGAAGCCTGAAGATACACACTCAGTGATTCAGGAACAGCTTCTTCCCCTCTGCCATCCAATTCCTAAATGGACATTGAATCCTTGGACACTACCTCACTTTTTTAATATATAGTATTTGTGTTTTTTGCACAATTTTTAATCTATTCAATACTGTATACGTATACTGTAACTTTATTTATTTATTTATTATTTTATCTTGTTTCTTTCTTCTATATTATGTATTGTATTGAACTGCTGCTGCTAAGTTAACAAATTTAACATCACATGCCGGTGATAATAAACCTGATTCTGATTCTATGCTCCAGGAAATAAAGTCCGAGCTTATTCAACCTTTCCCTACAACTTGGGTTCTCAAGTTCCAGCAACATCCTTGCACAAAATTTATTTCACAGTTAACATCAGGCAGGAGGTACAGAAGCCTGAAATCTCACACCTCCAGGTTCAGGAACAATTATTTCCCTGCAGCCATTCAGTTCCTGCATCAACCAACAAAAACCCTACAGCTGAGTAACACTATGACCACTTTTGATTCATGGACCTGCTGAGTTCCTCCAGCTTTTTGTGTGATACTCCAGACTTCCAGCATCCGCAGTCTCTCTGGTGTCTGGCTATGACCAGTTCGCACTATATTGGACTATCTCTTTGTCCCAATTGTATTCTATGTTTTCAAAATAGTGTAAGATTTTTGTTTAATGCATGTGTTTCTTGTGGAGTGTCTCCGGATGCTCTGTGCCTGTGGTTCTGCTGCAAGTAAGTTTTTCATTGCACCCGTGCACACACGGACTTGTATGTGTGACAATGAACTCCACTTTGACTTTAAAATCCTCAACGAAACATCTGTCATCTCATGTGGCATGGCGTGGTAGTGTAGCAATTAGCACAATTCTTTGTAGCTCCAGCGATTAGCGATTGGTCATCAATCCCCATCGTTGTCTGTACGTTCTCCCCGTGACCGCGTGGGCTTCCTCCCACATCTCAAAGGTGGACAGGTTAGGGTAAGTGAATTGCGGGCAAAGCTACGTTGGTGCTCGAAGCACGGTGACGCTTGTGGGCTGCCCCCAGTGCATCCTCGGACAGCGTTGGTCATTGACGCAACTGGCACATTTAACTGTATGCTTTGATGTATGTGTGACAAATAAAGCTAATCTTTAATGAGCTGCTCGTGGAAGAGGTTGTGCACTGTGGTAGGAAGGGGTGTAAAGAGTTTAGAACAAAACTGTAGCTGTGGTTCATTCAATCACTGGATCAATGCAATATCAGAGTGTATATACAATATACAACTAGAAATCTTGCTCTTCATGGACATCCACGAAACAGAAAAACCCCAAAGAATGAATGACAGAAAACGTTAGAACCCCTCCCCCCCACACAAGCAGCAGTAAAAGCATCATCCCCCCCCCCCACTTGCTCCAGCAAAGTATCAGCCCCCACCACCCACCATGCAAGCCCCCCAGAGACGATGATGTAGATTCTATCAAAAACTACTGTCCATCCCAACACTTCAACATCCCACACAGGCACGCTCCGTCACTAACGAGGAAGTGAGCAGTATTGCTCCTGAAACAAATGAGAATGGAGACCAGCAGCTTCGAAGTTACAATCTGCAACTTCATTTATTCCAGTTCCCTCAACTCAAGGGCCAGCAGACTCTCACTCACCATCGAGAGAGGAAGAGATCGCTCGAGTGCAGGGACTTTCTCCTGACAACAGGGTACACTGCTGTCTCGATGTTTCAATCTCCTGCGACGCTTCAGTCGGTGACGTTGGTGAAGAATCGGGTCGTCTACAGGGCTGCGCTGATACAGGAAAGCCAAGACGTCACCTGGAGATATTGAAACACCAGGCCACTCAGCGAGTTCCGAGAGCAAGAACCCACCGCCCGTGAAAGACCGTAATTTCAGCTGTTGCTGTAGATCACGGGCTCCGACAAGACCCCAGCCACCTTGGAAAGGAAAGAAGAGACATGAGAAGAGAAGAAACTAAACTGTTTTGTGGACCAACTGGAAGAAGTTGTCCAAGTCTGCAGAAACCTCTGGCACCATTTTTAAATAAAAATGGCTAAGTATGAATGGAGTGTAGATAGAAATCCCACTGCCACACACTTTTAAACATGAGGGCCGTTTCTTAGAGATAGGTGCCTCTAACACACACCCCAGCCTCTATCACTCTGTATTTTCTCTTCCCTCTCTTCCCCTCCATCTGCCCACCACCCACACACACCTCACACTGGATCCCTTGTCCTCACTGCTTTTCATCTGCCTTCCCCATCCTCCTTATTTGGTTCCATGTTCCACCTTCCTCTCCTATCAGATTCCACTGTCTGTACCCCTGTGTCACCTCCACCTATCACTACACCACCTCTGTCACTATTCCCACCACTCCCTCCTCCATCTGCCCATCATCCCTCCTCACCTGGATTTACCTATCACCTCCCCGTCTCTGTCACTATTCCCACTCTCCCCTCCTCCATCTGCCCATCATCCCTCCTCACCTGGATCCACCCATCACTTGCCAGCTCTTGTTCCACTTCTTCCACCCACTTTTTCATGCTGATGATCTCCCCTCTATCTTTCAGACCAGAAAGTGTGTCAACTCAAAATATCAACTGTCCCTTTGCTAAGTGAGTGTTGTAGTCTGCTCCCCATCGGTCACTTTTTCTCTCTCCTCCTGATCTACCCAGTTCTTCTCACCCCAGGCCCCTTCACTTTGTTTCTTTCCTCTCCTCCAGCCGTTCCACCTGCCCATCACCCCCTACATCCCTCTCTCTGGGTTCCCTCCCAATCTCTGCCACTACTCCCACTCCCCTCTCTGTCTGCCTGTCACCCTCCTAACCAAGATCCACCTTTCACATGCCAGCCAGATCTTGTTCCACCCTTTTCCTGTACTGTCTTTGCATCAGTTATTTCCCCTCTTTCTGTCCCGATGAAGTGTCTCGACCTGAAATGTCGACTGTCTATTTGCCTCCACAGATGCTGCTTGTCCGCTGAATTCCTGAAGCTTTTTGTGTGTCACTTTAGATTACAGCAGCTGATGTCTCTTGTGTGTCCTTTTAATTTCAGATTTCTACCATCTGTATTTTAAAAATTTCTATTCCTCTCAGTGATGTGAGCTTGTTAGTGTTACCAGAGGGGTAGGAAGCAGAGGAGAGTGCCTCTGAAAGAGCCAGTTGTTTTGTATCTGGTGGTTGAAGTGGACTGAGGTTTAATTAGTTTGAGAAAGTGACAGCTAACAACTGTGGGTATCTGAAGGTATTGCCATGTAATCTGACTGCGTTGGATTCCTGTATCAGTGTGGCAGCTCCAGAGATCTAGATATGAAGATTACACACGATAACACACACAGCACACCCGGATATCTCCGCAAGCCGTTCCTCTGAAAGAGCCCCTGTACGTAGCTGGCATTTTGAAATATTTCTTCCTTTTTTTTCTGGGATTACCATTGCTGTGCTGTGGATGGAATTTGTCAGAGGCTGTCAAATCATGGGGCCCTTTCAGCCTACTGTCAGAGTAAAGGTTGCCTTGACTAATGGTGCTCTGGGTGTTTGAGAATCTTTAGTCTGTCTGTCAATTCCACACTAGATAAACAAGGGGCAGGAATCAATTAGGGAAGCTACTTACTGGAGGGCAAGATGGGGAATTTATGGAGCAGGGAATCCAGAGGATTGGTGTAATTATTTGAGGAAAATGGTAAAAACTGTTCAACCGGCTCAGGGAATCTAGTTTCAGTGGGAGACAGGCTGGTCCCCCCGCTGATACTGTCCATCCAGTTGCCTGTTAGCCGCTGGAGTTTAGGGCAACAATGAAGTTCCTCCACCTCTGGTGATGTTCAGGGCTTCAGGGATTTCTTCATCGTGTCAGTCACTTCCTCTCAGTTTTCACTACTGTCGGTCATGCAAGCCCCAGGTGAAGATACCGTCACACTCAGATGTAGAAGAGTTCTTCACTGCTGTTTCTGTAACGATTTTGTTTGACCAGTCAGTGTTGTTAGCCCTGAGCTGAACTCTTAAACCTGGAGGACAGGTGGACCTCTCTTAGTCTGGCCTCTACCCTTTGACCTGTTTGGCATGGGTGACCCTACCAAGAGCCAAAACATAAAGCCCCGACTCTAGCCAACACAGCCCTCCAGGTCATGGAGGCATGCAAGCCTCCAAGCCCAAAGACAAGGTTGTGGTCCCCTGGCCTGGAGAACTGTTACTTTAGGCCTGCACGATTCAGTTTGGGTTCATCAGAGCCAGTTGGTGGATTAACCTGGCCTGAACAGCATGTGGCTCCAGGCACAGCGAAGGCAGGAACACCACTCTGTTCTGGGGCAAACACAGGCAGTGAGCAGCTAACTCCACACCCAACGAAGTGATCATTTAGCTCAAGTGTTTGTGTGCGCGCGTGTAAATAGGGAAATTCATTTGGGAAATTGGTTTATTGTTGTACAATAAAAACCTTAGTTTTACATGCTATCTCTACAGATTATTTCACCACATCAGTACACTGAGGTAGGACAAGGGAAAGCAATAACTGAGTGCAGAATAAAGTTTTTTTCTGCTATATTATGTATGGCATTGAACTGTTGCTACGAAGTTAACAAGTTTCACACACCAGTGATAATAAACCTGATTCTGATTCTGTTGCAGAGAAAGATAAGGTGAAAGATCGTAATGAGGTAGAACGTCAGCTCAAGAGTTGAACTTATTGTACGAGGGGACTGTTCGATAGCTTTATAATAGCAGGGTAGAATCTGCCCTTGAGCCTGGTGCTATGTGCTTTCAAGCCTTTAAAGGGGGAGGAGGAGAATATTCAGAGTGCGTAGGGTCTTTGATTATGCTGGCAGCTCTACTGAGACAGCAAGAAGTACAGGCAGAATCCACAGGGGTGGGAGGGTGATGATTTCCGAGATGAGCTGAGCTATGTCCACAGCTCTGCAGTTTCTTGTGCTCAAGTGCAGAGTCGTTGCCACACCAAGCCATGAGGTGTCCAGAAAGGATGCTTTCTATGGTGCATCGATAAAAATTTGTGAGAGTCAGCGAGGGTGTGTCTAATTTCTTCAGCCTCCTGAGGAGTTAGACAATAGACAATAGGTGCAGGAGTAGGCCATTTGGCCCTTCGAGCCAGCACCGCCATTCACTGTGATCATGGCTGATCATCCACAATCAGTATCCAGTTCCTGCCTTCTCCCCATATCCCTTGACTCCACTATCTTTAAGAGCTCTATCCATCTCTTTCTTGAAAACATCCAGAGACTTGGCCTCCACTACCTTCTGGGGCAGAGCATTCCATATATCCACCACTCTCTGGGTGAAAAAGTTTTTCCTCAACTCCGTTCTAAGCGGCCTACCCGTTATTCATAAACTGTGGCCTCTGGTTCTGGACTCACCCATCAGCGGGAACATGCTTCCTGCCTCCAGTGTGTCCAATTCCTTAATAATATTATATGTTTCAATCAGATCGCCTCTAATCCTTCTAAATTCCAGTGTATACAAGCCCAGTCGCTCCAATCTTTCAACATATGACACTCCCACCATCCTGGAAATTAACCTTGTGAACTTACCCTGCACTCCCTCAATAGCAAGAATGTCTCCTCCCCAAATTTGGAGATCAAAACTGCACACAATACCTCAGGCATGGTCCCACCAGGGCCCAGTACAGCCACAGAACAACCTCTTTCCTCCTATACTCAATTCCCCTTGCCATGAAGGCCAGCATACCATTAGATTTTTTCACTGCCTGCTGTACCTGCATGCTTGCTTTCAGTGACTGATGTACAAGAACACCTAGATCTCATTGCACTTCCCCTTTTCCTAACTTGACTCCATTTAGATAATAATCTCCCTTCCTGTTCCCACCACCAAAGTGGATAACCTCACATTTATCCACATTAAACTGCATCTGCCATGCATCTGCCATGCATCTGCCCACTCACCCAGCCTGTCCAAGTCACCCTGCATTCTCATAACATCCTCCTCACATTTCACACTGCCACCCAGCTTTGTGTCATCTGCAAATTTGCTAATGTTACTTAATGCCTAGCACCCGCATGCTTTGAGCCTCGACAGCCTCACCTATTCATTGTTTATGGTCATTGTTTACCAGAATATTTTACAGAAAAAGTTTTATTAAAAAAGTACTTAGTTGTGTTAGAGGCACTGGTGAGCTTTCTTGGCCGTGGTGTTTATGTGGTTGGACGAGGGCAGGTAATTGGTGATGTTCACTCTTAGGCACTTGAAGATCTCTACCTTGAAACTTAAAGATAAAAATTGTGTGTGTGTGTGTGTGTGTGTGTACAAGCGGACATGCGTGTGTGTGTTTGGGCCCTGAAACACAGTTTGCTCTAATTGCATTTTAATTATTAAAATGGGAAAGTCAGGAGGATGATGGATTTTTATTCTGAGCTTTAAGATATTTTCTTCACGGCCAACACTTTCATTTAGTCATTTCCATCAGCTGTTTAATCTCATTTTTTCATTTACTTTTCTGCTGTCAAATAAATTAATCGAGCCAGGCCACATTTAGCAGTGATCTGTCACCCGTCCAGAGTAAGGCTGATATTTATACCTTCTGTACAAGGCACATCTCCGCATAGCGTGTGAGGCCACTGTCTGAGTGTTTCCGGCAGGTCTGGGGCACACAGGCTACTGAAGATCCACTTACAGTTAGTGAGGGTGCACCTGTTGTTGGTATGTGTTGTCCTGCTGAACACTGTGGACTTAACATGTTGTGCCCCCAGCACAACCTTGCGTTGTGTTGGTTGTTAACATAAATGACACATTTCACTGTGCGTTCCAATGTACACGTAATAAACTTAAAAAATCTGAGAACCCTGTCCTCCCACCTTCCCTCCCTTATCAGTCAAGAATCTACCAATCTCTGCCTTAAATACACCCAGTGACTTGACCCCTTCAGCTCTGCGTGTGGCAATAAATTTCACAGATTCATCATGGTTTGTTCGCCAAAGCATGCGGTTGATATAATTGTAATGTAGTGAAGATTGAGTTGGTCTCTGGGATGTCAGAGCTGTCATTCGAGGAGTGATTCAGGAGAAGAATGAGTGATGACTTCACTGAAACTTATGAAATCCATACAGAGTTTGACAACAAGTCTAGGATAAGGGTCACAGTCTCAGAATTATCTGAGGTAGGTGAGTAGAGAATATTCCTAGACACAGTCGGTGTGTTTTAGATGGTGGTGAAGGCTTGAGGAGACGGGGGGTGAAGGGTCAGGCTGGACAGAAGGAGGGTACTGTGAGCAGAGTGTCTGGTGTGTCAGAGTGGCAGAGTGGCAGACTCCTGTACTGTTCTTTCAGTACATTGAGAAAATGAGCTCCAGGAATTCAATCATTCCTGCTTCTTGCCGTCTGCTCTGTGTGCCTTTGGTCCTCAGGGGTACTTGTTGAGTAGAACTGATTGCAGATGTCACCAGCATAGGTCCGGTGGGGACAGAAATCAACACTCGATTAGCCAGAGTCTACATCCATTATTGGAGAGTTCTCAATCAATAGAGGGATATTTCTCCGCTGGCTTCTATCTGAATTTCATTTGAAGAGTCTGGTTGTCATGGTAGCACGTTTATCAAAAGAGGAACGTACTTATACACAGGTTTATACAAGGGCCCTGCTGCATTCTCCCCATTTGCTGCCTCCATGACACCCATTCCAAAGTTGCCACCATCAGTATCCCAGATAAATCTTCATGCTTCCCAGGCTGAGGTGCCCCCAACATTGGGGGTCTGCAGGGTTTTCAACCATGTTTCTTTCACCCTCTACCCTTCTCCAACTACCGGAGGGCTTCCTTGTCCTCACATTCTAATCCACCAGCCTCCACTTTCAATAGATCTTCCCTTGCTATTTCCTCAAAGATTTGAATCACTACAATACAGAAGGCCATTCAGCCCATCACATCCAAACCTATTCCATCACCTCTCTTACTTCCTTTGCAATCCATTCTCTCCTCTCTGCTACTTGCTTAAAGCAGCCAATTAATTACCGACTGATCTGTATGTCTCCAGCATAAAGCCACCTTACAACATCAAACACAGAACAGTACAACACAGGAACAGGCCATTCAACAAACACAATATTGAACTAAATTTGTGTTTGCACATGATCCATAACCTTCCATTCCCTGCACATCCATGTGCCGATCTAAATACCTCCTAAAAACTACTCTCACCACCGTCTGCTTCCACCACCACCTCCCGGCAGGCTGTTCCACTCTCTGTGAAAAATACTTGTCCCACACATCTCGCACAAACTTCCTCCTCTTCCCCTTCAATGCATGCCTTCTGATATTTGACATTTACATCCTAGGAAAAATTTCTGAGTATCAAATTCATCAATCTTATTTACACCTGTTTTAATTTGTCCCTATGTCCTTCCCTGTATCTCGTTCTCTTTTCTGCCCCTCTGAATCTTTGACCCCTTCCTGACACCGGTGTTTAATGCAGCAAAGTATCTGATCTTGTCTTTCTGACGCACCCTCTCATTGCCTCATGGAAGTGTCTCATCATCTGTGTGTCCAAGACAGAGGCTGACAGGGATATGGATTGGGTGCAGGATTCTGGTACTGAGCTAAAAGACCATAAGACCAAAAGATATAAGAGCGGAATTAGGCCATATGGCTCATCAAGACTGCTCCACCATTTTATCATGGCTAATCCACTGAATGGGGGAGAAGGGTTGATGTACTTGAACGATCAGAAGATCAACATTGGAAGAATGCATTAATTAATTCTGATGGTGTTGATAAAGCAATCAACAGAGAAAAGACTTTGGATTGTTGTAAGTGATTACCTGTGAGGCTTTTCCTCTGGGTAATCGATAATGAGTGAGGTGGGAGGGCAGGCTAGGTAGGAGTGTGGACAGGGAGGGCAGGGTGGGAGTTGAGCAGGAATGGTAAGTGGGTGTTGGGAGACATGAACTGGGAGTGTTAGTTCTCATTTCAAGGTGACTGGAATATAAAAAACAAGGATGTAATGCTGAGGCCTTATAAGGCATTGGTCATACCACTGATGGATTATAGTGAGCAGTTTTGGGCCCCTTACCTAAGAAAAGGTGTGCTGGCTTCCAGAGGAAGTTCATGAAAATTATCCCAGGACTGAAATCATTAAAGCATGAGGAACATTTGATGGCTCTGTACTCGGTAGCGTTTAGAAGAATGGGGGCAGGGTGCGATCTTATTGAAATCTACTGAATATTCAAAAGCCTAGATAGGGTGGACATGGGGAGGCTGTTTTCAATAGTGGGGGGAGTCTGGGATTAGAGGGCACAGCCGCAGATTAGAAGGACATCCCTTTAGGACAGACATGAGGAAGAATTTCTTCAGCCAGTGTGGTGTATCTGTGGAATTCATTGCCACAGATGGTTATGGAGGCCAAGTTATTGGGTATATCTAAAGCAGTGGTTGATAGGTTCTTTATTAGTAAAGGCTAATTTTGGGGAGAAGGTATGAGAATGGGTTTGAGAGGTATGTTTTGATGTTCCGATATGGTAAATAAAACTAAACGCTTTTTTATGTCTCTGTTGTAGTGAGGTTGAATCAAATATTTGGGAAGAAGTTAGAGATCTTCTTTGATTTTCTTTGGGAGAAAATGCAACAGGGTCTTTTGAATTTACTATAGAGGACGTCTCTTTATTGGCCTCCCCTGTAGACAGCTCCTCTGTGACCGCTGTGATCTCTCATTTCTGCACAGCGGAGAAGCCTAGGACCAGGCAGCATGCCAAATGCACTCATCACTAACTACCACTAACTATATCCTGACCTTTCACCACGAGGAGAATGAAGAGATGGGAAGGTTTATTGCATTATATTAGAGTCTGTTATTAACTCCCTTTGTCACATCAGGGAATGAAATAAATTACTAAAAAAACAATTGGGTTTCCTTAAAACATTCCCTGGAAACAGGTATCTCTTGAAATGCCAGCTGTTTATTGTTCACAGCCTATTGCTGATGTTATATTAATGTCTTCTTAGGGGAATAAATCAGCTATTCACTCTCCTTAGCCATTTCCACCTTCTCCCTCCTGTTGAGATCTCATTGTTCTCAAGTGCTCTACACTTACAGCAGTTGTTATAAAGTGCTAAAGCATAAAGAATCCTACATACTTTCTGGCCAAGAAAGATCTCCAACCTTGCCCTACTCCTTCGGTGTCTCCAAGAGGACATGGCCACTACCATCATGAGGAAAGGTTGGACATGGGTTGGGCACATGAGGAGAAGAGAGGCCAACTCTCTTCTCATCAAGACAGCATTTCACTGGACCCCTGAAGGGTGGAGGAAACACAGGAGACCAAAGATAATTTGATGGTCTACCACAGAGTCAGAAATGAGGACCCCTGAGGTACTATAGAGAAGATAGCCAAGGACAGACAAAGATGGAAGACCTTCATCGCTGCCCTAAATGCCAGTAGAGTAACAGGCAATAACTAACTAACAGCAGAGTAAAGGCCCTTCAGTCCATCTACTCCATGTTGAACTGTTATCCTGCCTAGTCCCACCTATCTGCCAGTGATGCCACTTTCAAGGAACTATGGATCTGAATTTCCAGATCCCTCTGTTCTGCCACATCCCAAGTGCCCTACAGTTTACAGTGTAAGTCCTACCCGGTTTGTCCTCCCAAAGTGAAACATCTCTCATTTGTCTGCTTTGAATTTTATCTGCCAGGGTAGATCCCACTGAGAGCTTTGATGGACTTCCTCACTGTTCACTGCGCCCCAATCATAGAAACATAAAAACATAGAAAATAGGTGCAGGAGTAGGCCATTCGGCCCTTCGAGCCTGCACCGCCATTCAGTATGATCATGGCTGATCATCCAACTCAGGACCCTGTACCTGCCTTCTCTCCATACCCCCTGATCCCTTTAGCCACAAGGGCCATTTCTAACTCCCTCTTAAATATAGCCAATGAACTGGCCTCAACTGTTTCCTGTGGCAGAGAATTCCACAGATTCACCATTCTCTGTGTGAAGAAATTTTTTCTCATCTTGGTCCTAAAAGGCTTCCCCTTTATCCTCAAACTGTGACCCCTCGTTCTGGACTTCCCCAACATCGGGAACAATCTTCCTGCATCTAGCCTGTCCAATCCCTTTAGAATTTTATACCTTTCAATCAGATCCCCCCTCATTCTTCTAAATTCCAGAGAGTATAAGCCTAGTTGATCCAGTCTACGGGGTCGTCCGCGGATTTGCTGATCCACTTTCCCACATTATCATCCAGTCATGTTTGATGGATTGAGTTGAGCTCCTCCTCAGCGGCCCTTGGCTTTGGGCCAGACCAGAACTCCGCCCACACGACTCCACACATGCACCTGCCTCTGAAATTTGCACAGGTGCATGTATAGGAAAGGTTTAGAGGGATAAAGGTCAAACACCGGCAAATGGGATTGGCATCTCGGGGCATCTTGGTCAGCACGTATGAGTTGGGCTGATGGGACTATTTCTGTGCTGTGTGACTCTATGACTCTAAATGGGATTTGAATCCACAGACCTCCAAGCTTGAAACACTGAACTTCCAGCCGAAAAGCAAAAAGGAGGATAAATGGATCATGAGAAAAGATAACATGGATGCACCAAATCCGTGTAGACCACCAACCTTTCATTTAGACTAATCCTATATAATTCCACTTTTATCCACTCTACTTTTTAATCTATCTGTTCATCTATTTAATCTATCATCTATTCATCTTTTTAATCTATCTGTCTATCTAGCATGGTAATAAACCCATGATCCTACAACCATCAGCTCCTGAACTGGCATAGATAATTTCAATCACTACAAACCTAACAAATCCTACAACCTATCAACTCCCTTTTAACTCATGTTCTCAGCATTATATTTTTGTTTGCTCTATCTGTCTTCTTTGCACATTGGTTATTGGTCAGACTTTGTGTCTGGCTTTTCATAAATTCTATTGTATTTCTTTATTTTCTTGTAAATGCCTGCAAGAAAATGAATCCCAAGGTAGTATATGGTAACATATATGTATTTTGCTAATAAATGTTACTTTGACCAATCACACCCATGTGATCAATTAACCCACTAACCTCTACGTGTTTGGAATGGTGAGACCTCACCTTGAGTGTTGTGAACAGCTTTGGGCTCCTCATCTAAGAAAAGATGTGCTGGCATTGGAGGGGATTCAGAGGAGGTCCACAAGGATGATTCCAGAATTAAAAGTGTTACCACACGAGGAACGTTTGATAGCTCTTGGTCTGTACTTGCTAGGATTTAGAAGGATGGTTGGGGGGTGGTGCGGGATCTCATTGAAACTTTTCGAATGTTGAAAGGCCTGGACAGAGTAGATGTGGAAACGGAGCTTCCCATGATGGGGGAGTCTAGGACTAGAGGACACAGCCTCAAGATAGAACAGAGATGCAGAGAAATGTCTTTAGCCAGAGGATGGTGAACTTGTGAAGTTTATTACCACAGGCAGCTGTGGAGCCAAGGTCATTGGATGTACTGAAGGCCGAGTCTGCTAAGTTTTTTGTTGGACATGGTATCAAAGGTTATGGGGAGAAGGCCAAGGAGTGGGGCTGAGGAGAGTTAAAAAGGATCAGCAATGATTGAATGGTGGAGCAGACTCATTGGGGCAAATGGCCGAATTCTGCTCCTATATCTGATGGTCTTATGGGCTTATGGAATGTGGGAGGAAACCAGAGCACCCAGAGGAAATACATGAAGTCATGGGGAGAATATAAAAACTCCTTACAGTCAATGACAGAGCTGAATCTAGGTCACTGATATTATAATAGCATTACACTAACTGCTAAACTACCATGCAACCCTTTTCCCTTCCAGATTCCAGCACCCATCTACTGTACATAGTTAACACAATTTAGCAGTGAACTCCCTTTTGGATGTGGAAGCCCACACACTTACAATGAGAATGTACAGACTCCACGCAGACGGCACCCAAGGTCGCAGTGCTGGATCCCAGCTGTACTGCTCCACCTCCCACAATCACAGTGACAATCAACACCAAACTTCAACGAGCTCAGTTGTCACAAAGTGCTTCCCAGGAGCCCGGATGATTCTAGGGAGGATGTGGAAGCCTTAGAGAGGGCGCAGAGGAGATTTACCAGGATGCTGCCTGGATGAGAGGGCATGTCTTACAAGGGTCGACTGAGCGAGCTCGGGCTTTTCTCTTTAGAAAGAAGGAGGATGAGAGGTGACTTGATAGAAGTGTGCAAGATGATAAGAGGCATAGGGTGAGTTAATAGCCAGAAACTTTCCCAGGGTGGCAATTGAAAAACACAAGGGGCATAAACTTAACGTGATTGGAGGGAAGTATAGGGGGATGTCAGAGTTCGTTTTTTTACACAGAGTGTGTTTGTTGCATGAAACACGATGCCGGGGTTCTGGTAGAGGCAGATACATTGAGGCATTTAAGAGACTCTTGGATGGGTACATGGATGAAAGAAAAATGGAGTGTTATGTAGGAGGGAAGGTTTAGATCCTGGAGTAGGTTCAAAGGTCGGCACAACGTTACAGGCTGAGGGGCCTGTACTGTACTGTGCTGTTTTGTGCTCTACATCATGTCCAGGTGAAGAACCACCAAGGGGGGATTTTCAGCAGCACCTTAAAAGGGGAGAGAAGGGAAGGGGTTTAGGGAGGGAATTACAGAGCTTGAGATCCAGGCAACTGAAGCCAATGGAAGTTGGGATGACCAAGGGGCCAGATGATGTGTAAGGCAAGAGGTAACTCAGTGAGATGGAGACCATTGGTTGTCTCATGATTGATAACCCAGGAGGCTAAAGAATTTTGGCATGTCCCCATCGACCCTCACCAATTTTTATTTTTATCCTATCTGGATTCAGCATGGCTTGGTTTGGCAAATTCTCTGCCCGTGACTGCAGGAAACTGTAGAGCACTGTGGACAGCTCAGCACATCATAGCAACCAGCCTCTTCTCTATGGACTCTGCACTTCATACTGCCTTGTTAAAGCAGCCAAAATAATCAAAGACCATTCCTAACCCAGCGGCCCTCTCTTCTCCCCCTCCCATTGAACAGAAGATACAAAAGCCTGAAAGCACTTAAGCACCAGGCTCAAGGACAGCTTCTGCTTTACTATTATAAGAATATTAAATGCTTACCTAGTGTGATCAAATGGACTCTTTCCCTCACAAAATACTTCAATATGACCTTGCATCTTGTTGTCTGACTGCAATGAATTGTCTCCATAACATTATTCTTCATTCTGTTATTGCTTTTCCTTGTACTACCTCAATGCACTTCAGCCTACAATATTTAACCTACAAACTCTAAAATCATAACATAAAAACATAAGAAATAGGAGCAGGAGTCGGCCATCTGGCCTGTCAAGCCTGCTCCGCCATTCAATAAGATCATGGCTGATCTGACCATGGACTCATCCCCACCTACCTGCCTTTTCCCCATAATCCTTAATTCCCCAACTATGCAAAAATCTATCCAACCTTATCTTAAATATATTTACTGAGGTAGCCTCTAGTCTTCCTTCATTGGGTAGAGAAAATCCACAGATTCACCACTCTCTGGGAAAAGCAGTTCCTCCTCATCTCTGTCCTAAATCTACTCCCCTGAATCTTGAGGCTATGTCTCCTAGTTCTAGTCTTACCTACTAGTAGAAACAATTTTCCTGCCTCTATCTTATCTAACCCTTTCATAAATTTATATGTTTCTATCAGATTCCCTCTCATTCTTCTAAATCCCAGTGAGTACAGTCCCAGGCGACTCAATCTCTCCTCATAGTCTGACCCCCTCATCAACCTGGTGAACCTCTTCTGCACCACCTCCAAACCCAGTATATCCTTCCTCAAGTAAGGAGACCAGAACTGCACACAGCACTCCAGGTGCAGCCTCACCAGTACCCTGCACAGTTGCAGCATAACCTCCCTGCTCTTAAATTCAATCCTTCTAGCAATGAAGACCAACATCCCATTTGCCTTCTTGATAGCCTGCCGCACCTGCAAACCAAATTTTAGTGATTCATGCACAAGCTCTCCCAAGTCCCTCTGCACAGCAGTATGCTGCAATCTTCTGCCATTTAAATAATAATCTGCTCTTTCATTTTTCCTTCCAAAGTGGATGACCCCAACGTTGTACTCCATATGCTAGACCCTTGCCCACTCATTTAATCTATCTATATCTCTCTGCAGACTCTCCGTGTCTTCTGCACAATTTGCTTTTCCACTCGATTTAGTATCATCAGCAAACTTGGATCCACTATACTCGGTCCTTTCTTCCAGATCATTACTGTATATCGTGAACAGTTGTGGGCCCAGCACCGACCCTTGCTGGACACCGCTCACCACTGATTGCCAACCAGAGTAACACCCACGTATCCCAACTCTCTTCTTTCTATTAGTTTACCAATCTTCTATCCATGCTAATACATCACCCCTAACTCTACGCATCCTTATTTTATGGATAAGTCTTTTATGTGGCACCTTATTGAACGCCTTCCAGAAATTCAAGTAAATAAAATCCATTGTTCTCCTCTATCCACTGTGCTTGTTACATCCTTAAGGAACTCCAGTAAGTTTGTCAAACAGGACCTGCCTTTGCTGAATCCATGCTGCGTCTGCCTGATGGATCCATTTCTTTCCAAATGCCTCACTATTTCTTCCTTAGTGATAGCTTTAAGCATTTTCCCAACTACAGATGTTAAACTAACTGGCCTATAGTTAGCTGCTTTTTGCTTATGACCCTTTTTGAACAGTGGTGTGATATTCACCATCTTCCAATTCACCAGGACCTGCCCAGAGTCCAGAGAATTTTGATAAATCATCACCAAAGCCTCTACTATAACTTCTGCCATTTTTTTCAGTACCCTGGGATGCATTCCATCAGGACCAGGGGACTTAACTATCTTTGGGCCCACAAGTTTGCTCAGCACTACCTCTTTAGTGATAGCTATTGTGTAGCCCCCGGTAAGCCTCAGGCTCGCTCAGCTCGCTGTCGTCTAGGGGGGAGCAGTCTTCGGCCCCGCCAGACTGGGTAATCAAGTTTGTGTGGATGCTGTGTGATGTACCCCACCCCGCCAAATAACAGACAGTACACCATATGAGATTAAATGATTACACTTTATAGATCTTACTGGAAATATGTAATTAATAGAGATAAAATATAAAAGGAAAATAAAAGGTGCCAAACTTATCCAAGTTCAACCATTTCGTGCACAACAGTTGGAGCTCAGTTAACGGGGTCCTCTTTCCCCCATTCAATCCCCTCCGACCACCTCAACCCACTGCCTGGGACCAACCACAATGGTCGACCAGACACTCCATATGTGTCTGTCTTCGTCTCCTCTCCTCACTGAAGACCCTGGGCCTCGGACTCCTGCTTGGGGTCCGTCCCGCCACCCAGCTTACAACATTGTGTCTCCTATCCCTGCCCCAACCACCTTCTGCGCCAAAACCCAGCAAAAAAGCAATAGCTTACAGACACACAAGAAAGAATAACATCTATCCCAATTGGTTTGTTCCCTCTCTTATCAATAATATAACCCAAACAAGCAGAGAGAGAGAGAGAGAACCTTTGCATCGCAGTTATTATTACAGAAAAGCCATTTTAATTATAACATAACAAAGAAGCCATTTTGTTAGCCTTTGCAGTTACATAAAAGAAGAAACCTCTTACACTCTTCCCCCACCAAATTTAGTCCTCATGACTTCTAAATAACTCGCCAACCATTCCTACAGACGCAAAAACCCAATCCAGGTACAGTCACATGGGCTCCCCAAACAGTAAACCTTATGCCCTGTTCCACAGGCGCTACATAGGACAACCTATCTGGGAGTTTCCTAATCCTCCGAGACCTCTGCACCCCCTCACCTACACCCTTCAGACTCGGATACTACTGGGGATACCTCGGGTCTGCTTGTCAACTCCTCTCTCAATCTCTCACTCATGCCCCCACTGCAACTCGGAGCCCCCTGTCCCGTGTCCGGGGCCCCGCTTCTTTTCCTTCAGGGTCCTGCTGTAACCCAGGCTGCCCACAGCTAGCCCTCCCTACTACGCCTGACTCAGTGGGTGAAGGGCCAAAAGTCTCTTCCTCAATCAAGGGGAAGTTAGCGAAAGGCAGCATGTACCACACATCCAGCACATCATCCTTCGAATCTGTATTCTTCCTCATTTCCTCGATGGGTAGCTGCTGTTTGATTTTCTCCAAACTGAAGCACTTAGCCTGGGCTGCCTCTGCATCCTCTTCAGCCTCATGCAATCGAGACGTCAGCTTCTTCTCCGACTCCTCCAACTCTCGCCCCAGTCTCAGCAGTTCTGACCCACGCTTCGTGTCCATCTCCATCTGGGACGCAATTACACCACCAGCTTCTTCCAATCTGTTCTGGATCGATTTCTTCAGTTTCTGCTGATCCTTTCGAAGGTTGGTCATTGTTTCCAAAACTCCCAACACCTCCACATCCCCCATGGTCTTCCCCGTGCCCCGCGGGAAGGTTGCAGGGGCTCCGGATATGCCCGGTGGCATCTTTCCGGATCAGAAGAATCCTAGGGGACCTATAACGGCCGTCTTCTCCTTGTCAGCCTCACTCATCAGGATCTGGCAACATCCACGCCTCAGATCCAGCACATTAAACCATGTCGCACTATACAAACAGACCATAGCGTCTTCGGCCCTCAGGACCGTATTCTGGTCAATGACGGTGCGACTGTTCCGAGTCCGATAATCCACACACACGCTGCCTATGTCTTCCACGGCTACAGGATCCAGTCGCCGCGACCTCTCTCTAACCGAGGTGTCTTCAGCGGTCAATTCCCCTCCCTCGTGGTATTTCGGAGCGTCTACTAAGAGGGTCTCACCCTCAGGTACTTCTCCCAGGCCGTACCACAATCGGCTCTCGTTTAAATTCGGTACCAGCCCAAGGCTGCTACACACGTCCTCACAAGCAGCTCAAAACACTGGGTGCACAGCCAATGCCCCCATGAACTCCAATTTCACCGACCAATAATCGTCTTCTGGATAATCACTGGCATTGGTACCCCAAATCTCCAGTGCCCTTAATGTTGTCAAGGGTAAATGCTTCAGAAACCGGTTGTAAAACAAACGGTACAACAACCTGACCTGCGCCCCGGGGTTGAGGATGGCTTTAGCATCGCTTCCATCTCTCCGTAACGACACACGGGGGTGTGGTCCCTCTAAGCCTTCAGGAATAGGGTCTGTTCCTTTCGGGAGTTCCTTGGTACATTGCTGGGAACGTGCTCCCCCAGAGACCCCAAGCCGTTCCCCCACTGGGCCTCCACTAAGTTACCCGACACCTCTCTGATCAGCTCTACAACTGAGGAAGGGCCTGATCCCCTTAAATGATCCCCCTGGCACTGCATTTTACTTCCAGTCGAACCAGACGCATTTTCCCCCGCTTTCAGATAACTGGCAGCTGTCAGTACGGTGTAATTGAACCTGACATTTCTAACACTGTCACCAGCCCGCCTACTCAAACTTTCAACCAATCCCTGTCGCTCTCCCTCAACCGAGCACTGTCACTCAT
This sequence comes from Mobula hypostoma, assembly GCF_963921235.1. NCBI lineage: Eukaryota > Metazoa > Chordata > Chondrichthyes > Myliobatiformes > Myliobatidae > Mobula > Mobula hypostoma. Next base: position 14,603,257 of record NC_086115.1, on the reverse strand, counting down.
CTAACAACTGCGAGATCCGCCCCGACCACGTCTCGTACGCCTCTGCCCCTTCGGGGTGGACATTATCCCAAAAACCAGGCGGAGCCTGCCATAGCTGGAACATTTATTCGCAGACACTACCTCCGAATCAGACCCCTCTTTCCTCTCTCTCCTAACAGTATGGACAGCCCATGGTGCCGCCTCACCCGGGGAACCAATAGACACTGGCAGTCCCACCACCATCTCGTCAGCACTAGTCTGAACTCGAACAAAGACCCCCGGGGTACCAACAGCCACCCCACCCAACACGCATGCAGTAATAACCAGCAATCCCACACAGACACAGCAGCACTGACTTAAACAGGGCAATCACACAGCACCCCACTGAATCAAATCTCAGACGAAGACCCCAAATGTAGCCCCCGGTAAGCCTCAGGCTCGCTCAACTCGCTGTCGTCTAGGGGGAGCAGCCTTCTGCCCCGCCAGACTGGGTAATCAAGTTTGTGTAGATGCTGTGTGATGTACCCCACACCCCCAAATAACAGACAGTACACCATATGCGATTAAATGATTACACTTTATAGATCTTACTGGAACTATGTAATTAATAGAGATAAAATATAAAAGGAAAGTAAAAGACGCCAAACTTATCAAAGTTCAACTACTTCGTGCACAACAGTTGGAGCTCAGTTAACGGGGTCCTCTCTCCACCATTCGATCCCCTCCGACCACCTCGACCTGTCACCTGGGACCAACCACGGTGGTCGACCAGACGCTCCACACGAGTCTATCTTCGTCTGCTCTCCTCGCCGAAGACCCTGGGCCTCGGACTCCCACTCGGGGTCCATCCCACCACCCAGCTTACAGCTTCACGTCTCCTCTCCCTGCCCCCATCTGCCTTCTTCCCCCAACGCCCGCGAAAAACAATAGCTTACAGACACACAAGAAAGAATAACATCTATCCCAATTTGTTCGTTTCCTCTCTTATCAATAATATAACCCAAACAAGCAGAGAGAGAAAATGCCTTACGTCGCAGTTATTATTTATAGAAAAGCCATTTTAATTATAACATAACAAAGAAGCTATTTTGTTAGCCTTCACAGTAACATAAAAGAAGAAACCCCTTACAATTGTATCGCGGTCCTCACCGCCCATCGCATCCATAACATCTCTCTTTAACATGTTAGATGCGTCTTCCACCATGAAGACCAGCACAAGATAGTCATTCAATGTCTCAGCCATTTCCTCATTATCTAATATCAATCCCTCCTTCTCCTCCTCCAAGGGACCTACATTCCCTTTAGCCACTCTTTTCCACTTTATATAATTATAAAAACTTTTACTATCGATTTTTATGCTTTGTGCTAATTTATTTTCATAACCTATCTTCACTTTGTTTATTGCTCACTTAGTGGTTCTTTGTTGCTTTTTAAGGTTTTCCCAATCTTCCAGTTTCAACTACTCTTGGCGACTTTGTACGCACCAGCTTTTAGTTTGATGCCTTCTTTTACTTCCTTAATTATCCAAGGCTGGATCTCCCACCCTTACTGAGATTGCTTTTAACTGGAATATACTTTTGTTGAGCACTGTGAAAAATCTCTTTGGAAGTCTTCCACTGCTCCTCAATTGCCCGAACTCAATTTAACCCTTTCCTCTCACTTATCCTTCCATTTTTCTATCATCCATGTGCCTATCTAAGAGTCTTTTAAATGAATTAATGTACCAGCCGGTACCACCACATCTGGCAACTGTTGTAATAAAATAATCTGTATAGACGGCAGGCAAAACGAAGTATGACAATGATTATATTCCAACCAACCATCCTCCAGACCTTTGCATATGTAGCTTGTTTCATCAAGGCCATGTACAACAGGATCTTCCATTTTAAATTAAGTTCCACACCGGCATCTTCCGAATCGTCGCTTGTGCTGTTGTTTCTGTGAAGCGTGAATCGCCCCAAGCAAACTGGTTAGTCATCGACCCAGCTCAGCCTGAGGCAGGTTTCACGTTGTAGACATAGACAGACATCACCCATCAGCTTGTGTACAAAGGGGCGAGGATCAGAATCTAGAGAAAATGATTGCTGCAAAGTTGGTTTTGCATTATGCACACTCCACCCATCTCTGTGCTGTGTGTATAGTATGTGTGGGAACTTACTGTGCTGTGTGTATAGTACGTGTGGGAACTTACTGTGCTGTGTGTATAGTACGTGTGGGAACTTACTGTGCTGCGTGTATAGTACGTGTGGGAACTTACTGTGCTGTGTGTACAGTATGTGTGGGAACTTACTGTGCTGCGTGTATAGTACGTGTGGGAACTTACTGTGCTGCGTGTATAGTACGTGTGGGAACTTACTGTGCTGCGTGTATAGTACGTGTGGGAACTTACTGTGCTGCGTGTATAGTACGTGTGGGAACTTACTGTGCTGCGTGTATAGTACGTGTGGGAACTTACTGTGCTGTGTGTATAGTACGTGTGGGAACTTACTGTGCTGTGTGTATAGTACGTGTGGGAACTTACTGTGCTGCGTGTATAGTACGTGTGGGAACTTACTGTGCTGTGTGTATAGTACGTGTGGGAACTTACTGTGCTGTGTGTATAGTACGTGTGGGAACTTACTGTGGTGCCAGAAATGGAATGAGTCACCTGGAGACCAAGGAGATCTGCTCAATAGAGGTACGTCAATCATTCCACTCTTTCTTGTTACACAGATCAACTGCACACACATCACGCTGTATCAGCATGCATTACACATCTGCTACATACACAGGGGGTAACTAATAAAGTGGCCACAGAGTGTATATTTCTGGCCTTCTGCTGCTCTTGCCCGTCCTCTTCAAGATTCGATGTGCTGTGTGTTCAGAGATGCTCTTCTGCACACCACCGTTGTAGCGTGTGGTTATTTGAGTTCCTGTCAGCTTGAAGCAGTCTGGCCATTCTCCTCCGACTCCTCTCACTAACAAGGTGTTTTCGCCCACACAACTGTTGCTTCTTGTTTTCACTCCATTCTCTGTAAACTCCAAAGACTGTTGTGCTTGAGAATCCCAGATCAGTAGATCCTGAGATACTTAAACCACCCCATCTGGCACCAGCAATTAATCCACAGTCAAAATCACTTAGTTCACATTTCGTTCCCATTCTGATGTTTAGTTGTGAACAATAACTGAAGCTCTTGACAATGTCTCCATGATTTTATGCATTAAATTGCTGCCACATGATTGGCTGATTATATATTTGCATTAATGAGCAGGTATACTTAAGAAATGGCCAGAGTGTACATGGGAAAACACAAAATGCTGGAGGAATTCAACATCTAGGGAGGAAAATAAATAGTCAGCATTTCTGCCCAAGACCCCTCATCAGGACTGGAAAAGAATACAGAAGAAGGCAGAGTAAGAAGGTGGGAGGAGGGGAAGTTTAACAGGCTGGCAGGTGATAGGTGGAGCCAGGCGAGGGGGAAGCTAGGTTGGTGAGGGAGGAGGTATGAAGATGATAGATGGATCTCTCTCTCTCTCCTCCTGCTCCTCTCTCTCTCTCTCCTTTTCTCTCTATCTCTCTCTCCCCTCTCTCTCCTCTCTCTCTCCTCCCCCTCTCTCTACCTTTCCCTCTCTCTCCTCTCTCTTTCTCTCTCTTTTTCTGTGTCTCTCTCTGTGTCTCTCTCTCCATTCTCTCCTCTCTCTCTCCCCATCCCCCCTCTCTCTCCCCTCCCCCACTCTCCCCACCCCCTCTCTCTCCTCCCCCTCTCTGCCCTCTGACTCTCTCTCCCCTCCCTCTCTCACTCTCTCTCACACACACACACACAGCTTCACCCTTTGGTTTAAAAAAAGCTCTATATATTCACCTTATATGCAGAGTTAACCTCTGCAGTTTTCTGAATCGCTTTGACCTCAGAGAAGCTGGTGTGTTTAGGCAATGTGTCGACACCCTGACCCGAGGAAGGTTTCAATGTACCAATTACAATGGGAATCTGTGTCACTCTGTTTCAGTCTCCACACATAGAACATATGTAGGACAGTACAGGTCCTTTGGCTACAATGTTGTGCCAACCCTTTAACCTATGCCAAGATAAATCTAACCTTTCCCTCTTACATAGGCCTCCATTATTCTGTGATCCAATTGCCTATCTATATTCAAAGTTCAACGTAATTTTATTATTATACCACATGCAACCTTGAGATACATTTTCTGACAGGCACTCATGGGAAAACAAAGAAATACAGTAGAATTTCTTCGGCAGTTTGAATGGCGCGAGTGTGTGAAGGTCGGCCTGTGAGACAGTGGGAGAGTTTAAAAAGCGAGCAGATTGACAAGGGGAAGGTCATTTCTTCGGCAGTTTGAACGGGACACGACTGCGCAAGTGCGTGAAGGTCGGCCTGTGAGAACAGCAGGAGAGTTTAAAAAGTGAGCAGATTAACGGAGCGGGCGACGGAGTAGTAGGAGACAGAGTAGGAAGGCTTTGGCTCAAGAGGCTTCGGCGAGCAGAGGCTGAGGACAAGCCTGCTCCCAGTGAGGTAAGGCTGGGTAAGCTCCTTTAATTAATCTAATTAACTTAGAAGTAGGTAATGGAGGCAGTAGTTAGAGCAGTTGAGTGCTCCGTTTGCAGTATGTGGGAAGTCAGGGCGAGCACAATTGTCCCTGATGACTACACCTGTAAAAGGTGCATCCAGCTGCAGCTCCTGACAAACCGAGTTAGGGAACTGGAGCTGGAGCTGGATGAACTTCAGATCATTCGGGAGGCAGAGGCAGAAACAGACAGGAATTACAGGGAGATAGTCACCCCTAAGATTCAGGAGATAGGTAGCTGGGTGACTGTCAGGAGAGGGAAGGGGAATAGATGGAATGAGCAGAGCACCCCTGTGGCTGTTCCTGTCAATAATAAGTATACTGTTTTGGATAGTGTTGATGGGGACGACCTACCAGGGACAAGTTGCAGTGGTTGTGTCTCTGGCACCGAGCTCAGAAGGGAAGGAGGGAAAAGAAGAGAGCAGTAGTGATAGGGGATTTGATAGTTAGGGGGACAGATAAGAGGTTCTGTGGGAGAGATCAAGAATCCTGGATGGTCTGTTGCCTCCCTGGTGCCAGGGTCCACGATATCACGGATCAAGTTCTCAGTATTCTCAAGAGGGAGGGTGAGCAACCGGATGTCGTGGTCCATGTAGGGACCAATGACGTGGATAGGAAGGAGGAGGAGGTCCTGCAAAGAGAGTTTAGGGAGTTAGGTGCAAAGTTGAAGGACAGGACTCCCAGGGTTGCAATCTCAGGATTGCTACCCGTGCCACGTGCTAGTGAGGCTAGAAAAAGGAGGATAATGCAGCTAAATACGTGGCTAAGGAGTTGGTGCAGGAGGGAGGGCTTCATGTTTCTGGACAATTGGGCCTTGTTCCAGGGAAGGTGGGACCTGTTCCAACGGGATGGGTTGCACCTGAACTGGAGGGGAACTAACATCCTTGCGGGAAGGTTTGCTAGTGCTGCTCCGGGGGGTTTAAACTAGATTTGCAGGGAGAGGGGAACCAGAGTGTTAGAGCAGATACTGAGGTTGAGGAGGATAAAGGTCATGAGAGAACTGCAACTATAAACAGAAATCAAAGGTTTGTACGAAATAGAAATGTTCTCAGGTGCATCTGTTTCAATGCAAGGAGTATTGTGGGTAAGGCTGATGAGTTTAGGGCATGGATTGACATGTGGAATTACGGCATTATTGCTATTACTGAGACTTGGTTGCAGGAGGAGCAGGACTGGCAGCTTAATGTTCCGGGGTTCCGTTGTTTCAGATGTGACAGAGGGGGAGGGATGAAAGGAGGAGGAGTGGCGTTACTAGTCAGGGAGAATATCACAGCTGTGTGTAGACAGGACAGCCCAGAGGGCTTGCTACAGAGACCGTATGGGTGAAGCTGAGGAACGGGAAAGGTGTGACCACACTAATAGGGTTGTATTATAGACCACCCAATAGTCAGAGAGAATTGGAGGAGCAAATCTGTAGAGAGATAGCAAACTGATGTAAGAAACGCAAAGTTGTAATAGTAGAGGATTCTAACTTTCCACATATTGACTGGGACACGCACACTGTGAAAGGGCTGGGTGGCTTGGAGTTTGTCAAATGTGTTCAGGAAAGTTTTCTAAATCAATATATAGAGGTACCGACGAGAGAGGATGCAACACTTGATCTCCTATGAGGGAACCAGACAGGTCAGGTTTCAGAAATATGTGTAGGCAAACATTTTGGGTCCAGTCACCATAATGTCATTAGTTTCAAGTTAATTATGCATAAAGATAGATCTGGTCCTTGAGTTGAGGTTCTAAATTGGAGAAAGGCCAATTTTGTGGAGATGAGAAAGGATCTAGGAAGAGTGGATTGGGATAAGTTGTTTTCTGGCAAGGATGTGTTCAGTAAGTGGAAGGCCTTCAAAGGCGAAATTTTGAGAGTGCAGAGTTTAATCCTGCCAGGATTAAAGGCAAAGTTAACAGGCATAGGGAACCATGGTTTTCAAGGGATATTGGCGATCTGGTTAAGAAAAGAAGAGAGGTGTATAGCAGGTATAGGCAACTAGGAGCAAATGAGGTACTTGAAGAGTATAGAAAATGTAAGAAAGAAAGAAATAAATCAGGAAGACAAAAAAAAGACATGAGGTTGCTTTGGCAGATAATGTGAAGGTAAACCCGAAGGGTTTCTACAAGTATATTAAGAGTAAAAGGATAGTAAGGGACAAAATTGGTCCCCTAGAAGATCAGAGTGGTCGTCTACGTGTGGAGCCTCAGGAGATGGAGGAGATCTTAAACAAAATTTTTTCATCAGTATTTCTCAGGAAACTGACATAGCATATATGGAAGGAAAGGAAACGAGCAGTAGTGTCATGGAACATATAGAGATTAAAGAGGAGGAGGTGCTTGCTGCCTTACAGCGAATAAAGATAGATAAATCCCTCAGGCCTGACATGATATTTCCTCGGACATTAAGAGAGACTAGTGTAGAAATTGCAGGGGCCCTGGCAGAAATATTTAAAATGTCCTTAGCCACCGGTGCGGTGCTGTAGGACTGGAGGGTAGCTCATGTTGTTCCGTTGTTTGAAAAAGGCTCCAAAAGTAAACCAGGCAATTACAGACCAGTGAGCCTAACATCAGTAGTAGGTAAATTATTGGAAGGTGTTCTGAGAGATCGGATATACAAGTATTTGGACAGCCAAGGGCTGATAAAGTATAGTCAGCATGGCTTTGTGCGTGGTAGATCGTGTTTAATGAATCTTGTAGAGTTTTTTGAGAAGATTACGAAGAAAGTAGATGAGGGAAAGGCTGTGGATGTTGTCTACATGGACTTTAGTAAGGCCTTTGACAAGGTCCCACATGGGAGGTTAGTTCAGAAGGTTCAGACACTAGGTAAGCATGGAGAGGTTGTAAACTGGATTCGAAATTGGCTGTGTGGGAGAAGACAGAGAGTGGTAGTAGATAATTGCTTCTCAGACTGGAGGCCTGTGACTAGTGGTGTGCCTCAGGGATCTGTGCTGGGACCATTGTTGTTTGTTGTCTATATCAATGATCTAGATGAAAATGTGGAAAATTGGATCAGCAAGTTTGCTGATGACACTAAGATTGGAGGCGTTGTGGACGGCGAGGAAGGCTTTCAAAAATTGCAGAGGGATCTGGACCAGCTGGTAAAATAGGCTAGAAAATGGCAGATGGAATTTAATGCAGACAAGTGTGAGGTGTTGCATTTTGGAAGGACAAATCAAAGTAGGACATACACAGTAAATGGTAGGGCACTGAGGAGTGCAGAGGAACAAAGAGATCTGGGAGTTCCGATACATAATTCCCTGAAAGTGGCGTCACAGGTAGACAGGGTTGTAAAGAAGGCTTTTGGCATCCTGGCATTCATAGATCAAAGTATTGAGTATAGGAGTTGGAATGTTATAGTGAGGTTGTATAAGACATTGGTGAGGCCAAATTTGGAATATTGTGTGCAGTTCTGGTCACCTAACTATAGGAAGGATATCAGTAAGATTGAAAGAGTGCAGAGAAGATTTACTAGGATGTTGCCGGGTCTTCAGGAGTTGAGTTACAGGGGAAGATTGAACAGGTTAGGACTTTATTCCTTGGAGCATAGAAGAATGAGGGGAGATTTGATAGAGGCTTACAAAATTACGAGGGGTATAGACAGAGTAAATGTGAGTAGGCTCTTTCCACTTAGATTAGGAGAGATAAACATGAGAGGACATGGCTTTAGGGTGAAAGGGGAAAGATTTAGGGGGAACATTAGGGGGAACTTCTTCACTCAGAGAGTGGTGGGAGTGTGGAACGAGCTGCCATCTGACATGGTAAATGCGGGCTCACTCTTAAGTTTTAAGAACAAATTGGATAGATATATGGATGGGAGAGGTCTGGAGGGTTATGGACTGGGTGCAAGTCAATGGGACTAGCGGAATAAATTTTCAGCATAGACTAGAAGGGCCGAATGGCCTGTTTTCTGTGCTGTGGTGTTCTATGGTTCTAATGCATGGAAAATCACACACAACAAAGACTGACAAACATCCAATGTGCAAAAGAGGGCAAATAATGCAAATTTTTAAAAAAAACTGGACAAATACTACTGAGAAGATGTTGTATGCAGTCCCCAAAAGTGAGTCCACGGTTGTGGCATCAGTTCAGTACTGAGGTGAATGAAACTAGTCCAGGGGCCCTATGGCCACAGGACTTGGTGGCAAAGGACCCAAGACTCCTGCACTGCCTGCCCGAGGGCAGTTGCAAGAAGAGAGAGAGATGAGTCAAATGCAGGCAGACGTTTGGAGGGATCTTGGCAGGCATAGAGTAGTGGGGATGAAAATCAATGCGTATTCTATTCTCGGGCCTTGATGCTTATTCTGGCTTGGTCCACCCTACCTATCTCCTCCAGCGATGGCTGACCCTCGTGTGGCTCTAGGTGCTTTGTTGTTGTTGTTGAGTGTCGTCGAGTCATCATTGACGACCCATGGCGTGGACAGTGTAGTTGTCCATGGGGTTTCCGTGGCAAGATACGGAAGTAGATACTGCTGACCAGGTTGGGAGCCGGCCAGATTCGAACTCAGGACCAACCACCTCAAGGTCCAGTGCTGATGCCACTACTCCTCTGGTCAGCCCTGCACCACTGAGAGCCAAGTTCACCGAGTCCTTCAGGAAATCATAAAATCGCTAGTTTGTTTTGACCAACCTGGGGTCTACAGACCCCTCAGATGATGGTAGGGGTTAGTGGCTTGAAAAAGGTTGGGAACCCCTGGTTTAGACAGTTCAAATTTACATTTCTTAAAGGGAAATTACAAGCTGCGGATTGCAGCGATCGTAGTTCCGAAGTGTATCTAATATTGTTGTGAGCTGCCCACAAACATCGCTGTATATTGCCAGAGCCATCTTGACATTTAAGAGTTCCTTAAATTCCCCTAGTGTATCTGCCTCTACCACCACCCTTGCAGTCCAGGCAGTAACCACTTCGTGTAAAAAAATAACTTACCTGACATCCCCCTATACTTTCCTCCAATCGCCCTTAATATTATGCCCACTCGTATTAGCCATTCTGCCCTGGGAAAAAGTGTCCGGCTGTCCTCTCAATCTATGTCTCATATCACCTTTTATCTCTCTCTCTCTCTCTCTCTCTCTCAGGTCACCCCAAATCGTCCTTCACTTCAAAGGAAAAAGCTTTAGCTCGCTCCACCTTTCCTCATTTGGTGCCTTGATGACATATTCCTTCAATATCCCCTGTATAGCTAAAGGTTCAGAAGGTTCAAAAAGATTCAGGTGTTTATTTTATTATCAAAGTACCTGCGCAGAATACAACTCTGAGATTCGTCTTCTCCAGACAGCCATGAAATACAGAAAAACCATGAAAGAAAAGACATCAACTACCCCCATGAAAAAAAAAACAAAATCGTGCAAAGCCCAAAAGCTAACAGGTCACTCACCCGGAAAACGGCAGCTAGAACATCAAATCCCAAACACCCAACCCCCTCCCTCGCAAAAAAACTAACATATACATAAGGGGAAAGAAGTGACAATAACATGAAACCCCCAATCCCCTCTTTCGCAGACAAAAACTAACAGATCCCCACACAGGAAAACACCAACAAAGATATCAGATGCCAAACCCACAACTCGCCAGCTGGCAACAAGAAAGAAGACACAGAAAACTGAAGGAAACCAATATAAGCTACAGTCCAATAATCACATAAATCTCAGAATTTCGAAAACATCCTCCGTCGGCTTTAAGCAGTGGTCTCTAACTTTGTTCTTTCATGGAGTGTGACCGCAGTCTCGCGGCCTCCATGGAGAGTGAGCGCTGTCCCGTGGCCCCCTAGAAGAGTGACGGTTGTCTCGCAGCCTCCGTGGAGAGTGACCGACGTCCCGGCCTCCTCCGCATTCACCTCGATGTTTCAATCTTCCTCGACGCTTTGATCGACAAGAAATGGAGTCGATCGCAGTCCCGCACCCCGATCTCTGGTATTCTCCTCAAGGCAGCTTGTGTTCACAGTTCTCTCCTGGAATTTTTTTGGGGAGGGCAGTGAGTTCGGTCACTCAGTCGAACTCTGAACTGTAAGACAAAGGCTCCAACAGTTTCTGTAACACAATAACAATAAAAAGAATAAGTAGAAGATGTAGCAAAAGTGAAATAATTGACTTTCTGGAAGATGCCACCTAAAGAACCATTGTTCGCTGGTGCCATCTTGTCCGGAAGCAACTTGCTCTGTCAAAGGAATTGTGTGAAAATTGAAAAAGGATCTGGTGCTTTCCCGGCATATATGACGAATAAATTATTCTCAAGCTTCCAGCCGGGTACAGGTATCAATAACAAACTCAGCCGTCTTCATCGGGGATGATGCATGAGCATGTGCCCTTGTCATCCATTCCTCCTGATCGGTTAGTCCTCATCCAGTCAGGTTTCCGCTGTCCCACCTCGTTAACAATTGAGTTCCAGTTCTTACTTAGAGTGAGACCTACACCTTTGATAAAATTCTTTTTATTTCAATAGCTTCCTTCACCAGGTGGTCCTAAAATCCAATGGCGTGGCACAGTAGTTTTGTGCTGTTGGAGTCAATCCTATGACCATTGCGAATGCAATGTTCTGCTACTGTTAATTTCTCTAGGTAGCCCAAGCAGTACACCTCCTGTGCTTCATCTTTTAACAAGGGCAAAGGTCTTACTCTAAGTAAGACAGGAATTCGACTGTAAACAAGGTGGGACAGCGGAAATCCAGTTGCAGGAGGACTAACCAATCAGGAGGGATGGATGACGGGGGTATAAATATCACCGGACTAGACATACCCAGGCATTATCCCTGATGAAAATGGCAGAGTTTGTCAATGATACACCAGTTAAAATCAATACCTGTACCTGCTGGAAGCCTGAGAAGAGTTTAGTTGTGTGAGAACTTCTAATTCTATCTCCCACTTAAACAAAAATAAACTGCTTTCTACTACCTATCACTGAAAAATGGCATTTCAGAATATGAAAGTTCTAGGCCGATGATAACACAGAAAATCCACTATGTTGTTTGAATTATTGTTCTTGATCTCTGGAGCTTTCCCAACCACACTCCCTCTTGAGGAACAGTGGTCAGCTGTGCTCAGAGCCTTTTCCATATCAGTAACTCAGTAGGTGTAGAATAAAGTGAGGCCCAGAGGCTGGAACCTTGTGTCTGTGAGTCCATGGGAGGCTTGGAGGCTAAAGATAGTCTGACTGCCTGTCCTGGAACTGTGTGTGTGTGTGTGTGTGTGTGTGTGTGTGTGTAAGCTACGTTAGCAGCAAAATTTCAAAAGTTCAGAAGTACCGCAAAATGGAGGGGGGTAGTGTTGTGTATCTTTTCATTCACAACATTATTGGGGGGGGGTATTTTGTTTTTTCTTTTTTTGTATCTTATCTATCTTTTCTTTTTGCCTGGATGATTGGGAGGAAAACACATAGCAACATGGTGAAGTTCAAAGAGATTCCCCAGGGAACTATGAGAGTTGAGAAGTTAAGTAATGTTTTAGGTATGATATAGATCTTGTTTCCTTGGGGAAAGTAACAAATATATATAAAATTTATTTTTAATCCCATGGAGCATGTGGAAACCTTCCAGTATTCAGGCGGTTCTTTTTTTTTCTTTTTTCTTAGGTAGTAGTATATATCGGGGGGGAGGGTAGATTTTTTTTCTCTTGTATTCACTTTGAAAACTCAATAAAAATTATATTAAAAAAAAGTTCAGAAGTACATTTATTGAATTCACCTTCCCCAGAGACAGCCATGAAACAAAGAAAACCATGGAACCAGTTCAGGGAAAATGATTAAACCCTGTCCCACATGCAAAAAAAAACTAATTGTGCAAAACAGCAACAAGATCATTGACTTGCCCCCACCTTCACAATGAACCAATCAAAAACCAAAAGGTTTTCGGCCCGAAACGTTGACAATACTCTTTTCTATAGACTCTTCTGGCCTGCTGAGTTCCTCCAGCATTTTGAGTGCATTACCAGCAAGTGTGGAGACACTTGTGGGCTGTGTTGGTTGTTAACACAAACGACGTATTTCACTGTACGTTTTTGATGTACGTGTGATCGGTGATCTAGTGATCTTTGGCTGAGATGGGGGGTTGACAGCAGAGAAGATGATAAACTAACTCATTATCATTACACATCCTGAGGTACAGTAAGAAAGCTGTTTTTGCACGTTGTTCACAGGGATCAGTTCATCACATCTGTGCATTGAGGCAGTGCAGGGGAAAACAAGAACAGAATACAGAATATAGATCTACAATTACTGAGAAAACGCTGTGCAGGTAGAGTGTGGGGGTCAAGAATCTGTCTTACCTGCTGTTCTGCTGAACATAATAGGAATGCTATGTTGGTGGCAGTATGTGTGGTGTCACTTACAGCCCCCAGCTCATCTTTAGGTTGTGTTGGTTGTTAATACAAACCATGCATTACACTCCAAGTTTTGATGTATATGCGATAATGAATCGGGATCTGAACAGTTCAATAGTTTTATAACCGGTGGGGTAGAAGCTGCCCTAGGGTCTGGTGGTAGGTGGTTGTATCTTCTCCCCGATGGGAGAGGGGAGATCGTGCAGGGTGGATGGGGTCTTTGGTTACACTGGCTGCTTCAGTGAGGCAGAGAGAAGAGCAAACAGTGTCCATGGAGGGAAGGCTGATTTCTCTGATGTGTTGAGTGATGTCCATATCTCTCTGCAGTTTCTTGTGGTCTTGGGCACAGCAGTTGCCATACGTTCAGATAGAATGCTTTCTATGGTGCACTGATAGAAATCGGTGGGAGTCGACAGGGATCTGCCAACTTTCTTTATTCCCCTGTGTTGGTGAGGTTTCTTGGCCAATGACAGCTCCATGATTGAACAGGGCAGGTTGTCCATGATGTTCGCTCCTAGGAATTTGAAGCTCTCAACCTCAGCTCTGCTGATGTGGGCAGGAGCATGTGTACCACCCCACTTCCTGAAGTCAATAATCAGCTCTTTTGCTTTGTTGACGTTGAGGGAAGGGTTTTAGGTGCATTCATTGTGGGATATTGCTGACCCAAATCTAAGATATGACTTGCTGGAGAGCATATAGTTTGTAGAAAACTTTGGCTCCTGTAACTCTGCCTCTACATCCTGCAAAGACATCTCTGGATACCAGTTATCACTGATCCGATGTCATCTGTACTGCCCCAGACTGGAACAGTACTGCCCGCTTCAGGCACTGCCATAGCTGGTGTTGCCCTGTCACTCTGAGTATTCCACCTGCTTCTTCAGTGTCTGTGGGACGTGTTCAGGTTTACAGTAGATAAAGTTTCTACCCGGTTTGATATGACTCACAATCACCATGGCCAAAAGAGCTCAACGCCATCCCTACTTCCACGGGAGATGAAAGAAATTTGTCAGGTCCCCTGTAATCCTCACCAAATTTATTGATGCGCCATGGGAAACATTCTATCCAAAAGCATCACAGCAACTGCTCTGCCGTTGGCCGCAAGAAACTGCAGAGAGGTGTGGGCAGAGCTCAGCACGTCACAGAAAGCAGCCTCCCCTCCATGGACTTTGTCTACACTTCCTATAAAGCAGCCAAGGATAATCAAAGACCCCACAAAGACGGGGTGTCTTCTCTCCTCTCCCAGAAGATACAAAAGCCTGAAATCACGTACCCCCAGGCTCAAGGACAGCTTGCTATCATGGGACATAGGAGCAGAATTAGGCCATTCGGCCCATCTAGTCTGCTCTGCCATTCAATCATGGCTGATCCTTTTTACCCCTCCTCAGCCCCACTCCACCACCTTCTCCCCGTAACCTTTGATGCCATGTCCAATTAAGGACCTTCAATCTCTGCCTGAAATGCACCCAACTACCTGGCCTCCACAGCCGCCTGTGGTAACAAGTCCGACAAATTCACCTGTTGTTGTAGGACTATTGAATGATTCCCTCAAACAATAAGCTGCACTCGACCTCACAACCTACCTCAGTGTGTTCTTGTTCCTTATTGTTTTCCTGCACTGCACTTTCTCTGTAACTGTAACACTTTATTCTGCATTCTGTTATTTTCCGTTGTCCCACCTTGATGCACTGTGTAATGAATGGACAGTAAGCAAGACAAGTTTTTCACTGTGCATGTGACAACAATAGACCAATTCCATTCACTGTGACAATGATAGACTAATTTATCACTGTGTTGTTGCTCGGGTTTTAAAGTAAATTTATTATCCAAGTATGTATAGTACATACAACCTTGAGATTCATTTTCTTGCAGCACTCACGGGAGGATAAAGAAATACAGTAGAATGCACGAGAAAAACACTCATAACAAAGACCGACAAACATCCAATGTGCAAAAAGAGGACAAATTGTGCAAATGATAAAAAAAAATAAACAAATAATTCATAGAACATGAGCTGCAGAACCTTTGAAAGTGAGTCCACAGGCTGTGGAGTCGGTTCAGTACTGAGAGTGAACGGGTCCAGTGACGGCACTAGGAGTTTGAAGAGCTTTGGTATGTCAACAAGTACACTCAGAAACTTCTACAGATGTACCGTGGAGAGCATTCTGACAGGCTGCATCACTGTCTGGTACAGGGTGGTTACTGCACAGGACCGAAAGAAGCTGCAGAGGATTGTAAATCTAGTCAGCTCCATCTTGGGTACTAGCCTACAAGGTACCCAGGACATCCACAGGGAGCGGTGTCTCAGAAGGGCTGCGTCCATTATTAAGGACCTCCAGCACCCAGGGCATGCCCTTTTCTCACTGTTACCATCGGGTAGGAGATACAGAATCCTGAAGGCACACACTCAGTGATTCAGGAACAACTTCTTCCCCTCTGCCATCCGATTCCTAAATGGACATTGAACCCTTGGACACTACCTCACTTTTTTTTAATATACAGTATTTCTGTCTTTTGCACATTTTAAAATCTATTCAGTATATGTACTGTATACTATAATTTATTTAGTTATTATTTTATTGATTTTTCTTCCTCTTCTATATTATGTATTGCATTGAACTGCTGCTGCTAAGTTAACAAATTTCACGTCACATGCCAGTGATAATAAACCTGATTCTGAGTGATCTTGGGTGGGGGGCAGCAGGCGAGGTTCCAGGCCTGCAGGAAGATGGGCCCCTCTCTCCACTATCCAGGCAAGGACTGTCAGTGAGATCCAGAGCTAATTCCTCAGAACTTATTAAGATTCTGGATATGACTGGACACAGAATGCAGATGTTTTAAATTGTGCAATTGAAAGCAGTGAATTGGTGCTGAGTTTATTCAGAACAGTCCTACCCATCTTCATTACCATCTGCAGGGTGGGAAGCCAATTAACTGTAATGTATTAATTAAACATATTCCAGCTCTGATTAACTAGATGTGGAAGAAAGTGATTAAATTGCAGTTACTGATTAACTAATGAACCTTTCCTCCATTCTAAACTAACTAATGAAATGATAACTCATTAAATCACCACTTAATGACACCCTTTCTCTTTCCCTGACCTCACCTCAGTTTGGTTTGCTGTCATGTTGGGATTTGAGTTCAGAAAGAGGCCATTCAGCCCATCGTCGGCTGAGCAGGGCAGAGGGGGCGTGGGAATGAAAGCTGGCAGTGTGGAGGGAGTGTAGTAACTGAGAGAATGCGGAACTGAGGGAGAGTGGGAGCGAGGGGGAATATCACTGAGGGAGTGTAGGACTGAGGGAATGTGGAACTGAGGGAGTGTGGAACTGAGGGAGAACAGTACTGACCGAGGGGGAGTATCACTGAGGAAGTGTAGGTCTGAGGGAGTGTAGGACTGAGGGAGTGCGGAACTGAAGAAGTGTAGGACTGAGGGAGTGCGGAACTGAGGGAGAGTGGAACTGATGGAGAGCAGTGCTGACCGAGGGGGACCATCACTGAGGGAGAGTGGGATCGAGGGAGAGTATCACTGAGGGAGAACAGTACTGACCGAGGGGGACCATCACTAAGGGAGAGTGGGATCGAGGGAGAGTATCACTGAGGGAGTGTGGAACTGAGGGAGAACAATACTGACCGAGGGGGAGTATCACTGAGGGAGTGTAGGACTGAGGGAGTGTGGAACTGAGGGAGAGTGGGACCGAGGGGGAACATCACTGAGGGAGTGTGGAACTGAGGGAGAGTGGGACCGAGGGGGAGTATCACTGAGGGAGTGTAGGACTGAGGGAGTGTGGAACTGAGGGAGAGTGGGACCGAGGGGGAACATCACTGAGGGAGTGTGGAACTGAGGGAGAGTGGGACCGAGGGGGAGTATCACTGAGGGAGTGTAGGACTGAGGGAGTGTGGAACTGAGGGAAAGTGGTAATGACAGAGGGGGAACATCAATGAGGGAGTGTGGGACCAAGGGGGAACATCAATGAGGGAGTGTGGGACTGAGGGAGAGTGGTACTGACCAAGGGGGAACATCACTGAGGGAGTGTAGGACTGAGGGAGTGTGGAACTGAGGGAAAGCGGTAATGACCGAGGGAGACCATCACTAAGGGAGAGTGGGACCGAGGGGGAACATCACTGAGAGAGTGTAGGACTGAGGGAGTGTGGAACTGAGGAAGTGTAGGACTGAGGGAGAGTGGAACTGAGGGAGTGCAGGACTGAGGGAGAGTGGAACTGAGGGAGTGTAGGACTGAGGGAGAGTGGAACTGAGGGAAAACGGTACTGACTGAGGGTGAGCATACCCAGTGGAGCAACAGAGACAGCCACTCTGAGGGCTGTGAATTATTGATGTCACAGAAGGAGCCACCCCCAAGCAATTCTTTTTATTGCAGGCAGAAACATCGCTTGGGATAGGGAGAGTGAATTAGGATCATTGTCCTACAGTCAGGGCCGAGTTAGACATTGAAAATATGAGAGATGGGCAGTGCGAGGGGGTTACAGAGAGGTTTTTGGGCATGATTAAAGCTCCACACATCAACATACGCACCGGACAGTGAAGTGTAAATGCAGTGGGGGTGAATGGGCCACGTGACGGCCCCACACTAGCGTAGCGGTTAGTGGGTGCTATTGCAATGTGGGGCATCGGAACTCTCAAATCCGTCGCCATTAGTAAGAACTTTGTCCGTTCTCTCCGTGACTGTTTGGGTTTCCTTCGGGTATTCCAGTCTCCTTCCACAGTCAAAGACGAACCGGTTAGTAGGTTAATTGGTTCATTATATATGTTCCTGTCTTTAGGCTGGTGTTAAGTAGGTGGATTGTTGGCAGGTGTGGCTCAAGGGGCTGCAAGGCCAGTCCAGCGTTGTATCGCTAAATAAATAAAAAATAAACAAAATAGTACTAAGGAAGTGATGGAATGAGGTCAGAGGGCAGATGTCCATAAGTCATATGGCTCGGGGTCATTTGTCTCACCCCCATTTGGTGCTCCCTCCTGTTATCCCCTGTCAGTCCCAACCTCGCTGACACAGATGCATCCAACACAGATCTCCTGAGGCCCAAACAGACCTGCTTCCACACCACCCCTGCCCGCTTGCCCACAGTGCGTCCCGTCAGGGATTCTGCTGCAAAGGTCTGCTGAGGGAAGGGAAGGGGGGCTATTCTTACTGCGCCTCAAACTGGGGATATCCCTGGGGCGTAGGCATCACGCAGCGTGGCACGCAGCAAGATCCTGAGAGCTGTCTGCATCAGAGAGCATGTCTTATGGGGCTTGGGGTTTTCTCCTCGGAGTGAGTGAGAGTGAGGTGTGATGACAGAGATGTACCAGGCATAGCTAGGGTGGACAGCCAGAGACTCTTTCCCAGGGCACCAATGGCTCAAATGAGAGGACATGATTGTAAGATGAGTGAAGGAAAGTATAGGGGGAAGCCAGAGGTAGGTTTTCTTTTGCGCAGAGACTGGTGAGTGCGTGGAACACACTGCCAATGTGACAAAAGTCCTTGATGAGGATGGTTTGGACCCAAATTCTGGAGTATCCAAGGCTGGGATCGAGAACTGAGCACGAAACAGAATTCTAGATGATATCTCAGGTTGGGTTTACAATTGAACACTGAGGCTCCGTTCAGAAACTCTAAATAATTCTTGGAGCCCAAAACATGACTGCCAACTAGCCGGACGGTGCTGAGACCTCAAAGGGGCCACACCAGCTATCCAAATCCGGAGAGTTAGAGCGTCTAAACTCCAGAAGCTGGCGCGGTTGGGTGCCTCTTGTAACAGCCAAGCGTGATGGAAGAGGCAGATACACTTGGGATATTTAAGAGGCTGTTGTATAGGCACATGGATGTTTGAAAAATGGAGGTTTATGTAAGAGGGAAGGATTGGGTAGGTTAAAAAGCTGGCACAACAATGTGGGCCAAAGGGTCTGTACTGTGCTGTAATGCTCTATGTTCTATGCTCAGTAACGCAGTGATGATTAATTCCTTCCTGTGGCAAGAGGGTTGACTGCCCACTCTCTGTGAAGGAGACAGAACCAGCTGGAACTGCTCACACTGAGCGCCAGTTGCCTATTTGACAGTGTTAAAGCCGAGCCCATTTCTGTCATTACGAGAAGCTCCTGACGGATGCCGACTATGTCTGTGGTAGCTGAGGTTGTGTCTCTGAGGATTTACCATGGCCTTATCTGTCCACAGCCTCCCCCAGAGGCACGCTGAGGCTAGACACAGAGTGGAGGAGCCACACCTTATTCTGTAGTCTGCATCCTGATGGTATCAACATTGAATTCTGGAAGTTTTTTTTAATCACACCCCCTCTTCCCCCTTTGTCACACCCCCACTTTGTTTACCCTTATCCCCCCTACTCATTCCCCTCCCCTGCCCTCCCATTCTGTCCTTCATCCACACCCTCCTCCCTCTAAGCCATAGCAAGATGGCACAAAGACCAATGGTGTCATGTTGCAGACAAGTCACCAGACAACTAGATACTCTTCTTCTAGATATACTTCAGAAGTGTGATTGCAGCCTGTCGTTTCCCTTTTAAGGATGCGTTTTTGAGCTGACTAAACAATCTGGTGATGTGCAGTCTGCTGGGGGATTTGGCGTGGGTGAGAGTGGAGAGTGCAGCTATGTCTGGGGCGGCTATCACCGGTGGTGGCTGCGCCGATTCCTGATGGTGGAACACGAACCCATGGTCAGCTCCGTTACTTCATGCCGATTAAAGTATCGGGCAAGATTAAAATCGTCGAGGAAGAGAGCAGAAAACAAACGGGGGTGCAGCGCCGTCTGCCTGTGTTTGACCGGTCTCTCTTCTTGCTACCCGCCGTTGGGCGAGAGGTGCAGGACACTTGGGTCCCATGCCACCAGATTCAAGAGCAGTCGTGGCCCAGGAGCATCGGTCTCCAGGATGGGCTTCATTTGTCTCTGCGCTAAACTGTGGACTGCGCACTCATTTTCAGGGACTCTGCAAATCATGTTCCATGAGTTTTTGTTTAGTTTTTTTTTACTATTTGCACAATTTGATCAAAGCACTTCAGCGCTGAACTGACTCTGCAGCTGAGGCCTGCAGCCATCGGCACAGGAATGAACTGGTTCCATGGCTGAGGCCTGCAGCCATCGGCACAGCACTGAACTGGTTCCATGGCTGAGGCCTGCAGCCATCGGCACAGCACTGAACTGGTTCCATGGCTGAGGCCTGCAGCCTTTGGGCTTCTGGACCGGCCTCACTCACTTCTCTGAGGCTGTTGTCTCACTTTCAGGGACCCTGTGGTTAATACTATTTGTTTACTTTTTATTGTTTGCACGATTTGTTCTTTTTTTCACACATTGGGTGTTTGATGGTCTTTGTTGTGTGGGGGTTTTCTTTAAATTGGTTCGATTGTGTTTCTTAGTTTTATGGCTGCCTGCAAAAAGATGAATCTCAAGGTTGAGTATACTATATCTTTGAACTCCAGTTCCTCTCCTCCATCCCTTTCTCCCATGCTCCACTGTCCTCTCCTGTTAGATTCCACCTTTTTCATCCCTTTGCCTCTTCCAGCTTTCACCTCCCAGCTTCGCACATAATTTCTTTATATCCTTCTCCCCCATCAGCTCCCTTCCTCCCCCTCACCTGGATCCAGCTATTTCCCTTACCCGTACTCTTTTTTTTCTTGGCTTCTGCCTTCTTCCCTTCTGGTCACTAACCCTAACCTGTACGCCTTTGGTCTGCGGGAGGAAACCAGAGCACCCGGAGGAAACCCACACGGTCATGGGGAGAATGTACAAACTCTTTACGGACAGTGGCAGAAATTGAACCGTGGTCTTCTGCTGGATCGCTATCACTCCCACTGGGCATATCTGGGACATTGAATTGGCCAGAATCCCGTACACAGTCATGGAACAGAGGTGACGACTAGGAGTGGAACTAATGCCTTCAAACTCCCTCGGACTGTCCAGGAATACTTGCCGTCTCATCCACTTTCTTCACATCCATGTGATCACAGACTCTCCAAGAGAGAGGCAGATGGCCAAAACTGATGATCCTTCAGTAACCTGAGTCCCACAGGCCCAGATGGCAGAGAAAGCCCTGGAGATAGAGTCATAGAGTTATACAGCATAGAAAGAGGCCCTTCAGCCCAACGGATCGATGCTGACCCGGATTCCATTTAAATGTCCTCTTGGCCCACAGTTGGTCAATCTCCCTCTGATCATTTCCTATCCATACACTTGAAGTGCCTTTAAGATATTATTCGTGGTTTTTAATTGCTGTTATCAAAGTGAAAGTGAAAGTCAAGTCTATTGTCAGACATGTCTGTCCAGATGCAATGAAAAACTCACTTGCCACAGTATCACAGGCTCATAACCAGATAAATTGCGATGACAGAAAAAATATAAATTAAACATAGATCTTTCCTGTCAATATACGATGGACCACCCTCTGGACGAAAAGGTTGCACACATTAAACCTATGCCCTCTGGTTCCTGATTCCCCACCCCTGGGAAAAGGACTGTGTGCATTCACCTTGCCTATGGTCCTCAGGATTTTATACACCACTCTGTCATTATCCCTTTTTCTCCTACACTCCAATGCATAAAATCCCAATCTGCTCAATTTTTCTCCATAATTTAGTCCCCTGAGTCCCTGCAATATTATCACGAATCACCTCTGCACTCTTTATGGGTTAATGGGAGCTTTCGTATAGCAGGGTGATGAAAACTGAACACACTATTTCATTAACGGCCTCACCAACGTCTTGTGCAGCTTGTCCTGATGGATCAGAATCAGAGTCGGTTCATTATTACTGACACGTGCTGTCATCTGTTGTTCTGCAGAGCAAGGTATAAAAATTACTCCTGTATGTGTTACAACAGGAAACCGGCACAAGCACCGGCCTGATGGGCCACAAGGCTCGTGACAGACTTTAATCTAAAAAAATGTTACAACAATAAATAATGTAAAAACGATAAAGGAGATAATGTTCATGGGCTCATGGACCATTCAGAAATCTGATAAAAGAGGGGAAGAAGCTCTTCCTAAAATGAGTGTGTGTCCTCAGGGTCCTGTGCCTCTTCCCCAATGGTAGTAATGAGAAGAGGGCATGTCCTGGATAGTGAAGGTCCTTACTGATGGATGCTGGTATCTTCAGGCAACTCCTCCTGAAGATGTCATTGATGGTGAGGAGCGTTGTGGCCGTGATGGAGGTGGGTGAGTCTACAGCAGTCCCCTGCACTGGAGCCCCCACACCATGCTGGGTGTCCTTCTTTACCTGTGGACATCACCTTTCCCTTTGACCGGCCTGTGAATGGCTCCATGTTGTTCACTTCACCGTGTTTATGTCCCCACAGGTACAACGGCCCCAACCTGGTGCTCAAGTACGACAAGGTCCGGAAGAGGCTCCGGAACATAGCGGTAGACGAAAGGAGCTCCCCGTACTATGCCCTCCGCGATCGCCAGGGCAACGCTATTGGTGTGGCAGCCTGTGACATTGATGGCGATGGAAGGGAAGAGATATATTTCCTCAACACTAACAATGCCTTCTCAGGTAGGTGTATGCCTTGTGTCTGGTGGAAAGCGATGTACTGATATGTAAGAGTACAGGCCCTTTGCCCCATGATGTGTCTGCCAATTGGCACCAGTGGTGTCTCCACATGAGACCCAGATACAACACCCACAAATGTGGAGAATTACTTGTGTCTACCAACTACAGACAATCCCCATATTACAATAACAGAAGTTTGCCCTTACAGAATTCACAAATTACTGACAATGTAAATGCAGCATAGAATAAAAATGTGATTTGACTGAACTTATGTGAGAGAAAGTAAGTAATAAATTGTGTGGGTACATTGGGAGGACACACATCATCCAGACCATGCTTTCTTCTCACTGCTGCCATCATGCGGGAGGTAAAGCAGCCTTAGATCCCACACCATAAGACTCAGGGAAGGCTCTTGAACCAGTGTGGATAACTTCATTCAACTTCACTCACCTCAGCACTGAATTGATTTCACAACCTGTGGATTCACTTTCAAGAACTCTACAACTTATATTCTCAGTACAATTTGTTCATTATTAATTGTTTTATTTGTATATGCACAATCTGTCTTCTGCACATGGTTTGTCAGTCTTTGTGAGTAGTTTTTCATTGATTCTATTGTACTTCTTTGTTCTACTGTAAATGCCTGCAAGAGAAATGAATCACGGTGATATATGCTGACATACATGTACCTTGATCATAAATTTACTTTGAAATGCTGACAGATTGAATTGGATTTGACGGGAATCTTGGTCAGCATAGACTAGATGGGCCAAAGGGCCTATATCCATGCTGTATGACCCTAAATAAGCACAAAATGTATACTTTTGCAACTCACATTTAGAACATGGAACCTAGAACAATATGGCACAGAACAAGCCATTCGGCCAACGATCTTGATGCCAATTGAAACTAAATATCTGCCTCCTGTGTATCATCCAGATCCCTCCATTCCCTTCCCTTCATATTCACGAGTTTGTTTAAGAGCCTCTTAAACATCACCAAACTGTATTTCTCCACCAAAATTGGTTTATTATTGTCACGTGTGCCGAGATACAGTGAAAAACTTGTCTTGCATATAATCAAATCATTACACAGTGCATTGAGGTAGTTCAAAGTTCAAAGTACACTTATTGTCAAAGCATTTATGTGTTAGTACAGTATATGAGATTCATTTTGTTGTAGGAATTTATAGGGAAAAAGAAATACAATAGAATTTTACAAAAACTACATAAACAGACAAATGCCAATGTGCAAAAGAAAACAAATAATATTGAGAAGATGAGTTGTAAAGGCTCCTTGAAAGTGAGTCTGTAGCTTGTGGAATCAGTTCAGAGTTGTGGTGAGTGAAATTATCTATACCGGTTCAAGAACCTGATGGTTGTAGGGTAATAACTTTTCTTCAACCAACTGGTGTGGGTGGTGTGAGCCCTGATGAAGGGTCTAGAATGGAAACATCAACTGTTATAAACACAAGAAATTCTGCAGATGCTGGAGATTCCAAGGAACACACACACACACACACACACATGCACACGCAGATGCAGAATGCTGGAGGAACTCGGCAGGTCAGGCAGCATCTACAGAGTGGAATAAACAGTCGGTGTCTTGGGCTGACACACTTCATCAGGGCTGGAAAGCAAGGGGGAGAGGGCTAGAATAAGAAGGTGTGGGAGAGGAAGGAAGGCAACCTATGCTCTCACTCCATCCTCCCGCCGCCCCACTAACAATAGGGTTCCCCTGGTCCTCACCTACCACCCCACCAGCCTCCGGGTCAAACATATTATTCTCCGCAACTTCTGCCACCTCCAACGGGATCCCACCACTAAGCACATCTTTCCCTCCCCCCCCCCCGCTTTCCGCAGGGATTGCTCCCTACACAACTCCCTTGTCCATTCGTCCCCCCCATCCCTTCCCACTGATCTCCCTCCCGGCACTTATCCTTGTAAGTGGAACAAGTGCTACACATGCCCTTACACTTCCTCCCTTACCACCACTCAGGGCCCCAGACAGTCCTTCCAGGTGAGGCGACACTTCACCTGTGAGTCGACTGGGGTGATATACTGCGTCCGGTGCTCCCGATGTGGCCTTCTATATATTGGCGATGCAGACTGGGAGACCGCATTGCTGAACACCTATGCTCTGTCCGCCAGAGAAAGCAGGATCTCACAGTGGCCACACATTTTAATTCCACGTCCCATTCCCATTCTGACATGTCCATCCACGACCTCCTCTACTGTAAAGATGAAACCACACTCAGGTTGGAGGAACAACATCTTATATTCCGTCTGGGTAGCCTCCAACCTGATGGCATGAACATCGACTTCTCTAACTTCCGCTAGTGCCCCACCTCCCCCAGTACCCCATCCGTTATTTATTTTTATACATACATTCTTTCTCTCACTCTCCTTTTTCTCCCTCTGTCCCTCTGACTATACCCCTTGCCCATCCTCTGTTTTCCGCTCCCCCCCCCACCCTGTCTTTCTCCCCGGATCTCCTGTCCCATGATCCTCTCATATCCCTTTTGCCAATCACCTGTCCAACTCTTGGCTCCATCCCTCCCCCTCCTGTCTTCTCCTATCATTTTGGATCTCCCCCTCCCCCCTCACTTTCAAATCTCTTACTAACTCTTCCTTCAGTTAGTTCTGACGAAGGGTCTCGGCCTGAAACGTCGACTGAAACTCTTCCAATAGATGCTGCCTGGCCTGCTGCATTTACCAGCAACTTTGATGTGTGTGTTGTTAGGTGATAGGAAAAGCCAGATTGGTGGGGAAAGGGGGTGAAGTAAGGAGCTGGAAGGTGATGGGAGGAAAAGACGAAGGGCCAGAGAAGAAGGAATCTTATAGGAGAAGAGAGTTGACCATGAAAGAAAAGGAAGGAGGAAGGGCACCAATGGGAGGTGACAGGTAGGTGAGGAGAAGAGAAGAGGTAAGGGGGAGGCAGAGTGGGGAATAGAAGAAAAGAGAAGGGGAGGGGAAAAAATTACCAGACATTAGAGAAATCGATGCTCAAGCCATCTGTTTGGAAGCTACCCAGATGGAATATGGAGTGTTGCTTCTCCAGCCTGAGAGTTGCCTCATCGTGGCAGTGGAGAAGATCAAAGACTGACACATTGGAATAGGAATGGGGATTGGAATTAAAATGGTTGGCCGCTGGGAAATCCTGTTTTTTGTGGAAGGAGTGATAGCCCTCAACAAAGTGGTTCCCCCAGTCTAGGTCAGATTTCATCACCATAGAGGAGGCCATATCAGGAGCACTGGATACAGTAGGTGACCCCAACAGATTCACAGGTGAATGCCTCACCTGGAAGAACTGTTTGAGGCTCTGAATGGAGGTGATGAATGAACAGGTGTAGCAGAAAGCAGAGAGTTGGGGGGGGGGTTTGGTGAGTAAAGATGTGTTTGGTGATAGGCTTCTGTTGGAGATAGTGGATATTTCAGAGAATGATGTTCTGGATGCGGAGGTTCATGGAGTGGAAGATGAAGACCACCCCTGTTAAGACAATGGAAAGATGGAGTGAGGGATGATGTCCGTACAATGGAGGAGATGTGGGAGAACTCAGCATCAGCGATGAAGAAAAGAAAACCCGGAAGTCTGAAGAATAAGGATATCTCTGACATCATGGAAAGGAAAGTCTGGTCCTGTGAACAGATGTGGCGGAGATGAAAGAATTGAGAGAAGGGAATGGCATTTTTACAGGAGACAGAGTGGGAAGAAGTACAGATAAGATAGCTGTAGGAGTCAGTAGATTTATAAAAGATATCAGTAGACAGTTTGATTCCAGAGATGGAGACAGAGACACTGAGAAAAGGGTGAGAGGAATTAGAAATGGCGTTATCAACTGTTTATTTCTTTCCATAGATACTGTCTGACCTGCTGAGTTCCTCCAGCATTTTGTTTGTGCTACCTTGATTTCCAGCATCTGCAGATTTTCTCTTGTTTGTGAACATTCTGTAGAAAACTAGTTGCAAACAACTTCATTTTATGTATTTCATGGTGCTGAAGAGTTTGGCAATATTTCTTTGATTGTACAACTTAAGCCTAAAAAGTTAGAGTGTTTCCCGTATAAACTACAAGACATTGCTACTATCCAGGCACTTCCTGTAACGAGATCTTCAGGCAAATGAACCCAGGTGTGGAGTAAACTCAGACTTGGAGGTAGAAATTAACAATGGTGATTTATTTGGAGAACTTAACAGAGGAATAAAAAATACATCAGAGCATAATGGCTCAAGGGGGCTTGAGCACACAGAACCTTAGTTCACTTGGAACCCAAATTCACGACTCAACGATGAACACTAGTCGTGACAAACTTTAATATTGTTACGTACCCCGTAACTGGGTTGCCAAACCAGCAGAAATGGATCACTCAGTTGGAGTCTGGAGTACTAGAACTAAGAAAGTTTTATTAAAGAAACAAGCAACACAGTAATCGAAAGGATAATAAATGCAACAATTCAACAATGATAACCACACATGTGCACAGAATTAAGATAACAGCATCAATCAAGCTCTATCGTTGTCTAGGGGTAAATGATCAATTTCAAAATGACTCAAAGGTCAGTCCAGTTTGTAGTTCAGTTCGCAGTAATCGTTGCCATGGCGATGGACAAGGTGGGGGGAGAGAGACAGAATGGGAACAACTGATCATTCAGCACAGCTTCACTCACAGACCAGCGGGATGGCTCACAAACAGCTTTTGGGCAGGTCCTTGGTGATGTCACCTGAGGTCACCGACTGTGACCCCTCCTCCAGATGCGGTCGATCCTCTGCAGTGAACCCGGCACCCAGGCAAGGGCGGACACACACCGGGTTCCCGCTGATCGTACCTTTCCACCCACTCGTGAGAAGCGTACCGCTTCCAGGGTCTCGTTACCTCGGGTGGCGTGTGTGTCTGTCTTAGCGAACCTGTCCCTTTTTATCCCCCTGCTGGGGTATCGCCTGTCCATCACTTCAAACAGTTCAGGGCTCAAAGGGGGGAGCCGCTCCAGACAGCTCTTCCTCCCACATCCCTTCATTACACATCTCCAGACGCTGCTCCATTGTTCCTTATCTCTCCTTCCCCTGAGGGCAGGTGGCAGACCAACTGCTGATGCCACTGATGCTAGCCCAGGCCAGCAAACATCTTAATTTTATGTGTATTCTCGTAACACTTCCCCCCTTTAAGGATTTTTACCGGGAGGTAAAAATTACAAACATGACTACATTATCTGATACATACACAATATACATCTTTAACAGTTATTTAGCTAATACAGAGAATTTGAAGCTGTCAACACCTTGACAGACAGTCATCACATTTTCTGTTCCTTTTACACGTGTTATTAATAATCCCTTAGACCAGGCTCCAACTCAGCAAACTTCATAGTGGCCAAAAACACTGATGAATTGCGACCAATGTAACCTCTCATTTGGTTTTGTCCCGGACCACAACAACAAGGGTCGTCCCATTCCGACTCAATTTTCTCTCGCAAGGGCTTAGTAGGAGGGGGACGGGTATTGACCGCAGAGTTATTGCAAAACTTCCTGCAGTACCCCACCATCTCCAAAAGCCTTCTGAGGGCCCTCTTGTCTGTCGGGGTTGGGAGGTCAGCGATAGCCTGCACTGTAGCTTGCATCACTGCCAGCTGCCCCTGTGTCACCACAATTCCCAGGTAAGTGACCTTCGTGTGGCCGAATTCATTTTTTCCAAGGCTCACTATCACGCTGGCTTCAGACAGCCGTGTTAAATTGCCAATACACACCTCTGTGTTCATCAGCCCTTTAGTCACTGAATTACTCAAAAAATATGGGTGTTCTTTACTTGGCCGCCCTATTGTAACCAGAATCACCCAACGTCCCAGTTCTTTGCATTTCCTCGGGACAATCAAACACATGGGTGCGAGTCGTTTAATTACTCCTTCGGGGATTAAGGGAGAGACCTTATCAGTAGACCTGGCCAAAACAATAGCCTTCTCCCATCTGACCGATCCCATCCTAATCTTTTCAAAATGGTTTTTTCCTCTTAGCAGGGGGCCCCTAGCTTCATTGATTTCCACGCTAACACCAACTAGGTTTGTTAGCATATCAAAAGCCGGTGACCGTCTCAGTTCGCGTCGGTCATGATCAATAACATTTTTCCCCCTGGGCAGCCGGTAACTCTCTTTCATGATTCCACCAACTGTTTCCTCCAGCACCGCAAAATGTCCACCGGGGGGTACCTCGTGGGCCATGTTAAAAACCTCATCCCCATAACTCTTTTGCACCACCCCCCACTCCTCATCTGCGGATGCTGTACTTGATTTCCCTTTCTTCCTTAGCACCTCCTCATCCGCACAATAGCTTGTCAAGGCTGTGTCAGAGAGAGCGGTCTCTGCCAAAACCATCAGCCCCTCGTCTCGCTCCTGCGTCTGCACAAATTCTTTCCTGGCTACTGCTACGTCCGTCCCAGCTCCCTCACTACCTCTTATCTCACTACACCCTGTCTCATACAAGGTTGGCAGGAATGTTTCAGCCAAATTCACCATCGCGGGCGGGGCCTCCATGCTGGCAGGCTGACCCGTCAATCTCACGACTGGGAACACGATTCCTCCGGCGATGTCATTACCGAGCAAGACTTCCACGTCTTTCATCGGTAATTCGGACCTCACCCCGATCGTGACTAGTCCAGAGACCAGGTTGCTCTGTAAATGTATCTGGTGCAAAGGGACTGACTCTGTCCCTTCCCCAACACCTTTGACCTCTACCTCCCCAGTCTGGGTCTCTGAGCTAAACTCTAATACACTCTTCAGTATTAGTGACTGACACGCTCCCGTGTCTCTCCAGATCCGCACTGGAACTGGTTTTAACCTCTTTTTCACTGACACCAGTCCGGCCGAGATAAACCTCTCGCGCCCTTCCTGGACTTTTTCAGACCTGTCCTTCCCTAGCGGTTCGCTTAACAGCTCAATACAGCCATTCAAAATTTCCGCTTTTCCTTTCCCCGTCTCCTTCCTTGGGGCAAAGCACCTGGACGCAAAGTGTCCGACTTTCCCACAATTATAACAGACGACTCCAGGAGACTTCCTACCAGACTGCTCCCGGTCTACCTTATCCTTTTCACTAGTCCCCGGCTTACTTTCTGACTTTTCCGGTGGACTCTCCCCGCCGTCCTGACTACCCTTCTGGTAGCCTTTACTCGGGGCAAACTTCATTTTATGCGTCAACGCATACTCATCCGCTAACTTAGCAGTTGCGGCTAACGTGGCTGCCTCTTTCTCATCGAGGTAGGGTCTCATACCCTCAGGGACACAACCTTTAAACTGCTCAATCAGAATCAGCTGCAGCAGTCTGTCATAATCCCCCTCTACCCCTTTCGAGGCGCACCAACGCTCACAATATGTTTGCATCTCACGAGCAAACTCCAAATACGTGCGGTCCCACCGCTTCCTCGCATTCCGGAACCTCTGCCGGTATGCCTCCGGGACCAACTCATAAATCCTGAGGATGGCCTCCTTCACCACCTCATACTTCTGGGCATCTTCCGCGGATAAGGCGGAGTAAGCTTGTTGGGCCTTCCCTTTCAGTACACACTGAAGTAAGACAACCCACTTATCCCTCGGCCATTCCTGACTTATAGCTACTTTTTCGAAGTGGAGAAAGTACCGATCCACATCGGTATCGTCAAATGGGGGAACCAGCCTAACCTCCTGGGTCGCCCGGAACCCTCCACCTTGGTTCGGCACGAGCCCCTGCTCGGCCCTTATCTTTAACTTCTCCAGCTCAAATTCCCTTTCCCTCTGTTTCTCCTCTCTCTCCAACTGTCTGTCCCTCTCTCTCTCTTCTCTCTCCAACTGTCTTTCTCTCTCTTGCCTTTCTACCTCTCTCTCTTTCTCCTGCCTTTCTAACTGCCGTACCCGGAACTCGTGCTCGAGTCTCAGTTTTTCAAGCTGTACCTGTACCGCGTCTCCAGCAGGTTTTTCAATAGACACCTCCCCCAGCTCACCTTGGGGAAACACACCTTTAGATACATAGTGCTCTACAATAGCTCTGTGTATCTCCTCTCTCCTCATTGTCGACTTCACCTTAGCAAGATTCACCCGTTTTGCCACAGCTATCAATTCCGATTTCCTGGCATCCTCTAATGCCTCCAAGGTCGGCGCCTTTATAAATTCCTCAACCTCCATTTCTGCTGTTTGTCTTTTCTTTCTTTCGGGAATTTTAACCCAATCAATTTACTCCGTCCCAAATTTAGCGTTCAAAATCGCGGACGAGAACCCCACTTATGTTACGTACCCCGTAACTGGGTTGCCAAACCAGCAGAAATGGATCACTCAGTTGGAGTCTGGAGTACTAGAACTAAGAAAGTTTTATTAAAGAAACAAGCAACACAGTAATCGAAAGGATAATAAATGCAACAATTCAACAATGATAACCACACATGTGCACAGAATTAAGATAACAGCATCAATCAAGCTCTATCGTTGTCTAGGGGTAAATGATCAATTTCAAAATGACTCAAAGGTCAGTCCAGTTTGTAGTTCAGTTCGCAGTAATCGTTGCCATGGCGATGGACAAGGTGGGGGGAGAGAGACAGAATGGGAACAACTGATCATTCAGCACAGCTTCACTCACAGACCAGCGGGATGGCTCACAAACAGCTTTTGGGCAGGTCCTTGGTGATGTCACCTGAGGTCACCGACTGTGACCCCTCCTCCAGATGCGGTCGATCCTCTGCAGTGAACCCGGCACCCAGGCAAGGGCGGACACACACCGGGTTCCCGCTGATCGTACCTTTCCACCCACTCGTGAGAAGCGTACCGCTTCCAGGGTCTCGTTACCTCGGGTGGCGTGTGTGTCTGTCTTAGCGAACCTGTCCCTTTTTATCCCCCTGCTGGGGTATCGCCTGTCCATCACTTCAAACAGTTCAGGGCTCAAAGGGGGGAGCCGCTCCAGACAGCTCTTCCTCCCACATCCCTTCATTACACATCTCCAGACGCTGCTCCATTGTTCCTTATCTCTCCTTCCCCTGAGGGCAGGTGGCAGACCAACTGCTGATGCCACTGATGCTAGCCCAGGCCAGCAAACATCTTAATTTTATGTGTATTCTCGTAACAATATGCATATAGCAGGGGAACCCTGT
Source organism: Mobula hypostoma (assembly GCF_963921235.1). Taxonomy (NCBI): domain Eukaryota; kingdom Metazoa; phylum Chordata; class Chondrichthyes; order Myliobatiformes; family Myliobatidae; genus Mobula; species Mobula hypostoma. The sequence continues at coordinate 14,571,839 of NC_086115.1, read as the reverse complement.
GCATATCAAAATCAAAACTCAGTAAACTCGAAACAGGATGCATGAGGAACCTGCATTCAAAAAACAAGTGACGTGAGAACCACAAGGAAAACTTAACGACCAAAGCAGTCACTTAGCAAGTTCGAGTTAAACCAAATCAATGATGTTGGCGTGCGTAGGAGCACTGAGTCCTGACGCCCTCCACAACCCTGTGCTGGTCAGAAGAGTTCATGACACCATCATTCTCTACATAAAATTTCCCCCCTCACATTGGCTTTAAACTCCTCCACTGAACCTTGAAAACTTATGGGCGATAAATTGTAAGGGCCATGGTGTGTTAGACTGGGAGATCTAAAGTCCATGGCTTCTGTTCCGTTGTTCCATTTAGTCACAGCAATCTTCTCGTTTTTTTCACAGGCATGGCCACATACACCGATAAACTCTTCAAATTCCGAAACGGGAGGTGGGAAGACCTGCTGAGTGATGACATAAACGTCCGCCGACAGGTGGCCAATCACTTCGCTGGGCGATCAGTGGCATGTGTGGATCGGAAGGTAAAAGGGTCAACGTAGTCTTGTGTCAGATCCCAGTTTGCAGTTTGCCCTCACGCAAGGTGTGCTGAGGAGCAGAGAAACAGTGAATGGATTTATCCGACCTTAGGCGCCACAGTGGCACGGCAGTTAGCGTAACCTATTACAGCACCAGCAGCTCCAGTTCAATTCCCACCGCTGTCTGTAAGGAGTTCTTATGTTCTCCCCAAGATTGTGTGGGTTTTTTTCTGGGTGCTCTGGTTACCTCGGACATTCCAAAGGTGTACTCGATATAGGGGTTAGAGTAAGTAAGTTGTGGGCATGCTGCATTACGTCAGAAACATGGCAACACTTGCAGGCCATCCTCGAACTGTGCCAGTCATTGATGCAAATGACGCACTTCACTCTACGTTTCGATGTACGTGTGACAAATAAAGCTAATCCTAATCTTAAAAGTCAACTCTGCACTTACATAGCACCATTAATGAAGTAATACTTCACAAGATGCACCAATTACACCAATCCAAGAGGGAGATATTACCCAAGATGACCGAATGGATTTTAAGGCATTAAAGGAGGAAGGAGAGGGCGAGAGACATAGATAGATGATGCCAATTAAAACTGATCTCATCTGCCTGCATTGGTTTGTATCCCTCAATTTCATAAGACATAGGAACAGAATGAGGCCATTCAGCCCATTGGGTCTGCTTCACCATGTCTGATTTATTTTCCCTCCCAATCCCATTCTCCTGCCTTCTCCCTGTAACCTTTGACATCCTTACTGCTCAAGAAACAATCAATCTCTGCTTTAAATATACCCAATGACATGGCCTCGACAGCCATCCATGGCAATGTATTGCACAGATTAACTACCTTCTGACTAAAGAAATTCTGTCTCATCTCTTTTCTAAAGGGACATCCTTCAATTCTGAGACTGTGCCCTCTGGTCCTAGACTCCCCCGTTATAGGAAGTATCCTTTCCCCATTCACTCTATCTAGGTTTTTCAATATTCAATAGGTTTCAGTTAAATCTCCCTTCATTCTTCCAACCTCCAGCGAGTACAAGCCCAGAGCCATCAAACACACCTCATCCATTAACCCTTTCATTCCCAGGATCTTTCCCTGCCTTTTCGTCTGCCTGTCTAAACGTCTTTTAAATGTTGCTATGTCCCTTAGCTGCTTCAGTCATTATCAGGTCAGTGCTTTGGAATTCTGGAAGATGACAACCCATGCATCCATTATCTGCATAACTGCTGGCTTCAGAACCCAAGATGACTCTCTGGCCCTGGAGAATTATAACTTAGTATACCAATAATTCTCAGAGTGTAGCTTTTCACTGATTCTAATTTCTTTGAGCTCCTCATTCACTCCAGACCCATTCACCTTAATATTCCAGGTTTCCTGGCCTTCCTCCACGTGAACAAACACAATGACTTGCTTGTGGTAATTAATTCCCCCTCGGGTTAAGTGCAAAGGAAAAACCAAGTGAGAACTTCCACACTCCATCTTCTTGTTCTGGCTTCTGCCCCCTTTCTTTCTCGTCCTGATGACGGATCTCTGTAGATGCTGCCTGGCCTGCTGAGTTCCTCCAGCATTTTGTGTGTGTTGCTCTGGATTTCCAGCATCTGCAGAATCTCTTGTGTTTCTGAATCTGAATCTGCAAGGGCATGATGAAGTTCAAGTTCAAATTCATTTTAATGTCATTCACCCATACACATGTATACCACCAAACAAAACCTCACTCCTGTGGACCAGCACATTACCTGTAACACATACACGTAACAGTACTAGCACAGCACATATACATATAACAGTTCTAGCACAGTAAATATAACTCATACACATAACAGTACCAGCACAGTACATATAACTCATGTACGTAACACATAAAATGATATTGCCACAAATAATAAGGTGCATAAAGTCATGGAAAAGTACAGTACAGATACAGACTATTTGGCCCATCTAATCCATGCCAAACTATTTAAATTGTCTTCTCCTATCGACCTGTACTGGGACCATAGCCCTCCATACTTCTACCATCCATGTACCTATCCAAACTTCTCTTAAACATTGAAATCAAGCTCACATGCACCTCTTGTGCTGGCAGCTCATTCCACACTCTTACAACCCTCTGAGGGGGATAATGGATGTTCTAGAGAGATGGTGAAGATGCCTGTTAGAACCTCAGTTAACTGGGCTATACAGTCCCTCATCATCCGACCGGTTACATTATCAGGTCTGCAGCTTCACGTGGGTTGACCCTGGCTAGGGTCTTCCTCACATTAGTTGCATCCTACTCGTTAGGGAAGAAGTGGGGCGGGGGGAGGCTTTCCTTGCCAGCACATCGTTCCATTGATCAAATTGACCATAAAAGACATTCAGCCTATCAGGAAGAGAAGCATCACTGTTGTTGACGTGCAGGGTGGGCTTGCAGTCCATTATGGTCTGAATGCCCAGTTTCATGCACCTCTTGTCTCTCATGTCACAGAAATGGCTGTACATTCCTTGTGAAAATCCTTCCAGTAAAATGGCAGTGCAGTGTTACACAGCAACTTCTAAAAGATCAAACTTTTAAAAGTACTTCTCACGATCGCCAAAAGCCGCTGGACATTAACATCTTAAAGTACTAAAGGTCAATCCCACCAGTGATTTGCTGTTTGGTGGAGAAACAGAAGGAACTGGACTTGGTGTGGACCGTGTTGCTGCCTGCGTCAGAGGACATCGGAGTCGGTGCACGAAGGCGGCGTGCAGTGTATCAGCAGGTGATTGTCTGAGCTACTTTTCTCGTGGTCACAAGACCCTGGTGAACATTGGTATTGTGGAATGCTGCAAGCTGGGTTCACTGCTTTATTTACAGGACCAATGGCAAGGAGTCTTGCCATCGTAGTGAGAACTAGGCCACAAGCCGGGATGTCACCTGTTTTCAGCCATCCAGGAAAGAGGAGTCAGAGTCAGTGCCAGAGGCGGTGTGGCGTGGCATCCATGCTAGTGGCATTGGAAGATCAGCTGTATTGTGTTCAACCACAGACTGCTACAACATTAACAGAGTCAGGAACTTGGACTATATTTTTTTTGTTACTGTATTTTACTGCTATCTTATATGTGCTGTATGTGCCTTGTGCCATGTATGACTGTTGGTATTATGTTTTGCACCTTGGCCCTGGAGTAATTCTGTTTCATTTGGCTGTATTCATGAGTATTTGTGTGTGGTTGAGTGATTATTAAATTTGAATTTGAGAATAATTCAGATTTGGCTTCTTGATGGTGCGGTAAAGTGCATCTCTCGCTGACCTAGGAGCTGTCTTAACCCCTGATCTGAAAACAAGCATCCTGATCTCTCAGCTGTACTGGGACCTCAGCAATCAGACAGGGCTTCTGATTTGCCATGACGGAGAAGTCTTTAATAATGCTGATGCCCTGAATACATTTCTTTATATAGCCAGTTACAGATCCTGCATATTCATCGATGTTAACATGATGGGAGATAAAAAATTCATCTTTAGTGTTTGAGGGGTCCGTTCGAGAGTCTGATAAGGAGACACAAGAGGAGAAAAATACAGTCTGCTGGCACAATTCACCAGGTCAAGCAGCAGCAGTGGGGGCAAAAGTCAACATTTCAGATCGAGACCCCACATTGTTGAGCGCAGTCCTGGCATAATGAACACCAATGCCCTGGAATGGGGAAACCTTTAAACGTGGTGGACACAACTCAGTCCATCACAGTTGAAGACATCCCCACTACTGAACACATCTACAAGGAGCACTGTCGCAGGAAAGCAGCATCCTCAAGGACCCCCACCATCCAGGCTAGGCTCTCTTCTCACTGTTCCCATCAGGAAGGAGGTACAGGAGCCTCAGGACTCATATCTTCAGGTCCAGGAACAGTTACTGCCCCTCAACCATTGGACTCCTGAGCCAGAGTGGATAACTTCAGTCACCACAACACTGATGAGAAAATCCGAAGAAGCTGGAAATCCAAGCAATACACACAAAATGCTGGAAGAACTCAGCAGGCCAGGCAGCATCTATGGAAAGGAGTAAACAGTTGACGTTTCGGGCTGAGACCCTTCATCAAGAACCGAGTCTCTGCCCAAAATGTCGACTGTTTACTCCTTTCCACAGATGCTGCCTGGCTTGCTGAGTTAGTCAAGCAAACAACTCACTTTCATGGACTCTACGACTCATGTTCTCAATATTTATTTATTATTACTGTTATTTTTATTATTGTATACGTGCAATATGTGTGGGCACGTGGCCAAGTGGTTAAGGCATTCAACTAGCGATCTGAAGGTTGCTAGTTCGACCCCCAGCCGAGGCAGCATGTTGTGTCCTTGAGCAAGGCACTTAACCACACAGTGCTCTGCGACGACACTGGTGCCAAGCTGGATCAGCCCTAGTGCCCTTCCCTTGGACAACATTGGTGTCGTGGAGAGGGGAGATTTGCAGCATGGGCAACTGCTGGTCTTCCATACAACCTTGTCCAGGCCTGCACCCCGGAGAGTGAAGACTTTCCAGGCGCAGATCCATGGTCTTGCAAGACTAACGGATGCCTTTATATGTGCAATCTGTTATCAAATTTGCATTGGTTGTTTGCCTATCTTTGTTTTTGTGGAGTTTTTCATTGATTCTAATGTGTTTCTTTGTATTTATTTGGGAATGCCCGCAGGAAAATGAACCTCAGGGTGACATACATGTAGTTTGATGTTACTTTGGAGAAATCTTACTGAAGTACCCTCTTGTAACAAGAATGTCACTGTGGTATGACAAGGCATGATTGCTTCACATCTTTTCTGAACATTAATTTTTGCAATGGACAGTGGGATATTCTGCGCGTTAAGTGCTCCCATTGGATTTTGTAGCCCCTTTTAAAAGCTGTTAATGTGGTGATTAACATCGCACTTCAGACTGTTATTGTAATGACATAGAGTTTCATTATGATGCAAATTGATAATGCCCCTGTAATTAGTATTAATGAAAATATAAAGAGATACTCCTTATCGCATTGTTAATGCAGTGTGAATAAAGATGTATAATAGAAATAGATCAGAGAATCGGTTAGAGCGGGGGCTTTCTGTCTGGAGTACTACACACAGTCTGGATCTTCCCCTTAAGGAGGGATATATTTGCATTGAAGTCAGTTCAGAGAAAGTTAATTCATTGGGAGTTTTATAAAATTTATAACATCAAACAGTACAACACAGGACAGACCCTTCAGGCATTGAGGTCTGTGCCAAAGATGATGCCAACTTAAATGAATCCCTTCTGCCTGCCACAAACAAGAGAAAATCTGCAGAAGCTGGAAATCAAAGCGATGCACACAAATTGCTGGAGGAATTCATCAGGCCAGACAGTTCCTCCAGCAATTTGTGTGTGTAACCCTTCTGCCTGCACAAGGCACCTATCTCTCCATTCCCTAAACGCAAGAGATTCTGCAAATGCTGGAAATCCAGAGTAACGCACACAAAATGCTGGAGGAACTCAGTAGATCAGGGCGTGATGAAGAGTTTCAACCCGAAACATCGTCTGTTTATTCCCCTCCATAGATGCTGCATGACCTGCTGAGTTTCTCTATTCCCTACATATTTAAGTGTCTATCTAAAAGCCCCATAAAAAACATTTTCAAATCTGCTTCTCCCAGCACTTCCAGTCGCCCATTCCAGACACCCACCGTACTCCGTGTAAAATAAACTTGCTCCGCATATCTCTTTAAAACTTCCCCCTTCTGGAGATAGCAGGGTGGAGAGATGTCTCTACCAAAGGGGGTGGAAGGTGCTCCTCCCCTCCACTAGCCCGCAGGTCACCCTTGGGCAAGGTGTGGCACCTGCTTACCAAACACCACTCCCCACCCCACCGATCAGGGTCACGTGAAGCCATGGGAGCAGCTGATGCACATCACAAATCCTGAGACCAGGCAGACAACCTCTGAAGAGTATTGATAATGGCTAGGGTCACCTGTCTCGTAACGACACTGCCCTGAAGAAGGCAATGGCAAAACACCTCTAGAAAAATTTGCCAAGAACAATCATGGTCATGGAAATACCATGATCACTGATATCATACCACATGGCACATAATGAACAAATTTTCCATCTTGTCAGGGAGCACCTATGAAAATGAATAATCAGTTGCCATTTCGGGGTCAGACCCTATGAAAGGACTCAGCCCAAAACGCCAACTATTTACCCTTTTCCAGTGATGCAGCCTGGCCTGCTGAGTTCCTCCAGCACCTGCAGATTGTCTCCTGTTTGTTAAACGTCTCACCTTAAATCCATCTCCTCCAGTATTTGACATTTCAACCCTGGGAAAAAGATTTTGGCTGTCTACTCTATCTACACGGTAGGCTTATTCAGAAAGTCAGAAGGCATGGGATCCAGGGAAGTTTGGCCAGGTGGATTCAGAATTGGCTTGCCTGCAGAAGGCAGAGGGTCGTCATGGAGGGAGTACATTCAGATTGGAGGGTTGTGACTAGTGGTGTCCCACAAGGATCTGTTCTGGGATCTCTACTTTTCGTGATTTTTATTAACAACCTGGATGTGGGGGTAGAAGGGTGGGTTGGCAAGTTTGCAGACGACACAAAGGTTGGTGATGTTGTAGATACTGTAGAGAATTGTCAAAGATTGCAGAGAGACATTGATAGGATGCAGAAGTGGGCTGAGAAGTGGCAGATGGAGTTCAACCCGGAGAAGTGTGAGGTGGTACACTTTGGAAGGACGAACTCCAAGGCAGAGTACAAAGTAAATGGCAGGATACTTGGTAGTGTGGAGGAAGCAGAGGGATCTCGGGGTACATGTCCACAGATCCCTGAAAGTTGCCTCACAGGTGGATAGGGTAATTAAGAAAGCTTATGGGGTGTTAGCCTTCATAAGTCGAGGGATAGAGTTTAAGAGTCACGACGTAATGATGCAGCTCTATAAAACTCTAGTTAGGCCACACTTGGAGTACTGTGTCCAGTTCTGGTCACCTCACTATAGGAAGGATGTGGAAGCATTGGAAAGGGCACAGAGGAGATTTACCAGGATGCTGCCTGGTTTAGAGAGTATGCATTATGATCAGAGATTAAGGGAGCTAGGGCTTTACTCTTTGGAGAGAAGGAGGATGAGAGGAGACATGATAGAGGCGTACAAGATAATAAGAGGAATAGATAGAGTGGGTAGCCAGCGCCTCTTCCCCAGGGCACCACTGCTCAATACAAGAGGACATGGCTTTAAGGTAAGGGGTGGGAAGTTCAAGGGGGATATTAGAGGAAATTTTTTACTCAGAAGTGGTTGGTGTGTGGAATGCACTGCCTGAGTCAGTGGTGGAGGCAGATACACTAGTGAAGTTTGAGAGATTACTAGGCAGGTATATGGAGGAATTTAAGGTGGGGGCTTATATGGGAGGCAGGGTCTGAGGGTCGGCACAACATTGTGGGCCAAAGGGCCTGTACTGTGCTGTACTACTCTATGTTCTATGTTCTATGTACACCTCTCTTAATTTTGTGAACTTCTATAAGATCTTTCCTCGGCCTCCCAACCCAGAGAAAATGGTCCAATTGTCCAATCTCTCCTCATAGCTCAGCTCATACCGTTTTATCCTAGTGAACCTCTTCTGTACCCTTTCCAAAGTCTTCATATCCTTCCTATAATGCAGTGACCAGAGCTAACTAAACTTAAATAGAGCTGCAATATGGTTGGGATGAATTATAAAGTTTAAAAAAGCACAGAGATTTGGAGAGGAATTGAGAAGATAGCTGTAGAGAGGATGTTTCCCCTTGCACAGGGAAATCTAGAACTGAGAGAATTGTTTTAGAACAGAGGTCTGCCCGCTGCAGATGGTGCTAAGGAAGGATTTCATCTCTCAGAGAGTGGTGAGTCTTTGCAGTTCAAAGAATCCCAAACTAAATATTGGCGATCAGCTTTATTCATCACATGTACATCGGAACATCAAAACACGTATTGAAATGCATGAACTGTGTCAGTCTGAAGTTGTGCCAGGGGTAACATGCACAAAATGCTGGAGGAACTCAGCAGGCCAGGCAATATTTATGGAAAAGAGTTGTTCTGGAATGAAAAGGCTCATTCCAGAACAACTGAGATATCCTCTGCCTTCAAAGAAAGGTATTTCCCTTCCTCCACCATCAACGCTGCCCTTATCTGCATCTCTTTTATTTTGCACACATCTGCCCTGACCCCCATCCTCCCACTGCCACACCAGGGATAGGGTTCCTCTTGTCTTCACCTACCACCCCACAAGCCTCTGCATCCAACACATAATTCTCTGGAACTTCTGTCATCTATAACAGGATTCCACCACCAAGTACAATTCTGCCCCCTCCCCCTCACTTTCCACTTTCCAAAGGGATCGGTCCCTACGCAACTCCCTTGCCCACTTGACCCTCCTGGCACTTATCCTTGCAAGCGAAGCAAGTGCCAAACCTGCCCCAACATCTCCTCCTCACTACCATTCAGGGCCCCAAACAGTCCTTCCAGGTGAGGCGATGCTTCACCTGTGAGTCTGTCAGGGTCAGCTACAGTTTCTGGTGCTCCCGGTGTGGCTTCCTGTAGATCAGTGAGATCGGACGTAGATTGGGAGGCCGCTTCGTTGAGCACCTTCGCTCTGTCCACCACAAAAAGTGAGACTTCGAGGTGGCCATCCATTGCAATTCCACTTCCCATTCCCATTCCGACATGTCAGTCCTGGGATCCTCTACTGTCAGGATGAGGTCACACTCAGTTTGGAGGAGCAACACCTTATATTCTGTCTAGGTAGTCTCCAACCTGATGGCATGAACATCGATTTCTCAAACTTCTGGTAATTGCCCACCCCCTCCTCTCATTCACCATTAGGTCACCATTCCTGTTTCCCTCTCACACCTTCCTACCTGTACAGCTTCCCCCTCTTCCATGGCCGCCTGTCCTCTCCTATCAGATTTCCCCTTCTCCAGCCCTCCATCTCTTTCACTAACCAACTTCCCAGCTCTTTACTTCACCTCTCCCTCTCTCCCAGTTTCACCTATCACCCGCCACTTGTACTTCTTCCTCCCCTTCCCCCACCTTCTTACCCTGCTTCTCGCCTTCCTTTCCAGTCCTGCTGAAGGGTCTGGGCACCAAATAGCGACTGTTTACTCTTTTCCACAGATGCTGCCTGACCTGCTGAGTTCTTCCAGCATTTTGTGTGTGTCACTTTGGATTTCCAGCATCAGCAGATTTTCTCGTGTTTGAAGCCCACAAGTGTTCCCATGTTTCTGGCACCAACACAGCATGCTCACAACTTACTAACTCTAACCTGTACATCTATGGAATGTGGGAGGAAATTGGAGCACCCGCACAGTGATGAGGAGAACATGCAAACTTGTCATAGGCAGCAACGGGAATTGAACCCAGGCCATTGGCTCTGTAAAGAGTTATGTTAACTGCTGTGCTACCGGGCCACCCTACCTCTCCAACTTCTGATAGTAGTGAGGTAGTTGTGATTTTTGAATGGTGGCAGTAAGTGTTTACACAGCAATAAAATACTGAGCAGGTTGCCAGTTGTTTGCGAGCTAGGTGTCGGACGAGGCACTGGAGATAAAAGAGTAACACAGGAAATTCTGCAAATGCTGGAGGTCAGCAGACCAGGCAGGGTTTTGGGCCGGGACCCTTCACCAGGACCCGAAAGGAAGGGGGCAGAAGCCAGATTAAGAAGGTCAAGCCTGGTGGCTTGGTGGGGGAAGGGGAGATGAAGCACGAAGGAGGGTTAGGTGAAAGATGTAAAGGGCTGAAGAAGAAGGAATCTGATAGGAGAGGACAGTGAACCATGGAAGAACGGGAAGGAGGAGGGAACCAGAGGGATTGTGATGGCCAGGTGAGGAGGAGTGAGAGTGGAACCAGAATGGAGAATGAACAAAGAGAGAAAGCAGGAGGGGAAGGAAATTACTGGAAGTTAGTGAAGTTGATGTTCATACCACCAGAAGTTTACTTCACTCTCCTCACCACCCCACCCCTCACCCACTTCCCTCCTCACCTGGCCTCACCTGTCCCCTCCAGCCTGTACTAATGCCACAAAATAACAAATTTCACAACCTATGTCAGTGAGAATAAACCTGAATCTGATTCTGAACCAATTCACACTGAACAGGATCCCACATGGTGTAGTTTGATAATAACGTGATGACTTGCTTGTGCTTAAAGCTGTTGACTGGGGGAGAAGTATTAACCGGGACACTATGGAGAAGTCTCCTACTCTTCTCAGTCACAAAGGATCTCTCACACCTTCCTGCTAGGTTCTTCACTTCAGGTTGATACTGACAGTATAGCGCTCCCCCTGAACACACACCGACAGCGGACAGTGTGCAGTTAATGAAGGGTCTGCACCTGAAATGTCGACTGTCCATTTCCTTCCATAGATGCTGTATAACCCTTTTGAGTTCCTCCGGTGCCTTATGTGTTGCTTCAGATCCCAGTATCTGAATTCTCTCATGTCTCCACAATGCCTGACTACATTTTGAGTTCTGAACGTGTTCCCTGGCTTCAAGTGAAAATGAACTCAATGTTAAACACGAGAGGTGCTGAAGTTGCTGGAAATCTCCAGCAACTCAGAAGGTAAGGCAGCATCTACGGAGAGGAATAAACAGCTGACATTTTGGACCAAGACCCTTCATCAGGACTGAGTTAAATGTGCCCCTTTAACCATTATGACCGCAGGACCATAACAATGTTACTGGTCCAGTTGTCAGAGTTCAGGTTTACGTAATTGGTAAGTAGTTTATTATTGATATTTGTACTTGTTTGTGTCTTGATTTACTGCTGTTGTTGCTGTTTGTGTTGTTCTGCTGAATATTGTGGGCATGCTGTGTTGGTGCCAGAACTGGCCCTTCTGGCCCACCAAATCGCGCCTCCCAGCAACCCACTGATTTAACCCTAACCTCATCACAGGAAAATTTACAATGACCATTTAATCTATTTATCCAGTACGTCTTTGGACTGTGGGAGGAAACGGGAAGAACACCTGAAGTTTCTTACATAAGAACACTGGAATTGAACTCTGAACTCGATGCTCCAAGCTGTAATAGATACCAAGCTCCAAGCTACAATACCGCAGTGCCCCGTGTGTGGCGATTGTCCACAGCACATTCTCGTTGTTTGTTTCGAAGTGCACGCGATAAATAAATCTGAATCCAGACAGATCATTCAATACATATGTAAATTGAGGTGGTACAAAAAGGGAAACTGCAACAGAATGCAGAATATAGTTTTACATTTACAGAGAGAGTGCGGTGCAGGCACAGGTAAACCATAAGATGCAAGGGACGCAACGAGATAGACTAGGAGATGAAGAGTTCACCTTTTGGCGTATGAGAACATTTTCCAAGAGTCTGATAACAGTGGGATAGAAGCTGTCCTTGACCCTGGTGGTACATGTTCTTAAGCTTCTGACGAACGGGAGGGCGGTGGGTGGGAGAAGGGAGAATGATCAGTGTGGGTAAAGTTTTTGATTGTGTTCGCTGCCTTTCCGAGGCAGCAAGAGGTGTAGGCAGAGTCACAGTCAAATTCAATCAATTATTCATGTACAGATATGTGACTATATACTATCATCAAATTCATTTTATTGCCAGCATTTATTGGAAACTAAAGAAATAGAACTGATTAAAACCTATACATGGATAAAAGCTGACAAACAGCCAATGTGCAAAATAAGACAAATTGTGCAAAAAAATAGTACTGAGAACATGCTTTGTAGAATCCTTGAAAGTGAGTCTGTAGGTTGTGGAATCAGTTCAGAGTTGTGGCTCCACACAAATTCAGGAGCCTGATGGTTGTAGGGTGATAAATGTCCTTGAACCTAACGGTGTGGGACCTAAGACCCCTGTAGCTCCTGTCCAATGGTAGTAACAAGAAGAGAGCATGGCCTGGCAGTAGGGGTCCTTGATCATAGATGCTGTTTTGATATGGGACCACTCCTTGTAAATGTGCTCTATGGTGGGGAGGGTTTTGCCTGTGATAGACTTGGCTGTATTCACCACTTGCTCTAGGCTTTTCCAGTCCAGGGTGTTGGGGTTTCATACAAGACTGTGATGCAACCAGTCAATGTACTCTCCATTCTGCATCTATAGGAGTTTGTAAAAGGATTAGGTGGCATGCCGAACCTAAGCAGACACTTTGGAAAGTGGAAGTGCCGTCTTTGTGATGGCACTTGCGTGTGGTCATTGGAGAGGAGGTTCGCTGATCGACTGAGCTGTGACCACAGCTCTTTGCAACTTCTTGCAAGTTTTTGGCAGAGCCGTTTCTGTACCAAGCTGTGATGCATCTGGATAGAATACTTTCTCTGACCCATCTGTAAAAGAAGGTAAAAATCATTGGGGACATGACCACAGCACCATAGCCAATAAATTACTCATCCAGCTATAGGAGTTGTGGATCATGTAACCTTAGACTGAGTTAAAACCCTCCACAACTGCTGGGGTTTTTACATTTTAAGGGTTAGATAAATCTGGAATTAATGAGCAACAATGAAAATACTCCTACCTGACTGTGTGAATATCAATTCCTCTCTCTTACAGGAATTCCTCCCCCCTTGCCTTCTCTGTTTTATCATTCCCTATTCTGGCTCCCTTCTTACCCCTTCTCCTCCCCACACCTGCCTCTCTCTGGTATATCTCCTTCTTCCCTTTCTCCCAGAGTCCACTCTCCTCTTCTGTCAGATTCCTTCTTCTTCAGCCCTTTACCTTTTCCACCTAACACTTCCCAACTTCTCACTTCATACGCCCTCCCCCACCGATAGGGATAGACATCTCCTAGTCTATCTACCTTCCTTCGCATTACCTTCCAGCTTGTACTCCTTTCCCCCTCCCTTCACATTCTTATTCTGGCTTCTTCCTCCTTTCTTTCCAGTCCTGATGAAGGGACTAGGCCCGAGGAATTTGCCTGATGGTACTAGGCCCGAGGGATTTAAGGTGTGGGGTTATATGGGAGGCAGGGTTTGAGGGTTGGCACAACATAGTGGGCCGAAGGGCCTGTATTGTGCTGTACTATTTTATGTTCTATGAACCATCAACTCTTTTTATTGCTTTCCACTGGTGCTGCCTGACCTGCTGAGTTTCTCCAACATTTTGTGTGTAATGCCCTGAATTTCCAGCTTCTGCAAAATCTCCATTGTTAATGAAACTACTGGATTGGGGTTAAAAATCCATCAGGTTCATTGATATCCATCAGGGTAGGGAATCTGATGGCCTAGCCTGGTCTCGATTGTTCGTGGGTTGACTCTTAACTGCCCCCCCCCACCCCCCAGGACAGGGGCAATCGGGAACGGACAGTAAATGCTGGTGTTATCTGTGATGTCCACACCCTGTGATCCGACAGCTCTGTAGGATGACAGCTTGACAACTATCACCTGATGAACAAAAATTAATCTCCCTCATTAATCCCACAAGAGAATTAAATGGGAAAGTTCAGAACCAAAAGACATAATTCATCGGCACCAGCCCGTCATCGAGGATATGCACTCCGAAGGATATCCTGGGAATAATCTTCCAATCTTCTGCAGAGATAAGGCAGCAAGCATCATTTATCAATGAAGCTGTCAGCATAAAAATGGAATTGATGCACAAGAGTGCTTGAAAAATGATCATAAATAACCATGATCTGGTAACAGATGGAGATGTGCCCATCTCTGCAATCACTCTCTATTCAGAATCAGGATCCTTCATACAAACTGACGAAAGCTGCAAACTCAGCCAGCTCTGCCATGGGCTAGTGTCGAGGACACCTTCAAAAGGCGATGCCTCAGAAAGGAGGCATCCATCACTAAGAACCCCCATCATCCAGAAAATACCTTCTTCTCATTGCTACCGACAAAGTGGAGGTACAGGAGCCTAAAGACGCACACTCTGTTTAAGGAACAGCTTCTTCCCCAGTGCCTTCAGATTTTTAAATGGACAATGAACCCATGTACACTACCTCGCTATTTTGTTTTCCTTTGGTTTTTTTGCACTCTTTTTGCACAACTAATTTAATTTAATTAGAAACCAGAGAAAAACTGCAGCACAGAAACAGGCCTTTTGGCCCTTCTTGGCTGTGCTGAACCATTTTCTGCCTAGTCCCACTGACCTGCACATGGACCATATCCCTCCATACACCTCCCATCCATGTATCTGTCCAATTTATTCTTAAATGTTAAAAAAGAACCCGCATTTACCACCTCGTCTGGCAGCTCATTCCATACTCCCACCACTCTCTGTGTGAAGAAGCCCCCCCCTAATGTTCCCTTTAAACTTTTCCCACCTCACCCTTAACCCATGTCCTCTGGTTTTTTTCTCCCCTTGCCTCAGTGGAAAAAGCCTGCTTGCATTCACTCTATCTATACCCATCATAATTTTATATACCTCTATCAAATCTCCCCTCATTCTTCTACGCTCCAGGGAACAAAGACCTAACCTATTCAACCTTTCTCTGTAACTGAGTTTCTCAAGTCCCGGCAACATCCTTGTAAACCTTCTCTGCACTCTTTCAACCTTATTTATATCCTTCCTGTAATTTGGTGAGCAAAACTGAACACAATACTCCAGATTCGGCCTCACTAATGCCTTATATAACCTCATCATAACATTCCAGCTCTTATACTCAATACTTTAATTAATAAAGGCCAATGTACCAAAAGCTCTCTTTACGATCCTATCTACCTGTGACGCCACTTTTAGGGAATTTTGTATCTGTATTCCCAGATCCCTCTGTTCTACTGCACTCTTCAGTGCCTTACCATTTACCCTGTATGTTCTACCTTGGTTTGTCCTTCCAAAGTGCAATACCTCACACTTGTCTGTATTAAACTCCATCTGCCATTTTTCAGCCCATTTTTCCAGCTGGTCCAAGTCCCTCTGCAGGCTCTGAAAACCTTTCTCACTGTCCACTATTTATTGGTTGATCTATAACACAACCTCACTAATGTGGCCATACCTTTCCTGTTTCTCAGCTCCACCCATAAAGACTCAGTAGACAAGCCCTCTAATCTGTCCTGCCTGAGCACTGCTGTAACATTTTCCTTGACAAGCAATGCTACCTCCCCCCCCACCACCTTTCATTCCTCTGCCTCGATCACATCTGAAACATCGGAACCCTGAAATATTAAGCTGCCAGTCCTGCCCCTCCTGTAGCCAAGTTTCACTAATTGCTATAATTCCACGTGTCAATCCCCGCCCTCAACTCATCCGCCTTCCCTGCAATACTCCTAGCATTGAAATATATACACAGAATATTTTTACCACCACTCACAACCTTTCTATTTTGTGGCTTTGCTTGAACTTTTAACATCATTTATTTTCACCCCAGCCACACTGTCAGCTCTGGCACTCTGGTTCCCATCCCCCTGCAAATCTAGTTTAAAGCCTCCCCAATAGCACTAACAAACCTCCCTGAAAGGATATTGGTCCCCTTGTAGTTCAAGTGTAACCTGTCTCTCTTGTACAGGTCCCACCTGCCCCAGAAGAGGTCCCAATGATCCTGAAATCTGGAACCCTGCCCCCTACACCAGTTCCTCAGCCACTTGTTCATCCTCCAGAGCATCCTATTCCTACCCTCACTGGCATGTACCACAGGTAGCAATCCTGAGATTACCACCCTTGAGGTCCTGCTTTTCAACTTCCTACCAAGCTCTCTATACTCACTCTCCAGGACCTCCTCACTCTTCCTTGCTATGTCATTGGTACCGATGTGCACCACAACATCTGGCTGATCACCCTCCCACTTCAGAATGTCATGCAATCGATCAGAGACATCCTTGACCCTGGCACCCGGGAGGCAACAAACCAAACAACAGGAATTCTGCAGATGCTGGAAATTCAAGCAACATACATCAAAGTTGCTGGTGAACGCAGCAGGCCAGGCAGCATCTATAGGAAGAAGCGCAGTCGACGTTTCAGGCCGAGACCCTTCGTCTCGGCCTGAAACGTCGACTGCGCTTCTTCCTATAGATGCTGCCTGGCCTGCTGCGTTCACCAGCAACTTTGATGTATGAGGCAACAAACCATCCTGGATTCTCTGTCACGACCACAGAGCCTCCTATCTGCACCTCTAACTATCGAATCCCCTATCACTACCGTTCTCCTCTTTCTCCCCCCTCCCTTCTGCACTGCAGAGCCAGACCCAGTGCCAGAGATCCGGCTACTGCAGCTTGTCCCAGGTAAGTCATCCCCCTGAACAGTATCCAATGCGGTATATTTGTTGTTGAGGGAAATGGCCACAGGGGAACCTTGCTCTGCCTGCCCTTTCCTCTTCCCTCGCCTGACAGTGACCCAATTTCCTGTCCTCTGCTCCTTTGGTGTAACTACCTCCCTGTAGCTACTATCTATAATCTCCTCATTCTCCCGAATGATCCGGAGGTCATCCAGCTCCTGCTGCGGTTCCCTAACACGGTTTGTGAGGAGCTGCAGCTGGATGCACTTCTTGCAGGTGTCGTTGTCAGGGAGACTGGAATTAGGTATCTAAATTGATATTTAGATATTTAATTTATATATTTCTTATTGTAAATTACTTTTTATTATGCGTTGCAATAAACTGTTTCTGTAAAGTGATACATTTCACAATTTATGCCAGTGATATTAAACCTGATTGTGATTCTACTAAATGGTTAATCTGTTGGTAAAGGATGTGGACCGCATGGCAGTGTGTCTTCAGT
The DNA here is from genome assembly GCF_963921235.1 of Mobula hypostoma. NCBI lineage: Eukaryota > Metazoa > Chordata > Chondrichthyes > Myliobatiformes > Myliobatidae > Mobula > Mobula hypostoma. Next base: position 14,554,701 of record NC_086115.1, on the reverse strand, counting down.
GTGATGCTACAGCAATTAATGCTCTCGTGTGTTGTCCGTGTGACTGAGAAGGCAGCACCTCAGTCTGGATCACACAGTGATCCCAATGAGATTCAGAGTTATATTCTAATTCATTTATTTATCACATGTACACATGCAGTGAAATGCATTAACAACCAACACAACCTAACAATGTGCCCAAACCCTCATCATTTTATACAGTACATCTCTGTAAATTCATCTCTATAAAGTCATCTCAACAGTCTCCTATTTGTAGTGCTTCACAGTGCCAGGCATAAGAGTGAGGTTCAGTTCCCGCTGTGGTCTGTAAAAAGTTTGTATGTTTTTCCCGTGACTATGTGGGTTTCCTCCGGGTGCTCTGGTTTCCTCCCACATTCCAAAGACATTCGCGTTGGGGTTAGCACGATGTGAGCATGCTATTTTGGCTCTACCAGTATGACAACAATTGGGGTACTTCCAGTGCTTTCTTGATGAAATGGCACAATTCCACAGTATGTTTTGATGTACATCTGGCAAATTAACCTAACCTAATCTTTACGCTCTAAAGACTAAGGTCACATTCTAAATCATAAACATGAGAAAGTCTGTAAGTGCTGGAAATCCAAAGCAACACACGCAAAATGCTGGAGGAACTCAGCAGGCCAGGCAGATCTATGGAAATGAATAGATAGTCGATGTTTCGAGCCAGGACTCGTCTTCAAGACTGCAAAGGAAGGGCAAAGATGCCAGGATAAAAATTTTGGGGGGCAAAGAAGGAGGGTAGCTGGAAGATGATAGGTGAAGGCAGGTGAGTGGGAAGGGTGAAGAGCTGGAGAAGAAGGAATCTGATAGGAGAGGGGAGTGAACTACAGGAGGAGGGGATCCAGGGGGAAGTAATAGGCAGTTGAGAAGAGAGAAAAGGCCAGAGTAGGGAATGGAGGTGGGAGAGGGGAAATTTGTTTACCAGAAGGAGAAATCAATATTCATGCCATCAGGTTGGAGGCTACCCAAATAAGGTGTTGCTCCTCCATCCTGAGGCTGGGCTCCTCCTGGCACAACAGGAAGCCTTGAACAACATGTCAGAACAGAAGTAAAATGTTTGGCCAGCAGGAAGTCCCGCTTGTGGTGGGTGGTGCGGAGGTGTTCGATGAAGCGGTCCCCTGATTTACGATGGGTCTCAGTAATGTACAGAAGGCCACCAGACAAAATAGACGACCCCAGCAGATTCACCGATGAAGTGCTGCTTCACCTGCAAGGACTGTCTGGGGCCCTGTCATTGTTAGGTCGCATCTGGAACTTCCAGTTGGCGGACGATTTCCCTCCACGCCATTCTGACATATTGGGACATCATATACTTGGCAGGTTACAGCAGTAGTTTGCCTTTGCCTTCTGCCGGGTGAGTTTAAAGAGATCACACCACTTGCAGTGGATGACCAGGAAGTCTAAGTGCCTTGTCGTGCTCTTAGTGCTCCACCAACACCTGCTGGCCTGCCTTCTTGACCGTTGGACTATTAATTGGTCTCTTCCGCTCAATCCGCCATGGCCAGACTTCACACGCTGGGACAGGCAGATCCCTTACCTCACCGAGGGTCGAAGACCCGTATGCTACCCTCACCTGGTTTGGCCAGTCTGCCGAGACGGTTTACCAGGAGTGTGGCCGCTGCGCATGTTATAGCTACCTGGAACCACAGGTGAGAGCTGAGCGCCAGGTGGGGACCAAAGGTGGATGAGCTGCCCTGAAAAAGGGCACGGTAGGTGCCCCCCACCTGAGGTGCTACCCCTCCCTAGACACTCCATACACCCCTGAGTGGAGGTGAGGGAGGAGGTGTATAGGCAGGTGTAGCACTTAGACTGCTCGCAGGGATAAGTGCCAGGAGGGGGATTAGTGGGGGGGGGGATGAATGGATAAGGGAATCGTGGAGGGAGCGATCCCTTTGGAAAGCAGAGAGTGGGGAGAAGGTAAAGGTATGTTTCAAGGTAGGATCTCTTTAGTGATGGCAGAAGTTGCAGAGGAAAATGTGTTGGATATGGAGGCTGATGGGGTGGTAGGTAAGGACAAAAGGAACTCTATCACTGTCAAGGAAGCGGGAAGATGGGCTGAGAGCGGATGTTCAGGAAATGGAGGAGATGCTGGTGAGGGCAGTATCAATAGTGGAAGTGAGGAAAACCCCGTTCTTTAAAGAAAGAGGATAGCTGTGATGTCCTGGAACAGAAAGCCATGTCTTAGGAACAGATGTGGTGGAGGCGAAGAAACTGAAAAAAGGGAATAGCATTTTCACAGGAGATAGGCTGGAGACAGAGAGATCGCGAAAGAGGAGGGAGGTGTTAGAGATGGACTAAGTGAATTTAAGGTCAGGGTGGAAGTTGGAGGCAAAGTTGAGGAGTTCAACATGGGTGCATGAAGCAGCACCAATGTGGTCATCACTGTGGCAGTGGAAGAGCTGGGAAGTATAAACAGGGAAGGCTTTGAACATGCACTGTTCTACATAGCCAATTGAAGAGGCAGGCAGGGCTGGGGCCCATGTGAGTGCCCATGGCTGCCCCTCGAGCCTGCCTAATCACTGCCTATAACTCAGGCCTTCGCATCCTGACATACTTCTTGTAGTCCTTCTCTGCACTCTTTTCAGCTTAATGATGTCCTTCCTATAACAGGGTGATCAAAACTGTACATTAGAGGAATGGCCTCACCAATGTCTTGTACAACTCCAATATAATGTCCCAGCTCTCCTGTACCCCAGAGTCCTGCATTCTACTTATCCTGTCCAGAAGCCCCCCTCCCACTCTGCTGCCCACTCACCATCTGATTTTTCTCTCTTTCTTTCTCAGGGCACCGGGAAATATTCTGTTTATGTGGCCAACTATGCCAGCGGTAACATCGGCCCTCACGCACTGATAGAGATGGAGGAAGTTGGCAGTAACGTCTCAATGGGGATCATCGCACTTTCCAACGTGGCAGCAGAGGCAGGGGTTAACAAGTACACAGGTAACACACCTCATGAAAGGATCAACATTTTCTGATGAACAAAGTGAAAGTAAAAAAGCAGAGATGAAATAGGGAGGTAGTGGTATCACCAAGTTGAGTTTATTGTCATTTGCACAAGTACAGTGAGATACAGACACAACGAAAACCTTGTACAGCAGATTCCAATCAACTGGGACACATTGGGACCAAAGCATTTTCGCCCAATTAAGTGGCTGCCCCTATTAGCCAAAGTTTCATGGAAATAGTTAAATGTATAAAAAAGATAAACTACCATTTAACTGGGTAACAATTGACGTATTTAAGTGAAATACAGAATGAATTAGAACCTATACCTCAGCAGTACTGTAAAACTCTGTCGTAGTTATCAATGGAGGAATTCATTAGTCATGTTCTTTTGATTGAAGGTAAATAAACAAAATCAGTGCAAGCACCTGGTGCCAATAATGGACTGTCTTCATATAATGCTTTAGATGATTGCATCTTGCAAATCTTCATTTTCATTGTAACATTTAAGATGATTGTTGATACCTTCAAATTCCTCATTGTACTTAACTGTTCCTTTTTCACTCCCTGGTGTTCCAGGCATCTCCAAGCCTGAATGCTTGAAACGGCAGTGAGCAGAACAGTTCTGAATCGTCTTACTGCTTATTTCTCACCAACTATCAGTGACAAAAATCACTGGCTTTTTGAACACAAACACATGCACTGGTGCTACTTCAAAACTGATTGCTTTCAAGTGCTGGCCATTTTATTTACTGAGGCAGATTTGAATGATCATTTTGGAAGCGATGTACATCCCACCTCAGGCCAATGTCAAACAGGCTTTAGACAAACTGTGTAATGTGATCAACAGGCATGAAACAGCACACCCCGATGCCATCCCAGTCATGCTGGGGAATTTTAACCAGGCCAGCTTAAAAATGTCTCTAAATAATTATAATCAACAAATCACTTGTAGTACCACAGGAAACAACACACTGCACCACTGTTACACCACCATCAACAATGCCTATTGTGTTATTCCACGCCCTCACTTTGAGAAGTCTGATCACCTGGCTGTACTTCTGCTCCCTGAGTATAGGCAGAGACTGAAGACTGCAGCAGCAGTAGTGAGGACCAGGAAGGTATGGACAAGGGAAGCACAGGAGTGTTTATAGGACTGCTTTGAATCAGTAGACTGGACTGTATACAGGGATTCATCTTTGAGTCTGAATGAATATGCCACTGCTGTCACAGACTTCATTAAAGTTTGTGTGGATGAGTGTGTGCCTACGAGAACTTACTGTGCATTCCCAAATGAAAAGCCATGGATGAAGGTATTTAATCTATGGCATTTAATTCTGGCGATCCAGGTCTGTACAACTGGGTATGACTTGTGAAGAGCTAGTTCAAGAGCTAAGAATCAATTCAGAGCAAGGTTGCAGGTGACATTGGATGGACATCAACTCTGGCAGGGTTTGCAGGACATTACTTCCTACAAAGCAAAACTCGCATCATGAAAGGCAGCGATGCTTCACTACTAGACAACTCAATGCCTTTTATGCTCGCTTTGAAAAGAAGAAAATTACAGCTATGAGGAACCGTGCAGCACTGGGCAACCCTGTAGTCTCCAAGGCTGACTTTCAGGAGGGTGAAGCCTTGCAATAAGTAAGGCCCTGACAGACTACCTGGTAAGGCTCTGAAAACCCGTGCCAACCAACTGGTGGGAGTATTCAAAGGCATTTTCAACCTCTCACTGTGCGGTCAGAAGTTCTCTCCTGCTTCAAAAGGGCAACAATTATACAAGAAGAGCAGTGGGAGCTGCCTTAATGACTATCGTCCAGTAGCACTCCTATCTACGGTGATGAAGTGTTTTGAGAGGTTGGTCATGGATGGAATCAACTCCTGCCTCAGCAAGGATCTGTACCAACTGCAATTTGCCTATCGCCACAATTGGTCTACGACGGACGTGATCTCAATGGCTCTCCACGTAGCCTTGGATCACCTGGACAATGCAAGTACCTATGTCAGGATATTGTTGTTTGACTACAGCTCAATACTTAACACCATCATTCCTACAGTCCTGATTGAAAAGCTACAGAACCTGTGCCTCGTTACCTCCCTCTGCAACTGGATCCTCAACTTCCTGACCAGAAGCCCACAATCTGTGCAGATTGTAAGTAACACCACCACCTCACTGACAATCAACAATGGCACACCATAGAGGTGTGTGCTTATCCCACTTGCTCTACTCTCTCTATACCCACGACTGTGTGGCTAGGCACGGCTCAAATGCGTCTATAAATTTGCTGATGATACAACCATTGTTGGCAGAATTTCAAATAGTGATGAGAAGGCGTACAGGAGCGAGATATACCAGCTAGATGAGTGGTGTCACAGCAACTACCTTGCACTCAACGTCAGTAAGACCAAACACCTGATGGTAAGATGAGGGAACACATACCAATCCTCATAGAGGGATCAGAAGTGGAGAAAGTGAGCAATTTCAAGTTCCTGTGTGTCAATATCTCTGAGGACCTAACCTGGTCCCAATGTATTGATGCAATAGCAGTTCTTTGGATTGGTACATGGAGTGGAGTGGTTTGGAGGGATATGGGCCAAACACAGGAAATTGAGATTGAGATACAGTGGTTGGCATTGTTTGATTTGGCTGAAGTGCCTATACTCATGAGGTATTGCTCCCTGACTCTATAACCCCAGTGGGGGAAAAAGCCAAAGACACAAAGACAACCCCAAGAGGTGGTGTATTGTCTTCTGTGGCTGAGTAAGGTTAGGGTTCTGCTGGTTGGTTCAAGAACTGTAAGGTTGAAGTAACTATTTCTGAACCTGGTGGTGTGGGACTTCAGGGTTCTATATTTCTTGCCTGATGGCAGCAGTGAGAAGATGGTCTATCCCAGATGGTGGGGACCTTTGATGATAGATACAGTATTTTTGAGTCGGCATCTTCTGTAGATGCCATCAATGTTGAGGAGGGCTGTGCTCCTGATCAGACCATAAGATAGAGCAGCAGAGCTAATTTTTAAGGCGTTGACCTGAAACATTGACAACTGAGGATAGTTGTCAGTGAGTATGGGAATAGAGTGAGGTGGAGGATAAATGCGTGGCTGAGGGATTGGAGCAGGGGGCAGGGATTCAGATTTCTGGATCATTGGGACCTTTTTAGGGGCAGGCATGACCTGTACAAAAAGGATGGGTTGCAATTGAATCTGAGAGGGACCAATATCCTGGCAGGGAGGTTTGCTAAGGCTATTGGGGAGAGTTTAAACTAGAATTGCTGGGGGAGTGGGAACCAAACTGAAGAGACAGAGAAAGGGGTGGTTGGCTCACAAATCAAGAAAGCTTGTAGACAGTGTGAGAGGGAGGACAGGCAGATGACAGAGAAGGGATGCGCTCAGACCGATGGTTTGAGATGTGTCTATTTTAATGCAAGGAGTATCATGAACAAAGTGGATGAGCCTAGAGCGTGGATCAGTACTTGGAGCTATGACGTTGTGACCAGTACAGAGGCTTGGATGGCTCAGGGACAGAAATGGCTACTTAGAGTGCCAGGTTTTAGATGTTTCAGAAAGCACAGGGAGGTGGGGGTGTAGCACTGCAGATCAGAGATAGTGTCACGGCTGCAGAAAAGGAGGAAGTCATGGGGGGACTGTCTACTAAGTCTCTGTGGGTGGAAGTTAGGAACAGGACGGGGTCAATAACTCCACTGTGTGTTTTTCATAGACCACCCAATAGTAACAGGGACATCGAGGAGCAGATGGGGAGACAGATTCTGGAAAGATGCAATAATTTCCCCAATATTGATTGGCATCTCCCTAGAGCAAGGGGTTAGATGGGGTGGAGTTTGTTAGGCGTGTTCAGGTGTGTATCTTGACTCAATATGTAGATAAGCCTACAAGAGGAGAGGCTGTACTTGATCAGGTAGTGGGAAATGAACCTGGTCAGGTGTCAGGTCTCCCAGTGGGAGAGCATTTTGGAGATAGTGATCACAATTCTATCTCCTTTACCATAGCATTGGAAAGGGATAGGAACAGACAAGTTAGGAAAGCGTTTTAATTGGAGTAAGGCAATTAGGCTATTAGGCAGAAACTTGGAAGCATAAATTGGGAACAGATGTTTTCAGGGAAATGTACGGAAGAAATGTGGCAAATGTTCATGGGATATTTACGTGGTGTTCTGCACAGGTACGTTCCAATGAGACAGGAGATGATGAGGTACAGGAACCGTGGTGCGCAAAGGCTGTTGAAAATCTAGTCAAGAATAAAAGAAAAGCTCACAAAAGGTTCAAGAAACTAGGTAATGATAGAGATCGAGAAAATTATAAGGCTAGCAGGAAGGAGTTTAAGAATGAAATTAGGTGAGCCAGAAGGGGCCATGAGAAGGCCTTGGTGAGCAGGATTAAGGAAAACTCCAAGGCATTCTACAAATATGTGAAGAGCAAGAGGATAAGATGTGACAGAATAGGGCCAATCAAGTGTGACAGTGGAAAAGTGTGTATGGAACTGGAGGAGGTAGCAGAGGTACTTAATGAATACTTTGCTACAGTATTCAGTACAGAAAAGGACCTTGGTGATTGTAGAGATGACTTACAGTGGACTGAAAAGGTTGAGCATATAGACGTTAAGAAAGAGGATGTGCTGGAGCTTTTGGAAAGCATCAAGTTGTTTAAGTCACTGGGACCAGACGAGATATACCCCTGGTTACTGTGGGAGGCGAGGGAGGAGATTGCTGAGCCTCTGGCGATGATCTTGCAACATCAATGGGGATGGGAGAGGTTCTGGAGGATTGGAGGGTTGTGGATGTTGTTCCCTTATTCGAGAAAGGGAGTAGAGAGAGCCCAGGAAATTATACACCAGTGAGTCTTACTTCAGTAGTTGGTAAGTTGATGGAGAAGATCCTGAGAGGCAGGATTTATGAACATTTGGAGAGGCATAATATGTTTGTATGATTAGGAATAGTCAGCATGGCTTTGTCAAGAGCAGGTCATGCCTTACGAGCCTGATTGAATTTTTTGAGGATGTGATTAAGCACGTTGATGAAGGTAGAGCAGTAGATGTAGTGTATATGGATTTCAGCAAGGCATTTGATAAGATACCCCATGCAAGGCTTATTGAGAAAGCAAGGAGGCATGGGATTCAAGGGGACTTTTTCTGTTGATCCAGAACTGGCTTGCCCACAGAAGGCAAAGAGTGGTTGTAGATGGGTCATATTCTGCGTGGAGGTTGGTGACCAGTGGTGTGCCTCAGGGATCTGTTCTGGGACCCCTTCTCTTTGTGATTTTTATAAGTGACCTGGATGAGAAAGTGGAAGGATGGGTTAGTAAATTTGCTGATGACACAAAGGTTGGGGGTGTTGTGGATAGTGTGGAGGGCTGTCAGAAGTTACAGCGGGACATCAATAGGATGCAAAACTGGGCTGAGAAGTGGCAGATGGAATTCAACCCAGATAAGTGTGAGGTGGTTCAGTTGGTAGGTCAAATATGATGGCAGAATATGGTATTTATTGTAGGACTCTTGGCAGTGTGGAGGATCAGAGGGATCTTGGGCTCCAAGTCCATAGGACACTCAAAGCTGCTGCGCAGGTTGACTCTGTGGTTAAGAAGGCATACGGTGCATTGGCCTTCATCAACCGTGGGACTGAGTTCAAGAGCCAAGAGGTAATGTTACACCTATATAGGACCCTGGTCAGACCCCACTCGGAGTACTGTGCTCATTTCTGGTCACCTCACTACAGGAAGGATGTGGAAACTATAGAAAGGGTGCAGAGGAGATTTACAAGAATGTTGCCTGGATTGAGGAGCATGCTTTACGAGAAGAGGTTGAGTGAACTTGGCCTTTTCTCCTTGGAGCGACGGAGGATGAGAGGTGACTTGATAGAGGTGTATAAAATAATGAGAGGCATTGATCGTGTGGATAGTCAGAGGCTTTTTCCCAGGGCTGAAATGGCCAACATGAGAGGACACGGTTTTAAGGTGCTTGGAAGCAGGTACAAAGGGGATATCAGGGGTAAGCTTTTTTACGTAGAGAGTGGTGAGTACATGGAATGGGCTGCTGGTGACTGTGGTGGAGGCGGATACAATAGGATCTTTTAAGAGACTCCTGGATAGGTACATGGAGCTGAGAAAAATAGAAGGCTATCAGTAACCCGAGGTAATTTCTAAAGTAAGTACATGTTTGGCACAGCGTTGTGGGCTGAAGGGCCTGTATTGTGCTGTAGGTTTTCTATGTTTCTAACACCTTCTGCCTTCACAGATGCCGCTCAGCCCATGGGCTCCCCCGGCAGATTATTTGTTGCTTCAGATTCCAGCACCTGCTGTCTCTTGTGACACCAAAAACTAGAGTGGGATAACTAGTTCCCAGTAGTTAGTAGCCATGTCCAGTATGCTGAAGCGGGTCAGGCAGTGTCTGTGGAGAGAAGTGGATGGTTCACACTTTGTGTTGAGGCCCTGCACTAGACTGAAAGTCAGGTCTCGACCTGAAACATCAACTTCCATTCTCCTCCTCTGATACTGCCTAGCCTGTTGGATTCCTCCTGTAGAATATGTGCTCTAGATTCCAGCATCTGCAGTTTCTTGTGTCTCTGACAGAACAGTAGAGTACAGGCCTTTCAGCCTGTGATGGTATGCTGAACCCCTAACTTACTCTAAGGTCAAAGTCTTAAAGTTCACAGTATACTTATTATCAAATTATGTATGCAGTATACAAACTGAGATTTATTTTCCCCCAGGCATCCATGAAACACAGATAAACATGAACCTCCCCCCCTCACGTGCAAAAAAGTCATGCAAAAGACAAAAAAAGAGTGAAAGATACAGAATATAAAACACGAAAATGAAAGAGTCCAGGCATATTCAGTTCAGAGGTACAGTCACAATGCGCTGGAGGAACTCTGCAGGTCAGTCAGCATCAATTGAAAAGATTAGTCGACGTTTCGGGCCGAGACCCTTCGTTAGGACTCGGCCCAAAACATCGACTGTACCACTTCCTAGAGATGCTGCCTGGCCTGCTGCGTTCACCAGCAACTTTTATGTGTGTTGCTTGAAATTCCAGCATCTGCAGGTTTCCTCGTGTTTACATTGTCCTCGTGTTATATTCAGTTCAGCTCAGTTCAGTCTAGCACTGTGCAGGCCGTCTGCAGGCCACCCCAATCAGAATCTCCCAAAATAGCGAGAAAAAAAAAGAGCGGCCAGGAACCAGAAACTCTCTGCAGCATGAACTGCAGAGTCCAATCCACAAACGACATTGATTAAACCTTGCCTAATTCCCAGTACAATCCTCCGGCAGTGTCGAGGGAGAGGGAGAGAGGAACCATAAAAGGCAGCAGTGGTTCGCGGCAGCAAAGAAGAGCTTTGACCAGCCACCAATCGGCATTTGGGATTGATTAGTAAGACCAAATTAAAGGAAGGCAGGAGCAAGCACAGTGTCCATCGTCTGAGTGGAGACAGTCAGAGTGGTGATCTTGAGGCATAAGTCCTCCGAGGCTTCAGCCAGAGAAAGCAAAGGAAAGAAAAGCTCAAGGCAAACAAAATACTAGAGGAACTCAGCAGGCCAGGCAGCATTTATGGAGAGGGGTAAACAGTTGACATTTCAGGCCGAGTCCCTTCATCAGGACCAGAGTCTTGGCCTGAAACAATGACTGTACTCTTTTCCATAGATGCTGCCTGACCTACTAAGTTCCTCCAGCATTTTGTGTATTAGTTGGATTTCCAGCATCTGCAGATTTTCTCTTGTTTGTGAATGAAATGTTCATTTTTTTTCCTCTTCTCTTCTTTATATCTGCTCAGCTAGGAGAGCAGAGATGCCAGGCAGGATTGTGAAATGCTTTTCTTGCGGGATGTGGGAAGGCAGGGAGACTCCAGTGTCCATGACGATTACAACTGCGAGAAGTACATCCAGCTGCAGCTTCTAACTGACCACGTTAAGGAGTTGGAGCCGGAACTGGATGAACTCTGGATCATTCGGGAGCCTGAGGGGGTGATAGATGGGACGTATAGAGAGGTAGTTACACCCAAGGTGCAGGACACAGGAAACTGGGTGACAGTCAGGAAGGGGAAAGGGGTTAAGGAGCCAGTCCAGAGTATCCCTGTGACCATTCCCCTCAACAACAGGTAATATCACTTTGGATACTGTTGGGGGAAGGGGGGAGATGACTTAACAGAGGAGAGTCACAGTGGTCGGGTCTCTGGCACTGAGTCTGCCTCTGGGACTCAGAAGGGAGGGTGGAGGGGGGGAGAAGTGGTATGCTGTGATAGGGGATTCCTTATTTAGGGGAATTGACAAGAGGACCTGTGGGTAAGAACAAGATTCCCAGATGGTAGGTAGCTTGCCGGGTGCAAGGGTCTGGGATATCTTGAATCGAGTCCTCAGCATTCTGAAGTAGGAGGGTGAACAGCCAGAGGTCGTGCTCCATGTAGGTACCAATGACATGGGGAGGATGAGTGATGAGGTTCTGCACAGGGAGTTCAGGGGGTTAGGTGCTAAGTTAAAGGGCAGGACCTGCAGGGTTGTGATCTCGGGATTGCTAACCGTGCCACGTGCTAGTGAGGCCAGAACTAGGAAGATTATACTGTTTAATACGTGGCCAAGGAGTTGGTGTAGGAGGGAGGGCATAAGATTTTTGGATCATTGGTCTCTCTTCCAGGGAAGGTGGGAACTGTACAGAAGACACAGTTTAAAGCTGAACTGGAGGGGGACTAATATCCTAGCGGGAAGGTTTATTAATGCTGCACAATGGGGTTTTAACTAGAGTTGCAGGGAGATGGGAACCAGAATGCCAGAACAGGTAATGGAGAGGTTGTGGAGGCAGATGTTGGTAAGACCACAGAAAAAGTTAGGAATGAAAAGATTGAGCATGGTGTGACTAGTGTTCTGAGCTGTGTATATTTCAATGCAAGAATTATCAGAAAAAAGATGGATAATAGCGCTGAAGATGAGGTAGCTGGTTTACAAACAGAGGCAATGTGTATTCAGGAGAGGCTGTTGATAGGCTAAAGTGACAGTCTACATGATGAGTTGCAATGTAAAAGGTGGAAAAAATTGAAAAGGGTACTCACAGGACTGAAGGTATAATATTTGAATGTGTGTAGTTTACAGAATTATATAATTGAACTTGTAGCATAATGGCAGATTGGCAGGTATGTTGTTGCAGGCACTACTGAATCATGGCTGAAAGATTACAGCTGGGAGCTTAATATCCAAGGAAACACTTTGTATTGAAAGGACAGGCAGGAAGGCAGAAGGGCAGCATTGTTCTGATGGTAAAAAAAAATTAAATCAAATCATTAGAAAGAGGTGACATAGGGTTGGAAGGTGTTGAATCATTGTGGATAGAGCTAAGGAACTGCAAGGGTAAAAGGACCCTGATGGGAGTTGTATACAGACCCCCAAACAGTAGTAAGGATATGGTCTACAAATTACAATGGGAGATAGAAAATGCATGCCAAAGGGGCAATTTTACAATACTCCTGGGGAACTTCAGTATGCAGGTAGATTGGGAAAATTAGGTTGGTGTTGGATTACTGGAGAGGGAATTTCTAGAGTGCCTACGAGGTGGCTTTTTAGAGCAACACATGGTTGAGCTCTCTAGGGGATCAGTTATTCTGGATTAGGTGCTGTGCAATGGACCAGAATTGATTAGAGAGCTTAAGGTAAAGGAACCCTTCGGTGAGAGTGGGCATAATATGATCAAATTCACCCTGAAATCTGGGAAGGAGAAGCTAAAGTCAGATGTATCAGTATTACGGTGGAGTAAAGGGAACTACAGAGGCATGAGAGAGAAGCTGGCCAGAATTATTTTGAAAAGAACATTGACAGGGATGAGAGCAGAGCAGCAATGGCTGGAATCTCTGGGAGTAATCTGGAAGGCACAGGATATGTGCATCCCAAAGGGGAAGAAACAGTCTAAAGGAAAGATGACACAACCATGGCTAACAAAAGTCAAAGCCAACATAAAAGCCAAAGAGAGTGCACATAATAGAACAAGAATTAGTGGGAAGTTAGACGATTGGGAAGCTTTTTAAAACCAACAGAAGGGAACTAAAAAAGTCATTAAGGTAAGGATGGAATACAAAAGTAAGCTCGCCAGTAATATTAAAGAGGATACCAAAAGTTTCTTCAGATACATAAAGTGTAAAGTGTGAGAATGGATATCGGACTGCTGAAAAGTCAGGCTAACAGTTAGTAATGGGGGACAGCAAAATGGTGGAAAAACTGAATAAGTATTTTGCATCAGTCTTCACTGTGAAAGAAACTAGACATATGGTGGAAGTTCCAGGTGTCAGGGAGATGAAGTGTGTTAAGTTACCATAAGTAGAGAAAAGGTTCTTGGGAAACTGAAAGGTCTGAAGGTAGATAAGTCACCTGGATCAGAAGGTGTACACCTGAGAGTTCTGAAAGAGGTGGCTGAAGGGATTGTCAAGGCATTAGTAATGACCTTTCAAGAATCACTAGACACTGGAATGGTCCAGAAAGACTGCAAAATTTCAAATGTCACTCAACTCCTCAAGAAGAGAGAGAGAAAGAAGAAAGGAAATTATAGGCCAATTAGCCTGACCTCAGTGGTTGGGAAAATGTTGGAGTCAATTATTAAGGATGCGGTCTCAGGGTACTGGAGGCACATGATAAAATAAACCAGAGTCAGCATGGTTTCCTCAAGGGAAAATCTTGCCTGACAAATCTGTCGGAAATCTTTAAAGAAATAACAAGCAGGATAGACAAAGGAGAATTGGTTGATGTTGTGTACTTGGATTTTCAGAAGGCCTTTGACAAGGTGCCACATGAGGCTGCTTAGCAAGCTACAAGCCCATGGTATTACAGGAAAGACTCTAGCGGGGATGAGACAATGGCTGATTGGCAGGAGGCAAAGCGTGTGAATATAGGAAGCCTTTTCTGGCTGACTGCTGGTAACTAGTGGTGTTTCACAGGAACCTGTGTTGGAACTGTTTCTTTTTACGTTATATATCAATGATTTGGATAATGGAATTGATGCCTTTGTTGCAAAGTTTGAAGCCAATACGAAGATAGGTGGAGGGGCAGGTAGTGTTGAGAAAGTAGAGAGGCTATGGTAGGTCTTAGACAGATTAGGAGGATGGGCAAGGAAATGGCAGATAGAATACAGTATCGGGAAGTGTATGTCACGTTCTTTGGTAGAAGAAATGAAAGGGTTGAAAATACAAAAAAAAACTGAGGTGCAAAGGGACTTGGAAGACTTTGTGCATGGTTCCCTAAAGGTTAATTTGCAGGCTGAATCTGTGGTGAGGAAGACAAATGTAATGTTAGCACTAATTTCAGCAGGAATAGAATATAATCCTCTTCACCATTTACACCTCGGACTTCAACTACTGCACAGAGTTTTGTCATCTTCAGAAATTTTCGGATGACTCTGCCATAGTTGGATGTATCAGCAAGGGAGATGAGGCTGAGTACAGGGATATGGTAGGAAATTTTGTCACATGGTGTGAGCAGAATTATCTGCAGCTTAATGTGAAAAAGACTAAGGAGCTGGTGGTAGACCTGAGGAGAGCTAAGGTACCGGTGACCCCTGTTTCCATCCGGGGGTCAGTGTGGACATGGTGGAGGATTACAAATACCTGGGGATATGAATTGACAATAAGCTGGACTGGTCAAAGAACACTGAGGCTGTCTACAAGAAGGGTCAGAGCCATCTCTATTTCCTGAGGAGACTGAGGTCCTTTAACATCTGCCGGACGATGCTGAGGATGTTCTACAAATCTGTGGTGGCCAGTGCTATCATGTTTGTTGTTGTGCGCTGGGGCAGCAGGTGGAGGGTAGCAGACACCAACAGAATCAACAAACTAATTCGTAAGGCCAGTGATGTTGTGGGGATGGAACTGGACTCTCTCACGGTGGTGTCTGAAAAGAGGATGCTGTCTAAGTTGCATGCCATCTTGGTCAACGTCTCCCATCCACTACATAATGTACTGGTTGGGCACAGGAGTACATTCAGCCAGAGACTCATTCCACCGAGATGCAGCACAGAGCGTCATAGGAAGTCATTCCTGCCTGTGGCCATCAAACTTTACAACTCCTCCCTTGGAGGGTCAGACACCCTGAGCCAATAGGCTGGTCCTGGACTTATTTCCTGTCATAATTTACATATTACTATTTAACTATTTATGGTTCTGTTACTATTTATTATTTATGGTGCAACTGTAACAAAAACCAATTTCCCCTGGGATCAATAAACATAGAAACATAGAAACATAGAAAATAGGTGGAGTAGGCCATTCGGCCCTTCGAGCCTGCACCGCCATTCAGTATGATCATGGCTGATCATCCAACTCAGAACCCCACCCCAGCCTTCCCTCCATACCTCCTGACCCCTGTAGCCACAAGGGCCATATCTAACTCCCTCTTAAACATAGCCAATGAACTGGCCTCAACAGTTTGCTGTGGCAGAGAATTCCACAGATTCACCACTCTCTGTGTGAAGAAGTTTTTCCTAATCTCGGTCCTAAAAGGCTTCCCCTCTATCCTCAAACTGTGACCCCTCGTTCTGGACCTCCCCAACATCGGGATCAATCTTCCCGCATCTAGCCTGTCCAATCCCTTTAGGATCTTATACGTTTCAATCAGATCCCCCCTCAATCTTCCAAATTCCAACGAGTACAAGCCCAGTTCATCCAGTCTTTCTTCATATGAAAGACCTGCCATCCCAGGAATCAATCTGGTGAACCTTCTTTGTACTCCCTCTATGGCAAAGATGTCTTTCCTCAGATTAGGGGACCAAAACTGCACACAATACTCCAGGTGTGGTCTCACCAAGGCCTTGTACGACTGCAGTAGTACCTCCCTGCTCCTGTACTCGAATCCTCTCGCTATAAATGCCAGCATACCGTTCGCCTTTTTCACCGCCTGCTGTACCTGCATGCCCACTTTCAATGACTGGTGTATAATGACACCCAGGTCTCGTTGCACCTCCCCTTTTCCTAATCGGCCACCATTCAGATAATAATCTGTTTTCCTATTTTTGCCACCAAGGTGGATAACCTCACATTTATCCACATTAAATTGCATCTGCCATGAGTTTGCTCACTCACCCAACCTATCCAAGTCACCCTGCATCCTCTTAGCATCCTCCTCACAGCTAACACTGCCACCCAGCTTCGTGTCATCCGCAAACTTGGAGATGCTGCATTTAATTCCCTCATCCAAGTCATTAATATATATTGTAAACAACTGGGGTCCCAGCACTGAGCCTTGCGGTACCCCACTAGTTACCGCCTGCCATTCTGAAAAGGTCCCGTTTATTCCCACTCTTTGCTTCCTGTCTGCTAACCAATTCTCCACCCACACCAATACCTTACCCCCAATACCGTGTGCTTTAAGTTTGCACACTAATCTCCTGTGTGGGACCTTGTCAAAAGCCTTTTGAAAATCCAAATATACCACATCCACTGGTTCTCCCCTATCCACTCTACTAGTTACATCCTCAAAAAATTCTATGAGATTCGTCAGACATGATTTTCCTTTCACAAATCCATGCTGACTTTGTCCGATCATTTCACCGCTTTCCAAATGTGCTGTTATCACATCCTTGATAACTGACTCCAGCAGTATGACTATGACTATGACTAAAAGCAAGGATGTAATGCTGAAACTTTATAAAGTGCAGATAAGACTTCACTTGGAGTATTGTGAGGAAGTTTGGATCCCTTATCGTAAAAAGGGTGTGCAGAAACTGGAGAGGGTTCAAAGGAGGTTCCAGGATTGAATGACTTAAGAGCATTTGATGGCTCTGGGCCTGTATTCACTAGTATTGAGAAGAAAGTGGGTTGACCTCATTGAAACCTCTTGAATGGTGAAAGGCCTTGATAGAGTGGATGTGAAGAGGACATTTCCTATGGTGGGAGAGTCTATGAGCAGAGGATACAGCCTCAGAATAAAGGGGCATCCTTTAAGAACGGACATGAGGAGGTATTTCTTTAGCCAGAGTGTGACAAATATGTGGAATTCGTTGCCACAGGCAGCCGTGGAGGCCAAGTCTTTATTGATATTTAAGTCGGAGGTTATTCGATTCGTGATTGGTCAGGGCTTCAAGAGATACGGGAAGAAGGCAGGAGATTGGGGCTGAGAGGAAAATTGGACCAGCCATGATGAAATGGTGGAGCATGATCGATGGGCCAAATGGCCTAATTCTGCTCCTATATCTCATTGTCCTATGGTTTTATGAAAAAGCAGGAACTTTCAGCAGCATCGAGCAAGAGGGAGAGAGAGACCGTCACATGCAGACACCTTCCCCAGCAGTGAGCGAGAGGCTGGAAAGCTGTGCTGAACATCTGCTCACCTGCAGCTCGCTCCTTGATGATTTTAATCTTCCTCGATGCTTTAATTGGCAAGATTGGTGAGAAATGGAGTCGATCATGGGCTTGTGCCCCGACTCCAGGCTTCTAGGCCTCGAGGCTGTATGTTTTGCCCGAGCCTCACGAAACCCTCTCCGAGACAGCAAAGCCCCAGGTCACCCAGAAAGCATGAAGCCAAAATGTAGATTACAGACTCCGACGGTGGCGGAACCACATTTGAAAGAAAAAGGAGATGTAAACGAATTGAAAGGAGTACTTCTTGAACTGTCTGGAGGATGTTGCCTTTGGCTGCATTGTTCACTGGCTCCATCTTCTTCCATCTAACCCTTTCCTCCCACATACTGTCGTCCTCCAT
Organism: Mobula hypostoma; assembly: GCF_963921235.1. Classification (NCBI taxonomy): domain Eukaryota; kingdom Metazoa; phylum Chordata; class Chondrichthyes; order Myliobatiformes; family Myliobatidae; genus Mobula; species Mobula hypostoma. Next base: position 14,537,067 of record NC_086115.1, on the reverse strand, counting down.
TTTTCTTTCATCCTTGTGCCTATCTAAGAGTCTCATAAATGTTTCTAATCTGCCACCATCCCGGTGGCTGTTCCAGGCGCTCAGCACTCTCTGTGTGAAAAAACCTACCACTGATATTCCCCCTACATTTTCTTCCAATTACCTTAAAATCACAGCCCCTCATATTCGCCATTTCTGCCCTGGGGAAAAGTCTCTGGCTGTCCTCTTGATCATCTAGTACGCCTCTATCAAGTCATCTTTCAATAATTAGTAAACTCGTCCATGGTTCGATTCCAGTGGTGGAGAAAATTCTACTATCATAGTCATCTCATCCCACTTTGTGACTCAGCTCAGCCTCCCTGGGCCTTTAGCTTGGCAGGGGTTCACCGATCTTTCACCACAGAACTGGGCTGTAATTAAAAAACGATTACTGCATGAAATGATTGATACACTACATGCAGCCCCACTGTTCAACGATCTGCCCAGTCATAGCTGCACTTCAACTCAGGGGCAGATTCAGAGCAGTGGATGACCTTGTTTCCATGGTGACAAGTCGACGGGGAAGGGGAGCCTGTCCTCAGCTGTGTCGATAGTGGTGGGCCGCATGTGGCAAGACCACCCCTCTTCAGTCAGCGAGGAGCACTGAGATTTATTTGCTTGATGAAATACCTGTAAACACTTAAACTGTGGCTGCTGATAATGAGAAGAAGCAAAGGGGTAAGAGGATGAAGCAAAGGAGCACGACCAGTTTTGCTCGATCTGCCACAACAAGCGGGTTTTCCCAATGACCACCCATTTCAATTTGACTTCTCACTCCCACTCTGATATGTCAGTCCAAGGCCTCCTCTACTTCTGCTTCTGCGCAAGCACTGCCGGACGGCTGTTATAACGCACAGTTGGTGTCAACGGCGTGGGAGTTAAATTGCAAAATAAGCTTTTTTGACTAGATCCCCTAAATCGATTTGATTAAGTCTATCTTTAAAAATGTTAATGTCAGAAATACTGCGCAGGTCTGGCAGCAGAAGATGCCACTTTCTTGTTGATCCTGGGAAGAGGGAGTACTGGTAGCAAATCTTATTGAATGAAGGAGTTTCCAATATGTGAGGTCCAGTTTGCTGTCGAGTTGAACTGACCCTGTGACGAATTTGGATGTTTGATGGAATGATGTTGTGAACTTCTTTGAAAATGAAAATTAACTGTAGTTTAATATGTCGGTTTTCAAGTGGTTCCCATTGAAGGTTAGAGAGCATGTTGGTGACACTGGATTTCCTGTTGTAATCGTTTAACATGGCATTGAATTTTTTTCGATGGACTTCTTATTGTTAGCTTGATGGGGATCCCATATGGCCGTGCAATACTCAGGCTTTGGACGGACGAGTGTCTTGTATGCCATGTCCTTGATGGATTTACTACAGGATACCCAGGATTTTATTTGCTTTGACTGTAATCTGATTGATGTAGGATTAAGGTCCTTGCCCAGCTAAGATACTGCCACAATGAGGCCTCACTCAGGCTGCAGAAGCCATCTGGGTAACCTTCAAACCTGAAGAGCTGACGGTGTGATCCGGTTCAGGTATCCCTGGTTACAGATTAATTCCTGTGCAAAAACTAAATGACTTTAACCTTAAATATTGAGCTGAGGACGCAGCAGATTAGTCAGTTTACTCGTGACAACGGTGATCAATAATTAGCACCCCTCCAGCCCCTCTTTTGGAAATACACTCACTACTGCTGTACTGTGAAATTGATTCATGATGTTAGAGCACACTTTCACTCTTAGAAGAGTACAGAGAGAATTGTTTACTGGTCTTTTGATTCTTCAACAACTGCTAATGTGGTGTGTACTTCCCAAGGCCAAATCAAATGACAATACTGTTGTTGTCAGCAAGACAAATTGCCTGGATCCTAAGGCCAATTCTCATTCTCTCCGTCTCTCTGTCTCTCATTCTCTGTCTGTCTGCCTCTCTCCCTATTACCACTTCTCTCTCTCTCTCATTCTCTCTTTCTATCTATCTCTGTATGTCTAGCTCACTCCCTTTCCCTACCTATCTCTTCCTCTCCCTATCTGACTCTACAACTCTATCACTCTTTCCTCTCCCTTTCTCTAGTCACCTCTCTTTTCTTCCACCCTTTCTTACTCTCTCTCCTCTATCTCTTTCTATATCTCCCCCTTTACTCTCATTCTCATTCTATAGTCTCCATCTTCCTTGATCTCTTTCTCTATACTCCTCTCTCTCGCTTTCTTTCTTTCTATTTATCTTCAATTTCCTGTCTGTCCCTTCTCCTGTTCTCTTTTCCTCTCTGGCCCAGAACAGCAAAGCAACCTTCAAGACTTCAGTGGGCTCTACACTTTTTATAGGTTATTCCCTGGCCATAGCTGGATTGGCGCTTATCCAAGATGTTCCCCAGAGATGTTCATATCCTCCCGCTGCACCCCTCCCCAACCCCACCCAGTCTCCGCCTCCACCTCAACCCCTCAGCAGAGCTCTCTGTTCTCTTGAAGCTTGTGGATTTTGATAACTCATGGTGATTGTGGATAACGTCACAGTCAAAGCCCCAGTGTGATTTTGACTACAGCACTACAAGAACCTCAGTAACAAAGGAAATGGCTGCAAGCACTTTCCTAGAGTAGAGAGTCCTATGGGGAAACTTCTTCACATAGAGGGATGTGGGATGTGAAACAAAGATGTGGTTGAGGCAGGTACAATAACAAAATTTAAAAAAAGACATATAGATAAGACGATATGACATAGGAGCAGAATCAAACCATTCAGATCTGCTCTGCTATTCCACCATGGCACATGTATATACTCTCTTAACTCCATTTTCCTGCCTTTGCCCTGAAACCTTTGATGTCCAAGAACCTATGCATGTCCGCTTTAAATATACCCAATGACTTGTGGTAAAATATTCCATAGTTTCATAGCCCTCTGCCTAATGAAATCCCTCCTCATCTCTGTTCTAAAGGGATGTCTCCTATTCTGAGGATACGTACAAGGTTTAGAAGGAAATCTGTCTAATGAGGGCAAATGGGACCAGCTTGGATGGGCAATTTGGCATTGACCAGTTGGGATGAAGAACCTTTCCCTGTGCTCACTGATTCTGTTGAATGCTGAACAGGCCATACAAGATCCCACCAACCACCCACTTCCCTAGATGGCTCCCCTTTCTCACTCCTGCCTGCTGGCTGCCTTCCCTGAGACCACCAAGATGATTGCACTCTGCTCTTCGCTCTAGTGTCATCACCCTTGCCTGAATGGATTAGAGGGATGCCACAATGATGGACCTGTCAGAGATTATACAGGGGCTGGATATCCTCCTACAAAACCACCACTGCCTCACCTCCTCTCCCATGACTTTCCACTAGCAACTCTCCCTCTCAAAGTTCAATATTCTTAGTAAAATTTAGGAAAAGAACTGAATAGAATGTATGAAAAGCCTGACAAACAGTCAATGTGCAAAAGACAAAATATGCAATTTTGTCTTGAGAATGAGTTGTAAAGAGCCCTTGAAAGTGATTCTGTAGAATCAGTCAGAGGAGAAGTTTTTGTAGTTATCCACACAGATTCAAGAGCCTGATAGTTGTAGGGTAATAGCTGTTCCTGAACCTGGTGGTGTGGGGCTTAAGGCTCCTGTACCTCCTGTCCGATGGTGGTAGTGACAAGACAGCATGGACTGGATGTTGGGAGTCTTTGATGATGGATGCTGCTTTCTTGTAGCAGCCCTCCTCTTAGATGTGCTCAATGGTGGAGAGGGCTTTGTCTGTGATGGAATGTCTTGTATCTCACTTTCTGTAGTCTTTTCCTTGGGAACTAGTGTTTCCATATTAGGTTGTGATGCAACCAGATTGGATACTCTCCACTGTGCATCTTCTGCAACGAGTGTCAATGACTTGGGTGCAAAGAAGCCATGATCAGACCTTCCAGGGGGGCGCTCATGGAGTGAGCTGTACTTGGCGACGCTCCATTCCCTTTATCTTTTTTACATGTAACCACTCTTATTTACTTTACCTATACCTACACTAAAGGATTTATACTACAAATATATGTTTGAACTTCGACTTTTACTCACTAAAAATGCATACCAGAGGACGAGAAGTTAGAAACGGAAAGGCTCCGGCGGGAACGGAAAAAAAGTTGGTGATCCTGAAGCATCGAAGGAGGCTCCACTAACTGTTGAAGCAATGAAGAAACTTCTAGAGACTACAATTAATCAAAGACTTGCCGTAATTTGAAGGAGTGGCAAAGATAACTCAAGAAGCCATGATCTTCCAGGGTGGGGTTCAAGGTAGCACAAGATAGTTCTCCCACCACCTTCCCCTGCTAATTTAGAATCATGTTTATTATCATTGACATATGTCATGAAAATAGTTTTGTGATAGCCGCACAGTGCAAGGCATAACAATTATTGTAAGTAACAAAAAATAACTATAAAAGAGGAATATTGAGGTAGGGTTCATAGGTTCATGGACCATTTAGAGATCTGGTGGTAGAGGGAAAGAAGCTGCTTCTCAAACGTTGAGTGTGGGTCTTCAGTCTCCTGCAGCTCCTCCCTGACGGGAGCAACAAGAAGAGGATATGTCCTGGATGATGAGGGTCCTTAGTGACCGATGTCGGGAGATATCCTTGTTGGTGGGGAGGGTTACGCCTGTGAAATGCAAAAGGCAGCCAACAAAACACACCAGGTATCAGACTCCCATGGATAATATTCCTACTGGTTATTCAAAGGCCTAGATAGAGTTGATGTGGAGAGGATCTTTCCAAGAGTGGGAGTGTCTAGAACCAGAGGGCACAGCCTCAGAAGAGAAGGGTGTTTCTTTAGAACAGAGATGAGAAGGAATTTCTTTAGCTAGAGGGTGGTGAATCTGTGGTGGAGGTCAAGTCACTGGATAGAGTTAAAGCGGAGGTTGATAGGCTCTTGATTAGACAAGGTGTCAAAGGTTATGGGGAGAAGGCAGGAGAATGGGGTTGACAGGAAAAATAAATCAGCCCTGATCAAACAGTGGAACAGACTCAATGGGCTGAATGACCTAGTTCTACTCCTACTCTATATCTTACGGTACTAAATGAGACTTTCTGTCCTGCTGCTGAAGACTTAAGTCATGCTGATTTATTGAGAGCTGTTATGGGTGGGTTCCAGAGCTACCATCTCCAGCCAGTATCTGGATTTCTTATCCGTCAGCAGTTCCTCTGCTTCTCAACTTCAAGGTCAGAAAAGCACAAGGATAACCACGCCATATTTCTGCCCTGCCTCATTACTTGACCACAGAAGTCCATTACTCAAGTAATCTCTGTCCAGTTTCTCTGGCACCGGCTCAAAGCTATTACAGTCTCTGGCTGGGAGCAGGGAGCATGTCCTCATCTTTACAGTTTGCAGGCCATTACAGGTCAGGTGTAATCTCTGTGTGGGCTTGGTGAGGGAGGTGTGGGTTGTTTGGGAAAAGGGTTCCAATGTGACAAATCGTAAACACAAGAGATTCTCCAGATGCTGGAAATCTTGAACAACAAACACAACATGCTGAAGGAACTCAACAAGCCAGGCAGGGGAATAAACAGTTGACTTTCGGACCGAGACCCTTCGTCAGGACTGGAAAAGAGGGGGATAGAAGCCAGAATAAGAAGGAGGGGGAGGGGAAGGAGTATATGGTGAACACTGATTTCTCCAACTTCTGGTAAGTTCAACACACACACAAAATGCTGGAGGAACTCAGCAGGTCAGGCAGCATCTATGCAAAAAAGTAAAAAGTCAACTGAGACCTCTCTTCAGAACTGGAAAGGAAGGGGGAAGATGCCTGAATAAAAAGGTGGAGAGAGGGGAAAGAGGCTAGGTGAAGGTAGTAAGTGAAGCCAGGTGGGAGGGAAAGGTCAAGGTCTGGAGAAGAAAGAATCTGATGGGAGAGGTGGTTGGACAATAGGAGAAAGGGAAGGAGGAGGGGAACTGAGGGAAGTGATAGGTGGTGAGAAGGAGTTTAAAGTCAAAGTGGAGAACAGAGGAAGGGGGGAGGGGTTAATAAATTTGGTTCCCAGAAGGAGAAATCAATTGGGTTGGAGAGTAACTAGACAGAATATAAGGTGTTGCTCCTCCACCCTGAGGGCAGCCTCATCTTGGCGCAAGACAAGGCCATGGATCGACACACGGGAACAGGATTGGGAATTGGAATTAAAGTGTTCAGCCACCAAGAAGTCAAGCTTGTGGCAGATGGTTCTCGACGAAGCCATCCCCCAATTTACGACAGGTCTCACCAGTGTAGGGGAGGCCACATCGAGAGCACAGGACACAATAGACAACCCCAGCAGATTTGCAGGTGAAGTGTTGTCTCACCTGGAAGAACTGTTTGGGGTCCTGAATGGAGGCGAGGAAAGGGGTGCATGGACAGGTGTAGCACTTGGCTACTTGCAGGGATAAGTCCTGGTAAGTTCTTCCCCTCCTTCTTTCTTCCTTTTTCCATTCCACATTCTGTCTCTTCTGTGGCATGAACATTGACTTCTCTAACTTCCGCTAGGCCCCACCTCCCCCTCGTACCCCAGCTGTTACTCATTTTTATGCACACATTCTTTCTCTCACTCTCCTTTTTCTCCCTCTGTCCCTCTGAATATACCTCTTGCCCATCCTCTGGGTCACCCCCCCCCCGTCTTTCTCCCTAGGCCTCCTGTCCCATGATCCTCTCGTATCCCCTTTTGCCTATCACCTGTCCAGCTCTCGGCTCTATCCCTCCCCCTCCTGTCTTCTCCTATCATTTTGCATCTCCCCCTCCCCCTCCAGCTTTCAAATCCCTTACTCACTCTTCCTTCAGTTAGTCCTGACGAAGGGTCTCGGCCTGAAACGTCGACTGCGCCTCTTCCTATAGATGCTGCTTGGCCTGCTGCGTTCACCAGCAACTTTGATGTATGTTGCTTCTGTCTCTTCTCTTTGTTTTTCCTTCAGTCTTTTGGTGCCCTTTGTCCTTCCTTTTATGCTATGATCCAATCTCTTCTCCTATCAGACCTTATTCTTCGGCTCTTTTGCTTATCCCCTCCCAGTTTCTTACTTCTTCCCCCTCACCTGGTCTCATCTATCACTTGCCAGCTTGTACCCTTCCTCCCCTCACCTTCTTATTTTTGCTTTATTCCCCCTTCCTTCCCAACCCTGATGAAGGGTCTCGACTTGAAACGCTTACCATTTATTTCCCTTTACAGATGCTGCCTTACCTGCTGAGTTCCTCCAGCATTTTTGAGTGTTACTTTGACTAACAAAGATCACACCCTCCTCCTTACCCCTGCATCAGAAGGTTCAAATGTCCCTCCAGGGATGAGGCAATCCTGAGGGAGTTAACCCTTACAGCGGAGGTTCAGGCCAATACAAAACCCATTAGACCATAAAGGCCACAAGACTTAAGAACAGAATTGGGACATTTGGCCCATTAAATCTGCTCCATCTTTACACTATGGCCCAACCCCATCTCCTGCCTTCTCCCAATAACCTTTGACACCCTTATTAATCAACAACCTATCAACCACCACTTTAAATGTACCCAAAAACTTGGCCTCCATAACCATCAGTGCCAATGAATTCCACAGATTCACCATCTCCTGGCCAAAGAATGGTGGAACAGACTTGATGGGTTGAATGGACTAATTTTGCTCCTATGTATTACGGCTTTATGCTGACTTCTTGCTTCTGTGTCTATATGTGTCCATACCTTTGTCCTTCATGGTGGGGCAGGATTACAGGTTTCGGAGGAGTTGTAGGATCCTTAGGCTGTGCACCATTTTCATTTTCAGCCTATGTGGGTCATCATACCTGTGGTGAAGGCCAGGGCAAGTGTCCTAGTTGGAGAGTTACTCAAAACATTTGGACAATGCAGGATGCGATGCATGGCCTTGTTCTGTGCTGTAATATGCTTCAGTTATTCCTGCTGCCAAGTGTGTAATACAAGATATGAACAGAGTGGTGAGGTCAACACCTTGAGCTGGTCAGGGAGAAAAGGGACCACCTTCCCAGGACACTCTGCATATAACTGAAGCCTTTGCATCATTACCATTGATAATGCTTTGTGAAGTTGGTTTGAAGCAGCAATCATCTGCTAGCTTTACAACCGTCTGCCAATTTTACTTGCTTTGCATTTTATATTTGGCTGATTTTATGGAGTAAAAATGCAAACTAATTGTAGGGATGAATGGAAAATGAGCAGATTGAGAAGGGGGTTGCAATCACAATGCCAATTCTGATTGTCTGGTATCCAGAGTTAAAGATTAAAGATTAGCATTATTTGTCACACGTACATCGAAACATAGAGGGAAATGCCTCATCACTGACGTCAACGGCCAACACATTTTGAGGATACACTTGGAGGCAGCCCGCAGGTGTTGCCACACTTTCAGTGCCAATGTAGCATCCCCACAAATACTAACCCCAGCTCAAATGTCTTTGGAATCTGGGAGGAAACTGGAGCACCCGGAAGAATCCCGCATGATCACGGGGAGAACGTATAAACTCCTTGTTGGGAATTGAACCCTGATTTCTGGCACTGCAAAGCATTACTCTAACCACAACACTGCTGCCATGTTTATTCTTACCAACAGGTGTCCATGGGATGCAGCAGAGAGGGAGGAACAGTTAAAGTCAGGAACCCTCTCCTCATTCTTAAGTGGACGTAGATCCCATGATTGTCAAAGGAGTACAGAGAATTGACCCTATTTTCCATCCCTGTTACACCAGAACATTTGCTGATATCACAACTGTCCAAAGATGCAGATCGCCTGCAGAAGAAGTAGGATCAAACCCTGCATTACAAGACCATGATATATGGCATGTCATAGTGACACAATGCAGAATGAGGCCCTTCAGCCCAACTCTTCCATGCTGACCAAGCTGGCCATCTGAGCTAGTCTCATTTACCTGTGTTTAGCCCAATCCCTCCAAATCTTTATCTATGTGTCTGTAATTGCACTCACCTCTACCACTTCCTCTGGCAGCTTGTTCCATATACTCATCACCCTCTGTGTGAAAGCCCCACAAGTTCCTACTAAGTCTCTCCCCTCTCACCTCAAATCTACTGGATGTCCTCTACGTTTAGACTTACTTATACCAGGAAAAGAAGTATGACATCCAGCTTAGTTATACCGGTTATTCACACACCTCAATAAAGTCAACTCTCGGTCTCCTACGCTCCAATGAATACAGTCCTAGCCTGCCCACCCTTTCCCTATAACTCAAGTGCTGCAGGCACGGTAACATCCTCTCAATATTATCTGCAGCTTTTCTAGCTTGGGGGTGACATGGTAGTGTAGTGTTTAGCACCATGCTTTACAGAGCCAGCAGTAAGATTGGGATTCAATTCTCACCACCGTTAGTAAGAAGTTTGAACGTTCTCCCCATAACCATGTGGGTTTCCTCCCACTTTCTAAAAAACAAGTACAGGTTCAGGTTAGTCAACTATGGTCAAGCTACATTACTTGTGGACTGTCCTGCACAATCCTCGCTGATTTGATTTGATGCAAACGACGCACTTCACTGTATTTTGATGTACATGTGACAAATCTTTCATGACATCTTTCCTATGACTATGTGATCAGAACTGAGTTGTCTCACCAATGACTTATGCTGTGACAACTTGACATCCCGTTGTACCAAATGTCTTCTTCACCATTCTGTTTATCTGTATCTCCATTTTTGCATCGGCACAAATGATCCTTTCTTACAATCTGGTTAGTGATTGGCAAGTCCCATTACTAAACTTGCTTTGTGTATCTAAAATCATTTTGCTTGCCTGTGATGTCCATCTCCTCATCCTTGGTTTACTTTCCATGAATCCCCATCGGTGTACGCATCAAACTTCACCTTTCACTCCCCATCATAATGGCAGCAAAGAGAGAGAACACAACATGCACTGGGTTGTGACCAGGGTGTTGTTCTCTGTTTGCTGCCCTGCTTCAGTATGTTTCATGGTCAGAAACTGTTGATAAAGCTACACTTGAAGTACAGGCAACATACTTCAAAGTTGCTGGTGAACGCAGCAGGCCAAGCAGCATCTGTAGGAAGAGGCGCAGTCGACGTTTCAGGCCGAGACCCTTCGTCAGGACTAACTGAAGGAAGAGTGAGTAAGGGATTTGAAAGCTGGAGGGGGAGGGGGAGATGCAAAATGATAGGAGAAGACAGGAGGGGGAGGGATAGAGCCGAGAGCTGGACAGGTGATAGGCAAAAGGGGATACGAGAGGATCATGGGACAGGAGGTCCGGGAAGAAAGACGGGGGGGGGGTGACCCAGAGGATGGGCAAGAGGTATATTCAGAGGGACAGAGGGAGAAAAAGGAGAGTGAGAGAAAGAATGTGTGCATAAAAATGAGTAACAGATGGGGTACGAGGGGGAGGTGGGAGTACAGAATGCATTTCTGGTCTCCCTGCTACTGGTATAGGAATTGGTTTATTATCATCAAATGTACCAAGATGCAGTGAAAAACTCGTCTTGCAGACTGGCCATAGAGATCAGATCATTACACAGAGCATTGAGGTAGAATAAGGTAAAACAATAACAATGCAGAACAGAGTGTAAATGCAACTGAACGAGTGCCATGCAGGTAAACAATAAAGTGCAAGAACATAACGAGGTAGATTTTAAGGCTGAAATTTCATTTTGCTGTGTAAGATCTGTTCAAGAGTCGGATAACAGAGGGGTAGAAGCTGCCTTGAGCCTGGTGGTACGTGCTTTCAGGCCTTTGTATCTAATGCCCAATAGGAGAGGAGAGAATGTTCCCGGTGTGTGGGGCCTTTGATTATGTTGGCTACTTTACCGAGGCAGCAAGAAATGCAAACAAAGTCCATCGAGGGGGGCTGGTATCTGCAGTGCGCTGAGCTGTGTCCACACCTCTCTGCATTTTCTCGCGCTCACTTGCACAGCAATTGCCATACCAAATTGATAACGCATCCAAACAGAATGCTTTCTCAGGTGCAATGATAAAAATTGGTTAGAGCTGATGGGGACACGCTGAATTTATTTAGCCTCCTAAGGAGGATGGTGGTGTAGGTGAGCTTTCATGGCCTTGATGTTGATGTGGTTGGACCAGAACGGGCTACTGCTGATGTTCACACCTAGGAACTAGCCAGCCGGTGGCGTAGTGGCATCAGGACCGGACTTCATGGTCCCAGGTTCGAATCCGGCCGGCTCCCTGCAGGCTTTCCATTTGTGCTGGGTTGAGTGACTCGGCCTCACAGAAAACAGACAAATGCTAAAGAAACGGAGAGGTTGCTGCCCGATGCACCAAAAGGCATGGGAAGGAACAACACCACTTAAGAGCTATAGGAAGGATGTCATTAAACTGGAGAGGGTGCAAAAAAGATTTATAAGGGTGTTACCAGCACTTGAGGACATCAGTTATAAGGAGAAACATTCAGCCTGGCATGCAGGAGGCTGACTGGTGACATAACAGGCATTTATAGAGTCATGAAGGTCATAGGTAAGGTGAATGATCAATCTTTTTCCCTAAAATAGCAGAGCTCAGACCGAGGGCATAGGTTTAAAGTGAGTTAAAAGGGACCAACCTTTTCACACAGAGGATGGTGGATTATGGAATGAGTTGCTGATAAGTGGGCTGAATGCCCTCTGCGTCATTAACTGGTCATCCAAGAGAGCAGGGGTTGCAAGTTCACAGTGATGGGGGAGAGAGGCAGCGGAGTGGACTGGGTCAGCAGGAACCATTCTGTTCAGGACTTCAGAATGCAGCTAGCCCGGAGGCGGATGAGAATAATGTTCTGGGTGTGGAGGAGTATACATCCCTAGAGACAGCACTGAACAGACGGCTAGAGCAGCCTGCAGTTTCACTTCACAGAAGGTGGAGCTGTGGGGACTGGAGGGATGAGAAATACACTGCATTTGTTAGCTCAGCACAGCAGGTTGCAAACTCTGGGACATGCTCACCCATATCCCTCCATGGAATCCCCCTGTAAATACTGATGCACTCTCCCCGAGACCTCCTGTAAATACTGACACACTCCATGGGGACCCCCTCTAAATACTGACACACTCCATAGGGAACCCTCTAATACTGACACACTCCATAGGGATACCCTCTAAATACTGACACACTCCATAGGGAACCCTCTAATACTGACACACTCCATAGGGAACCCTCTAATACTGACACACTCCATGGGGACCCCTCTAAATACTGACACACTCCATGGGGACCCCTCTAAATACTGACACACTCCATAGGGATACCCTCTAAATACTGACACACTCCATGGGGACCCCTCTAAATACTGACACACTCCATAGGGAACCCTCTAATACTGACACACTCCATGGGGACCCCTCTAAATACTGACACACTCCATAGGGAACCCTCTAATACTGACACACTCCATAGGGATACCCTCTAAATACTGACACACTCCATGGGGACCCCTCTAAATACTGACACACTCCATAGGGATACCCTCTAAATACTGACACACTCCATGGGGACCCCTCTAAATACTGACACACTCCATAGGAATACCCTCTAAATACTGACACACTCCATGGGGATACCCTCTAAATACTGACACACTCCACGGGGACCCCCTCTGAATACTGACACACTCCATAGGGATACCCTCTAAATACTGACACACTCCATAGGATACCCTCTAAATACTGACACACTCCATAGGATACCCTCTAAATACTGACACATTCCATAGGATACCCTCTAAATACTGACACACTCCACAGGGACCCCCTCTAAATACTGACACACTCCATGGGGACCCCCTCTAAATACTGACACGCTCCATAGGGATACCCTCTAAATACTGACACACTCCATGGGGACCCCCTCTGAATACTGACACATTCCTTGAGACCGACTGTAAATACTGAGGTGATGTCCCAGTTTATAAGTCCAGTCCTCTCTGTCACCAAATCAAACTGCAAAGGGGTGGCAGTAATTTGGAGATTTTGATATATTGAGGGAGTTTCTGTTTTTGCCATGACAACTGATCTGATTATTCCTTCATCATCACATTGTGAAATCATTCTCTGTAGAGTGAATGGCTTTAAACACCCCCAGCCAGCTCTTCAGCATGAGGAACAGTGAGGCAGAGAGAAATGGGACAGATACTGAACAGGAATCTCCAGTAAAAGATGTCTTCTGCCATGTATACTTGAGATATCTGTAAGAGATCACTACCAATGGTGACACACAGTGACGGAGTAGGTCCATTCAAACAACCTAGGTTCCATCAGAATCTGATTCAGGTCTATTATCATTGATGTACTGCATGTCATGAAATATTTTTGCTCTCTGGCAGCAAGATAGTGCAATACATAAAAAATTGCTCTGATACAATAAGAAATATTTTTTAAATAGTGCAAAAATAGAGCAATATAGTGAGATAGTGGTATGGACCATTCTGAAATCTGGTGGTGAAAAGAAAGAACAACTGTTTCTTCCCCCAAGCCATCAGACTCCTCAATACTCAGAGTCTAGACTGACATCTACATCATTTATTATTATACTGTAATTTGTCCTCTACTGTGCCTATTGCCTTGTTTATTAATTATTGTACTGCCCTGCACTGTTTTGTGCACTTTTGTAGTCCTGTGCAGTTCTGTAGTCCAGTGCAGTTTTTGTACTATTTTACATAGTCTAGTGTAGCCTTGTGCTGTCTCACATAGTCTAGTGTAGTTTTGTGTTGTTTCATGTAGCACCAGGGTCCGGGAGGAATGTTGTTTCATTTTTACTGTGTACTGTACCAGCAGCTTACGGTTGAAATGACAATAAACTTGACTCGAAGAAGCAGTTCTTAAAACAGTAAGGCTCCTGGACCTCCTCTCTAGTAATGTAATGTAATGGGTGGAAATGTACAGAATTCACAACCACCGTCATTGAGTTGGGTTCACTTTAAGAGGCTGGTCTGATGTGATGATGTAATGACGTGAAGCTTTTACCGTGCTTAATGGTCAGTGTTTGGCTGGCAATGAAGTTGTTATGGTTTCTCTTAAACTTAAAGTGCTTCTGCTGTTTTTATTTATGAAAACCTACAGTAGCAACGAGAAGTGGCAAGGGTCATTGATGATGGATGCTGCCTTTTTGAAGCTTCACCTTTAGAAGATGTCCTTATTGGTGGGGAGGGTAGTGCCCATGAGGAGCTGGCTGAATCTACAGTTCTCTGCAGCTTCTTCCATACCTGTGCATTGGAGCCTCCATAACAGACAATGACACAACCAGTCAGAATGCTGTCCATGGTACATCTGCAGAAATTTGTTGCTCCTAGGATGCCTGCAGAGATGGAGAAGTTCTTCAGTCAAATGGAGGTGGGGCTCATTCGCAGTGTAGGGTGACGCAGTAGGTAGAGATACTGCCTCACCCTTCCACCAACCCGGTTTCAATCCTAGCTTCAGCCGCTGTCTATGTGAAGTTTTCACGTTTCCCTGTGACTGCGTGGCTCTCACCCCGTTTCTGCCGAGATCTGCTTAGGGGCAGAATCTGCAGGGAGTGGATAGCAATGTCGGGAAAATAAAAAGGGATTAATGCCAGGAAAATGGGAAATTTACACTAATCTGATATTAATCTCATTATACTTTCGTGAGATTGATGACTTTACTTCCAATCCTGATGAAGGGTCCCTGCTCGAAACGTCAACCATTTATTCCTTTCTCCCATACTGCAAAAGGATTAGATGGGATTGGGTCTGTTAATGTGTTCAGGAAAGTTTTCTTAATCAGTATGTAATGAGAGAGTGTGTAATACTTGATTTGCTGTTAGGGAATGAGACAGGCAGATGACAAAATATTGTGTAGAACACTTTGCATCTAGTGATCATAATGCCATTAGTTTCAAAGTCAATATGCAAAAAGGTAGGTCTGGTCCGCGGGTTGAAATACTAAATTGGAGAAAGGCCAATTTTGATGTGTATGGTAATCTAATTGGTTGAAACATACATAATTCACAATCACCAACATTTGGTTGGGGTTCAGTCTAAGAGGCTGGTCTGATGTGATGACATAGTTACGTGAAGTTCAGTTACCACACTTTGTGTTCAGTGTTTGGACAACAGTAAATGAGTTGTTATGGTTTTTCTTAAACATAAAACACCTCATATTGTTTTATTTGCAAAAACCTATAATGGCAACCTCAATGCTCTAAGACAATTCCAGAGTTATTGAATATGTTGGCCTGGCCAACACAGTCGCAATGAAACTGCTGGAATTTTGGGAGCAAAATGCCGTCGCTTAGTTTGTGTAAGCTGAGGCCCAATTCGAGCTGCGAGAAATCTCCGCTGACAACAACAAATATTTCTATGTGGTAACATCACTCAGCAACTCCACGGCTGTGAGACAGGTGAATCTGCTTGAATACCACCTGAACACGATAAATACTGATCACTGAAAACTCACCTTTTACAGACTTTTGGACTGTCAGAGTCTGAGCGCGCCAAGCAGTTGCTCTCCTTGCCCAGCCTTGGGGATGCTAAGCTGTTGCAGCTTATGGATCACATTTCCCATTTCCTGGAAAAATCACTATCCTTGTTTTATTTATAAAGAACTCTTCATGTACCAAATGCCTGATCAAGTGCACATAGTTCTCTCTAATGCATCTGTGAAGAACTATAGGGAGCTTTCTAAAATGGCTGATAGTCTACGCTCAGCTAGGCAGAGGTGCATCATCCCTCCTCCTTTCCATGCCTCAATAAGCCCAGTCAGCAAGGCCTCCAAACAGACAATGCTGGGTCTGCGTTTTATCTTGCTCGCTTTGGTACGAACGCTAGGAAGTGCCGACCACCTTGCAGCTTTGACAGTACCAGCGCATCCGGACATCAGAGGTTTGTGAACACCGTGGGTTCCAACTGCCAGGGACGTCTACTGTTCATGACGGACACCCTTCCAGGGCAACGCTCCCTGTGTGACATGGGTGCTCAAGTGAGTGTGCTGCCCTGCATCGCCTATTGATGAGAAAGTAAAGAGCAACAAAGCCTCGCTGGAGGCCAACAGCAGCAGGATCCAGGCTTTCAGGACATGATGGGTGATGCTCTGCTTCAGTAGGCACCGTTACGCATGGGTCTTTGTCCTGACTGAAGTGGCTAGACCTCTGCTTGGTGCACACTTCCTGTATGCCCAGGTACTGTTAGTTGATCTGAAGAACTACTGGCTTATGGATGTCAATGACTGTTACCCTGCTCCGCCAGTAAATTTCCCACAACGACTCTGTCAAGCGCATGCACAAGCGCATGTGAATTTACTCGACTGCTGGGCGAATTTCCAAACTTCACCAAGACCACATTCTCAACTACAGTTACAAAACGTGGGGTTGAATACCACATTCCCACAAATGGCCCACCACTCCAAGCCCATGCGCGTAGACTGGACCCAGAAAAGCTGGCAACCACGAAGGCTGAGTTTGCCAACATGGACAGACTCTGTATTGTATGCCAGTCGAATTGTCCCTGGTCTTCACCCCTTCAAATGGTCCCCAAGTCCGATGGTGGTTGCCACCCATGTGGTGATTACTGACGCCTTAACGAGATCACCATCCTCGATTGCTACCCAGTCCCACACATCCAAGACTTTTTGGCATATTTATCTAGAAAGTTAATTTTTTCCAAAGTCAACTTATTTAGATGCTACCACCAAGTGCCTGTGTGCTCAGAGGACATTCCCAAAATAGCTGTGATAACCCCGTTTGGCTTCTCTGAGTTTCTGTGCATGCCGTGTAGGCTGAAAAATGCAGCATAGACTTTCTGAAGGCTGATGGACTCTGTGTTAAAAGACCTAGACTTCCCTTTTGTTTACCTGAGTGACATACTTGTCGCAATGCATCCAAATCCAAACACGCATCTCATCTCTGCAAACTTTTTGAGTACTTAAGCCCACACAGGTTGATTATTAACCTTTCTAAATGCCAGTTTGGGCTGCCAAGCACGGATTTTCTCAGCATTGCATCTCTGATGAAGGTGCAAAACCCCTCCCATCAAAAGTAGCTGCTATTATAGATTTCCCACTGCCCTTCCTCACTAAAGAACTACAGGAGTTTTTAGGTATGGTGAATTTCTATCACTGCTTCGTTCCACAAGCTGCTGTTCTCATGCTTTGTTTACCTGGATGACGTGTTTAGTGCGCTTAAAGGCAATACCTCTAATCACATGCTTGACCGGTCAGCGGTCATGATGAGGGCATTTGATGATAACGCAACTCTACTGCTGCACCCACTCCCCAACACACCTAAGGCCATTACTACTGGCAGTTCAGACTCTGCTGTGGGCGCTGTGCATGAAACAGTTCTGCCGAGGAGTGTGGCAGTCACTCACCCTCTTCACCCAGCAGCTCTGTCTCCCCCAAAAGGAAGTACAGCATATTTGACCGTGAGTTTCTTGGTCTCTACCTGGCTGTCCGCCATTTTCATTTTCTTCTAGAGGGTCGCCATTTCACAGCGTTCGTTGACCACAAACCCCTCGTGCATGCGATGACATCAGTCCCTTGGTCGGCACGGCAGTAATACCACCTGGCTACATATCCGAGTTCAAAACTGATATACAACGTATTAGGGGGAAAATAATACCGTTCGCGGCTAACCATTGAGGCCACACACATGGGGGTTGACTAAGCTGACGTGGCAGCTGATCAAGCTACTAACCCATAAGTCCAGGCTTTCCGAACAGCAATTAGGAGCCTGCAGTTGGCTGACATTAGCTGGGATTTCTCTCCTGTGTGATGTCTCATCTGGTTGCTCTCACTCCATAGTGCCTGCAAACTGGAAACAGACTGCTTTTGACGCCGTACATGGCCTCTCGTGTCTGGACTGGAAGGTCTCAAGGAAACTTTGTGTGGCAAGATCTTAGAAAGGACACGTGTGATTGGACTACAGCCTGCGTGGTGTGCCAGCAGGCAAAAATTAACCATCATGTTCAGGCGCCAGTGACAGGCTCTGAGGCCCCTGAGCGACGGTTTGACAATGTCAATGTGGACCTCGCTGGTCCTTTTCACACACCTCCTTACTATGGTGGGCTGTACCACCAGGTGGTCAGTGGTCATCCCTCTAGCCTCGACAATGGCCAGAGGCGTGGCTCGGGTGTTCATCAGCACCTAGGATGTTCAGTTTGGCACCCCATCTGATATTTCTCACGACCGCGGTCCCCAATTCATATCAGACCTCTGGGCTGCAATGGCCCAGAACCTTGGCTTTAGGCTACACCATATCACGGCGCATCACCTACAGTCCAGCGGCATATGCAAGTGGTTTCACCGCTCCTTAAAGGATGCTCTGTCCTGATGGATGAGTGCTGGCATGATCATCTCCCATGGGTCCTTCTGGAACAGCTACAAAAGAGCACCTGCAGATGTCCATGTCTGAGTATACGGGCAGTCATTATGATGCAGGCTGATTTTATTCCTGACCTCACAACCATCTGGTCGGTACCTCAACAGCATTCCAGCCTCCTCAGTAAATTCAATACCTTTGCACCTTTTCCTAACTCCTGTCATGGTGTACAGCACTCTTGGGTTCCTGTTGATCTACATTCCACCTCGTTTGTTTTCGTCCACCATGATTCACACCAATATCCCCTTGGGCCCCCTTACAACGGCCCGTTCCATGTTTTGGAACAGAGAGCAAAGACTTTTGTCGTAGATGAGAGGCTAAACCTGAATGTATTTACAATCATGGCTTGCAGAGAGATCTGGATTGGCTGGAAAGAAGGGCTGAAAAATGGAAGATGGAATTTAATGCAGACAAGTACTGGTAGATAGGATCATTAAAGAAAGCTTTTGGCACATTGATCAAAGATAAATCAAAATACTGATACATGAGATGGGATATTACGTTGAAGATGCATAAAATGTCGGTGAAGCCTCATTTGGATATTGTGTGCAATTTTGGTAAACCTACCTACAGGAAAGATGTAAATAAGGTTGACAGAGTACAGAGAAAAGTTACAAGGATGTTGCTGGGACTGGAGGACCTGAGTTATAAGAAAAGATTAGGACTTTATTCCTTGGAATGTAGAAGATTGAAGGAAGATTTTATTGAGGTATACAAAATTATGAGGAGTACAGGTAGGGTAAATCCAAGATGGCTTTTTCCCCTGAGTTTAGGTGGACCACAATTGGGTTGAAGGTGAAAGGTAAAAAGTTTAAAGGGAATATGAGGGGAAACTTCTTCACTTAGAGAGTCATGAGAGTGTGGAATGAGCTGCCAACACAAGTGGAGCATGCGAGCTTGATTTCAACTTTAAGAGAGGCTTGGATAGGTACATGGGTGATAGGCGTATGGAGGGCTATGGTCCCAGTGAAAGTCGATGGGAGTAGGCAAGTTAAATATTTCAGCGCAGACTAGCTGGGCTAAAGGGCCTGATTCTGTGCTGTATTTTTTATGACTCTATAACTTTTTCCATAGATGAGTTCCTCCAGTAGTTTCTATGTTTTACTTGGTGTAAATGGGTCCTTGATAGTTGGCACAGACCACACCTGGAGTATTGTGAGCAGATTTGGGCCTATTATCTAACAAACCGTGTACTGACATTGCAGAGAGTACAGAGGAGGGTCACAGAAATGAATCCAGTAATGAAAGGGTTAACATCTGAGGAATGTTTGATGGTTCTGGACCTGTACTCACTGGAGTTTAGAAGAATGATGGGGAATCTCATTGAAACCTATCAAACATAGAAAGGCTTAGATAGAATGGATGTGGAGAGGATATTTCCTTGAATTGGGGAATCTAAGACCAGAGGGCACTGCCTCAGAATAGAAGGATGTCCATTTAGAACAGAAATGAGAAGAAATTTATTTAGCCAGAGGTTGGTTGAACCTGTGGAATTCATGGCCACAGATGGCTGTGGAGGACAAGTCGTTGGATATATTTAAAACAGAGGTTGATAGGTTCTTGTTTAGTAAGGGCATCAGAGTTTACAAGGAGAAGGTAGGAGAATGGGTTTGATAGGGGTAATAAACCTGCCATGATGGGATAGTGCAGCAGACTCGATGGACTGAATGGCCTAAATCTGCTCATATTTCTTATGGTCTTCTGGTCGTACGGGGAGTGCAGTCTCGTGGGCTGGAATGGTCTGCTACTGTGCTGTATCTCTAAAGAAATAAAAGAGATTTAATAAGAGCAGTGACCACGAACCAAAGGCAGTACCTGGACAAACACTGTGTCTGGTACAGTCACTTTTTACTCATTCTACACTGCTTCCTTTGTTAAAAAAATGTTAAACCCAAAACAACCATCAAGAATTGCCAACCTGTAGCTTGTTTTATTTTTAGAATTTAATTTAAACCAACGCAAGATACTTGTCTATGACTACAAGATTCCATGTTACACTTGTAGGGTATAAGCATAATAGATTAATTTTGTTGCGTTCCATATATAGAACAGTAGTTAACAAAGGTAATACTCACAGTCTGACCTTCACCTCTACATAACTGTGTCCTGTTCTCTTTCCCAGAGATGTCTATTTTTACTCTCTCTCTCTCTCTCTCTCTCTCACTCTCTCTCTGTCTTTCTCCTCCCATCGTGGGCTGGCAGAGTAGCATAGTGGTTAGCAGAATGCTTTGTAGTACCAGTGACCCAGGTTCAATTCCCACGGCTGTCAGTAAGGAGTTTCTGTGTTCTCCCTGTGACTGCGAGGATTTCCTCCGGGTGCTTGGGTTTCCACACTCATTCCAAAGACATACAGGTCAGTAGGTTAATTCGAGAGGACTAGAATATAAAAGCATAGAGGTAATTCTAAGACTTTATAAGGTATTGGTCAGACTGCACTTGGAGTATTGAGAGCAACTTTGGGCTTCTTGTCTAAGAAACAGTGTGCTGCCACTGGAGAAGGTCCAGAGGAGGTTCACAGAAATGATTTATTATAACCATATAACAATTACAGCACGGAAACAGGCCATCTCGGCCCTTCTAGTCCGTGCCGAACTCTTACTCTCACCTAGTCCCACCGACCTGCACTCAGCCCACAACCCTCCATTCCTTTCCTGTCCATATATCTATCCAATTTAACTTTAAACGACAATATCGAACCTGCCTCAACCACTTCTGCTGGAAGCTCATTCCACACAGCTGCCACTCTCTGAGTAAAGAAGTTCCCCCTCATGTTACCCCTAAACTTTTGCCCTTTAACTTTCAACTCATAGCCTCTTGTTTGAATCTCCCCTACTCTCAATGGAAAAAGCCTATCCACGTCAACTCTATCAATCCCCCTCATAATTTTAAATACCTCTATCAAGTCCCCCCTCAACCTTCTACGCTCCAAGGAATGAAATGGGTAACATCTGAGGAGTGTTTGATAACTCTGGACCAGCACTCATGGGAGTTTAGAAGAATGTTGGGGAATCTCATTGAAACCTTTGCCTAGGTAGAGTGGACGTGGAGAGGATGTTTCTTATTGTGGGGAAGTCTAGGATAGACGGCATAGCCTCAGAATAGAGTGACGTCTATTTAGAAGAGGTGAGGTGGAATTTCTTTAGCAAGAGGGTGGTGAATCTGTGGAATTCATTGCCCACAGAGGGCTGTGGAGGCCAAGTCACTGAATACATTTAAAGCAGAGGTTTATAGGTTCTTGAGTAGTCAGGACATCAAAGGTTATGGGGAGAGGTTAGGAGAATGGTGTTGAAAGGGATAATAACTCAGCCATTGTGGATGGTAGAGCAGACTCAATGGGCTGAATGGCCTAAATCTGCTCCTAGGTCTTATGGTGACATGGTTGTAACTGGGTTCTGACCCTCACCTCTGCATAACTGCGGCCTGTTCTCTGTCCTTGAGATGTTTGTTTTCATTCTCGCTCTGGCTCTCTGTCCTTCTCCCCCATCATGGGGCAGCACGGTAGCATAGTGGTTAGCACAATGCTCTACAGTATCAGCGACCCAAGGACCCAACTCGTGCTGCTGTCTGCAAGGACTTCGTATGCTCTCCCCAGGGTCACATCAGTTTCCTCCAGGTGCTCCAGTTTCCTCCCATAGTCCAAAGATGTACCGGTTAATTGGTCATTGTAACTTGTCCTGTGATTAAGCTAAGGTTAAATCGGTGTTGTAGGATGGCAAGGTTCAAAGGGCCAGAAGTGCCTATTCTACACTGTAGGTAAATAATAGGTAAATAAATCTCTTCCTCTACCGTCTCCCTCCCCCGCTCTATCACCCGTCTCCCTCCCCCTCTCTATCACCCGTCTCCCTCCCCCGCTCTATCACCCGTCTCCCTCCCCCGCTCTATCACCCATCTCTGTCCACACACACACACACACACACACACACACACACACACACACACACACACACACTCTTTCTTTCTTTAACATCAGAATCAGGTCTTCAGAATTGCTAACACCCAGGAACTTGAAGCTTTTCATCCTTTCCAAATCTGATCCCTCGATGAGGACGAGTGTGGGTTCTCCCGGTTTCCCCTTCCTGAAGTGCACAATCAGCTCCTTGGTCTTACTGATACTGATTGCAGGGTTGTTGTGACACCACTCGATCAGCTGGTCTCTCTCACTCCCGCACAGCTCCTCATCACCATCTGAAATTCTGTGATTGACCATCATTAATTACTGACTCTCCCTCCGTCTAGGTTTATGAACTGCCAGTTTCCTGAGCCTCCTAACCCCTGACCTTTGCTCATGACACTTCATATCCTGTCCATGACCATAATAGCAGAAGATCACGTTGATCCTTACCAGATTTTATCGATGCACCATAGAAAGGATTCTGTCTGAATGCACAACGTCTTGGAATGGCAATTACTCTGCCAATGACTGCAAGCAACCCGAGAGACACAGATTAATATATTACAGAACCAACTTAATCAAAGATAGCATCCACCCCAGACATTCTCTCTTCTCCCTTCTCCTGGGAACAAGATACAAAAGCCTGAAAGCAAGTACCACCAGGCCCAGGACAGCTTCTACTCCCTCTGTTATCAGACTCTTGAACAGACCTATTGTATGATAAGATAGATTCTTGGCCTCACATTTCTTGTCATCTTGTGCTGTTTTGTTGACTTGTAGTACACTTTCTCTGTAGCTTTTGCACTTTATTCTGCATTGTTGTTGGTGTTATGTTTTGTAACTTCAAAACATTAAACTAATTCCAACGAAGACATGGGAGACCAAAATGTGAGTCTAACTTCGAATTTACTTTAAGTGAGATGTGTACGTAATGTGCTACGGTTGTTATGGGGGATTTCAACATGCAGGTAGACTGGGAAAATCAGGTTGGTACTGGACCCCAAGACAGAGTGTGTGGAGTGCCTCCGAGATGTACTAGAGCCTACCAGGGAGAAGGCAATTCTGGATCTAGTGTTGTGTAATGAACCGGATTTGATAAGGGAACTTGAGGTAAAGGAGCCATTAGGAGGTAGCGACCATAATATGATAAGTTTTAATCTACAATTTGAGAGGGAGAAGGGAAAATTGGAAGTGTCAGTATTACAGTTGAACAAAGGGGACTATGGACCCATGAGGGAGGAGCTGGCCAAAGTTGACTGGAAAGATACCCTAGCAGGGATGACAGTGGAACAACAATGGTAGGTATTTCTGGGAATAATACAGAAGGTGCAGGATCAGTTCATTCCAAAGAGGAAGAAAGATTCTAAGGGGAGTAAGGGGCGACCGTGGCTGACAAGGGAAGTCAAGGACTGTATAAAAACAAAAAAGGAGATGTATAACATAGCAAAGATGAGCGGGAAGACAGAGGATTGGGAAACTTTTAAAGAGCAACAGAAGATAACTAAAAAGGCAATACGGGGAGAAAAGATGAGGTACGAAGGTAAGCTAGCCAAGAATATAAAGGAGGATAGTAAAAGCTTCTTTAGGTGTGTGAAGAGGAAAAAATCAGTTAAGACCAAAGTTGGGCCCTTGAAGACAGAAACGGGTGAAATTATTATGGGGAACAAGGAAATGGCAGATGAATTGAACAGGTACTTTGGATCTTTCTTCACTAGGGAAGACACAAACAATCTTCCAGATGTAATAGTGGCCAGAGGAACTAGGGTAACAGATGAACTGAAGGAAATTCACATTAGGCAGAAAATGGTGTTGGGTAGACTGATGGGACTGAAGGCTGATAAATCCCCAGGGCCTGATGATCTGCATCCAGGGTACTTAAGGAGGTGGCTCTAGAAATTGTGGATGCATTGGTAATCATTTTCCAATGTTCTATAGAATCAGGATCAGTTCCTGCGGATTGGAGGGTAGCTAATGTTATCCCACTTTTTGAGAAAGGAGGGAGAGAGAAATCAGGGAATTATAGACCAGTTAGCCTGACATCAGTGGTGGGGAAGATGCTGGAGTCAATTATAAAAGTTGAAATAGCGGCATATTTGGATAGCAGTAACAGGATAGGTCCAAGTCAGCATGGATTTACGAAGGGGAAATCATGCTTGACTAATCTTCTGGAATTTTTTGAGGATGTAACTATGAAAATGGACAAGGGAAAGCCAGTGGATGTAGTGTACCTGGACTTTCAGAAAGCCTTTAATAAGGTTCCACATAGGAGATTAGTGGGCAAAATTAGAGCAAATGGTATTGGGGGTAGGGTACTGACATGGATAGAAAACTGGTTGGCAGACAGGAAACAAAGAGTAGTGATTAACGGGTCCCTTTCAGAATAGCAGGTAGTGACTAGTAGGGTACCACAAGGCTTGGTGCTGGGACCACAGCTATTTACAATATACATTAATGATTTAGATGAAGGGATTAAAAGTAACATTAGTGAATTTGGAGATGACACAAAGCTGGGTGGCAGTGTGAAATGTGAGGAGGATGTTATGAGAATGCAGGCTGACTTGGACAGGTTGGGTGAGAGGGCAGATGCATGGCAGATGCAGTTTAATGTGGATAAATGTGAGGTTATCCACTTTGGTGGCAAGAACAGGAAGGCAGATTACTATCTGAAAGGTGTCAAGTGAGGAAAAGTGGAAGTACAACGAGATCTAGGTGTCCTTGTTCATCAGTCACTGAAAGTAAGCATGCAGGTACAGCAGGCAGTGAAAAAAGCTAATGGCATGTTGGCCTTCATAACAAGGGGAATTGAGTATAAGAGTAAAGAGGTCCTTCTGCAGTTGTACAGACCCTGGTGAGACCACACCTGGAGTATTGTGTGCAGTTTTGGTCTCCAAATTTGAGGAAGGACATTCTTGCTATTGAGGGAGTGCAGCGTTGGTTCACGAGGTTAATTCCCGGGATGGCGGGACTGTCATATGTTGAAAGATTGTAGTGATTGGGCTTATATACACTGGAATTTAGAAGGATGAGAGGGGATCTGATTAAAACATGTATGATTATTAAGGGATTGGACATGCTAGAGGCAGGAAACACGTTCCCGATGTTGGGGGAGTCCAGAACCAGAGGCCACAGTTTAAGAATAAGGGGTAGGCCATTTAGAACAGTGTTGAGGAAAAACTTTTTCACACAGAGAGTTGTGGATCTGTGGAATGCTCTGCCTCAGAGGGCAGTGGAGGCCAATTCTTTGAATGCTTTCAAGAAAGAGTTAGATAGAGCTCTTAAAGATAGTGGAGTCAGGGGATATGGGGAGAAGGCAGGAATGGGGTACTGATTGTGGATGATCAGCCATGATCACAGTGAATGGTGGTGCTGGCTTGAAGGGCCAAATGGCCTACTCCTGCACCTATTGTCTATAATGTGATCATATATGCAATTCACGTATTTATTCATATAACCTGTAATGAATTATTTAAATAAACCAGAATGCTTAATCAACACACATATATATACACATACATATACAAGATTACTGAAATATTATTGAAATATTAAATAGATAACTCCAACTCAATAGAATGCACCTCAGCTATATATACACAGGGTACTATATAATAAAACTACTACGAGGGGTGATTGATAAGTTCATGGCCTAAGGTAGGAGATGAGTTATACAGCTCTCGTTACATGCACGTGCAGTTCATCTCTTTGAGTGATTATGCAGAAAGTCTGAAGTTAATAACTCATCTCCTTCTACCTTAGGCCACAAACTTATCAATCACCCCTGCTGTGGACCACTTCTACAAAGAAGGGATCTGTATACTCCACGACTGCTGGACTAAATGTAGGAAAAATAAATGTGCTAGGTTTTCTAAAATTGACTCACTCTACCTTAGGCCACGAACATATCAATCACCCCTTGTATATACATGCATTCACAGTAGAGTAAATTTTAAATTGTCCCATTCAGGCCGAAAGATTAAACCGCTGTGGAGGATTTCTTACTCTTGTGGGATAACGTCTTTCCTGACAAGAGGGGTCACTCTGCTTGGCAGGTGAGACTTGTGGCTGTAAAACAAGCTCGGTTCTGTGGCCTCCTCTGTGCTGGTTGTAGGAGTTGAGTATGAGACTGCCAGAAGAGGTTCTGACAGCTCTAGACACCTTTCTTTTCCTTTTCTCTCTCTGGATCTACTTCAATCCCTTTCATTTTCTTTCTCATTTTCCTAATGTTATGTTTTGTAACTTCAAAACAGACTAATTCAAACCCAGACTTCGCAGTCCAAATGTGACTCTAACTTTGTGTTTACTTTAAGTGAGGCACACACGTATCACATGGTAGCGTGATGACTTATGAAATTCATTTATTTATACATATAACCCATATAGTCTCACCTATCACCTGCCAGCTTCTCACTTCATCCCTCCTTCTCACCTGGTCTCACCTATCACCTGCCAGCTTCTCACTTCATCCCTCCCTCTCACCTGGTCTCACCTATCACCTGCCAGCTTCTCACTTCATCCCTCCCTCTCACCTGGTCTCACCTATCAGCTGGCAGCTTCTCACTTCATCCCTCCCTCTCACCTGGTCTCACCTATCAGCTGGCAGCTTCTCACTTCATCCCTCCCTCTCACCTGGTCTCACCTATCACCTGCCAGCTTCTCACTTCATCCCTCCCTCTCACCTGGTCTCACCCATCAGCTGGCAGCTTTTCACTTTATCCCTCCCTCTCACCTGGTCTCACCTATCACCTGGCAGCTTCTCACTTCATCCCTCCCTCTCACCTGGTCTCACCTATCAGCTGCCAGCTTCTCACTTCATCCCTCCCTCTCACCTGGTCTCACCTATCACCTGCCAGCTTCTCACTTCATCCCTCCCTCTCACCTGGTCTCACCTATCACCTGGCAGCTTCTCACTTCATCCCTCCCTCTCACCTGGTCTCACCTATCACCTGCCAGCTTCTCACTTCATCCCTCCCTCTCACCTGGTCTCACCTATCACCTGCCAGCTTCTCACTTCATCCCTCCCTCTCACCTGGTCTCACCTATCACCTGCCAGCTTCTCACTTCATCCCTCCCTCTCACCTGGTCTCACCTATCAGCTGGCAGCTTCTCACTTCATCCCTCCCTCTCACCTGGTCTCACCTATCAGCTGGCAGCTTCTCACTTCATCCCTCCCTCTCACCTGGTCTCACCTATCACCTGCCAGCTTCTCACTTCATCCCTCCCTCTCACCTGGTCTCACCCATCAGCTGGCAGCTTTTCACTTTATCCCTCCCTCTCATCTGGTCTCACCTATCAGCTGGCAGCTTCTCACTTCATCCCTCCCTCTCACCTGGTCTCACATATCATCTGCCAGCTTGTAATCCTTTCTCTACCTTCTACCTTCTTCAAGTTTGAGTTCATTGTCATTCCATCTCAAACATGTATACAGCGAAACAAAACATCGTTCCTCTGAGGCCAAGGTGCAAAACACAGTACATATAGTCAGACATAGCAGATACAGTCAGGCACAGTACATATAGTCAGACATAGCACATACAGTCAGGCACAGTACATATAGTTATGATCCAAGACATACAGTCACAATATAGGATTAGCACAAGTCCCGGAGTGACGTGCCCTGAAGATTGGCAGGTTAACCAGCACGTTGTCCAAACATGCACTTTGGCCCCAGAAGTGCAAAGTGCACATTTATGTGATTCAGTTTAATACTATCTGCACTATTATAGTAAAACAAGCAGTCGTATAAAAATGAAAGCAATAAAAGCTGAAGAGTGGCCAGTGCAGGATGAGAGTGTGTCTGTGAGTTGGGGAGTGAGGAGGAGGGTGGTTGTTGGTGGTAGGGTATTCAGATATTCAGACAGGGTGTACATGTGTGCTGGGTGGCAGGAGGGTGTTAACAAGTCCAACAGCCTGGGGGAGGAAGCCGTTCCATAGCCTGACAGCCCTAGTTCTTATGCTGCAGTATCTTCTGCCTGAGGTCAAAGTGATTGTGGGAAGAAAGGGAGATAATTCTGGAGACACTGCATTTGCAGCACTTCTGATGGAGATAAGTAATTGATATTTCAGGCAGAGACCCTTCATCAGGACTGGAAAGGAAGGTGCAGAAGCCAGAAAAACACCATCTGGTCTGGGAATTGCAATGCATCAGTTCGCAAGACCCTGGAACTGCTGACAACAGCACTGGTGTCTCTCTCCTACCCATTCAGGACATACAGTACCGTGTAAAAGTCTTAGGTACATATATATAGCTAGCATGCCTGAGACTTCTGCACAGTACTATATTGTCTACATGGAGCGCAGGGCAAGTTTCTAAATCTGGCGGGAGCAAAGGATGTTGGGAATTGCAAAGATGAGGCGCCATGGGAGGGGTGTGGGACAGGTGCAAAAGTTTGGGTACCCCTGGTCAAAATTTCTGTTACTGTGAATAGCTGAGCGAGTAAAACATGAACTGATTTCCAAAAGGCATAAAGTTAAAGATGACACATTTCTTTAATATCTTAAACAAGAAAACTTTTTTATTTCCATCTTTTACAGTTTCAAAATAACAAAAAAGGAAAAGGGCCTGAAGCAAAAGTTTGGGCACCCTGCATGGCAGTCCTTTGTAACGTCCCCTTTGGCAAATATCAAAGCTTGTAAATGCTTTTTGTAGCCAGCTAAGAGTCTTCCAATTCTTGTTTGGGGGATTTTCGCCCATTCTTCCTTGCAAAAGGCTTCTAGTTCTGTGAGATTCTTGGGCTGTCTTACATGCACTGCTCTTTTGAGGTCAATGCACAGATTCTCGATCATGTTTAGGCCACTGTGAGGGCCATGACAAAACCTTCAGCTTGCACCTCTTGAGGTAGTCCATTGTGGATTTTGAGGTGTGTTTAGGATCATTATCCTGTTGTAGAAGTCATCCTCTTTTCATCTTTGGCTTTTTTACAGACGGTGTGATGTTTGTTTCCAGAATTTGTTGGTATTTAATTGAATTCATTCTTCCCTCTACCAGTGAAATGTTCCCCGTGCCATTGGCTGCAACACAAGCCCAAAGCATGATCGATCCACCCCCGTGCTAACAGTTGGAGAGGTGTTCTTTTCATGAAATTCTGCACCCTTTTTTCTCCAAACATACCTTTGTTCATTGCGGCCAAAAAGTTCTATTCAAAAGGTTCAAAGGAACATCTAAACAAGCCTGATGTATTTTGGAAACAAGTCCTGAGGACTGATGAAGTTAAAATAAAACTCAGAATTTTATTTTAACAGTCACAGAATCTCACAGTCCCCTGACCTAAACATCATCAAGAATTTGTGCATAGACCTCAAAAGAGCAGTGCATGTAAGACAGCCCAAGAATCTCACAGAACTAGAAGCCTTTTGCAAGGGAGAATGGGCAGAAATCCCCCAAACAAGAATTGAAAGACTCTTAGCTGGCTACAGAAAGCGTTTACAAGCTGTGATACTTGCCAAAGGGGGTGTTACTAAGTACTGCCATGCAGGGTGCCCAAACTTTTGCTTCAGGCCCTTTTCCTTTTATGTTGTTTTGAAACTGTAAAAGATGGAAATAAAGAAGTTTTCTTGCTTAAAATATTAAAGAAATGTGTCATCTTTAACTTCATGCCTTTTGGAAATCAGTTCATCTTTTACTCGCTTAGCTATTCACAGTAACAGAAATTTTGACCGGGGTACCCAAACTTTTGCATGCCACTATATATATATCTGATCTGATCTGATGCATTGCAATTCCCATACCAGACCATATTAAGGGAGAGGAGAAGATGGCGGCACCACGCAGCGCGCGCGGCCACTCCAAGATGATATCGTATGTGTTAACTAGGGGCCGTGCACAATCCTGATTTGATGGAGACAGACGTGAGAAGCACGGAGGAACATCTGGAGAAACTTCTGAAATGCCCGCTTCGCTGTCACTGCTACTGTGCGATCGAGAACCTCCGGAGGGGAAGGCCCCAAATCCTCGCTTTGCCTATTTCCTGTTGCCGGGGCCGGGGTCAAAGCACTTGGCAGAGATGGTGCTCGGTGCTCGGTGTCGGAGGCTCCAAGTTTTCGGACGGACTCAAGAGTCGGCTGTGGTCGGGTGCTTCCAGCATGCTGCATCGGCAAGTTTGCGGCGCTGGAAGCTCATGGCAGGAAGAGTTTTCTTTCTTCCTTCTACCATCTGCGTAAGATGATGGGACTTTCGAGAGGCCTTGAGACTTTTTTTTTACTGTGCCCATGCTTTGTTCTTCATCAAATTACGGTATTGCTTTGCACTGTTGTAACTATATGCTAATAATTGCGTAGTTTTTGTCAGTTTTTCAGTTGGTTTGTCTTGTGTTTCTGTGACATCATTCTGGAGGAACATTGTATCATTTCGTAATGCATACATTACTAAATGACAATAAAAGAGGACTGCATGTCCTCATAATCTAATTATTCTGACTTCTGCCCTCTTCCCTTCCTGTCCTGATGAAGGGTCTCCTCTTGAAATATCAGCTATTTATTCCTCTCCATCAATGTTGCCTAGCTTTCTGGGTTTCTCCTGGATTTCATGTGTGTAGTTCAAGACCTCCAGCATCTTCAGAATCTCATGTTCATTCACATGTTCCTGGTAGACTTAATGTACCTGTTCTCTCCTTGAACCCACTTCCACCCACAATCAATTGACATTGACATTCTGAAAGTTTTAAACATAATTATTTCAGCACATTCTTTGTAGTTATTTTTGACTTAGCTGGCCATTATTCTTTGCCATTTCACTTTACGCAAGAGTTGATATATGCCGCGTTTGAATTCACAATCTGTCAGACTGTTCATATATTAGAGTCACACGGCACAGAAACAGGCCCTTCGGCCCAACTGGTCCATGCCAGCCAAGACTCCCATCTGAGCTGGTCCCACTTGCCCATACTTCACCTATATCCTTCTATGATTGTACCTTACAGTAATTTGGTTTCTTACACTGTGCTGTTGCTGCAAAACAGCAAATTTCACGACATTTGTCAGCGATAATAAACCTGATTCTGATTTTCATTAGCAACGTTTGATAGGTAGTTGGACGAGTACATGGATAGGAAAGGTGTATTTATTTCTTTTAAGTTATTGAGAGATGCAGCACAGTCCCAAGGAGTTTACCACTTCTTTGTTCTCTACATCCCTTGCTTAGTGTTCAGGCTGAGACTGTTACACCTATCATCTCCCAGCTTCTCACTTCATCTCCCTTTTAACTCACCTGTCTCACCTATCACCTCCCAGCTTCTCACTTCATCCCCCCCGCCCTTACCTGGTCTCACCTATCACATACCAGCTTCTCAATTCCTTCCCCCCCTTACCTGGTCTCACCTATCACCTCTAAATTTGTACTCTTTCCCATCCACCCTCTTCAAGCTTAAGTTCAACAGAGTGACACCCTCTCCCTACCTTGTCAGGAAAGACTTAATCATACAAGAGTAAGAAATCTTCCACAAAGATTAAAATCTTTTGGCCTGAATAGGACATTCTAAAATTTACTATGAGTGTATGTCTATATAGTAGTTGTATCTCTCTCTCTCTCTTTATTTATATATATATACACACACTGAGATGCATTCTAGTTCTATAATGAGTTGGAGTTTATAACCAAGAAGAAAGGAGTGATGTGTATTTAATATTTCAGTAATATTTTGGTCTTATAAATATGTATGTCATTTGATTGAGCATTCTTTCTTGTTTTGCATAATTCATTATGGGTTATATGTAAAAGTAAATGAATGGCAAATGTCATTGGACCACCATGTCGTAAGTGCATACTTCAATAAAATAAAATAAAATGAATGTTCGTGTTCTCCCGGGCTTCCATTCTTTTTTCTTTCGAATAGCTTTATGTTTTCAAGTTACAAAAACTAACAGTGTTATCAAATGGTGCAGGAGCGGGGAGCTGGGTGCATAGTAAAGCAAGTCACAATTCAGGCCTTAATCGGTAGAGGGTAGAGGCAGAGACTCTAATGGAGAGAAGATGGTTGCTCACCTCTTTGTGGACTGTGGGTTTGTGAAGAGGGTGTGGAGAAAGATGCAAGACCCTGTGCCACAGTTCATCCCAAGCAGTGGATTCTCTTTTCCCAGGGTCACCCACAGAAGCAGACATCAAGTGTCGGCTTGGTGAAAGACACCCTCTGGTCTACCGGCTCGGGGAGATGTCCGTGGAGGAATGCTGCCAACTGGACCTTCTAGGTTGTGGGAATGCATGCTGAAGGATGCACTGAAGCTCAGTGCAGTCACTACAAGGGCTCAGCGGGGAGGGACCGTTGTGTCAAGTACTGGAGAGGGAGGGGCCAGGTTGGGTGAGGAAGACCCTCAATTATTGTAGTGCCGTACCACCACAGGGGTCCACATGAGTGGCACCAGTGCTATTAGTTTTAAGGGATGTAATAGAACACTACTGAACAGATTGGCTGTGGATATAAGTGCTATGTGGAGGTTAGTTTACCTGTCCGTCAAAAGGTGCTTCCATCGTGCCGGTCATCGATTGGCCCATGTGAAGGATGCAGCAGCTTTTTCCCATTGGTTGCCTTGTCTCCATGGCACCAGTGTCTGGTTCAGGCCCCTCAGACAATTTACAGTAACCCAATTAACCTACCAACAGGTAGGTCTTTGGGATATGGGAGGAAACTGGAGCACCTGGAGAAAACCCACTCGGTCACGGGGAGTACATACAAACTTCTTACAGACAGCAGCGGGAAGAGAACCCAGGTCACTGGTACTGTAAAGCGCAGCACTAACCACTAGGTTGCCAAATGGTTGAAGAGAAGTAGTTATTTGTGAACCTGGTGGTTTGGAACTTCACATGTCTGGGCCTGGGATGCTGAGGGGCCGCCTGATAGAAGCCTATAAAATGACGAGAGGCAGTCAGGTAGATAGTCACAATCTTTTTCCCAGGATGAAAATGTCACAAATACCAGAGGATATGCATTTAATGTAAGAGGGGGAATATCCAAAGAAGATATGCAAAAAAGATGTTTTTTTAACACAGAGTGGTGGGTGCTTGGAACAGGGTGCCAGGGAGAGTGTTAGAGGCAGATTCAATAGTGGTGCATAAAAGGTTGTTAGACAGAATCATGAATATGGAGCGAATGGAGTGATATGGATCATGTACAGAATGAGATTAGCTTAATTTGGTGTTGTTTTCAGCACAGACATTGTTGGCCAATGGGCTTGTTCCAGTGTTGTACTGTTTCGGGTTCTGCGTTCCGTGTTTCATGTTCTGTGTTCTAAAAGATTACTGCAATGTATCCGAAAGTGTAACTCATGTGTGAAGTTGCTTTTGATTGTCCGTTTCCATCATGTTGGCCTCCCGCACACTGGATCATTGGTTAGTTTGGGTTACATAGCCTGTGGAAGCATTCACAGTTCCTAAAGCCTTGGGTGTGGTGTCGTTGTCACCCTGCTTACTGTGAGGTTTCACTACCACTGTTGCTCGGATGACCTCCCTGTCTCACCTCTCTCCTCTGTCCCCCAGGCGGCCGTGGCGTGGCAGTTGGGCCTATCGTCAGCTCCCACCACTCCGACATCTTCTGCGATAACGAGAATGGACCCAACTTCCTGTTCAAGAACAACGGAGACGGCACCTTCACAGACATTGCGGCAGAGGCCGGTGAGTGGAGGCCAAACAGGCCGTGTTTATGTGGAGGTTCATGGGGTCCAAGCAATGCTCCAGCAACTAATGACCACGCTTCCTCTGACAGAGAAAGCCATGGCATCAAATCCCTTGTGCACGTGGGGCAGCACGGTAGGACAGCAGTTGCTTTACAGTGCCAGTGATGTTTGGGGTTTGATTTCCGCCACTGTCTGTAAGGAGTTTATACGTTCTCCCTGTGAACACATGGGTTCCACCCACGTGCACCGGTTGCCTTCCACTTTGCAAAGATGTATGGGTTAGGGTTAGTAAGACGTTGCATGATACGTTAGTGGCAGAAGCATAGCGACACTTGTGGGCTGCCCCCCTGTTGAATCTTCAGATTGCTGGTCGTTGATGCAAACGAAGCATTTTCGATATTTCAATGTACGTGTGACATAAAGCTAATCTTTAAGCCTTTCTCACTGGAAGCAGGTTTGCTCAGTGCAGTCACCCTTGCTGTTTGTGTAATTTTGCTCTGCTAACCTGGCTACCCAATTTCATACATTAAACTGCAGCGTACACATCCAGTTGGTTGCAAAGACCTTTGGAATGTCCTGAAAGCAGAAAGTATGGTTTGTCTCAGGAAAGACCAATGTGTAGCCAATGAACTTCTGAAGTGCAGTCGTCGGTAGAGCAAGAAATGCTGGCGAATGAGGAACTCCTTTGCTTGTTTCACAGTGAATCACAGTGATGTGCTGCGGGCAGCTTACAGAACTTCTAAATATACTTTCTTTGAACTACTCTCTCTGAAATTTGTAGCCTGTAACTTCACTTTAAGTAATGTACTTTTGAACTGTCTGAAAGAAATTGTGATTTAATAATCTTCTGAAGGACTCGACGGACGAGCTGTCAAGCGGATGAAGGTACATCACTACAGCTGAAAGAGAGGGAGGACGGGAAGGCTCCAAGCCGGTCTAACACAAAAGAGAATGAAACTTCCTTTACCCAGTATCTTGTTAACAAGTGTACAGCTGCTGGAAAACAAGAATGAGGACCCCGGGGCAAGATTTCTGATTTGGAGGGAAATGAGGAATTGCTGTGTTCTCTGTTTCACAAAGACATGGCTCACTCTTGTTCTACTGACATATAATATCTAAAGATTTAACATTGAACATTCTACTTACCAAGACAGTTCTCCGTGATCCTGGCTGCAGATTACATACCACCAAAGTCTGATGCTAAGCAGGTACTTGATGTATTGAATATTGCCATCAGCAATCAAGAAACAGTCTAACTCAACACTTTTCAAATCTTTGTTGGGAACTTCAATAAGGCTTGTTTTGAAAAAATCTCTGTCCAGTTATGACCTGCAGCACCAGGAGTCCCAAAACCCTCAACCACTGCTATACTCATCATCATCAGGTGCCGTGCCCAGTTTGAGTTTTGACTGCCATGGCCCACACACTCCTGTTTCGGGTCAAGTGGATCAATTCATTGGTATTCATTTCCAGTTCTCTGGCTGCTGTTTCCACCATCATTTGTCTTTGTCTTCCTCTTGCTTTCTTCCCTTCAATCTTTCCCATAATTACCGTGCATTCTAAATCCTCTTTCTTAATCACATGTCCAATGAAGTTACGTTGCCTTTTCATGACCTTCCTCTTGCTTTCTTCCCTTCAATCTTTCCCATAATTACAGTGCATTCTAAATCCTCTTTCCTAATCACATGTCCAATGAAGTTACGTTGCCTTTTCATGATCTCATACATTCCTTCTCTTTTTGTGTTTGCTCTGTTCATGCCATCCTCGTTAGATATTCCTTTCATCCATGATATTCTTTGCATCCTCCTCAAAAACCACAGCTCTGCTGCTACAATTTGTTTCCTCATGTTACTAGATATTGTCCAACACTCTGAGGCGGGTTGTCATGCCTAGTTTAGTGTTGGTCAGTATACTCTTCATTCTTGTAAAGGTGTCTTTTGCCATCCCTGTTCTTCTTTTGATGTGCAAATCGCACCTGCCATCTGATGTCACCCAGCTTCCTAAGTAGCAAAAGTTCTGTACTTGTTTTATGTCTTCCCCATTTATTCTCAGCCTGCAGATAGGATTCTCCTTTTTGGATATTGCCATACATTCTGTCTTTTTGCAATTGATAGATAGACCCTTTTTGCACTTTCTTCAACAATTATATCAATTAAGTTTTGTAGTTCTTCCTCCATACTTGCAATTAACACAGTGTTATCTGCATATCTGAAATTATTGATGTTTTCACCACCAACTTTGATTCCCAAGATGTCTCTTATTTTTTGTAATATTGTTTCACTATACACATTAAATAAATCAGGGAGAAAACACACCCTTGTTTAAGGCCTCTCTTGATTTTCATAAACTGACTCACTTCTCCATCTATTCTTACAGCGGCAGTTTCTTCCCAGTACAGATTTCTGATTAGGTGGAGGTCTTTCGAATCCAGATCTAGAGTTTTCTGTAATATTTCAAATAAATTATTGTGCTTCACTTTATCAAATGTTTTTGTGTAGTCGATAAAACAAACAAATCTTTTTGGACTTGAATAGCTCATTCTGATAGTATCCTTAACATCAATATTGCGTTTCTTGTACTTTTGTCTTTCACAAAACCACATTGTTCTTTACCTATTTCAACTTGTATCTTACTTTTAGCTTTTGTCATCAAAATTCTTAGAAGTATCTTGGTGATATGACTCATTAAACTTATGGTCCTACGTAATTCACATTCTATTGCTCCAGGTTTCTTAGGAAGAGTGATACTGATTTTTTCATCTCTTCTGATATTATTCCAGTCTCATAAATGTCATTGATTAAATCAGTAAGTTTTTCAATTCCATAATCATCAGGAGTGATAATTTGTTCTATTACTAATTCATCAGGACCTGCTGCCTTTCCTTTCTTCATCTTATTTATTGCACTACGAACTTCAAATTTTAAAATACTTGGACCTTCAATGTTTTTCTTAATTTCTGGTTTTTCGTCTTGATTGTCTTCAAACAATTCCTGAATATACTCAGTCCATCTGTTCATAATCTCACCTTTTCCCATGATAATGGTACCGTCCTTTGCTTTCAAACATCCACCTGAAGAACAGAGGAGCTTTTTACCAGCGATATTCTTGATTTGTTGACGTAACTTTTTTGGATCAGTAATAGGGATTCTTTCTATTTGCTCACATTCCTGGTTTAACCATTCTTCTTTGGCTTTTTGACATAAGCTTTTAACTTTTTTATCTAAGGACTTATATCCTATAGGATTTGCTTTCTTCCGTCTCCTTTCTTCCATTAGATTTTTGATTTCATCTGTCATCCATTTATTCTTTTATTGCACCTGGATATGTTTTGCATTGAGTCACTGAGTTTCTAAATCTTTGGTTTATAGTAATAAAGTCAATTTGATTTCTGGTGTTATCACCTGGACTTTTCCAGGTCCACAGGCGTCTTGGATGGTTTTTAAAGTAGGTATTCATAATGACCTGATTATTCATCTTACACCATTCTATCCATTTCTCACCTCTTTCATTAATTTCCCCCAGTCCAAATTTATCCTATGGTATTTCCATAACAGTTGTTATGGGGGATTTCAACATGCAGGTAAACTGGAAGAATCAGGTTGGTACTGGACCCCAAGAAAGGGAGTTTGTGGAGAGCCTCCGAGATGGATTCTTAGAACAGCTTGTACTGGAGCCTACCAGGGAGAAGGCAATTCTAGATTTAGTGTTGTGCAATGAACCGGATTTGATCAGGCACCTTGAGGTAAATGAGCCATTAGGACGGAGTGACCGTAATTGTAGATTAAATTTTAATCTACAAATTGAGAGGGAGAAGGGAAAGTCGGAAGTGTCAGTATTACAGTTGAACAAAGGGGACTATGGACCCATGAGGGAGGAGCTGGTCAAAGTTCACTGGAACAATACCCTAGCAGGGATGACAGTGGAACAACAATGGTAGGTATTTCTGGGAATAATGCAGAAGGTGCAGGATCAGTTCATCCCAAGGAGGAAGAAAGATCCTAAGGGGAGTAAGGGGAGACCATGGCTGACAAGGGAAGTAAAGGACAGTATAAAGATAAAAGAGAAGAAGTATAACATAGCAAAGATGAGTGGGAAGCCGGAGGATTGGAAAATTTTTAAAGAGCAACAGAAGATAACTAAAAAGGTAATACGCAGAGAAAAAATGAGGTATGAAGGTAAACTAGCCAAGAATATAAAGGAGGATAGTAAAGGCTTCTTTAGGTATGTGAAAAGGAAAAAAAAATAGTTAAGACCAAAATTGGGCCCTTGAAGACAGAAAAGGGTGAATTTATTATGAGGAAACAAGGAAATGGCAGAGGGGTTGAACAGATACTTTTGATCTGTCTTCACTAGGGGAGACACAAACAATCTCCCAGATATAACAGTGGCCAAAGGACCTAGGGTAATGGATGAACTGAAGGAAATTTATATAAGGCAGGAAATAGTGTTGGATAGATTGTTGGGTCTGAAGGCTGATAAGTCCCTGGGACCTGATGGTCTGCATCCCAGGGTACTTAAGGAGGTGGCTTTAGAAATCGTGGATGCATTGGTAATCATTTTCCAATGTTCTATAGATTCAGGATCAGTTCCTGTGGATTGGAGGGTGGCTAATGTTGTCCCACTTTTCAAGAAAGGAGGGAGAGAGAAAACAGGCAATTATAAAATATGAAATTACTACATATTTGGATGGCAGTAACAGGATAGGTCCAAGTCTGCATGGATTTACGAAGGGGAAATCATGCTTGACTAATCTTCTGGAATTTTTTGAGGATGTAACTATGAAAATGGACATGGGAAAGCCAGTGGATGTAGAATATCTGGACTTTCAGAAAGCCTTTGATAAAGTCCCACATAGGAGAATAGTGGGCAAAATTAGGGCACATGGTATTGGGGGCAGAGTACTGACATGGATTGAAAATTGGCTGGCTGACAGGAAACAAAGAGTAGCGATTAACGGGTCCCTTTCAGAATGGTAGGCTGTGACCAGTGGGGTACCGCAGGGTTCAGTGCTGGGACCTCAGCTGTTTACAATGTACATTAATGATTTAGATGAAGGGATTAAAAGTAACATTAGCAAATTTGCAGCTGACACAAAGCTGGGTGGCAGTGTGAAATGTGAGGAGGATGTTATGAGAATGCAGGGTGACTTGGACAGGTTGGGTGAGTGGGCAGATGCAGTTTAATGTGGATAAATGTGAAGTTATCCACTTTGGTGGTAAGAACAGGAAGATAGATTATTATCTAAATGGAGTCAAGTTAGGAAAAGAGGAAGTACAATGAGATCTAGGTGTTCTCATACATCAGTCAATGAAAGTAAGCATGCAAATACAGCAGACAGTGAAGAAAGCTAATGGCATGCTGGCCTTCATAACAAGGGAAATTGAGTATAGGAGCAAAGAGGTCCTTCTGCAGCTATACAGGGCCCCGGTGAGACCACACCTGGAGTACTGTGTGCAGTTTTGGTCTTCAAATTTGAGG
The DNA here is from genome assembly GCF_963921235.1 of Mobula hypostoma. NCBI lineage: Eukaryota > Metazoa > Chordata > Chondrichthyes > Myliobatiformes > Myliobatidae > Mobula > Mobula hypostoma. Next base: position 14,497,843 of record NC_086115.1, on the reverse strand, counting down.
AAGGACATTCTTGCTATTGAGGTAGTGCAGCGTAGGTTCACAAAGTTAATTCCCGGGATGGAGGGACTGTCATATGTTGAAAGATTGGAGCGACTGGGCTTGTATACACTGGAATTTAGAAGGATGAGAGGGGATCTGATTGAAACATATAAGATAATTAAGAGATTGGACACGCTGGTGGCAGGAAGCATGTTCCCGCTGATGGGTGAGTCCAGAACCAGAGGCCACAGTTTAAGAACAAGGGGTAGGCCATTTAGAATGGAGTTGAGGAAAAACTTTTTCACCCAGAGAGTGGTGGATACGTGGAATGCTCTGCCCCAGAAGGCAGTGGAGGCCAAGTCTCTGGATGTTTTCAAGAAAGACAAGTGACGGAAGTCTGTGTAGGGGAGCACTTTGGTTCCAGTGATCATAACACCATTGGTTTCAACTTGATCATGGACAAGGATAGATCTGGTCCTAGGGTTGAGGTTCTTAACTGGAAGAAGGCCAAATTTGAAGAAATGAGAAAGGATCTAAAAAGCGTGGATTGGGACAGGTTGTTCTCTGGCAAGGATGTGATCGGTAGGTGGGAAGCCTTCAAAGGAGAAATTTTGAGTGTGCAGAATTTGTATGTTCCTGTCAGGATTAAGGGCAAAGTGAATAGGAATAAGGAACCTTGGTTCTCAAGGGATATTGCAACTCTGATAAAGAAGAAGAGAGAGTTGTATGACATGTATAGGAAACGGGGAGTAAATAAGGTGCTTGAGGAGTATAAGAAGTGCAAGAAAATACTTAAGAAAGAAATCAGGAGTGCTAAAAGAAGACATGAGGTTGCCTTGGCAGTCAAAGTGAAGGATAATCCAAAGAGCTTTTACAGGTATATTAAGAGCAAAAGGATTGTAAGGGATAAAATTGGTCCTCTTGAAGATCAGAGTGGTCGCCTATGTGCAGAACCAAAGGAAATGGGGGAGATCTTAAATAGCTTTTTTGCATCTGTATTTACTAAGGAAACTGGCATGAAGTCTATGGAATTAGGGGAAACAAGTAGTGAGATCATGGAAACTGTACAGATCGAAAAGGAGGAGGTGCTTGCTGTCTTGAGGAAAATTAAAGTGGATAAATCCCCGGGACCTGACAGAGTGTTCCCTCGGACCTTGAAGGAGACTAGTGTTGAAATTGCAGGGGCCCTGGCAGAAATATTTAAAATGTCGCTGTCTATAGGTGAGGTGCCGGAGGATTGGAGAGTGGCTCATGTTGTTCCGTTGTTTAAAAAAGGATCGAAAAGTAATCTGGGAAATTATAGACCAGTAAGTTTAACGTCGGTAGTAGGTAAGTTATTGGAGGGAGTACTAAGAGACAAAATCTACAAGCATTTGGATAGATAGGGACTTATTAGGGAGAGTCAACATGGCTTTGTGCGTGGCAGGTCATGTTTGACCAATCTATTGGAGTTTTTTGAGGAGGTTACCAGGAAAGTGGATGAAGGGAAGGCAGTGGATATTGTCTACAAGGACTTCAGTAAGGCCTTTGACAAGGTCCCGCATGGGAGGTTAGTTAGGAAAATTCAGTCGCTAGGTATACATGGGGAGGTGGTAAATTGGATCAGACATTGGCTCAATGGAAGAAGCCAAAGAGTGGTAGTAGAGAATTGCTTCTCCGAGTGGAGGCCTGTGACTAGTGGTGTGCCACAGGGATCAGTGCTGGGTCCATTGTTATTTGTCATCTATATCAATAATCTGGATGATAATGTGGTAAATTGGATCAGCAAATTTGCTGATGATACAAAGATTGGAGGTGTAGTAGACAGCGAGGAAGGTTTTCAGAGCCTGCAGAGCGACTTGGACCAGCTGGAAAAATGGGCTGAAAAATGGTAGATGGAGTTTAATGCAGACAAGTGTGAGGTATTGCACGTTGGAAGGACAAACCAAGGTAGAACATACAGGGTTAATGGTAAGGCACTGAGGAGTGCAGTGGAACAGAGGGATCTGGGAATACCTAAAAGTGGCGTCACAGGTAGATAGGGTCGTAAAGAGAGCTTTTGGTACATTGGCCTTTATTAATCGAAGTATTGAGTATAAGAGCTGGAATGTTATGATGAGGTTGTATAAGGCATTGGTGAGGCCGAATCTGGAGTATTGTGTTCAGTTTTGCTCACCAAATTACAGGAAGGATATAAATAAGGTTGAAAGAGTGCAGAGAAGGTTTACAAGGATGTTGCCAGGACTTGAGTAACTCAGTTACAGAGGAAGGTTGAATAGGTTAGGACTTTATTCCCTGGAGTGTAGAAGAATGAGGGGAGATTTGATAAAGGTATATAAAATTATGATGGGTATAGATAGAGTGAATGCAAGCAGGCTTTTTCCACTGAGGCAAGGGGAGAAAAAAAAAAACGGAGGACATGGGTTAAGGGTGAGGGGGGAAAAGTTTAAAGGGAACATTAGGGGGGGCTTCTTCACACAGAGAGTGGTGGGAGTATGGAATGAGCTACCAGACAAGGTGGTAAATGCGGCTTCTTTTTTAACATTTAAGAATAAATTGGACAGATACATGGATGGGAGGTGTATGGAGGGATATGGTCTGTGCGCAGGTCGGTGGGACTAGGCAGAAAATGGTTCGGCACAGCCAAGAAGGGCCAAAAGGCCTGTTTCTGTGCTGTAGTTTCTATGGTTTCTATGGTTTCTAAGAGATGGATAGAGCTCTTAAAGATAGCGGAATCAAAGGCTATGGGGATAAGGCAGGAACTGGATACTGATTGTGGATGATCTGCCATGATCACAGTGAATGGCAGTGCTGGCTCGAAGGGCCGAATGGCCTACTCCTGCACCTATTGTCTATTTCCATCAGCACCTTGTTCTACTTCAGCATTTAGCTCTCCCATAACAATAACAATATCTTGAGATTTGCATCCATTCTTTGCTTGTTCAAGCTCTTCACAGAATTTATCTATATCCTCATTTGTTCCATCTGTTGTTGGTGCACTCTTTCTGATATTGCCCAATGTCCTAACACACTTTTTGCCATGTTTTCATCCATAAGAATTCCTACTCCATTAATATGGGATGTTCCACAAGAATAAATTAATGTTTTATTTCTATTCTGAAATGTATATTAAGTGCTATACTACCATACAGAATTCCTACCCTTCTATCCCTAAACTGCATTTCAGGAAATCTGATCACTTGGCTGTCCTCCTCTTACCCGCATACAGGTACAGGCTGAAATGCAAAGCTCCAGACACAAGGACATTAAGAGGTGGTGACAGAAGGCAGAGGAACAGCTATGTGATTCCTTCGAGCCAACCAAAAGCCCTGGATGGACCATGAGAATCACAATCTGCTGGGGGCCAGATCTGTGGCGTTCAGGTCTGGTGACCAAGTAAGGTACAAGAGGTCCAGGTACAATCTCCAGAAAACCATCTTACATGAAAAGTGGCAATTTTGCACCAAACTTGAATCACTGAAGGATCCTCGACAGCTGTGTGCAGGGCTTGAGTGCTATTCCCTCATACAAAGTGAAACCAGGTGACTTAGATGACAACAGGGCTTCAATGCCTTTTATGCTTGCTTTGACAGTGAAAACATGGAGTCACCTTCACAACAGTCACAGTCCTCGATGACCATGTAATTTCAGTCTCTGAAGCAAACATGAGGGCATCCTTCATGAGGGTGAACCCACAGAAAGCATCCGGCCCAGATGGGACACCTAGCCGAGTACTAAAGACCTGCGCTGATCAACTGACTGGAGTGTTCACTGAGACCTTTAACCTCTTACTTTGGCAGTCTGAAGTACCCATCTTCTTCAAGCAGACTCCAATTATACTGAGGCCTAAGAAAAAGGTGGTTACCTGCGTCAATAACTGTCACCCAGTAGCACGTACAGTACATCCACTGTGATGAAGTGCTTTGAGAGGTTGGGAATGAAACATATCAACTACAGCCTGAGAAGCAACTTGGATCTCCTCCAATTTACCTACCATCACAACAGGTCAGCAGCAAATGCATTTTCACTGGCTCTTCGCTCAGCCTTGGAACATCTGGACAGTGAAGATGCTTATATTGGGATGCTCTTCATTGATTACAACTCAGTATTCAACATTATCATCCCCTCAAATCTAATCAATAAGCCCCAAGACCTTGGTCTCAATACCTCCTTGTACAACTGGATCCTCAATTTCCTCACTTGCAGACTCCAATCACTTCGAATTGAGAACATCTCCTCCACGAACTCTATCAGCATAGTTGCTTCACAAGGCTGTGTGCTTAGCCCGCTACTCTACTTGCTTTATACTTACGACCGTGAGTTCGTTCAAGTTCAAATTCAACTTTAATTGTCTTTGACCCATACATGAATACCCATGAATACGACCAAATGAAACAGTGTGCAAAACACAGTACCAACAGTCATACACAGCAGAAGGCACATGTAACACATATAAGAAAGAAGCAAACTAGTCACACACAAAAAATATATACAGTATAAATCCCTGGTCCATGAATGTTGCAGTTCTCTGCAGTCAAAGGCAACATATCTGGTCTTCTGCCGAGTGAACACTGGAGGGCAGCACTGAGTCTAGCCTACAAGACGTGCCACACCATCTCTGGCACTCCAGTAGAGCATACCAACTCTAACACCTCTCTTCTGGATGGCTGTGAACAAGCGACACTACAGCTTGAGGCCTGGTCCTTGCTGCAACTCGAGTTCTTGCAGCTTCCCTGCTGCCCAGTAAACAAGTGAATTGGACTTGCAGCATTCCACATTAACAACGTCCAGCAGCATGTTGCGATCACAAGGAAAGCGCTGATGGAGACGATCCCTCGCTGTTAGACTGCACGCCTCCTTCGCGCACCCACTCCGACACCTCTCTGAAGCAGACAGCAGCACGATCCTTAGATTTCTCCGCCAACAAACAACTCGCTGATGGGGTAGTCCTGCAGTACGTTAAGTTCTTAATGCCCAGCCAGATCTTGCATTCATAGGAAAAAAAAACCATGTAAAGAAGACAAAACCACCTTTGGTTGGTAAAAGACACGGCATATTTAAATTTGCTGATGACAACAAAGGTGGTCACGAACCAGCATCTTGGAGGGAGATTGGAAATCTGGCTCAGGGGTGTCACAACAACCTCTCACCCACTGTCAGCAGCTGATTGTTGACTTCTGGAGGAGCAAACAGGAGATCCATGAGTCCGCATTCATTAAGAGATCAGAGGTGGAGAGGGTCAGCAACTTTAAATTTCTCAGTGTCGTCATTTCAGAGGACCTGTCCTAGGTCCAACATGTAAGTGTCATTACAAAGAAAGCACGCCATGGCTCTACTTTCATGGAAGTTTGTGAAGATTCAGCATATCTGAAACTTTGACAAACTTCTCTCGATGCGTGGTGGAGAGTTTGTTGACATGTTGCATCACAGCCCGATATGGAAACACCAATGCCCTTGGACTGAAAAGCCCACAAAAAGTAGTGGATAGGACTCCGTCCATCACGGGTAAAGCCCTCCCCACCTTTGAACAGATCTACATGGAGCACTGTCACATGAAGCATTATCCATCGTCAAGGACCTCCACCACCCAGGACATGCTCTGTTCTTGCTGCTGCCATCAAGAAGAAGCTACAAGAACCTCAGGACCTACACCACCAGGTTCAGGAACTGTTATTGTCCCACAACTGTCAGGCTCTTGAACCAAAGGGGATAACTTCACTCGTCCCATCAAAGAAATGTTCCCACAAACTATGGACTCATTTCAAGTGCTCGTTATCTCTTGTTTTTGATATTTATTATTATTAATATTTTTATATTTTCTCAATTTGTTGTCTTTTCCTCTGGGAGAGTGGCGGTGGGGGGGGGGGAAGGAAGGCTTCATTTTGGAGTGTAGTGTGAATGTGGCAGATATCAGTTTTAAACATGGAAGCTGAGGGGATAATTTGCTCCTCAACTAACAAGATGTTAGCTGAGAGGTAAACTTTGCACACAGAGCATGGAGGAGGCAGGAATAGTAACAACATTTATTACGTAACGGAACAGGGATATGGAATTGGTGCGAGTAGGATTGGTATAGACAGGCATGATGGTCAGCAAAGACACAGTGGCCTGTTTCTATGACAACATTTAAAAGGTACTAGGACAGGTACAGGGATAGGAGAGGTTTAGAGAGATATGGGTGAAACACAGGCAAACAGGACGAGCTTGGATGAGTATCATGGTTGGCATGGACCAGTTGGGTTGAAGGGCCTGTTTCTGAGCTCTCTAAGTCTATGACTCTATTGTGTCAAGCGGTCTTTTGTGTCAAGTGTCCGGACTATGGGCTATCTCATGAGGAGATCCTGATACTGAACTCAGTTTAGTTTGCAAAACTGTATTGAATGTGAGAATTATTTAGAGATACAGTACAGTAACTTCTTCCAACCTGATCCGACAAAACCACGCTGCCCAATTACACCCATGTGACCAAGTAACCCCTCCGGCTTTGGAATGTGGAAGGAATCCAGAGCACCAAGAGGAAACCCATGCAGTCATGGGGAGAACATACAAACTCCTACCAGACAGTGGTGGAATTGAACAGCAATTGATTGTTAGACGGTAATACCGTTACACTAACCACTACACTACTGTTTCCCTGGGAAAGGGTTGTTAGGATATGGGTCAAATGGGACTAGTTTGGATGGAATCTTAGTCGGCGTGGACCAGTTCGGCCAAAGAGCCTGGTTCTGTACTGAATAACACTACTACTCTAGAGGGTCAAAGGGTCTTCCGTGTCAGAGTCCAGATCACCTGCTTTCTTATCAGGACATCCTGAGACAGATGTCAATTTTGTTTGCAAAACTTGTTTAAGTATGAGAGAGATGATATAAGTGCAAGCTGTTTTAATTGTAAAGTGACTGGCACCTAGCAATTAGTTGTCTGTGCATGGCTACATTTGAGAGTGATTCATTACCCAGTATTTCCTCAGCCCAAGTTTCAAGTGCACACAGTGTGATTAGTGTCCCTTCCCCACCAGGTGGACAAGCGATCTGAACCTCTGCGATGCCTTTGGTTATGTCTTGCAGCCAGAGGCCGCCCCTCACATCTGTCTGCCATAACTTGTACAGATATTAATTGGAAGAACGTTCTCAGGCACCTCGTTAATGTTGAAATCTCATTGCCGATCAACCTCCGTCATTCTGTGTCCCCCAGGGACACTGTGTGTGTCAGTCATTTCAGGTACTTGGGGCAAGGAAAGATGTTGTGTGGGCCAGAGACAGGACAGCATCGCACACACTCCCAATGTCACTGGGGTGGGTGGGTGTGGTGGCCATTAGTTGGGGCTGGGGAGCAGAGGAATGTAACTGTAGATAGAGGCAGCAGAAGCTGTCATCCTTCTGCAGTTGTGTCGGCATCTGACATGAATCTGATCTCAGGGAACGTTCTTACCCAACTGACAATGGCAGGAGGGCGTTGATATGCAGGGAGTATTATTTATAAAGCTGAACTCAAGTGTGGTGAGTGGGAATTGAATCTGCTATTGTCAGCATTGGATCTGGCGACATAAAGCTCAAAGTAAATTTATAACCAAACTACATATACAACCCTACATATACTGCTATAGACAACCCTGAGATTCATTTTCTTGTGGGCATTCACAGTAAATACAAGAAACACAATTGAGTCAGTGAAAAACCACATCCAACAGGACGGGCAAACAATCAACATCCAAAGAACAAACTGTGCAAATACAAAAATGAAAAAAGAAACAATATTAATAATAATAAATACCGAGAACATCAGATAAAGGGTACTTGAAAGTAAGTCCATAGGTCGTGGAGACAGTTCAGTGATAGAGTAACTGAAAGTGAATGAAGTTATCCCCTTTGGTTCAAGGGCCTGATGATTGAGGGGTATTAACTGTTCCTGGTGGTGCAGGTCCTGAGGCTCCTGTATCTTCTTCCTGATGGCAGCAGCAAGAAGAGAGCATGGCCTGGATAGTGGGGGTCCTTGATAATGGATGCTTTTTCCCTATGACAGCGCTCCCTGTAGACATGCTTAGCAGTGGGGAGAGCTTTACCTGTGATGGACTGGGCTGTATCCATTACTTTTTGTAGGCTTTTCAGTTCAAGGGCATTGGTGTTTCCAAACCAGACTTTAATGCAACTAGTCAATGTACTCTCCAGCACACATCTATAGAAGTTTGTCAAAGTTTCAGATGACATGCCAATACTTCATGATCTTCTAAGGAAGAGGCACTGCTGTTCTTCTTAATAGCATATATGTGCTGGGGCCAGGACAGATCCTCTGAAATGAAAATGCTGAGGAATTTAAAGTTCTGATCCTTGGTGAGAACTGGCTTACGATCCTCCAGTTTTGTCCTCCTGAAGTCTATAATCAGCTCCTTGGTCATGCTGACATTGAGTGAGAGGTTGTTGTTGTGGCCCCACTCAGCAGATTTTCAGTCTCCCTCCTGTAAAGGTCATTGCCTGTGTTTTGGCCAACGACAGTGGCGTCATCAGCAAGTTTACATATGGCATTGGAGCTGTGCTTCGCCTCATAGTCACAAGTACAAAGTGAGTAGAGCAGGGGGCTAAGCACACAGCCTTGTGGTGCACCTGTGCAAATGGAATGATGGATATCGTGGGGGAGTCTAGGACCAGAGGTCACAGCCTTAGAATAAGGACATCCCGTTAGAGCAGAGATGAGGAGGACTTTCTCTACCCATAGGCTGGTGAATCTTTGAAATTCATCGCCATAGATAGCTGTGGAAGCCATTCGATTTTCACTGGACTTTGTGCCAATACCTTGGTATATTTGCTTTTAAATCATCTGATATAATACAGCAGGTAATCAGCTCCCCACCTCCCTCTTCAACCCTACATCACCTCCACCTGTCACTAGCTTCTGTCACTATTTCTACTCTCCCTTCCTCCTCCTGCCTATCACCCTGCACTCCTCACTGAGATCCACCAGTGCCTGCCAGCTCTTGATACAATCTTCCCTTCACACCACTGTCTCTCCCCTACCTTTCCATTCAAGTGAAGGGTTACAACCCAAAACTCAACTGTTCATTTTCGTCGACAGATGATGCTTGACCTGCTGAGTTCTCCCAGCATCCGGTGTGTTGCTGCAGGTTCCAGGCTCTTGTGCCTCCCTTTCCTTTGTGTTAACAGAATTAGATTTCTTGCAGCAGCCCTCCTGTGGATTGCAGACTTCACAGAATAAAAAAGAAAACAGTTCAGTCTCCCCTTCGTTCCTGGGAGACACACGAGACAGCATATGTTGGAATCTGGAGCAACACACAATCTCATTACCCTCTCCTCCAACCACATCAGTCCCTCTCTCAAGTGAGCTATCCCTTTCCCTCATTATCCTCTCACCCTCATTGCCCCCTCCCTCACCCTCATCTCCTTCATCATCGTCTCCCTCTGCCTCATTACCCTCACACTCAACAAAGCCCCCTCATGCTCATTAACCCCTCCCTGACCCTCATCACCCTTCCTCAAGCCCTCCCACTCATCACTCTTTCCCATATCTCCCCCCACCAAACCCTCCCTCACCCTCATTAACCCCTCCCTCAAACTCATCAACTCTGTCATCCTCATTACCCTCACCCTTATTACCCCTTCACTCACCCTCACCACCCACTCTCTCCCTCATCACCGTCACCTCCTCTCTCACCCTTATTACCTTCTCCCTCTTTCATAAGCTCCTCCATCATTCTGATAACCCTCTCTGACCTTCATCTCCCTTTCCCTCATCAACCCTTCCCTCACCCTCAGGTCCCTCACTCATCCTCTCCCGAGCTTCATCACCCCGTCTACTCACATCCGCCTTCCCCTCCCCTCATTCCCAGTTTCAACTATCACCCCCTTCCCCTTCTCCCCACCCACCACATCCTTGTCACCCTCTCTCCCACCCCATCCTTTTGATCACTCCCAGCAGGACAGGAGAGCCAGACACAATCATAAACATGGAGCAAAGTACAGAGGACTCCGACACGTTGGCAAGCACCATGCAGATGGGACCCCCACGTCCTCCCATACTGACGACAGACCAGGCCCCCGCCCGTCCACCCGGTACTAATTATCCCTCTTGCGCCGCAACCTTTGACGGACAGGTTTATGTACCAATCAGCCACGGGAGATTTCACACAGCTGCCGAATGAACTTCCTGCCCTGCTCTTTAATCACATTTCAACACTTCATTAATTGCCATCTGTTGCTGCCTCATCTCTGAAACCTCTGGGAACATATCCTTTCATTCTGGTCAAGAACTCTCTAATTCCACCCCCCCCCACCCCACCCCACTGTGAAGAGCAGCTCGGCACGTAATTAGAATGATGAAGGAAGGGAGATTAATAAATTCTCTACACGCAGCGTTTAGGGAGGATTCCTGAACTAGAAGACAAACCCCATGGCAGGACCTCACTACGGCTCTCTGTATGTTAACTCGATCCATAGTGTTGTTTGCAGATCATTAATTTCTGGGACTTTCAGCTGACAAGTGACTTTCTTGTATTGAACTGAGACGGTGACCTTAAGCAGCTGCAGACATTACGGGGGCAGTTCACGCAGAGAGTGGTAGGTGCCTCGACTGTATGGTCAGGGAGTTGGAATTGGTTTATTATTGTCACATGTGCCAAGATACAGTGAAAAGCTTGTCTTGTTCATACAGATCAAATCATTACTCCGTGCATCAAAGTTGTACAAGGTAACATTATGCAGACAATGATTCGCCTGGTTGTGTTCCTGGGTGTTCATGTACGCATGAATATCAATTGAACTTGAACTAGAACAAAAGTGTTAGTTACAGAGGAGGTGCAGTGCAGGTATATAGTAACCAGCAAGTCCATAATAAGCTAGATTATAAGGTCTAGGGTCCATTTTGTTGTACTAGGGGACTGTTCGATAGTCTGATGCACACAAGAAATGTTAAATTAGTACACACAAGAGAGTCTATGGGTGCTGGAAACCTGGAGCGACCACACACAAAATGCTTGAGGAACTCGGTGAGCAGCATCCAGATGATGGAAATGAGCAGGTGACATTTTAAGCCTGGACCTTTCATCAGGGAAGCTATTTAGTTTGGTGGCGGGCTCCAGTGTTGACAATAGCATATGCCCATTCCCCAGGGGAGCGTTCCCGAGGAGGCATTTCATCATGCTGGGATGATGGAAATCAGTAAATCCCACTCCATAACGGTTGTGACTGTGACGACTGAGATACTGGTGTCTCCGGAAGTCCATACCCTTCAGAGCCATTAAATCAATACTGTCTCCGGGCCAACACCCTGACCTCCAAGTCCGTCCTCATCTCTGACTAGCTGAAGTGTGTAGGCTACAGGGTCCAAGTACTCTATAGTCCATCATGGAGATCAAGGACAACTCTTCCATGAAAAAGGGAAAGTCTCCTCAGTATAAGCTATAGACAGAAGTAGATAAGAGATAGATAGCTGATAGAAGATTATAAAATTACAAGAGTGTAGATAGGGTTGACAGTCAGAGTCTTTCTCCCAGAGTGAAAATGACAAAAACAATAACACAGTGGCTAGTGTATCCACTGTAAGTTTGGGGTTCAATTCACCACTGTCTGCAAGGAGTTTGTATGTTCTCTTCATGACTATGTGGATTTCCTCTGGGAGCTCTGGTTCCTCCCACATTCCCGCAGATTAGAGTTAGTAAATTGTGGACACGCTGTGTTGGCACTAGAAGCGTGTCTTGGTCTGTGCTGGTCATTGATGCAAACAGCATGTTTCACTGTATGCTTTGATGAACATGTGATGAATAGAGCTAATCTTCAAAAGGAGCTTTACAATAGGACACGCATTGATGGTGAGAGGGGAAAAGTTTAAAGGGGAGATGTGGGACAAGCTCTTACACAGAACGGAGGTGCCAGGAGTGATAGTGGAAGCTGAAACAGGAGTGATGTTTAGGAAGTTGTTAGATGAATGCATAAACATTAGAGTCAAAGTCAAGTTTATTGTTATGTGCACAAATACACGTGTGCATGGGTGCAATGAAAAATCTTGTAGCAACATCACAGGCACATATCACCAGAAGGGCAGCGTTCACAAGGAAATGGTAAGTTATACACAATTTTTGCAAGAAAGAACACAAGGAAATGTCCATTGTATTGCCAAGTGGTCATCGTGTTGGCAAGCTGTAGTGATTAAGGTTTTGCCTGCTTGTTCAAGAACCAAATAGCTGAAAGAAGTAGCTGTTCCTGAACATGATGGTGTGGGATGTCAGGCTTCTGTACCTCCTTCCTGATGGTAGCTGTAATAAGATGCCGTGGGCTGGTTGGTGAGGATCGTTAATGATGGACATTGCCTTCCTGAGGCAGTGCTTCCTGTAGGTACTACCGATGGTGGGGAGCCATGTGCCCAAGACGTATTGGGCTAGGTTCATCACGTCTTGCAGCTTCTTGCATTCCTGTGTGTTTGAATATGTGGGGAACAGAGGGTTATGCATCAGGTGCAGACAGAAAGCGTTTGGTTTAATTCAGCATCAATGTTTGGTGCAGATATTTTGTGCCTTGGGGCCTGTTCCCAGGCTGTACTGTTCTGTACTCTCTGTTCCCAGTGCAGTCTCCTCACTGCCTTATTAAATTGCTCCATTCTCAACATCTGACACCACTGGTCCTCTCAGACAATAACGCAGAGCAGTTCCAACATGGCTGGCAGGAAGGAAAACAGGCCACTCTCTAAGCCCTCAGGCATCGCCGCTCCCACCTAGGGCAGAAACTGTGACCAGAAATGAATTGCAGCCGAGAATCTAACCTCATTGTTCCAGTATAAATATTATCAGAATCCAACCAAGATCTAAAGAAGGCTTGAATATAAAATAAATTATCCCTGGGAGTGAGTTGCAGGCTGGAATCTAATTATGTGTTAGGGTATTTATATGTAGAATAACAGATCCCCAAGAATGAGTTACAAACTGGAACCTTTTCAATGGTTTGAGTGTGTTTAAATATAGAATAGCAGTTACTTGTGAGTGAGTTACTGGCAGGGATCTAATTGAGAGGGTTTGGGGTTTATATACAATAACAAATCTTTTTTAGTGTGCTATAAACTAGGATCTAATCCAGGGATTTGGAGGTATTATGTCGATCCATGGGAGTTGATTACAGACTTGACTCCAATTGAGAGGCTTAGATGGGTTATATGTAGAGTAACAGATCTGCAAGGTACCGAGCATGGTTCCGGTGTCCCGATCTGGTAGTGGTGGGGTGGTGGGGGGAGATGAGGGGGTAAGAAGGGGTTTGTGATGCAATTGTTGTGCCTGTCTTGTTGTGCGTTAGCTCCTCGTTGTCCTTCTAAACACTGTGGGCATGTCATGTTGGCGCACTTGTGGGCTGCCCCAGCACACCCTTGGACTGTTGGTTGTTAACACAAATGATGTGTTTCACTCTGTTTTGATGTTCATGTGCCTAATAAATCTAATCTTGAAACTTAAATAATTTCTCCTCTGAAGTGGAATTCAAGCAATCACAGTGACAGAGCTGTGAACAAAGAGCCTGGAGCTAGTTTGGAAGCCTCTGTAGTGGCTTTGCTTTTTTGTCTTCCTGTCTTAAAGCTATGTTTGCCACTTGTAATTCTTCTTTAATGTATTCCACTTTGTTCCGGTTACCCACTGTGAAAGCATGAAATATGTAGTAAGTCTTCATGGGTGGTGGTGGAGGGGGTGGAGGGGGAAGCCTGTTAATACTCAGATACATTGTGATTTGTTAGGCTACCCTGCTTAGATTCCTGAAATGTAACTTCAGGAAAGATAAGAAATGCATCAATTGGAAATGGGCCCCCAGCTCAAGGTTTCCTAGCGCTCGACTCCATATTGGCTCTGTATTATCCAGGTCGTGGGTCAGCCATTTTAGGGACCCCTGCTTCACTCAGACTGGAGAGTCTGGGCTGCAGTGAAGGAGGTGAAGAGGGAACACGATTCAGGTATGTAAAGTTATGAGGAATGTATAATTTATACTGATAAATTTGGTAGAAAGGATTCACAAGCATGTTATATAATACTGAGATATATAAAATTATGCAGCTATATAAAACATAGATAGGCCATACTTGAAGCTGTATAAAACTGGTAAGGATTGCGCTTGGAGTCTTCTCTTTTCTTATTCTGGCTTCTTTCCCCTTCATTTCCAGTCCTGATGAAGGGTCTCATCCTGAAGTGTCGACTGTTTATTCCTCTCCATAAGTGCTGCCTCACCATCTGAGTTACTCCAGCATTTTGTGTGTGTTGCACTCGGAGTATTGCATGTAGGTCTGGTCATCCCATTAGAGAAGGATGTGGAGGCTTTAGAGAGGGTGCAGGAGAGATTCACCAGGATGTTACCTACGTTGCAACTATTAGCCATAAGGAAAGGTTGGACAAACTTGGAATTTCTTTCTCTGAGCCAGTGTATGCTGAGGGAAGATTTCATGTAGATTCCAATAATTATGAGAGGAGTAGTTGGAATAGACAGAATCTTTTTCCCAGGGTTTGTTCGTTTGGTTGTTTTGTACCGTGCAGTATGACATGAATGACCATGGTCTTGACCATGATCATGGTTGTTCTTGGTAAATTTTTTGACAGAAATGGTTTGCCATTGCCTTCTTCTGGGCAGTGTCTTTACAAGACGGGAGACCTCATCCATTATCAATACTCTTCAGAGATCGTCTGTCTGGCGTCAGAGGTTGCAAAACCAGGACTTGTGATATGCCCCAGCACTCATACAACACCCATCACCTGCTCATTGGTTTTCAATGACCTGGTCGCTAGAGGGCCTGCATTTTAGGTGAGAGAAGAAACATTTAAAGGAGTTGTACAGGCTAAGTTTTTAATACAGAGAGTGGTAATTGGTGGAAGCAAAGACAAAAATTAATTGTATTTGTCACGTACATCTGAACTGAAACATACAGTGAACTGAGACCATTGTGCTACCAGAACAGATAGCAGATAAAATAGTTGTGTTTGATCGGTTTTTGAAAGGCACATAATATGCAGGGATGGGGAGGTATATGGGCCGTGTGCAGGCAGAAGGAATTGGATTACTTTGCCATCATGTTTGGCACAGCCGTTATGGGCTGAAGGACACTGACACTCGTACTGTTCTTTATTTTTACAATCCAGCCCTCTGGCCCAATGTGCTTGTGCTGCTCAACTACACCGAAGTGACGAATTAACCCACTAAACCGTAATGTACATCTTTAGAATGTCAGTGGAAACCCAAGTATGTGGAGCAAACCCGTGTGGTCACGAGAGGAATGTACAAACATTTTACAGACAGTAATGGGGATTGAACCCAGATTGCTGGACTGTAAAGCAATGTGCTAACCGTTATGCTACCGTGCTGCCCTAAAGGAGGACGCTTCCTCCCATTGATGCAGCAGATCTATTGTGATGGATGAAACAACGTCTCCAGTCCTGATGAAGGGTTTCAACCAAAATCGTTGACAGTTTATTCTTGTTCACAGATGCTGCCTGATATGCTGAGTTCCTCCGACATTTTGTGTGTGAAAGTCTCCAGTATATATTTTCCATTGTTGAGAGTATTGAGACTGTTTATAATGCCTCACCCTGCACATCACTATTAACTCAGGAAGCCAAATTAGCTTATACTGAGAGGAAACATTGCCATTTAGTAAGTTTTAATAGGTTCTTCTGACTGTTGAGGGACTGTTAATTGTCAATAGATCTTGGAGACTACACTAAGGTCAGACCATGTACCAATCCATTACCGATCCCTGCAAGCATCAGATGTTTGTTATTGTCTCTTCCACTTCTGGTCAAGATGGTGACTGCGTACAATGCTCCCTCAGTCTACACCCTCCAGATAGACCGCAAATCTACTCATTTCACTCCTTTTACGTCTGTTTTTCATCTTAAGTGTGTTTCTGGAACTTTTAGAACTTGTGATTTTACAGTTTAGCGGTCGATTGAGTGATGCAGCGCTTTGCAGTCTCCGAGAAGATCTCGGGAAGCGAGTTCAAGCTCGAACTCAAACCCTCAAGGCGAAGGTACTTTGAGACGGGCTGCGAGCCAATGTTCAGCTCCATTTCGCTGATTAAAGTGTCCCTTATTTGACAGTTAAGCCGTCGAGCAAGACTGAAATGTCGGGGCAAATGCAGAAGGTGAGCAAGGGTTCAGCGCCGGCTGTCCGTCCTTTGATCGCTGGTGGGATCCCTCTGCTGCCAGAGAAGGAGACTGTGTGGTGGCTCACCGTGCCCAGGCAGTGGCGGTTGGCCTCCTCATTCAAGCTGTGTCTCTTTCTTTCGAAGACCGTCGGAGGATGTCACTGAGTTCCTGTGTTTATGGATATAAGACCTTTTCATTTTTATGCTTTTTATAGTCTGTGTTTTTGCACGTTTATTCTCTTTTTTTTGTGTGTGGGGAAGGAGGGATTGGGGGACCAATGTTCTCGTTGCATTTTGTTAGTTTTTATATGTGGGGGGGAGTTGGGGATTGATGATCTTGTTGAGTTTTGTTCATTTATTATGTGGGTGGAGGGGGATTTGGGGGTTGATCATGGTGCCATTTTTTTGTGCAGGGAAGAGAGTTTACAGTTTTTCTGTGGTTTTCTTTGTTTCGTGGCTATCTAGAGAAGACAAATATCAGAATTGTATACTGCATACATACTTGAAACTTCTAAATGAATCTTTGAACCTTTGACCTTTTCCGTTCCTTATCAGACCAGACAAACCACATCCGTGACTGATGCATGTTATGCACCTTTGATCAATGACTGAGAAGTTTCTTCTCTTCCAGTCTCTTGTGTTCTTTATCCCTTGCTCTGATGAGAAAGTAAGGAAATTAGAGCAGGAGTAGGCCACTCAGCCCATCAAATCTGCCCCATCATTTTATGAGGTGCAACTCAATGCATAAAAGCATGCAGACATGGGTAAGAGATTCAGTTGTTGTTCAGTCCAAGCATCAGAATGCGGAAGAAATGCGATCGAATTGACTTTGACTGTGAAATGATTGCTGGTGCCAGATGGGTGGTTTGATTATCTCAGAAACCGCTGACCTCCTCGGATTTTCACACACAACAGTCTCTAGAGTTTACAGAGAATGGAGCGAGAAACAAAAATCATTCAGTGTGCAAATCACCTTGCTAATGAGATGAGTCAAAGGAAAATAGACAGGTTTAGGCTGACAAGAAGGCTACAGTAACTCATATAACCACGTGTTATGTCAGTGGTGTGCAAAAGGGCATATCTGACCGCTCTTCACATTGAACCTTGAAGTGGATGGGCTACAGCAGCAGAATGAGGTACCTAATAAAGTGGCCACCAGGTAGGTTCTGCCACATTGCTCTAAGAAATTATTTCTAATACGTTCCCACCTCTTCCATGGTACCCTTGTTTGGTTAGTTTAATTAGGGCAGCACAGTAACATAGCAATTGGCACAATTCTTTAGAGCACCATCGATCAGAGTTCAATTCCCACTGCTATTTGCAAAGCGTTTGTATGTTTTCCCCTGTGACCATGTACGTTTCCTCCAAACACTCCAGTTTACTCCCACATTCCAAAGACGTACAGTACATGTTTGGATTTAATACGTTGTGGGCATTCTATAGTTTGTTGGTGCCAGAAGCATTGTGACGCTTGCGGGCTGTCCCCAGCACATCCTTGGACTGTGTTGGCTGTCGGCGCAAACAATGCATTTCACTGCCTGTTTCAAAGTACATGTGACAAATAAAGCTAATTGTTTGTCTTTCAATCAGTATGCAGATTAAAATCGCCCATGATAATGGCAGCTCCCTTTTTCATATATGCTCAGTCCTACAGTAAGGTAACATTTGGCAGTCTATGGACCACTCCCACCTGTGTCTTTTCTCCCTTGCTGTTCCTTCCTCCACCCAATCCAATTCTTCATCACAATCCCAATCACTTCATCAGGATCCTGCACCATCCGGGCCATGTCCTCTTCTCAATGCTGCCAACAGCCAAGAGGTACAGGAGCCTTAAGGCTCACACCTCAAGGTTTAACAACAGCTTCTCCCCCACTGCTGTCAGGTTCCTGAACCAACCTGAAAAACCCCAACAGTACCTCAGACGATATACTTTTCCCCCTCTCTCGCTCAATCTTCGGCTTGTGTCATTGTGTTTGTTTTGTTGCTTATTTGGTACTATGTATAATTTATGTTAATTTTGTATATATATATATGTTGTTTGTCCTCACCTTGTAACATTCTGTGCTGCTGCCGCAAAGAGCTAATGGTCATAGCATTTATACCCTGTCTACGACAGTAAACGAACGAGTTTAATCTGTATCACTCCTTTCCGCTACACCGATACCTTGATTGATTATCAACATTACACGAAGTCTCAAAGTACATTTATTACCTAAGTCTGTATGCCGTACACAACCGTGAAATTCATCCTCCCCACCGACAGCTACGAAACAAAGAAAACCATGGAACTCGTTCAAGAAACATCAACCCCCACCCAACCCCAGCATAAAAAAAACACGCAAACAGGAACAAAAAAAAAAGTGAAAAATAAAAGAGTCAGGTTATAGCAACACCCACAAAAAATGCTGGTGAATGCAGCAGGCCAGACAGAAGTCAATATTCCGTCTGGGTAGCCTCCAACCTGATGGCATGTATATTGACTTCTCTAACTTCCTTTAATGCCCCTCCTCCCCTTCACACCCCATCCCTTATTTGTTTATTTAATTTTTTTTTTCAAATATATTTTTTATTTTTTCCCCTTTTTTTCTCTCTTTTTTCTCCCTCTGTCCCTCACACTATAACTCCTTCACAACACGCTGGAGGAACTCAGCAGGTCGGGCAGCATCTGTGGAAAAGATCGGTCGATGTTTCAGGCCAGAACCCTTCGTTGGGACTGAAGAGGGAAGGGGCAGAGGCCCTATAAGGAAGGTTGGGGGAGGGTGGGAAGGAGAAGGCTGGTAGGTTCCAGGTGAAAAACCAGTAAGGGGAAAGATAAAGGGGTGCAGGAGGGGAAGCAGGGAGGTGATAGGCAGGAAAGGTGAAGAAGAAATAGGGGAAAACACAGTGGGTAGTAGAAGGAGGCGAAACCATGAGAGAGGTGATAGGTAGCTGGGGGAGGGGGCAGAGTGAAATAGGGATGGGGGAAGGGAGGGGGAGGGAATTACTGGAAGTTGGAGAATTCTATGTTCATACCAAGGGGCTGGAGACGACCTAGACAGTATATGAGGTGTTGCTCCTCCAACCTGAGTTTAGCCTCATCATGGCAGTAGAGGAGGCCATGTATGGACGTATCTGAATGGGAATGTGAAGCAGAGTTGAAGTGGGTGGCCAGCAGGAGATCCTGTCTGTTTTGGTGGACGCAGTGGAGGTGCTCAACGAAGCGGTCCCCAATCTGCGTGGGGTTTCACCGATGTAGAGGAGGCCGCACCGGGAGCACCGGATGCAATAGATAACCCCAACAGATTCCCAAGTGAAGTGCTGCCTCACCTGGAAGGACTGTTTGGGGCCCTGAATGGTGGCAAGAGAGGAGGTGTAGGGACATGTGTAGCACTTACGCTTACAGGGATAAGTGCCGGGTGGGAGATCAGTGGGGATGGACGTGTGGACCAGGGAGTCGCGGAGGGACCGATCCCTGCGGAAAGCGGAGGGGATGGAGAGGGAAAGATGTGCTTAGTGGTGGGGTCCTGTTGAAGGTGGCGGAAGTTGCGGAGGATAATGTGCTGGATCCGGAGGCTGGTGGGGTGGTAGGTAAGGACAAGGGAAACTCTGTCCCTGTTGTGGTGGTGGGAGGATGGGGTGAGGGCCAAAGTGCGGGAAATGGAGGAGATGTGGGTGAGGGCATCATTGATGACAGCAGAAGGGAAACCACGATCCTTAAAGAAAGAGTACGCGTCTCCAGGCTTTTTGCCTTGAGACTACACGCCTCACAGAACACCCTCACAGACAGCAAAGCATCAGATGGCTCAATCGGCCTGAAAGCACACCACCAAAATGTAGATCACAGGCTCCAACAGCAACAAGGCCACTTTTGAAGGAAAAAGAAGACATCTGAGAAGTGAAAGAAGCAGTTTTGTGATCCATCTGAAGCTGCCCTTGGTGACGTTCACTGATACCATCTTCTTCTGTGCCCCTCTGCCTGTTTTACCTATTTGGAAACATCAACTAACGGAGAATGTTGAGATACCAGTCCTCGTCACCCTGTAACCATGAAGTCCGGAGGTTGATCAGACGTCGAGGAGTCAAGCCCCAATGGCCGGAGTCCTATGTCAGTGAGTCCCTGCACGTCAGATGGGGAAGTTGAAGGCCCAATATCCTGCGAGTTTGAGTCCATTGGAAATCGGAGGCCGAAGACGGCTTGCCCTAAGATTAGGGGACTGTGCGGGTGAGTGGGAGAGAGTCATGAGGCCTGTTTCACTGTTGTTGCTTTGTCACTTTGAATATTCTGCTTTGTTGAGTTCTGTGTTTAATTTGCCAAGTGCTCTGGGCATGCTATGTTACCACCCGATGTGTGGTGACACATGCCGGCTGCCCCCAGCACATCCCTGGTTGTGTCGATTGTTAACACAAATGACGCATTTCACTGTATGTTTCAATGTACGCATGATAAATGAATCTGAATGTGAAATCTGTCACTGTAATAGCTCTTGAATCAGATTCATTTAGTTCTGTTTGTGCTGGCAACTCATCTGGTTACAAATGCTGTGCACATTCAGAATAAAGAGCCTTGAGCTTTTTAAAGTTGTTAAGTGATCCCTTTACAATTCCTGCTGCAGTTTTGCTTATCTTTTCTGCTATTTCTACCTCTGATTCTCGTTCCTCTCTTCACTGCCCTGTACCAGTGCTCCCTCGTTTCTTGAACCCTCCCCATTTGTGGAAAGGTCTTTTTTACATCCCTGTGTAAGTCATTTTGTAGGACACTGGTCTCAGGTGGTTGATTGCAGCCTATTCCAATAGAATGGGTCTATCCTTCCTCAGTGCCAGATGCATCAGAAACCATTTCTTCCACAACGAGCTTCATACCACACAATAACTTGATGCAAGGTCTCAGCCCAAAGCATCAACTGTTTATTCCCCTCCATAGATGCTTCCTAACCTGCTGGCTTCCTGCAATATTTTGTGTACACTCCTCAATTCCTGAAGAAGGGTCTCGGCCTGAAACGTCGACTGCTTATTCATTTCTATAGAAGCTGCTGACCTGCTGAATTCCGCCAGCATTTTGTGTGTGTTGCTTTGGATTTCCAGCATCTGCAGACTTTCTCAAGTTTATCAATTATTCTAATGCTGGTTCCCACTCCGTGTTGTCACAAAATTATCAGCTTGCTCCTCATGAGAACCGAAGGTGTGCAGACTGCCTATGTGTTTCCTACTCCACAACCTTGCTGAGCCTTGAGGGAACATGACATCTCCACTCACTGCTGGGAACCTCTGGCCCACAAACAATCAGAGCAGATGAGAAGCTTTCGGGATGGGATTGAGTTGGTTAATTGAGAAGCATTCAGGATGGGATTGAGAGGGATAGGATTGATTCGGGATGGGATTGAGTTGGTTAATTGAGAAGCATTCGGGATGGGATTGAGAATCTTGTGGCAGTGCGTGCTGCTGTGGGTTTCCAGCATCTGCAGGATCTCTTGTGTTTACCTCTCTGATCTTATTTCCCCTTATCCAAAGTGCACATGGTTTGGGAAGTAATCTGGAGATTGTCCTCCATGTGGTCCTGCTTTTCAAACCTTTCCCCAAGCTGTTCCAAACCTCACAGCAGAAAATCTTTCCTACTTATAGAGTCATTCGGCATGGAAACAGGCCCTTCGCCCCATCTTTTCCTTGCTGACCGTATTACCTGAGAGCTAGCCCCATCTGCTAATATTAGGCCCATAGCCCTCTGAATCCCTCATTCCAACGCATATTAAAACGTTGATAATGTGCCCGCCTCAACCACTATTTCTGGCAGCTCATTCCAAACACCCTTTGCATGAAGAAATTATGTCCCTTTTAAATCTCTTGCCTCTACCTCTCCCATGCATGTACATATCCAAATGGCTCTTAAATGTTGCTTTTGAACCTGTTCTGTCCATGAGAGTGTGTGCCTTCCCTCCCAAATTCCAAAGACATACAGGATAGGGTTATAAACTCAAGAGATTCTACAGATGCTGGAAATCCAGAGCAGCACATACAAAATGCTGGAGGAACTCAGCAGGCCAGGCAGCATCTATGGAGCTTAATAAACATATCACACATCTTTATCTCTCCCCCACCCCACTCTCCATTTTCGGCAGAGATTTTTCCCTCTATGATTCCATTGTCCATTCGTCCCTCCTGACTAATCTTCCTCCTAGCACCTATCCCTGCAAGTGGAAGAAATGCTACACCTGCACATTCAACTCCTCCCTCACCTCCATCTGAGGCCCCAAACGGTCCTTCCCAACACTTTGCCTCCAAGTCTGTTGGGGTCGTCTATTGTATCCACTGCTGCATAAAGCAGGATTTCCCAATGGCCTACCATTTTAATTCCAATCCCTGTTCCCATTCCAAGGTGTCAGTCCATGGCCTCCTCCACAGCTATGATGAGATCATTCTCAGGGTGGAGGAAGAACACCTCATATTCCGTCTGGGTAGCTTCAACCTGATGGCATGAACATTGATTTCTCCATCTTCCAGTAATTTTCCTTTCTCCCCTTCCCCCTTCTTCATTTCCCCACTCGAACTCCCCTCTTACCACTTCTCTTCTCCTCAGCTACCCATCACCTCCTCCTGTCCTTTCTCGACTCTCCTCTCCTATCAGGTTTCTTTTTCTTCAGCCCTTTATCTTTTCCACCTATCACCTCCCAGCTTCTAGCTCGTACTCCTCCCCCCACCCCTTTCTTATTCTGGCCCCTCCTTCCTTTCCAGTCCTGTGAAGGGTCTATAGATGCTGCTTGACCTGTTGATTTCCTCCCAGCATTTAGTGTGTTGATGTTAGTAGGTTGTAAGAATGTTACGCAGGCTCTGGAAGCATGTCGATATTTGCAGGCTATCCCCAACACCTTCCTTGGACTGTGTTGGTCGTTGATGCAAAAGACATATTTCACTATATGTTTTGATGTACTTGTGACAAATATAGCTAATCTTTAAAAATGTTAGAAATGTCTTAAGTTATTGAATTCAGCATTGAGCCTGGAAGGCTGTGACGTGCTCAGTCAGAAGGTGAGGTGCTGTTCTTTGAGTTTGTGTTGAGCTTTGTAGGAGCAGTGAGGAGGCTGAGGATGGGGAGGTCAGAGAGGAAGGGAATGAAGAATTAACAAACAGGCGACCAAGGGCTCAGGGCCACACTTGCAGAGATAATTCACGTACAAGTTTCAGATATCACTGGTGACGCCAATGTTTATTGTCTGTCCCTACCTGCCCCTGAACTGAAGAGGCAGCTGCAAGTCAACCCATCTGAAGGATGCGGAGTCACAATCGAGTGTAGTTTGTAGTAGCTACTCGGTCCACACACCACTGTAAACCATGAACCCACAGTATGACAGAGATGAGTGATCCCATGTTAAAAGAATGTGTCCTCCTGCCTTTCAGGAATTGATGATCCTCACCAACATGGTCGTGGACTGGCCCTGGCAGACTTTAACAGAGATGGGATGGTGGATATAGTCTACGGTAATTGGATGGGACCTCACCGCTTCTATCTACAGACCATCGTGAATGGAAAAGCCCGTTTTAGGGTAAGAATACATGGTGATTTTCAATGCATTTTGTCTCCAAAGGTTTTGTCCCCTTGCTTGGTGACTTACTCCTGTTTGTCATTTTGTTTATGGAGATGTTGGGGAATGTTATTACCTGTTGAAAGTCAAAGTACATTTATTATCAAAGTACATATATATCACCACACATTACCCCAAGATTCATTTTCTTGCAGAAATAGTATAGAATCATTGAAAAACTACACAGAAAGACTGACAGATGTGCAAAGAAAACAAGCTGCAAACAACAAACCCAAATAGTTAGTAAGTAAGTAAATAAATAAATAACTGAGAATATGTTGAAGAATCCTTGAAGATGAGTCTGTAGGTTGTGGAAGAAGTTCAGTGTTGAGGTGAGTGAGAGTAGGTGCAGGACACTGATGGCAGCAGCAATAAGAGTGTATCGCCTAGAAGGTGAGGGCCCTTGATTATGAATGGCAAAAAGAGGCATACAAGAGCGAGATAGACCAGCTGGTTGAGTGGTGTTGCAACAACAACCTTGTACTCAACATCAGTAAGACAAAGGAACTGATCATGTTCTTCAGGAAGGGGGAAGTTGAAGGAACACGTACCAATTCTCATCAAGGGATCAGCAGTGCAAAGAGTGAGCAGTTTCACATTTATGTGTCTCAACATCTTTGAAGGTCTATCCCAGGCCCAGTATATTAATACAATTGCAAAGAAGGCATGACAGAGGCTATATTTCATTAGGAGTTTGAGGAGATTTGGTATATCATGAAAGATTCTTGCAAAGTTCAACAGGCGTAACATGAAGAGCATTCTAACTGGTTGCATCACCATCACATATAGAGGAGGCACTGCACAAGGTTGCAGACCCAACCAGCTCCATCATGGACACTATCCTCCCTACCATCAAGGACATCTTCAAAAGGTGGTGACTCAAAACAATAGCATTAATGATTAATGACCTTCACCACCTGGGACATGCGTTACCACCATTAGGGAGGAGGTACAGGAGCCTGAAGACACCCACTTATTTTAGGAACAGCTTCTTCCCCTCCGCCATCAGATTTCTGAAAGCACAATGAATCCATGAAATACAGACAAACGTTGCTGGTGAACACAGCAGGCCAGGCAGCATCTCTAGGAAGAGGTACAGTCGACATTTCGGGCCGAGACCCTTCGTCAGGACTAACTGAAAGAAGAGCTAGTAAGAGATTTGAAAGTGGGAGGGGGAGGGGGAGATCCAACGTCGACCGTACTTCTTCCTAGAGATGCTACCTGGCCTGCTGTGTTCACCAGCAATGTTTATGTGTGTTGCTTGAATTTTCAGCATCTGCAGATTTCCTCGTGTTTGCACTTAAGAATCCATGAACACTTTTTTCTCTCTTTTTGCACTACTTATTTCATATACACAGTTGTTCTGGTTAATTGGGATGCATCAAGATAATTTTGGCTGAATTAAGTGGCTGTCCCAATTGGCCAAAGTTTCATGGGAATAGTTAAAAACATATACAAAGATGAACTACCATTTAACTAAGTTACGAATTGTATATTTAAATTAAATACAGAACACATTAGAATATTAACAGTACTACTACGTACTATAACACTGTAGTTCCTAATAATTATCAATGGAGTAATTCATCCTGTGCACACTGCAGTGTTCATTTGTTTGACTGTAAATGAACAGAAGTCCATTTATGAGAGAAGAGCTACTTTTTCATTTAGGTTTGCACTCAAGCTTAAAAAGGCAGCACTTTGTGACAGTTTTTCAGAGTTGGACCAATCGCTGAGTGGGAGTATGACGAGAGCTAACTTTTAACTTAAGTTCGCACTCAAGGTTAGAAACCTGCAGCGTTTCTCAAAGTTGGACTGTGACCAGTCACTGAGCAGGATTCATTAGAAAGGGCAAATAAAAATAACGCAAGCGCAAATGGAACAGCTCTTGTTGTGAGTTAGCCAGTGTTTGAAGTGGCTTTGGCTCATCAGGCTTGGGTGAGGTAAATACCTGGTAAGTTTCTTTTTTTCTTAATTCTTCATTCCTCATCTACTAGGACACAGTTAGTGCAGGGAGGATGGCTCAGGGGCAGTGTTTTGTTCTGTGTGTAAGATCTGGGAATGCTGGGAGAACTCCAACCTCCCGGATAAACACATCAGTGCCAGATGCAGCGAGCTGCAGCTCCTCAGAGAATAAGGAACCTCGGCAGGTACCTGGGTGACTGTCAGGAGAAGGAAGGGAAGTGGGCAGCCAGCGCAGAGTACCCCTGTGGCCATTTCCCTCAATAAGTATACCACTTTGGCTACCGTTGAGGGGGAACCTACTGCAGGGGAGCCATGGTCTCTGACACCGAGTCTGGTGCTGTGGCTCAAAAGAGAGGAGAGGTGAAGAGGACTGCAGTAGTGATAGGAGGAAGAGAGATGAGATTCTGTGGGTACAATAGAGACAGCCAGATGATATGTTGTCTCCCAGGTACCAGGGTCAGGGATGTCTCAGATTGGGTCCACAGCATTCTAAAGAGGGAGAGTGAGCAGCCAGATGTCTCGATGTATATTGGTAGGAAAGGTGAGGAGGTCCTGAAGGGAGAATTTAGAGAGCTAGTTAGAAAGCTGAAAACCAGGACCTCCATGGTAGTAACCTCTGGATTACTGCCAATGCTATGCGCCAATGAGGGTAAGGATAGGATGGTTTGGCGATGAATGTGTAGCTGAGGAACTGGTGCAGGGGACAGGGGTTCAGATTTATAGATCATTGGGATCTTTTCTGTGGAAGGTATGACCTGTACAAAAGGAATAGGTTGCACGCGAACCCGAGAGGGACCAATGTTCCTGTGGGCAGGTTTGCTAGAGCTGTTCGGGTGGGTTGAAACTAACTTGGCAGGCGGATGAGAATTGAAGTGATGGCACTGAGGATGAGGTAGATGTTTACAAACAGACGCACTGTATAGTGAGACTGCTCGCAAAGAGATGCTGACGACAGGGCAAAATTGCAGTCCGTTGGATAAATTGCAGAGTTAAAAGCAGACAAAATCAAAAAGGGTGATGAATACAGGACTGAAGGTGTTGTATTTGTATGCATGCAGTACATAGAGTAAGGTAGATGAACTTGGAACGCAGTTACAGAGTGGCATGTATTGAGGTTGGAGGCATCACTGAATCGTGGCTGAAAAAAGCTGTGAGCTTAATGTCCAAGGATACACATTATAATGAAAGGACAGGCAGTAAGAAAAAGGGCATGGCTCTGTTGATAAAAATGAAATCAGATCATTAGAAAGAGGTGACATAAGGTCGGAAAGCGTTAAATCATTCTGGGTAGAGCTAAGGAACTGCAGGAGTTAAAAGACCTTTTGTATACAGACCCCAAGACAGTAGTAAAGATGTGGTCTACAAATTAGAACGGGAGATGAAAAATGCATGCCAGAAGGGCAATGTTATGATAGTCATGGGGGAATTTCAATATGAAGGTAGATTGGGAAAATCAGGTTGGTGCAGGATCTCAAGAGAGGTGTTTTCTGGAATGCCTACGAGATAGCTTTTTTAGAGCAATTCATGGTTGAGCCCACTAGGCTATTCTGGATTGTGTGTTGTGCAATGAGCTAGAACTGATTTGAAAGCTAAAGATAAAAGGGGCCAGTGATCATACTATGATAGAATCAAGCCTGCATTTTGAGAAGTAGCTAAACTCAGATGTATCAGTAAAGGGAATTACAGAGGCATGAGAGAGGAGGTGGCCAAAATTGATTGGTAAAGAACAGTTATGGCTGTAATTTCTGGGAGCAATTTGAAAAGGGCTGTATATATATTCCAAAGAGGAAGAAGTATTCTAAAGGAAGGATGACATAACCGTGACTAACATGGGAAATTAAAGTCAGCATAAAAGCCAAAGAGAGGGCATATCATAGAACAAAAATTAATGTGAAGTTAGAGAACTTGGAAGCTTTTAAAAACCAACAGAAGCCAACTAAAAATGTCATAAAGAAGGAAATGTTGGATAGTAATATTAAAGAGGATATCAAATGTTTCTTCAGATACATAAAGTGTAAAAGAGAGGCGAGCATAGATATCGGACCACTGGAAAATAATGCTGGAGAGGTAGTAATGGAGGACAAGGAAATAGTGGATAAACTGAATGAGTGTATTGCAACAGTCTTCATTGCGGAAGACACTAGAGTATGGCAGAAAGTTGAGTGTTTGGGGGCAGAAGTGAGTGTAGCTGCCATTACTTGGCAGAAGTTTCTTGGGAACTGAAAGGTCTGAAGGTAGATAAGTCACCTAGACCAGAAGGTATACAGTCCAGGGTTCTGAAAGAGGTGGCTGAAGAGATTTCAGAGGTATTAGTAATGATCGTTCAAGAATCAATTGATTCTGACATGATTCCGGAGGTCTGGAAAATTGCAAATGTCACAACGCTCTTCAAGAAGGAAGAAAGGCAGAAAAAAGGAAATTATAGGCCAGTTAGTCTAACCTCAATGATTGGGAAGGTGTTGGAGTCAATTGCTAAGGATGTGGTTTCAGCGTACTTAAAGGCACATGATAAAATAGGCTGCAGTCAGCATGGTTTCCTCAAGGGAAAATCATGCCTGACAAATCTGTTGGAATTCTTTGAAGAAATAACAAGCATGATAGACAAAGGAGAATTGGTGGATATTGTTTACTTGGATTTTCAGAAGGCCTTTGACAAGATGCCACACATGAGGTTGTTTAATAAGATATGTGACAAGAATACACATAGATTAAGATGTAGCTGTCTTGTGCTGGCACCAGTGGAATCAGCAGTTGGTCTGCCACCTGTCTTCAGGAGAGAGAGAGATAAGGAAAACAATGGAGCAGCATTTGGAGATGTTAATGAAGGGGAAGGAGAGCTGTCAAGATCGGCTCCCCCTTTGAACCCTGAACTGTTTGAAGTGATGGACAGGCGATACCCCAGCAGGGGGATAAAAAGGGACAGGTTCACTAAGGCAGGACACACACGACACCCGAGGTAACAAGACCCTGGAAGCGGTGCGTCTCTCACAAGTCGGTGGGAAGTACCGGGCCATAGATGCACAGGGTGGAAAGGCACGATCGGCGGGAACCTGGTGTGTGCCCACCCTTGCCTGGGTGCCAGGTTCACCGCAGAGAAACGATTGTATCTGAAAACGGAGGGGTCACGGTCGGTGACCTCAGATGACATCACAAAGGACTGGCCCGAAAGCTGACTGCGAAGGTCTGTGTGGAAGCCTTGAATATTCATTCGTTTTGGTCTCTCT
This sequence comes from Mobula hypostoma, assembly GCF_963921235.1. NCBI lineage: Eukaryota > Metazoa > Chordata > Chondrichthyes > Myliobatiformes > Myliobatidae > Mobula > Mobula hypostoma. The sequence goes on along the minus strand of NC_086115.1, from coordinate 14,469,036 downwards.
CTCCTTCCCCCCACTGTCCATCGCCACGGCAGCGATTACTGCGAACTGAACTGAACTAAATTGAACTGAACTTTGCGTCACTTTGAAACTGGTCATTTACCCCTAGACAACGATAGAGCTTGATTAATCCTGTTATCTTAATTCTGTGCACATGTGTGTTTATCATTGCTGAACTGTTGCATTTATTATCCTTTTGATTAAAGTACTGTGTTGCTTGTTTCTTTAATAAAACTTTCTTAGTTCTAGTAATCCAGACTCCAACTGAGTGATCCATTTCTGCTGGTTTGGCAACCCAGTTACAGGGTACGTAACAGATAAAAGCCCACGGTATTACAGGAAAAATACTAGCATAGATAAAGTATTGGCTGATTGGCAGGAGGCAAAGAGTGGGAATAAAGAGAGCCTTTTCTGGTTGGCTGCTGGTGACTAGTGGTGTTCCACAGGGGTCCGTGTTGGGACAGCTTCTTTTACATTATATGTCAATGATTTCGATGATGGAATTGATGGCTTTGTGGAAAAGATTGTGGACGATACGAAGATAGGTGGAGGGGCAGGTCATTTCAAGGAAGTAGAGCAGCTATAGAAGGACTTAGACAGATTGGGAGAATGGGCAAAGAAGTGGCAGATGGGATACTGTGTCGGGAAGTGTATGGTCATGCACTTTGGTAGAAGAAATAGAAGTGTAGACTATTTTGTGAATGGAAAGAAAATTCAAAAATCTGATGTGCAAAGGGACTTGGGAATACTCACACAGGATTCCTTAAAGGTTAGTTTGCAGGTTGAGTCTGTGGTGAGGAAGGCAAATGTGATGTTTGCATTAATTTCAAGAGGAATAGAATATAATACCAAGGTTGTGATGCTGAGGCTTTATAAGGCACAGATGAGGCCTCACTTAGAGTATTGTGAGCTGATTTGAGCACCTTATCTCGGAAAGGATGTGCTAACATTGGAAAGGGTTGAAAGGAACTTCACGAAAATTATTCCAGGATTAAAAGACTTATCATATGAGGAGTGTTTGATGGCTCTGGGCCTCACTGACTGGAATTCAGGAGAATGAGGTGTGACGTCATGGAAAGCTATTGAATGTTGAAAAGCCTTGACAGAATGGACGTGGAATGGATGTTTCCTATGGTGGGGGAGTTTAAAACTGAAAGACACAGCCTCAAAATAGTGAGTTGTTCTTTTAGAATGGAGATGAGGAAGAATTTCTTTAGACAGAGAGTAGTGAATCATTGCCACAGGCAGCTGTGGAGGCCAAGTCATTGGGTATAAGGCAGAGGTAATAGATTCTTGGTTACTCAGGACACAGAGAAGGCAGAAGATTGGGGCTGAGATAAAAAAAATGGATCAGCCATGGAAAAATAGCATAGCAGACTCAATGGGCCAAATTGTCTAATTCTGCTCCCTTATCTTATGGCCTTAAAATCAATGCAGACACCTAGTGCAGATAATGGACTGCCTTCATACAATGCTTTCAATACTTGCAACCTCCGAATCTTCATTTTCATTGTAACATTCAAGACGATTGTTGACACCTTCAAATTCTTTGTAGTTCCTAACTTGTTAAAGTAGTAAAACAATTTCATTTTCAGTCCCATTTCTTTCTGGCATCTCCAGGCTGAATGCTTGAAATCACTGTGAGCAAAACAGTTTGGAATTGTCTCAGTGCTTATTTCTTGCCAACTATCAGTGAAAAAAAATCACTGCCTTTTAAACTCACACGCAACTGACACCATTTAAAAACAGTTTGCTCTAAGCACGGTATAGTGTTTAACAGCAATACAAGTGCCCGTGACTGATACTTGTTAGAAACAATCTCCCGTCCCGGTGAAGTGACGTAGTGTCTCAAATGAATATTTGCCCTGATTAATCAATGGCACAGTTACCCAGAATGCACACTATATATTTATTTCTGTTTTATGTAATTTATTGTTTTTTATATATATAGTGTACTGCTGCGCAAAACAACAAACATCATGACATATGTCAGTGATATTAAACCTGATTCTGATTCTGAATTCTTGTGGTAGCACTCTTTGTACATGTGCTCAATGGTGGAAGGACCTTCTTTGTGATGGATTGGGCTGTATCCATCACCTGTTGTAGGCTTTTCCGGTCCTGGGCGTTGGACCAGGTCATGATGCAACCTGCTATGTTACTCTCCACTGTGCATCTATAGAATTTTTTCAAAGTTTTAGGTGACATGCCAAATCTATACAAACTTCTGAGAAGGTCTACATTGTAAAGTCTGCCATGCTTCTTTGTAATGTGCTGGTTCCAGGAGAAATCATCTGATATGATAGAGGAGTATGGGCAAGATTGGATCCCAACCAGTCCTGATGAAAGGTTTCAGCCTCAACTGTCGACTGTTTACTCTTTTCCATAGATGCTGCCTAGCCTGCTGAGTTCCATTAGTCATGATCGAATGGCAGAGCAGAGTCGATGGGCTGAATGGCCTAATTCTGCTCCTATGCCTTATGGCCTTATGGTTTTATGCTTGCCTTTATTAGTTGAGGCACTGAGGTTAAGAGTCGGGAAGTTACACAGCCACTTAATAAATCTCAGGAATATTGCAGGCTTTTCTGGTCACCACAAAATAGTAAGGATGTGGAGACTTTGGAAAGAAAGCAGGTGAGGTTTACCAGGATGCTACTTGGATTAAAGGACATGTGCTATAAGGAGAGGTTGGGCTGCTTTCTCTGGAGCGCTAGAGGCTGAGGGGCAGTCTGATAGATGTTAATAAGTTTATGAAAGGCATGGTGTAGTCAGCCAGATGGTGAGGTCTGCTGAAGGGTTTCGGCCTGAAACGTCGGCTGTACTCTTTTCCATAGATGCTGCTGAGTTCCTCCAGCGTGTTGCTCGGATTTCCAGCATCAGCAGATTTTCTCTTGTTTGTGAGTAGACGGCCAGCATCACTTTCCCAGGGTCAAAATGTCTAATACTAGAGGGCATGCACTTAACGCAAGAGGGGGTAAATTCAAAAGCAACATGTAGGGCAAGATTTTTTCCCATTGAGTGATGAGTGCCTGGAATTCACTGCTGGGAGTAGAGGCAGATATAATAAAGGCACCTAAGAAGCTCTTTGATAGTCACGTGAATATGCAGAGAATAGAGCAGGGGTGACCAACCTTTTTATGCCATGGACCCCCACCATTAACCAAGAGGTCTGCGTACCCCAGGTTGGGAACCCCTGGAATGGACGGATATGGGTGTTATATAGACAGAAGGAACTAGTTTGGGTATTCAGTTGCTAGTTTAATCAGATCAGCACCACATTGTGGGCCAAAGGGTCTGTTCTTGTGCTATATGTCCTATGTTAATACAGTTGATGCTTCTGAAAGTCAGTCATTCATAAAATTATAGTTACTGACTATTTGATAGACATGAAAAAATTCAATAATAATCTTGACCCATAGGTGTCCTTGATACCCACAAGATTAACCCAACAATTCAGATGTTTTGAATCAAATATTCACTGATCCTCAACTCTTATATATTCTACTACAGTATTAAAAAAATCATTAAATGATCATTTTCTTAATAATTCATTTTTGGGCATAGTGTGTGACCTTTAAAATGGATGATACATGTTTTGGATGTACGCACAATTTTGATAAATCTTGTTACATCATCCAATCAATCCAGTGAACTATTATCTCCCATTAGCTGAACTACAGAATGGTGAGCAGGTAGTCGTCATGGTTCTCCTCATTAATTTAGTTAATGACTATTTAATGCAGCTACAACTGGTAAATCAATATTATGCATATTGCAGGGCTCACTTGGATGTTTTCATAACCTTTGTTGTCTCACGGGGGGAGTGACATTTACTGCTCTAGATGTTCCTCCATTCATAAGGGACTTACTTCTCCCATTCCCCCTTCACTTGAAGATGTCTACCATTGGGTTAGAGCTTTGCAGAGCCAGCCTGTGCTCCCAACAGAAAGGACTCTTACGCTCTTTGACAGCATGACTTATGAGCATGGGCTGAGCAAGCTAGGGCTTTTCTCTTTGGAACAAAGGAGGCTGAGAGGTGACGATAGAGATGTACAGGATGATAAGAGGCATAGATCAAGCGGACAGCTAGAGATATTTCTCTCAGGGTGGAAACAACTAATACAAGGGGGTATAACCTTATGCTGATCGGACATAGTATAGGAGATATGCCAAAGGTTTTTTTTTAACACAGGGAGTGATAGATGCATGGAATTAGCTGCCAGGAGTGATGGTAGAGGCAGATACATTAGGGACCTTTTAGAGAGTCTTAGGCACATGGCTGAAAGAAAAATGGAAGGCTATGTGGGAGGGAAGGGTTAGATAGACCTTACAGTTGGTTAAAGGGTAGGTACAACATCATGGACTGAAGGGCCTGCACTGTGCTGTAGTGTTTTATGTTTTATGTTCTATGTTCCATGAGCACAGGTGGAATATGACTTAATAAAAACATAAGAAATAGGAGCAGGAGTCGGCCATCTGGCTCGTCGAGCCTGCTCCGCCATTCAATAAGATCATGGCTGATCTGACCATGGACTCATCTCCACCTACCTGCCTTTTCCCCATAACCCTTAATTCCCCTACTATGCAAAAATCTATCCAACCTTGTCTTAAATATATTTACTGAGGTAGCCTCTACTGCTTCATTGCACAGAGAATTCCAGTTTCACCACTCTTTGGGAAAAGCAGATCCTCCTCATCTCCATCCTAACTCTACTCCCCAGAATCTTGAGGCTATGTCCCCTAGTTCTAGTCTCACCTACCAGTGGAAACAACTTTCCTGCCTTTATCTTATCCAGCCCTTTCATAATTTTATGTTTCTATAAGATCTCCTCTCATTCTTCTGAATTCCAGTAAGTACAGTCCCAGGCAACTCAATCTCTCGTCATAGTCTAACCCCCTCATCTCTGGAATCAACCTGGTGAACCTCCTCTGCACCACCTCCAAAGCCAGTATATCATTCCTCAGGTATGGAGACCAGGACTGCACACAGTACTCCAGGTGCGGCCTCACCAGTACCCTGTAGAGTTGCAGCATAACCTCCCTGCTCTTAAATTCAATCCCTCTAGCAATGAACGCCAACATCTCATTTGCCTTCTTGATAGCTTGCTGCACCTGCAAACTAACCTTTTGTGATTCATGCATAAGCACTTGCTAGAATCCATACTATGTTTAGACTCATACAGTCATACAGCATAGAAACAGGTCCTTCAGGCCAACTCATTCAACCGACTACCATGCTCACCAAGCTCGTCCTTTTGCCTGCACTTGGACAGTATCTCTCTATATTTTTGCCTTCCATGTACTTACCTGATGTGCCCGGTCTGTCTCTGATCGCTTTTTTGTGCGGAGAGAGGGATTTGGAGGTTAATGATTGTTCTGCCTTTCTTTTCTTTCTTGGTTTCGTGGCTATCTGGAGAAGAAGAATCTCAGAGTTGTATACTTTGATAATAAATGAACCTTTGAACCTCATCTCAATGTTTTTTGAATATTGCTACTGCATCAGAATTAGAAACCAGAATCAAATTTATTATCGCTGACAGATGACTTGATACTTTTTAATTTGTGGCAGCAGTGGAGTGCAAAGATATAAAATTACTATAAATTGCAAAATAAATAAGTAGTGTAAGAACAAAGGAATGGCAAGGTTGTATTCAAGGACCGTTCAGAAATCTGGCAGTGGAGGGGAATAAGATGTTTCTGAATCATTGAGTGTGGGTCTTCAGGCTCCTGTTCCTCCTCCCTGATGGTAGTACTGAGAACAGAGCATGTCCTGGGTGGTAAGGGAGCTTTATGATGGATGCCAACTTCTTGAGGAACTACCTATTGAAGATGGCCTCACTGGTGGGAAGGGTTATTCCTCCGATGGAACTGGTTGAGTCTCCAAACCGTTTTGGCGTCTTGCGATCCTGTGCATTGGATCCTCCATTCCGGGGTGTGATGTAACCATGTCAGAATGCTGTCCATCATACATCTGTAGAAGTGTGTAAGATAATTTGGTGGCTTCAACCACTTCTGTTGGCAGCTCATTCCATATACTGACCATCCTCTGCATGACAAAGTTGCCCCTCAGGTCCACTTTACATCATTAGCCTGTCACCTTAAACCTATGCCCTCTGAAGATAAAAAGATTATTTGTCACATGTACGTCAAAACATAACAGTGAAATTGTTTGCAGCAAATCAAATCAGCGAGGATTGTGTTGAGGGGGTAGACAACAAGTGTCACCACACTTCCAGCTCCAACAGAGCACACTTACAACTCCCTGTGCTGGAGGAGATCAACAGGTCAGGCAACATCTGTAGAGGGGAATAAACAGTTGACATTTTGGTCTGAGATCCTTTATCAGGACTGGAAAGGAAGGGGGCAAAATCCAGAACAAGAAGGTGGGGAGAGGGTAATGAGTACCAGCTGGCGAGTGATAGGTGAGACCAGGTGAAGGGGAAGGGTGACGAAGTGAGAAGCCGGGAGGTGTTAAGTGGAAGAGTTAAAGGGCTGAAGAAGAAGGAATCAGATAGCAGAGGACAGTGGACCATGGGAGAAAGGGAAGAAGGAGAGGAACCAGAGGGAGATGAGAGACAAGCGAGGAGGAGAGAAGGGGTGAGACGGGAACCAGATTGGGGGTTGGGAAGTGGGGAGGAAACTGTTCCTGCTGCTTTAGTGTTTGCTCAATGACGTGACATGTCAGCGAGTGTGGGAGACGTCTTCCAGAGCTGCTGTGTGGGAGTACCATGTCACAGGGATTGAGATGCAGTGAAAAGCTTTAGTTTGCATTTCGTCCAGACAAGTCATTCCATACGTAAGCAGACTGAAATGTTACAGTTACAGAGAAAGTGCAACACAGGCAGGCAATGAAGTGCAAGGGTCTTGGTGAGGTAGACTGAGTTCAAAAGTTCATTGCTTACTGTATGAAAAGTCCATTCAAGAGTCTGGTCATGAGTGTTCAAGATGCTGATAACAGTGGGACAGAAGCTGATGGTATATGCTTTCAGGGTTTTGCCCAGCAGGAAGGGGGTAGAAGTAAGAATGAGCAGGGTGGAAGGAATCCTTCATCATGCTGCCTGCAATGGGAAGTGTAGACGGAGCCCATGGAGGGGAGGCTGGTTTCCATGTGGGACTGGGCTGTGTTCACAACTCTCTGCAGTGTCATACCAAACCAGGATGCATCTGTAATAAACTGGCGAGGGTCATCATGGACATTGAGTCCCGGAACATTACATTACAGAAACAGGGCCCTTGACACGTCCAGATCATACCAAACTGTTATTCTACCGAGTCCCATCGACCCACACATGAAACCGAGCCCTCCAGTCCACTCCTATCCATGTACCCATTGACAATTCTCCTAAATGAAAGCGAACTCTCATCCTCCACTCCCGCTGGCACTCATGCCAAATTTTGGTGGCCTTCTGAGGAAGTAGTGGCGCTGGTGAGCTTTCTTGGCCCTGGTGCCCACGTGGCTGGAGCAGCGTTTTCAGGGCTCCTGCCCAAGTAGCAGATCATCTAAGAGTTTGCCTGAACACTTCGGCGCCCCTGCATTGACAGCCAACATCTTGTTGTTGCAGATTAATTTATTCTGTACTGCAGCCATCAGGCCCCTGATGCACAATTCAAGTCATTTGTCATCAATCAGTCTACCACAAAGGCGGGCTTCATTTGTTAAGAGAGCAGATTGCACGTTTAAGCATGCTCTGACCACCGCTGTGACATTTCATTCTGCAAGGGAGCTGATACAGAGCTTATTAGAGAGCTGATGACATGCGAAATGAATGACCTCTTAACCTTCAAATGAATAATTAATGCCTTAGTCTGATCAGAGTTCAGTGAGTCTGCAGGTAGGCGTTTACAAAGTGCTGGACATCCCAATGCCTCCTTGTAGCCTGTGAGGAAGGAAGGAAGGTGAAATCAAAAGAACACATGGCAGTCCTCACTGAGGGGTCAGCAGTGCACATGGTGAGCATCTTGAAACTTCTGGGTGTCAACATTTCTGAAGATCTATATTAGATCTTCTTATACTCCTTATGAAATATAGTCACTGCTGTGCCTTCTTTGTGATTGCATCAATATGTTGGGCCCAGGATTTTGATGCATTTAAGAAGAAGGCACACCACCGGCTATGTTTCATTAGAAGTTTGAGGAGATCTGGTATGTCACCAAAGACTTCAGCAAATTTCTGCAGGTGTACCATGGAGAACATTTGGAGATGGTTGCAACACCGTCTAGTACGGAGGTTCCAACGCACAGGATCAGAAAAAACTCAGCCAGCTCCTCCATCATGGGCAGTTGCCTTCCCACCATCGAGGACACCTTCAACAGGTGGTGCCTCGAGAAGGTGGTATGCATCATTACGGACCCTCGTCACCCAGGACCTGCTTTCTTCTCATTGCTACTATCAGGGGGGAGGCACAGGAGGCTGAAGATCTACATTCAATGATTCTTAAACAACTTCTTCCCATCTGCCGTCAGATTTCTGAACCACTCATAAACACTACCTCACTATTTTGCTCCCTTTTGCACTATTTCAATATTGTGCAAAAATATGTGTGTGTTTGTGTGTATACTGTAAATAATACACACTCGCACACTCTCATTGTCATTTATAATTCATTCTGTTGCTGCCTCAAGACAACAATTTTCATGACATCTGTCAAATTAATAAACTTGACTCTGTTTCTGATTCCGGTTTCTGTCATGACATCAGCAGACCTTATGCGCACAGCAAGCTCCCACAGCCACCATCACCAGCTGATCGGATTTTTATGGCTCATGTCAGAAATCGGTGGAAACACGCCCGGCAGGTCAGGCAGCGTCTGGGGAGTGAGAAAAGTTTTATCTCAGATCTCCATCACCCCCTTTTGACTGTCAGTTGAGGAATGATTGTCATCAGGGCTGACTCCTTTGGGATCTCCTGACTCCACCCCTGTGTCTAGACAGGATGCAGAAGGAAGTAAAGAGTTCGCATTGCTACTCAGTTCCAGAGAAGTTCTCTCCTCAAATTCCATGGCCTTCTCTACATATCTTCCCCCTTCCAGATCTTCCATGAAAACTAAGGTGAATTCCTACCCAAAAAAAAGCAACTCAGTTTTGGAACTAAAAGTGACACCAGGTATTCCTTCTGGAAAAGAAATAGCTCGGGTGTGGAATCAGAAGCAATTGTGATGCTCAAAAGCATAAGGAAGGTATTTACCAGGTTCTGGAAAAGGGATTAATTGAATTGTTCAGAATCAGAATCAGATCACTGACTTAGATTACATGTATTTTGTTGATTGGCTGTGTAATACAAGACATAAAATTACTATACATTGCAAGATAAATAACTAGTGTTAGAATTACCATTGCTCCCATCAGGGAGGAGGTACAGAAGCCTGAAGGCACACATCTAACGATTCAGGAATAGCTTCTTCCCCTCTGCCACCCAATTTCTGAATGGATACTGAACCCATGAACACTACCTCACTACTTTTTTATTTCTACTTTATTTAATTACTTACTGTAAATCAAGTTTTTATTTCATGACATATGCCAGTGATATTAAACTCGATTCCGATTCTAAATCCGAAAATGATTAACAATGTAGTGTTCCTGGGTTTAAGGACTATTCAGAAATCTGGCTGACCTTGACGATCTGTACTTCAACTTTTAAAGTCCAAATAGTGGGACACGAACCCAGAACCTCTGACTCAGAGACGAGATTAATGCACTCAGAGATGCAACCCATGCCTTTAAATAAGTAATTAAATAATTATGGAGAAATTAAAAGAAATGTCAGTCTCGGCAGCAGTTTGACTGTGAAACCACTAGATTATTTAAGCATCCATCTGGTTCACCAATGTTCTTCAGGGATGGAAGTTGGCACTGATTATCCAGACTGGCCTACAGTTAGTGGTCACTATATTAGGCAACTCAGTGCATTGGAGCATGCGGGCATGGTCAAGAGGTTCAGTTTTGTTCCTCAAATATCAGAATGGAGAGGAAATGTGATCTAAGTGTCTTTGACCATGGAAAGATTGTTGGTGCCAAACACAGTGGTTTGAGTATCTCAGAAAATGCTGATCTTCTGGGATTTTCACACACAGCAGTTTCTAGAGTTTACAGAGAAAGGTACCCAAAACAAAAAAAAAACATTGAGCAGTAGTTCTGTGGTCAAAAATGCCTTGTTAATGAGAGAGGTCAGAGGAGAATGGGCAGACTGGTTCAAGCTGACAGGAAGGAGGCAGTGTCTCAAATAACCACACATTCCAACAGTGGTGTGCAGAAGAGCATCTCTGAATGCACAATACGTGAAACCTTGAAGTGATGGGTTATAGCAGGAGAAGACCATGAATATACACTCAGTGTCCACTTTGTTAGGTATAGAACATTCACAGGTGATGCCTAATAAAATCACCCCAGAGTGTATATGTGATTTCAGACCCACAACAATTCGGTCAGTTAAAGCAGGGCAAGATTTCTACGTTGAGTGGAAGGACACTGGACAGTGTTGCAGTACAAAGGAACTGAAAGTACAGGTAGATTATTCTCTGAAGGTGTGACACAGTAGGCTGGATGGTGACTGCGATGTTTGGCAAGCTGCCCTTCATCCTTCAGGTCATAGAGTACCAATGGGTTGGCATGTTCTAAATATGACAGATGTTGGTTAGACAATACTTGGAGTATCGTGAGCAGATCTGGTCACCCAGCTATAGAAAGGATATCGTTACCTGGAAAGGTTAAGAAAAGGATTCAAGAGGATCTCATGGTTTGAGGTATCAGGTTGGGACTTATTCTCCCTGGAGTACAGAAGGATGAGAGGCGAGCTTAAAATCATGAGGGGCATAGAGAAGGTGAACGGTTTTTCCCCCAGAGTAGAGGAGTCTAAAACTATAGGCAAAGGTTTAAGGTGAGAGGGGGAAAAAATTTTAAAGTGTCTTCTTCACAAGGAGGGACATGTGTTTATGGAATGAGCTGTAGACGTGGGTGCAACTGCAATGTTTAAAAGGCATTTTGACAGGTGACATGAGGCTGTAGATGCTGGAGGAACTCAGTGGATCAAGCAGCGTTTGTGGAGGGAAATGATCAGTTGGCATAGAGGGAGAAATCCGCGTCGCGGTTAGTGCGACACTTTTTGCAGCCTGGGGCGTTCGGAGTTCAGTTCCAACACCATCTGTAAGGAGTTTGTATTTATATCTGCTTATTGAGATACAGCGTGGAATAGGTCCTTCGGGCCTCTTGAGTCGCACCATGCAGCAATCCCCCAATTTAATCCAAACCTAATCAAGAGACAATTTACAATGACCAATTAACCTACTAGCCTACCATTCTTTGGACTGTGAGAGGTTACTGGAGCACCCACAGGAAACCCACGCAGTCACGAGGGAACCTACAAACTCCTTACCAGCAGTGGCAGGACCCCATAAATATGTGTGTTTCCTCCAGATGCTCCAGTTTTTTCCCCACCGTCCAGAGATTAACCGATTAGTAGGTTAATTGGGCGTTACAAATAGTCCTGTGATTAATAGGTGGGTTGCTGGGTGGGATGGATTATTGTGCCTCTTCTCTAAATAAATAAATAAAATGGTGTTTGGGATCACAGCACTTCATCTGCCCAGGTACAATACATACAGGCTTAGAGGGATATGGGTCAAACACGGACAAATGGGAGCAGCTCAGATAAATATCTTGGTCATGGTGGACATGGGGTTGAAGGGACTTTTTCCATGTTGTATAATTCCAGTTGCCTGTTTACCTGGCCCCCTCAGGAAGAGGAAAAACTGTTGGGTTTCATAGACCATAAATGCCAGGACTGCCAGTGACATCCACGTCCTGAAAATGAAGAAATGAACAGCTCAATCCATCATCCTCACCTCCTCATCGATCTCTGCATCTCTCCCGGCACCTCTGGGGTGGCACGGTCGCATCAGTCGTAGACACAATCGCTTTACAGCACCAGCAATCGCGGTTCAGGGTTTCTATTCCCATCGCTGTCTGTGAGGAGTTTGTATGTTTTCCCTGTGACCTTATGAGTTTCCTCCAGGTGCTCCAGTTTCCTTCCATCTTTGGTAAATTGTGGGTAGCGCCATGTTGGTACTGGAAGTGTGCCAACACTTGTGGTACAATCTTCACTGATCTTATTTGACTCAAAAGACACATTTCACTGTATGCTTTGGTGTTTTGATGCACATGTGACAGATAAAGCTAATTTTTATCCTTAATCTTTATCTTATATCTTTATCCTTGCAAGCAGTTCTTGTTTGTAATCACTGGAGTGAAAGCGTACTTACATAAAGTTGTAGTGGTGGATGGGGACGGTGATGGGGACAGAACGCTGTGAATCCTGGCTATCACAACACCAAGTGTCAGGCTGTGTAAGCTTTGATGATAGATGTAAGATGTGTGCTTGGGAAGAAAAGTGAATGCCCTCCTGGGGGTTAATAACACAAGATAAATGATTTTGTTTGTCAGTCTGCAGCCGTGCCTGTCTGAATGTCTCAGAAACCTTCGGCATTCTCAGTCCAAGAGTCACGGACAGCTCTGAAACTGTCTCACCTGAAATGTTAGCCAGGCATGGTTATCTGGGGAATCGAGTTGTCTCTTTTCATTGCTTGTATTTACACAGTGATCTCGTATGAAGTTTGATCACATTGATAAAATGGAATGCTCATGTTGAATTACTTCCTGGGATGTGTGCCTTTAGTCCAGTAGTACGATCAGTGAGTATGATGCTCTCCTAAGGGAATGTTTGTGTTTCCTTTATGGAAAACACCTGCGTGTGACCGATGCACAGGCTGCCACCACATGGTCCTTGAGAGATCAAGGTCAGAGTCCAGGGGCATGGAATGCAAGACATCTGGGACCTTTTACTGCTGCAGTCTTCCTCTGTCTGTGTGGGCAGGTGACCAAGTGGTTAAGGCATTGGACTAGCGACCTGAAGGTCGTGAATTCAAGCGCCAGCCAAGGCAACGTGTTGTGTCCTTGAGCAAGGCACTTAATCACACATTGCTCTGCGACGACACCGGTGCCAAGCTGTATGGGTCCTAATGCCCTTCCCTTGGACAACATTGGTGGCGTGGAGAGGGGAGACTTGCAGCATGGGCAACTGCTGGTCTTCCATACAAACTTGCCCAGGCCTGCGCCCTGGAGAGTGAAGACTTTCCAGGCGCAGATCCACGGTCTCGCAAGACGAACGGATGCCTTCCTCTGTCTTCACTGCCTTTGTGAGGTGTCATCATCTTCTGCCAGTTCCACCACTGAAGTCTTGTTTGTATTGATCTTTGGAACCTCCCCTTTGATCTTCTCACCATTGGTGACCCTACCAGGAGCTAAGCTCCAGCTGACACAAATCCCAGGATCTCACTACCCTCTCCACCACAACAAGGTGACAATCCTCAGAGTAGGTCCCCTTGCCTAGACCATATGTGCAGGGTCAATATCTGGAGGACTCATGCCTGAATTTAAATCTGGGGACATGGATTTCAATTCCATCTCATATTCAAGTAATTAAATTGAGCTAATTTGAACAGCAAGTCTCAGTGACCTGAACTGTGGTTCACTCTAAGCTGCCCTCTGAAATGGCCCAGCAAGTGACTCTACAGGGTCAATGATGGATGGGTAATAAATGCTGGTCACTGATGGATGGATAATAAATGCTGGTCATTAATGGATGGGTAATTAATGCTGACCTTGCATATTGAGTGAACAATAAAGAAAACATATGTGCAAGCATTGATTATGTTAAACTGAATGCGTATGATGAACTGAAAGTGACCTTGGCTGGTCAATTAACTCTATTGGGCACGTGGGACGCTTCATACAGCCAAGAAAGTACACCAACACCTTTACTTCTCAGAAGGCTGAGAAATTGGAATTGGTTTATTATTCACGCATGCACCAAGGTACAGTGAAAAGCTTGTCTTCCTCTTCTTCTCAAGCTCATTATTCCTACTGGGGCATAGGCTGCCAACAGCAGCTCACCAGAGTGCTCAGACTTGGGCCAATAAATGGCTGATGATCTGCTTTCACCACATGACTTTATGCATCTTTCACGTGAAGATCCTGCATCTTCCAGGAATGAGGTCTCTGGAGCTTCTGCTGGCTTTTTTGAAGCACCGGGTTTTTACTGAGCAAGTCAGACAGTATCTATGGAAGGGAATAAACTGTTCATGTTTTGGGCTGAGACTCTTTATCAGGACACCTTCATGAAGTTCAACTAATTGTTTATTGGAGATGGGGTTTCTAGCCCCATGCCCAAACCACCTCCTTTCACAGCCAGACTTTGGATTGTCCATGAAGATGTTGAAAAGTTTGTCTTGCATAGTATATAGAGTTAGAGTTAGAGCTTTATTGTCATTGCAGAGGGCAAGGCACATATCAGATAATTGCACTGTGTGGTGAGGTAGAACAGATAAAATAATAACGGAATGCAGAATAAAGTGTAACAGCTACAAAGGAAGTGTAGTACCAATAAACAATTAGTTGAAACTTCATGAAGGTGTCCTGATAAAGAGTCTCAGCCCAAAACATGAACAGTTTATTCCCTTCCATAGATACTGTCTGACTTGTGCAGTTCCTCTAGCACTTTGCTAAAGATTTGCTAAACCTTTGCTAAAGGTAGAATGTAAGCTCAAAAGTCCATCTTATTGTACTAGGAAGCAATTTAGAAGACTGATAACAGTGGGGTAGAAGCTGTCCTAGAGCACAGTGGTATGTTCTTTCGAGCGTTTGTATCTTCTGACCTTTGGATTCAATGTGTCCCCAATGACCCTGGCCAATGTTTACAGATGCAGCATTGAAAGCATTCCACCTTCCATCAGGCAGAAGATACAAAACTTGACAGAACTAACCGCCAAGCTCAAAGATCCCTTCTATCCCACTGTTATTAGACTCTTGAATGAATTTCTCTTACACTAAAAGATGAATTCTTGATCTCCCAACCTACCTCATCGTGGCCCTTGCACTGTGTTTCTCTACCTGGAAGGAGAACTGCAACACCACTTTCTGCATTGGTTCCTTTGTGCTGCTTCAATGTGCATCAATGCAATACAAAACAAAACTTTTTTACTGCTTCTCAACTACTGTGGTAATCTTAAGCTAATTACTAATATAAATTTGGTCCAATTAAACAGAAGTTGGCCTGAGTTCATTCATTTTTAATTCTCCCCAAGTTTCACTCCAATGTGGCTTTACTTTCCACAGTCTGGTTCAGAATCAGAATTAAAATCAGGTTTAATAACACTGGCATATGTCCTGAACTGTGTTGTTTTGTGGCAGCAGTACACTGCAATACATAATAAAACACTATGAATTACAATCATATATATATAAAAAATTAAACAGGTAGTGAAAATTGAGGAAGTGTACACAGGTTCATTGTCCATTTCAGAAATCTGATATTAGGGGAAGAAGCTCCTAAAATATTGAGTGCGTGTCTTCAGGCTCCTGTATATCCTCTTTGATGGTAGCAATGAGAAGAGGGCATGTCCTGGGTGATGCAGCTCCTTAATGATGGATGTTGTTTCTGAGGCTTCACCTTTTGAAGATATCTTCAATGCTGGGGAGGCTGGTTCCTCTGATGGAACTGGCTGAGTTTACAACTTTCTGCAGCCATTTCTGATCCTGTGCGGTGGTCCCTCCTTACCAGGTGGTAAGGTAACCAGTTAGAATGCTCTCCGTAGTTAACAGGCGTTCTCAGACAAGGTCAACGTCATGGGATAATGATTAACTTTATTTGTCACACGTTCATCAAAACTTACAGCAAAATGTGCCATTACATCAACAACCAACACTGTCTGAGGATGTGCTGGGGCAGCCTACAAGTGTGGCCGTGCTTCCGGCGCCAGCGTTGCATGCCTACAACTCATTAACCCTAATCTGTGCGCCTTTGGAATGTGGGAGCAAACCCATGTAGTCACGAGGAGAATATACCAGCTTGTTAGAGACAGCAGTCAGGATTGACCACCAGTCAATGATCCCTGGCACTGTCAAGTATTGTGCTAGCAGCTACGCTGCTGTGCTCCCAGGGTGCAGGGATGAGGATTTTAAAGGCACAAGAGGTACTGCAGATGCTAGAAACCCAGAGCAACAAAAACAAAATGCGGGGATATTTTGCTGAGGGTTATAGGATTGGGACGGGACTGCGAGGTGGAGAGGCTGGAGCACAAGGGCTTCCGTGCCCAGAGGACAGGAGTCCAGGCCCGGCCAGGGTAGATGCCGAGGGTCATTCCCAGTCCTGCTTGGGTAGCTCTCCAGGGAAATAGCTGGCGAATAACTACGGATGAAATCCAGTGTATACTCACCAGCAATGGATGCTGTATTTCTGTTCAAAATAAGAACAGTAAAAGCTGAAAATACACAGCAGACCAGGCGGCATCTGTGGAGAGGGACCCGAGTTAATGTTTTAAGTCACAGAATGTACATCAGAACTGGAAAGAGAGAATAAGTGATTGACAGTCATTCTCATCCGAAAGGCTGCCTGAATGTTACCGGGTTATTGAATCCTGAGGGAAGGTGCCACGTAGGTACTCTCTGTATGGCCATTGAAGCAGGCCTGACCCTCCGTGGAATGGCCACTGTGACATGAACAATCATGTTTACTGGATTCTCCTTGTTATATTGAGAGAATGTAGTTCGGAATCAGCGGCTTGTCAGTTCCAAAGAACCACAGCATAACCACACTGGCAACAAGGATAGCTCAAAGTGGAAGAATGATACTGAGCCCAAACCAGTTCAAAGGTTCAAAGGATCTCACTGTACACCACACTAGTGATGAGGATAGATTGGTGTGGGTAAAGAAGTAAAGGCAATACTGAAACGATACACGCAAAATGTTGGAGAAACTCGTCAGGCCAGGCAGCATCTGTGGCAGCGGTCCCGAACCACCGGGCCGCGGACCGGTACCAGGCTGCAAAGCATGCACTACCGGGCCGCGAGGAAACGATATAATTTAACGATATGAGACAGCTGCACCTTTCCTCATTCCCTGTCACGCCCACTGTTGAGCCAATACGCATGCGAGGTCATTACCCACGCGTCATCCATGTCAGCGCGGAAAGAAGATCAACTCCCCGAGCTTGCAAATGACGGCGGACTGAAAAATATGTTTGACATAACATCTCTGCCGGCATTCCGGATCAAAGTCAAGGCTGAATATCCTGAGATAGCCACGAAAGCACTGAAAACGTTGCTTCCATTTCCAACATATCTCTGCAATGAATGCAACGGAAACTAAATTGCGGAATAGACTGGACATAAGGAACCCCCTTCGAGTTTCGCTGTCTCCCATCACCCCTCGATGGCACCGTCTCATTGCAGGAAAACAAGCCCAGGGCTCCCACTGATTCAGCGATATTGGTGTGTTGCGATGATTTTATATGTTCATACGGGGAAAATACGTGCTCTGTGTTTAATATCCAAATGTTACTTAAAAAGTTATGATGCTACTGACTTACTTATATAACCATATAACAATTACAGCATGGAAACAGGCCATCTTGGCCCTCCTAGTCCATGCCGAACGCTACCCTCACCTAGTCCCACCGACTTGCACTCAGCCATAACCCTCCATTCCTTTCCTGTCCATATACCTATCCATTTTTTCTTTAAATGATAATATCGAACCTGCCTCTACCACTTCTACTGGAAGTTCCTTCAACACTTACTTCAAGCTCCCCTGTCCTCCCCTGATAATTGACTTATCGCTATATTCATGCGAGGAAAATTTGCGCTGTGTGTTTAATATTAAATTCGTTAGATAAACCCTTTTAGAAACGAAATTGAGTGTATTAGCCACTTATCATCTATATTCCGGTCGTGATTAACACCCCCCCCCCGCACAGAATCGCCAAAAACGATTAGTTGAAAAAATAGGCACGCACACACATGCGCACTGGTGCCCGCGCAAGGCTTCATGGTCACTGTAGTCTCTAGGGGTAAACAACGTATTTGACTGCTACTCTTGTCCGTTGGCAACCCTACCCCCACCCCCCCCCCCGGGTCGGCCGGTCCGCAAGAATATTGTCAATATGAAACCAGTCCGCAGTGCAATAAAAGGTTGGGGACCCCTGATCTATGGAAATGAATAAACGGTCGATATTTCAGGCCGAGACCCTTCTTTGGGGCTGAGAAGGGAAGGGGAAGATGCCAGAATAAAAAATGTTGAGGGGGTGGAATGGGTGGGAGGCTAGCTGGAAGGTGATAGGTGAAGCCAAGCAAATGAGAAAGGTCAAGGGCTGGAGAAGAAGGAATCTGATAGGAGGGGAGAGTGGACCAGGGGATAATGATAAGGAGAAGCGGACCAGGGGAAGTAATAGGCAGGTGAAAAGAGGTAAAAGATCAGAGTGGAGAACAGAGGAAGGTGGAAGGGTAATACCCAGCCCAAATCAATTCAAGAGAGCTCACTGGCAACTTTTAAACATCTTTTTGAATCTTGAGCATGTGAATAAGTAAAGATGATATTCAGCTACCCCTGTGTTTTGTCCCACTGTCAGCCCCACAAAATCATTTTTACTCCTCCTTTTGTGATTTCACTTTGATTTAGAGGTACAGCACAGTAATAGTCTCTTCCAGTCCAACAAACCCAAGCCGCCCAGTTACACCCATGTAACCAAATAACCGACTAACCCACGAGTATTTGGAATGTTGGAGGAAATCAGGGCACCCAGAGGAAACCCACATGGTCATATATCAGGAAATTTAGACAAGGCTTGACCCAAACACAGGGAAGTGGAGATGATTACCTGTGATCAATCATTTTAATAATAAGCGAGGGGAACGTGGACTCAGACCATGAGAGGCCTGCGTCGGGCATTTTCATGCCTTACAAGGCGCAGATTGGAAGTCTGTGTGGGGCGCCACTCCTCACACAGACAATAGAGCAATGTGTGATTAAGTGCCTTGCTCAAGGACACAAACACGCCGCTACAGCTGAGGCTAGAACTTAATAAACTGCAAAATAACAAGCTACTAGGGGCCACAAGACAAGAGAGAATGACAGGGAAACAAGGTAACTGAAGGCTAGGAGCAACTGTTTGAGGCTGGCTGGTTGATATGAGGGAACATGGACTGTGGATGAGAGCTGGGTGTAAATAGGCTGCAGGTGATGCGATGGAAATGAGCGGAAGGTGACTCTGATGGCTGGGTGGAGATTGGGAGGTGCCTGCCTGGGCAGACCAGTCAATCGTGGGGAAGACATATCCCAGTACTGTATCAGAGAAGCCACAACTGGCCCCAGTAAAAAGGTGGACATAAGATAAAGGGCATAAGAAGCAAAGTAGAGATTGGGAGAACTTCGCCTTTTGCAGCTCCTTACTTACCAACTGGAGCATGAAAGCATGTTGCTTGGATAAGAGTGTATTAGCTAGAGGAGATTTTGGACATGAATGAATATTTCTTGGATCAGAGCATGTTAGCTAGAGGAGAGGTTGGCCATGAATGAATATTTCTTGGATTAGGGCATGTTAGCTCGAGAAGAGGTTGGCCATGAATGAATATTTCATGGATTAGAGCATGTTAGCTAGAGAAGGGGTTGGACAAACCTGGGTTGTTTTCTCTGAAGCACAGAAGGCTGAGGGATGATCTGATCAAAGTTAATAAAATAATAAAACTTTGCCTTGTAGCAAAGTTTTTGCAGATGATACAAAGGGAGATAGAGGGGTAGGTCGTGCTGAGGAAGTAATGCGATTGCAGCAGGACTTAGACAAGTTGGAAGTATGGGCAAAAATGTTGCAGATGGAATACAGTGTTGGGAAATGCATTTTGGTCAAAGGAACAATAGCGCAGACTATTATCTAAATGGGGAGAAAATTGAAACATCAGAGGTGCAAAGGGCTTTAGGTATCCTCGTGCAAGACTCCCAGAATGTTAATTTACAGGTTGAGTCTGTGGTTTTAAAAAAAAGGTAAATGCAATTTTGGCATTTATTTCAAAGAGAATAGAACATAAAAGCAAGGAGATAACACTGAGGTGTTATAAGACACCAATCGGGCCACACGAAGTACTGTCAATAGTTTTGGGCCCAATATCTCAGAAAGGATGTGTTGTCATTGGAGAGAGTCCAGCGGAGGTTCACAAGGTTGATTCTGGGAATGAAGGGGTTAATATATGAGGAGCATTTGGCAGCTTTGGGCCTGTACTCACTAGAATTTAGAGTGCAGGGGGATTTCATTGAAAACTACTGAATGTTGAAAGGAGTAGATAAAGTGGAATTAGAGAGGATGTTTCCTATGGTGGGAGTATCCAGAACTAGAGGACACAGCCTCAGAATTGAGGGGTGACTTTTTAGAACAGAGGTAAGCAGGATTTTTTTTAGGCAGAGAGTAGTGAATCGGTGGAATGCTCTGCCACAGACTGTGGTGGAGGTCAAATCTGTGGGTATATTTAAAGTGGATGTTGATAGTTTCCTGATTGGTCAGGGCATCAAAGGATTTGGCAAGAAGGCAGGTGTAGGTTTCAATAGATACTTTTAATATCAGAGATATGTATACAATACACATCCTGAAATTCCTTTTCTTCACAAACATCCATGAAAACTGAGGAGTGCCCCAAAGAATGAATGATAGCTAAATGTTAGAACCCCAAAGCCCCCCCAATGCACATGCAGCAGCAAGGCAACAAACCCCCCCCCCCACCCCCACCAGCAAACAGCATCAGCGCCCTCCACCGAGCACTCAAGCGTGCAGCAAAGCATCAATAAAGACACAGGCTTTCAGTACCCCAAAGGCTACTCGTTCACCCAGTATTTGACATACCACAGGCTCTCTCTCTCTCCCCTTAATAAGGGAAAAAGAGGTGTCCCTGTTTCACAGCAAGAGGGGAGACATAACAAAACAACTCACTGATTTATGGTGTTAAAAGTCTGTGCATCGCTTTTTCCGATCTTTGTGCCTAAAGAACTCGGGTCTCTGGGCACATAGCCAGCAGCCAGCTCACTGCTTTCGATCTTCCGTGTACTCCCACTACACATCAGGCGGCAATCAGCCCATTTCCAGAGCCACAAAAACCCGGCACCCTGAAGGCACGCTTGCCTTCCAGGCCATGTCCTTGGCATATCGATGTGCATGGGGTTGAGTGGGATCTGGGATCAGCCATGATGAAATGGTGGAGCAGACTCGATGGGCTGAATGGCCTAATTCTGCTCCTATGTCTTGTGGTCTTATGAGAGGCATCAAAAGTGTAGAGATTTGGAATTTTTTGCCCATCATAGAAAAGTCAAATATTAGAGGACATAGGTTTAAGGTGAGATGGGGAAGTTTTCTTAACACAGAGGGTGGTGAGAGTCGGGAACGGGCTGCCGGGGTGATGGTGGAAGCAGATGCAACAACAACATTTAAGAGGCATTTATTGCTATATCTATGACCAGTCTATTAAAGAAGATGGAGGTGAGGGGTCACTCCCTCCAACAAGCAATCAAGTCCTTGTCAAATGCAGCAGAAGAAAGCAGCAATTGGATTTGGATTAAAAGGAAAGACAACAACTGGGCTGCAAGATGAAGACAGGGGAGTATGGAACTGAGGGGCGGGGGGGGGTGTATCTGGGATGCCAGGTAGCACCGTTGAGCCCTCTGGAGATGTCGTGGGGTTATCAATGAAACATCAAAGAAGGAGGGTGCCTACCTGATGATCCCAATGACGTACCTACCCTTCCTCCTTGTCACCACTCCAAGCCCACTGCCAACATCGAGAGTGCCGACTTACCATAGGGATTGAAACATCAAGTCCTAGTAGCTTTACTGAAAATGAGCAGGCAGGGGATGGAGGGATATAGACCATGTATGTCAGGGCACAATGGTCGCCACAGGCGGTGTGGGCGGAAGGGCCTGTTCCTGGGTTGTATGAATGGGAGGTGGGTGGATATAGTGAGAAAGATACCTCAAGGGGTCTTTTGGGCAGGATTACTGGGGTCCACATAAGTGATGAGTTAACAGGAGAGGAAACATTGG
The DNA here is from genome assembly GCF_963921235.1 of Mobula hypostoma. NCBI lineage: Eukaryota > Metazoa > Chordata > Chondrichthyes > Myliobatiformes > Myliobatidae > Mobula > Mobula hypostoma. Next base: position 14,447,132 of record NC_086115.1, on the reverse strand, counting down.
TGGCAACTCTATAGTTAGGCTCCTTAAAGTCCTACACTCCCCAAGCTTCTCGAGCTCTCTCCTTCTCCCAAATTATTCATTAAGTTTCACCTCAACACCAAGTTGCAATCAGATCTCCTTCTAGTCCCTCTACATCAATGTTATTTTGGTCTCTCTCCGGGAATTATTTTGTTGGGGACACTTGTCACCAGGTATGGGTAGTCACGCAGACTGGGCCTGTTGACTATTTCCAACATTGGGCAGATTCATGGTGTCGTGGGAGGGATGGTCACCTGTCACTCTAAGCCTGAGGGATTCTCTAGTCCTTGTGACCTAGAACATAGAACAGTACAGCACAGTACAGGCCCTTCGGCCCACAATGTTGTGCCGACCCTTAAACCCTGCCTTCCGTATAACCCCCCACCTTAAATTCCTCCATATACATGTCCAGTAGTCTCTTAAATTTCACTAGTGTATCTGCCTCCACCACTGACTCAGGCAGTGCATTCCACGTACTAACCACTCTCTGAGTAAAAAATCTTCCTCTAATATCCCCCTTCAACTTCCCATCCCTTACCTTAAAGCCATGTCCTCTTGTATTGAGCAGTGGTGCCCTGGGGAAGAGGCGCTGGCTATCCACTCTATCTATTCCTCTTATTATCTTGTACACCTCTATCATGTCTCCTCTCATCCTCCTTCTCTCCAGAGAGTAAAGCCCTAGCTCCGCTAATCTCTGATCATAATGCATAATCTCTAAACCAGGCAGCATCCTAGTAAATCTTCTCTGTACCCTTTCCAATGCTTCTACATCATTCCTATAGTGAGGCAACCAGAACTGGACACAGTACTCCAAGTGTGGCCTAACCAGAGTTTTATAGAGCTGCATCATTACCCCGCGAATCTTAAACTCTATCCCTCGACTTATGAAAGCTAACACTCCATAAGCTTTCTTAACTACCCTATCTACCTGTGAGGCAACTTTCAGGGATTTGTGGACATGTACCCTCAGATCTCTCTGCTCCTCCACACTTCCAAGTATCCTGCCATTTACTTTGTACTCTGCCTTGGAGTTTGTCCTTCCAAAGTGTACCACCTCACACTTCTCTGGGTTGAACTCCATCTGCCACTTCTCAGCCCACTCCTGCATCCTGTCAATGTCTCTCTGCAATCTTTGACAATCCTCTACACTATCTACAACACCACCAACCTTTGTGTCATCTGAAAACTTGCCAACCCACCCTTCTACCCCTACATCCAGGTCGTTAATAAAAATCACGAAAAGTAGAGGTCCCAGAACCGATCCTTGTGGGACACCACTAGTCACAACCCTCCAATCCGAATGTACTCCCTCCACCATGACCCTCTGCTTTCTGCAGGCAAGCCAGTTCTGAATCCACCTGGCCAAATTTCCCTGGATCCCATGCCTTCTGACTTTCTGAATAAGCCTACCGTGTGGAACCTTGTCAAATCCATGTAGATCACATCCACTACACTACCCTTATCTATATGCCTGGTCACCTCCTCAAAGAACTCTATCAGGCTTGTTAGACATGATCTGCCCTTCACAAAGCCATGCTGACTGTCCCTGATCAGACCATGATTCTCTAAATGCCTATAGATCCTATCTCTAAGAATCTTTTCCAACAGCTTTCCCACCAGAGACATAAGGCTCACTGGTCTATAATTACCCGGATTATCCTTACTAACTTTTTTGAACAAAGGGACAACATTCGCCTCCCTCCAATTCTCCAGTACCATTCCCGTGGACAACGACGACATAAAGATGCTAGCCAGAGGCTCATCAATCATCTTCCCTCGCCTCGTGGAGCAGCCTGGGGAATATTCCGCCAGGCCCCGGGGACTTATCCGTCCTAATGTATTTTAACAACTCCAACACCTCCTCTCCCTTAATATCAACATGCTCCAGAACATCAACCTCACTCATAATGTCCTCACCATCATCAAGTTCCCCCTCATTGGTGAATACCGAAGAGAAGTATTCATTGAGGACCACACTCACTGCCACAGCCTCCAGGCACATCTTCCCATCTTTAGCTCTAATCAGTCCTATCTTCACTCCTGTCATCCTTTTGTTCTTCACATAATTGAAGAATGCCTTGGGATTTTCCTTTACCCTACTCGCCAAGGCCTTCTCATGCCCCCTTCTTGCTCTTCTCAGCCCCTTCTTAAGCTCCTTTCTTGCTTCCCTATATTCCTCAATAGACCCATCTGATCCTTGCTTGCTAATCCTTATGTATGCTGCCTTCTTCCACCTGACTAGATTCACCCATGGTTCCTTCACCCTACCATTCTTTATCTTCCTCACCGGGACAAATTTATCCCTAACATCCTGCAAGAGATCCCTAAACATCGACCACATGTCCATAGTACATTTCCCTGCAAAAACATCATCCCAATTCACACCCGCAAGTTATAGCCTTATAACCTCATAATTTGCCCTTCCCTAATTAAAAATGTTCCTGTCCTCTCTGATTCTATCCTTTTCCATGATAATGGTAAACGCCAGGGAGCGGCGGTCACTGTCCCCCAGATGCTCACCCACTGAGAGATCTGTGACCTGACTCGGTTCATTACTAGTACTAGATCTAGTATAGCATTCCCCCTGGTCGACTTGTCAACATACTGTGACAGGAATCTGTCCTGGACACACTTATCAAACTCTGCCTCGTCTAAACCGTTGGAACTAATCAGGTGCCAATCAATATTAGGGAAATTAAAGTCACCCATGATAACAACCCTGTTATTTTTGCACCTTTCCAAAATCTGCCTCCCAATCTGCTCCTCTGTATCTCTACTGCTACCAGGAGGCCTATAGAATACCCCCAATAGAGTAACTGCTCCCTTCCTGTTCCTGACTTCCACCTATACTGACTCAAAAGAGGATCCTGCTACATTACCCGCCTTTTCTGTAGCTGTAATAGTATCCCTGACCAGTAATGCCACCCCTCCTCCCCTTTTCCCCCTCTCTATCCCTTTTAAAGCACTGAAATCCAGGAATATTGAGAATCCATTCCTGCCCTGGTGCCAGCCAAGTCTCTGTAATGGCCACTATGTCATAATTCCATGTATGTATCCAAGCTCTCAGTTCATCACCTTTGTCCCTGATGCTTCTTGCATTGAAGTACACGCACTTTATCCCTTCTACCTTAATACCTTTACACCCTTTATTCTGTTTCTCTTTCCTTAAAGCCTCTTTATATGTTAGATCTGGCTTTACTCCATGTACTATACTTGCAGTTCTCTCATGACCTTTACCCTCCTCCACCTCACTATCTGCTCTAACATTCTGGTTCCCCTCCCCCTGCAAATCTAGTTTAAACCCCCCGGAGCAGCACCAGCAAACTTTCCCGCAAGGATGTTCGTCCCTCTCCAGTTCAGGTGCAACCCGTCCTGTCGGAACAGGTCCCACCTTCTCTGGAACAAGGCCCAATTGTCCAGAAACATGAAGCCCTCCCTCCTGCACCAACTTCTTAGCCACGTATTTAGCTGCATTATCCTCCTATTTCTAGCCTCACTAGCACGTGGCATGTGTAGTAATCCTGAGATTGCAACCCTGGGGGTCCTGTCCTTCAACTTTGCATCTAACCCCCTAAATTCTCTTTGCAGGACCTCCTCTTTCTTCCTATCCACGTCATTGGTCCCTACATGGACCATGACATCTGGCTGCTCACCCTCCCTCTTGAGAATACTGAGAACTCGATCCGTGATATCGTGGACCCTGGCACCAGGGAGGCAACAGACCATCTGGGATTCTCGATCCCTCCCACAGAACCTCTTATCTGTCCCCGTAACTATCGAATCCCCTATCACTGCTGCTCTCCTCTTTTCCCTCCTTCCCTTCTGAGCTGAGGGTCCAATGTCGGTGCCAGAGACACAACCACTGCAACTTGTCCCTGGTAGGTCGTCCCCACCAACACTATCCAAAACGGTATACTTATTGTTGATGGGAATGGCCACAGGGGTGCTCTGCTCATTTTGTCTATTCCGCTTCCCTTTCCTGACAGTCACCCAGCTACCTATCTCCTGAATCTTAGGGGTGACTATCTCCCTGTAACTCCTGTTTATTTCTGCCTCTGCCTCCCCAATGATCCGAAGTTCATCCAGCTCCAGCTCCAGTTCCCTAACTCGGTTTGTCAGGAGCTGCAGCTGGATGCACCTTTTACAGGTGTAGTCATCAGGGACAATTGTGCTCACCCTGACTTCCCACATACTGCAAACGGAGCACTCAACTGCTCTAACTACTGCCTCCATTACCTACTCTCGTTAATTAGAGTAATTAAAGGAACTTACCCAGCCTTACCTCACTGGGAGCAGGCTCGTCCTCAGCCTCTGCTCGCCGAAGTCTCTAAACTGAGACAAGTACCTCTGAATTTCTAATGAGAGCAGGAAAGCAAGGGGAGAGAATTTAAAGAAGAGAAGAAATTAATATCAACGTCAAAAGACAAAGTAAAATTTATTATCAAAATACATATATGTTACCATCTTCTGCATTGAGATTTATTTTCCTGCAGGCATTTAAATAAACACAATACAGTAGAATTTATGAAAAATTATACACAAACAAAGACTGACAACCACTGGGCAAAAGAAGACAAATTGTTTAAATAAAACAAAGTAAATAAACCTGAGAATGTGAGTTGTAGAGCCCTTGAAAGTGAGTCTGTAGGTTCCGGAATCAGTTCAGAGTTGTGGTGAAAAAAGTTATCCACACTGTTTCAAGAACCTGATGGTTGAAGGGTAGTAACTGTTCCTGAACCCGGTGGTGTGGGACCTGAGGCTCCTGTACCTCCTCCAGCAAGAAGAAAGCATGGCCTGGATGTTGGGAGTCCTTGATGATCTTCCATCTCTACCTGGTATGGGAGCAGCTGAGCATCAGACCAGAAGTCCCGACAAAGGACTGTGAGCATCCATTGAGGACATTCATCAGGAGGACCCTTAGAATTATTGAGGTTCCCACACATCCATCTAGCATCCGCTTTGATTTTCTACCATCAGGCGCCAATGCATAAGGACAAGAATGGTTGGGATGGGAAACAGCTTCTTCCCTCAGGCCACTAGGCTTCTGAACTCACTGCCGCATTGCATTCGGGGCATCCATTCTGTACCTTACAATACTTAATTTATGCATTTTACTTTATTTATGCGTAATTCATCTGTAGATTTTATCCTTACTTCCATAAGTCAGTGCATGTTATGTGTACTACGGTGATTTACACCCTGGTTTGGAGAAATGTCTCGTTTGACGGTGTACATGTATATAGTTAAATGACAATAAATTTGACTTGACTTGACTTGACTTGATGGAGGCTGTTTTCTTGTAGTAAAGCTCCTTGTAAACGTGCTCAATGGGCTCCATCGACCACACGTAGAGAAAACTGTTCAAATTGAGAAGAAAGTGCACGAACAAAATAAGTACCTTTCATGTGACATTACCTCAGGGACTCAGAAATCGCTTGGTTAACGTGTTACAACCTTCCCCACTATTGCATTCAACACACATTTTGGAATCTGTCATATAAAATTACCTGTCAAGTTGAATAAATAGCTGGGAAACATGAGTAGCTCATGTTAGGCTGCAGGCATTTTATGTAAGGAAATTGATTAGCAGAACATTATTCTTACAAGCAACAGGAAGTGTTATATAGCTGGTTCCCGTTGAGTTAATAACTTGAGTGCCATGGAATTTAATTCGTTTATCAGGGCCTGAGCCATTTAGTAAAGATTTATGGTGGGGATTGTTTCAACCTCGTTGTTACAAGTTACCCGAGCTTATTGTCGGCTGAGGTTATGGGGTTACAGGTGTACCTACTGAAGAAGATTTCAGTGCGGATTGATAGTATTGGCTTCTTCACTGAGTTAGTGGCTGAGGAGAACAAGCCACCATTGCTGAAACTCGCTCTGTGAAGATTTAGTGCTGAGGTTAAGAGGGTTGAGAGCTCCAAGTTCCTAGGAGTGAAGATCCTAGGGACCTGACCTGGTCCAACCACTGAAACACCATAGCAAAGGAAGCTTGCCAGGTGCGTAAAGGAGGCTGAAGAAATTCAGCATGTCCCCATCCTAGCGCTCCAATATTTATCAGAGCACCACAGAAAGCATTCTGTCTGGATGTATCATGGTTTGGTCTGGTAACTGCAGAGAGTCATGGATACACTCCAGCATATCATGGAAACCGACGTCCCCTCCATGGACTCTGTCTGCCCTTCTCACTACCTCGGTAAAGCAGCCAGCAAACTCAAAGTCTCCACCCACCTTGGACATTTTCTCCTCCCCTCTCCCATCGGGCAGAAGATACAAAAACCTGAAAGCACACACCACCAAGCTCAAGGACAACTTCTATTAGACTGGACAATGGTTTAGATAGAATTTTGACCCCACAATTTACCTCTTATGGCCATGCATCTTACTGACTACCTGCATTGCACTTGTAACTGTAACACTTTATTCTGCGTTCTATGATTGCTTTATTCTTGGAGTGACGGAGGATGAGAGCTGACCTGATAGAGGTGTACAAGGTAATGATTGTGTGGATAGTCAGAGGTTTTTTTCCCAGGGCTGAAATGGCAAGCATGAGAGGGCATAGTTTTGAGGTACTTGGATGTAGGTACAGAGGAGATGTCAGGGGTAAGTTTTTTATGCAGAGAGTGGTGAGTGCGTGGAATGGGCTGCCACGGCGGTGGTGGAGGCGGAAACGATAGGGTCTTTTAAGAGACTCCTGGATGGATACATGGAACTTAGAAAAATTGAGGGCTATGGGTAAGCCTAGGTAGTTCTAAGGTAAGGACATGTTTGGCACAGCTTTGTGGGCCAAAGGGCCTGTATTGTGCTGTAGATTTTCTATGTTTCTATGTTTCTACCTTATTCTCCCTCACTTCTCTGTTTAATGATTTCGTCTGTATGAACAGTGTGCCAGAAAGCCTTTCACTGTAACTTGGTACAAGTGACCATAATAAACCATTTCCAATTCCAACACAGACTGAGTAGGTCAATGTAAACTAATCTGTGCGGGGATAACTCAGCAAGACATTGTGGTTTGGGATCTGGCACTGGGGCGTGTGCAAGGGAGGTATGGAATAGTCAGATGGTTGAGAGGGGATCTTATTGAAACATGTAAGATTATTAAGGGATTGGACACGCTGCAGGCAGGAAGCATGTTCCTGCTGATGGGTGAGTTCAGAACCAGAGGCCACAGTTTAAGAATAAGGGGTAGGCCATTTAGAACGGAGTTGAGGAAAAACTTTTTCACCCAGAGAGTGGTGGATATATGGAATGCTCTGCCCTGGAAGGCTGTGGAGGCCAAGTCTCTGGATGCTTTCAAAAAAGAGATGGATAGAGCTCTTAAAGATAGTGGAATCAAAGGTTATGGGGATAAGGCAGGAACTGGATACTGATAGTGGATGATCAGCCATGATCACAGCGAATGGCGGTGCTGGCTCGAAGGGCCGAATGGCCTACTCCTGCACCTATTGTCTATTGTCTATGTTGAACACAAAATGGGGGAGCCAGCCATTGCTCAGGTTATCGTGTAGTACTTTCACACTGCTGCGTGGTCTGAAGATTTAGAGGTAAGATTAATCCTGGTGTACTTGGCAACACAGCCCAGACGATCGCAAAGATGAACGAGATGGCTGGTGTTGTCACAGACTGACACTTTTGAAATTGACTATTGACCAGCGAGTGTAAACATCATCGTCGGTGCGTTGCAAGATGATTAATGTGATCACCAGTGTTCAACAGGACATCCTGTGTGTAATTCATCACACTTAATGGAATTTTATGGAGATGTATATTTTACATCATTTGAGATAATCCATAAACAACTGGCAATTTGAAAATGTATTACTAATGTCAAGGAAACTGGGATTAAATGACTGTCTGTATCAGAGCTTGGTTCCCCAACTCAAGCTGGGCCTGTGGTCGGGCTTGTGTATGTTCCATTAAAGCTCTTGGGTTGGGATTGGCTGAGACTATGTTCACGGTGGCACAGTAGTTAGGGGACTGCAGTAACGTGCAGAGTGCTGTCTTCTTATTCAGAAAGGTGAGTTCAAACCTCATCACAGGAGCTGGGAAAAATTAACCAAATAATTAATCCTCACCTGGATCCACCTATCACCTGCCAATCACTTATTAGAGTCAAATGGCACAGAAACAAGCCCTTCAGCCCAACTCAGCTGTGTTGTCCAGCAAGCTGTCCCATCTCCCCATGTTTGGCCCATAGCCCTTTAAAGCTGTCCTGTCCATGTACTTTTCTAGATGACTTTTAAAAGTTGTTCATGTGCCCAACTCAACCACAGTTTCTGGCAGCTCATTCCAAATTCTTACCATCCTTTGTCTGAAGTAGCTGCCCCAATATCCCTTTTAAATCCCCTTTCTCTAATCTAACACATAGTCATACTTTATTGATCCCGGGGGAAAATGGATTTTTGTTACAGTTGTTCCATAAATAATAAATAGTAATAAAACAATAAACAGTTAAATAGTAATATGTAAATTATGCCAGGAAATAAGTCCAGGACCAGCCTATTGGCTCAGGGTGTCTGACCCTCCAAGGGAGGAGTTGTAAAGTTTGATGGCCACAGGCGGGAATGACTTCCTGTGACGCTCTGTGTTGCATCTCGGTGGAATGAGTCTTTGGCTGAATGTACTCCTGTGCCCAACCAGTACATTATGTAGTGGATGGGAGACATTGTCCAAGATGGCATGCAACTTAGACAGCATCCTCTTTTCAGACACCTATGCTCTCTTGCTTTTAGTGCCCCCTCCCTGGGAAAAAGACAACATGCCTTCACCCTGTCTATGCCCTCATGACTCTATCAGTACGTTCAGATGGTCACCCCTCAATTGCCTACATTCTAGAGAATAAAGTTTAACCCACACCCTCCCCTCACCTCTTTATACCGGCTATCTCACCTGTACCTCACAGACCAGGTGAAAGGTGGTGGTAGGACAGAACCTAGAACGTGGGCTGTCCATTTCCACCCCCCCCCCCAACTGCCACTCACCACAGATGACACTTGATTTGTATTCCAGCATCCGCAGTCTCCAGGTATTTCAATAGATCTGGAATTAAAGACAAAGAAGATTAGTTTTACTCACAACATGCTGGAGGAACTCAGCAGGTCAGGCAGTATCCGTGGATAGCTTCCCCTATCCCTGTTTCACTCTGCCCCCTCCCCCAGCTGCCTATCACCTCCCTCATGGTTCCGCCTCCCACTACCCATTGTGTTTTCCCCTATTCCTTCTTCACCTTTCCTGCCTATCACCTCCCTGCTTCCCCTCCCCCACCCCTTTATCTTTCCCCTTACTGGTTTTTCACCTGGAACCTACCAGCCTTCTCCTTCTTACCCTCCCCCCACCTTCTTTATAGGGCCTCTGCCCCTTCTCTCTTCAGTCCTGACAAAAGGTTCCGTCTCGAAACATTGACTGATCGTTTCCACGGATGCTGCCGGACCTGCTGAGTTCCTCCAGCGTATTGAGTGTTGCTTTGACCCCAGCATCTGCAGAGTATTTTGTGTGAAGATTAGTTTTATTTGTCTTCCGTCAGGAGGACAGCATTCAACAGCCACAAGATAATGCTGCAGCACTGTATTGTAAAACTCTGGTCAGACCACACTTGGAGTATTGTGTTCAATTCTGGTCACCTCGTTATAGGAAGGATGTGGAAGCTTTAGGGAAGGTGCAGAGGAGATTTACCAGGATGTCATATCTTGTGAGGAAAGGTTGAGCAAGCTGGGACTTTTCTCTTTGGAGACAAGGAAAATGAGGAGTGACTTGATAGAGGTGTAGCAGATGGTGATGCATAGATAGAGTTAACAGCCAAAAACTTTCTTGCGGGTTGGAAATAGGTAATAAGGGCAGTTTAATGTTAAGGTATTTGGAGGAAACTATTGGGGGGGGGGAAATGTCAGAGGTAGGTTGTTTTCAGAGAGTGGTGGGAGGGTGCATGGAACGCACTGCTGGGGTGGTGGTAAAGTCAGATATTTAAGGGACATTGAAGAAGCTCGTAGATGATAGAAAAATAGAGGGCTGTATGAGAGCATTAGAGACACAGGTTTAATCCCAACCTCTGAAGCTGTCCATTTGTATGTTGTCCCAGTGACCACATGGGTTTTCCCTGGCATACTCTGGGTTCCCCCCACATCCCAAAGACGCTTGTCTAATTGCCACTGTAAATTTTCCCCTAGTGTGTGGGTATGGGGTAGAATCTCGCGGGTTGATGAGAACGTGGGAGAAAAGGTGACAGATAGTTATTTTTACTTTTAGAGATAAATCGTGAAACAAGCTCTGCTGACCCAACGAGTGGCATTGCCCAGTAACCCACCTATTTAACCGTAGCCTAATGACGGGACGATTTACAATGACCAATTAACTTACTAACCAGTCCATCTTTGGATGGTGGGAGGAAACCAGAGCACCCGGAGGAAACCCACATGCTCACAGGAAGGAGGTACAAACTTGATTACAGGGGATGCCGGAATCAAACTCTGGACTCCAAGCCCTGAGAGGTCATGCATCATGCTAACTTCTATGCTACCATGGTGCACATTTACTACGTTGATGTACCTGTGTATGGAATGATCTGTCTGGAAGCCGCACATGCAAAAGCTTTTGACTGTATCATAGCCGAAGCAGCAATAATTAACCGATTACCACATTCCCCTCAACACCAGCAACAATTAACCTACTGTCCACACGTCTTTGGGATGTGGGAGGTAACTGAGCACCCAGGGGAATCTACAGGCTTCTCTCCAGTTAACTCTGCTTCGGCTAGCTGTTGTCCCCTCAGGCACAGCTCCTGATTCCACAAATAGTCTTATCTCTGATGAGTGATTCCTTCAACTCTTGTGAAAGTGCAATTAGCTGTGCAGAGACTTGGCTCGTCTAGGATGTGCCAGAGGACTCTTATTGCCCCTGGGTGTGAGCAAAGAACCAATTACGACTGACACTTCCATTTTTAGGCAGGTTGCAATGTGCTTGTTAGACATGTTGTGCATCCTTTGGGAGCCTCATCACCAATGAGAAGCAACAGCATCCTCATTTTTCCCCGGCTTACTTCGCATACCCAGCTCAATGTATTTTCCCTCTACCATTTCTATTCTGTGGACAAGGTGCTTACCGGTGGTTGACCTGTTTAATCGAACAGCTCACAGCTTGCTGACATAATATCCACATTATCTTAATTTTCAGGCATTGAGTCTATATTTCGTAAGCTCATTAACGAGCAATTCTGACATGATTTGCAAGCATCATTCCCTGAGATACCAGGGAATGTGCAAAATACTTTTAATTTATGGAGCAAGTACTTTCTTTTTGATAACCCTACCACCAACCAGGAAACCTGTCTGAAACCATTTTAAAACCAATAATACAGCAATATCGGTATCGGTTTATTGTTGTCATATGCATAGTGAAAAGCTTTTGTTTAGCATTCCTTTCAGGCAGACCACATCATACATAATTAAACCGAGGCAGTAGAAAAGAATCAGAATGCAAAATATCATGAAGCATGGAACAGCACAGTACAGGCCCTTCAGCCCACAATGTAGTGCTGACCTTTTAAACCACTCCAAGATCAATTTAACCCTTTCATCCACGTGCCTATCTAAGTGTCTCTTAAATATCCCCAATGTATCTACCTCTACCACAGCCCCTGGCAGCACGCTCCACGCACCCACCACTCTCTGTGCAATATAAAAAATATCCCCCCCCCATACTTTCCTCCAATCACCTTAAAACATATTGTGTCACAATTGCAAGAAAGTGCTGAGCAGATAGACAACCAAGATGGCAAGGGTCGCAGTGAGGTAGATTGGGAGATGAGGAATTCAAGAGTTCATTATTTTTAAGGCTTTAAGCATCTGGTAATAGTGGGATAGAAGCTGTCCTCGAGCATGGTGGTACGTGCTCCCAAGCTTCTGTATCTCCTGCCCAACTGGATGGAGAGAAGAGGAATGTATGGAGTGGTGATATTGGCTGCTTTCCCAAGGCAGTAGGAAGTACAGGCAGAGTCAGTGGAGGACAGGCTGGTTTGCAGGAGGACAATTATTAGAGAAGACCATTTGATAAAGATTCTATGACAAAGGCCATTCAGCCCATCATGTCTATTGCTGTTGTGAAAGACTTCCCCAGCCTGACCCTCATCTCCTCTTCCATCCTTCTATGAATTACTTCAAATCTTGGCCAACTTGTTTTGAATCCCTCTGCCAAAGGAAATGCCCTTCCTATTCACTCCACCCAGGACCATCACAATGTTATTCACCGCAGTTAAATTTTTACTCAGCTCCACGGCTCAAATCCAACTGCAGCTTTCTCCAAATTCCAGTTGCTAGATTCTGGCACTACTCCCACGAATCTCCTCATGGTGTCATCATGTCATAGAGCACCGAAACAGGCCCTTGAGCCTAACTCATCCATGCCGACTGTGTTGTCCACCGAGCTCCTCCCAGCTACCCACATTTAGCGACATTAGGGCCATTTGAGAAACTCTTAGACAGGCATATAGAAGTAGAACATAGAACGTTACAACATAGAACAGGTCTCTCGGCCCACGATGTTGTGCCAGCCTTTTAACCTACTCCAAGATCAATCTAACCCTTCTCTCCAGCATAACCCTCCATTTTTTTATCATCCATTTGTCTGTTTAAGAGTCTCTTAAATGTTCGTAATGAATCTGCCTCTACCATCACCCTGGCACCAGTGTGGAATTAACCATTTCCACCCTGCATAAAAGTCTTGACTATCAACTCTATATATGCCTCTTATCTCTGCCTCTGCCTCTTCTCAGTTTCTCGGAACGTAGAACATAGACTGCTACAGCACAGTACAGACTCTTTGGCCCATTTAAAGCTACTCTAAGATCAGTCTAACCTGTTGTACCCACATAGTCACACACACACACACACACACACACACACACACACACACACACACACACACAAAATGCTGGAGGAACTCAGCAGACCAGGCAGCATCTATGGAAAAGAATAGACAGCCTGCGTTTCGGGCCGAGACTGCATGTATTGCTTGGATTTTCTGCAGATTTTCTTGTGTTTCTCCTACATAGTCCTCCACTTTTCTATTAGCCAAAAACCTCTAAATCTCTCCTATCCATTTACTGATCCAGATGGCTTTTAAAATGTTGCTAATGTGCCTACGTCAACCACTATTTCTGGCAGCTCATTCCAAATACACACCACCCTTGAGGTGAGGAAGCTGTTCCTTTTAATCTCCAACTTCTAATCTTAAATATGTGCCCTCTTGTTTTTAGCACCTTCTCTCTGGTTAAGTGACTCTCTTTATGCCCCCCCCCCCCGTGATCTTTACACCTCTATGATATTACATATACTGTATATCTGATCTTATTTCCTCCGCTCCTTTTCCAGTGCAGTTAGTCACATGGAAAATTAATATAGTGCTGAAGATAATATGCTACTAGTATGCCATGTGTGCTACAGATTTACCAGGTTCTGCGGTGTGGGTTGAGGTGATGTTATCGTTGTTGCTGGCTTTGTATCAACAGGATTGAGTTAACGATCAGGAGATGAAGGCAATTGAGGAATTTAAGTTCAATTGAAGTAAATCTGAAATTAAAAGTATGGTGTCATAAAAACCCATCTGGTGGAGCAGTTTTCCACAAACTGAATCAGGTTTATTATCACTTACATATGCCATGAAATTTGTTGTTTTGCAGCAGTCGTAACAAGGCAATATATAAAATATACTATAAAAATACAAGAAACGTACACTGGGTAGCCACTTTATTAGGTAGCTCCTATTCCTAACAAAGTGGCCACTGAGTGTATGTTCGTGGTTTTCTGCTGCTGTAGCCCATCCACTTCAGGGTTGGATGTGTTGTGCGTTCGGAGATGCTCTTTTGCACACCGCTGTTGCAACGAGTGGTTATTCGAGCTACTGTTGCTGCCTTTTCAGCTCGAACCAGTCCGGCCATTCTCCTCTAACCTCTCTCATTAACAAGGGTGCTCTTGCCCACAGAATTGACGCTCACTGTTTTTTTGTGTGTGTTTTGTTTTTTACACCATTCTCTGTAAACCCTAGAGACTATTGTGCCTGCAAATCCCAGGAGATGAGCAGTTTCTGAGAAATTCAAACCACCTCATCTGCCACCAGAAATCATTCCACAGTCAAAGTCACTTAGATCACATTTCTTCTCCAACCGATGGTTGGTCCGAACAGCAACTGAACCTCTTGACCATGATTGCATGCTCCTCTGCATTGAGTTGCTGCAACTTGATTGGCAGATTAGACATTTGCATTAAGTAGATGTACCTAATAAAGTGGTCACTGCTTGTGTTCACTACCTCGCTGGCGGTAGCAATGGGAAGAGGGCATGTCCTGACGGTGGGGCTCCGTATTCTGCTCCTGTGTTTTGTGGTCCTTTGGTCTACACCAATCCTACCTTAATCCCGTTATGTCTCATCCTCTCCACAATCAAGTATATTGTTATGGGCATGCATTCATTTGTCCGTCGCACAACGATGGGATGCACTCTAGTCATCCGTGATTTGTAGGGGCTGGATTGGTCTGTGGGTACACAGGTAACTGGGGAGGCCAATCCATGCTTGAAAAGTTCTTTGACAAAAAATGGCAGCCAAGTTGTATTGGGGCCACTAGCTTGGGCTCTCCTAGCCAGCTTACGTTTCTCTGCTGCAGCTGTCCTTTCTGTTTCTTGTGTCACTGCACACTTAGCGAGGAGCACCACTCACCCCAATCCTGGGTGTGTAAACTCCACACGTAAGGTGTCCCAGGTCAGGTCTTTGGTACTGTAGCCCCCTTGGTTGTTGCCTTGGTAACCTACGCCCAAGGACTGCCAAGGTTTTGTTGTTGGCGCCAGAACTCACCCCGCAAAGGGCTTTATTGCCTCTAGGCTGGTGTCCCCCTGACTCTTACAATAAGCCCAATTTGGTTTGGGTATTACGCACACATCTTTCTCTTTCTCTTGATCAGTTGTCAATCAAAATAATTACAAAGCAGCAGTTGTTTTTTTGAAGTGCAGACCTCAACCCTGAGATGAAGTGTTTGTGATGAGACCATGTATTGTCTTTGACAGTTCCCGTCTGCTTATCCGCAGGTATTCTCTGAGCTTCAGAATAATTAATATAGATATGTATTCATTTATGTCTGATTGACAGCTTCCGGAATGACTAATTTTTTCAGGTTTGTTGGTGTATGATGGGTCCAGGTGAAGCTGTACTGCTGATTTATGGCCATTTGTTCTTAGCGAGTCGCCAAGAAGTCCAGCTCCCTGATGACTCCATCCTTTATACCTCCCTCAGGTTTCCTTACCCATGTCAGCCTTTACAGCGCCAGTGATTATAATTCAATTCCCACCACGATCTGTAAGGTGCCTGTGCGTTCTCCCCATGACCACACGGGTTGCTCCAGGTACTCTGGTTTACTCCCACTTTCCAAAGACGTACGGGTTAGTGTTAGTAAGCTGTGGACATGCTATGTTGTTGCCAAAAGCATGGCGACTCGTGCAGGCTGCCACCAGCACACCCTCGCATTCTAATGCTTGTTGATGCAAATTGATGCATCTCACTGGACGTACTAAAGCTAATCTCTCGTTTAGTGGCAGTTAGATTTGATAGAGACTAGTAGTGTAGTGATTACTTATGGTAGAGCACTAGTAATGATTGAGAATGGTTCTGGTGGAACTCTAGTAATAATGGCTGGTTATGCTAGTGTGGTAGCAGGTCTACTGGCTAATTATGGTAGAAAGCTAGTTATGGTAGTAGTCACGTGCTCAGGGACTGGGTTATGCTGGTATGAGAGAGAGCTAGTTATAGAAGTCCCGGTGTGTGATAGTTGTGAGAAGTTTAATACACATGGGTGCTCTACCTCCCTCGACATGACCCATTAGCTCTTCGTTGCCATGGACTGGGGCAGGTGGACCCCCCCACCTGGTCCCCAGAGCTGGTCGCAGGCTTATTCCCCTCTCCCTATTCTGGGGATTTCAGCACCCGCCGGCTGATGATCTATCATTTTATGACTGAGTTGTGCTCAACTTTGACTTCAGTCTCTTCCAGTCAATGGTTAAACCACTTGAGAGTCTGAACCTGCAATTAAACAGACCTGCTGAGACAGAACAGGTCTATTGGAATCCTGCTGTTTAATCCTTGAACTACACCGGCTGGTGACCTGAATCTCCTCGCCTGTCTGTTGGTGACATTCAAAAGAGACAAAATTACAAAAACGTTGTAGGTAAACAGAACAAGCTGGGACACATGGATTTCACCAAGAATAACTCTGTGTGTGTGAGAGAGTGAGAGCGTGTGTGAGTGTGTGTGTGTGTGTGTGTGTGTGAGTGAGAGTGTGTGTGTGTGTGAGAGTGAGTGTGTGTGTGTGTGTGTGTGTGAGAGTGAGTGTGTGTGTGTGTGTGTGTGTGTGTGTGTGTGTGTGAGAGAGAGAGTGTGTGTGTGTGTGTGTGTGAGAGTGAGTGTGTGTGTGTGTGTGTGAGAGTGAGTGTGTGTGTGTGAGAGTGAGTGTGTGTGTGTGTGAGAGTGAGTGTGTGTGTGTGTGTGTGTGTGTGTGAGAGAGAGTGTGTGTGTGTGTGTGTGTGTGTGAGAGAGAGAGTGTGTGTGTGTGTGTGTGAGAGTGAGTGTGTGAGTGTGTGTGTGTGAGAGTGAGTGTGTGTGTGTGTGTGTGAGTGAGAGTGTGTGTGTGTGTGAGAGTGAGTGTGTGTGTGTGTGTGTGTGTGTGTGAGAGAGAGAGTGTGTGTGTGTGTGTGTGTGAGAGTGAGTGTGTGTGTGTGTGTGTGAGAGTGAGTGTGTGTGTGTGAGAGTGAGTGTGTGTGTGTGTGTGTGTGTGTGTGTGTGAGAGTGAGTGTGTGTGTGTGTGAGAGTGAGTGTGTGTGTGTGTGTGTGTGAGAGTGTGTGTGTGTGTGAGAGAGAGAGAGTGAGTGAGTGTGTGTGTGTGTGTGAGAGAGAGAGTGAGAGCGTGTGTGTGTGTGTGTGTGAGAGAGAGTGAGAGCGTGTGTGAGAGTGAGTGAGTGTCTGTGTGTGTGTGAGAGAGAGAGTGAGAGCGTGTGTGTGTGTGAGAGAGTGAGAGCGTGTGTGTGTGTGAGAGAGAGAGTGAGAGCGTGTGTGTGTGTGTGTGTGTGTGTGAGAGAGTGAGAGCGTGTGTGTGTGTGAGAGAGAGAGTGAGAGCGTGTGTGTGTGTGTGTGTGTGTGTGTGAGAGAGTGAGAGCGTGTGTGTGTGTTGTTGGGGGAGTGGGTGAATGGTGTGTGTGTTGTTGGGGGAGTGGGTGAATGGTGTGTGTGTTGTGGGGGGAGGGGGTGAATGGTGTGTGTGTTGAGGGGGGAGTGGGGGTTGGTCTCTCTATTCATTCACCAGATGTGGCCATCTCCCATCACCAGCAGTGCTGACATTTTTTGCACTTTTCTAGTTGCCCCAGAACTGAGGAGGCAAAGTCTCAAAGTCAAAACCAATGTACAAGGTAATAGAGAGAAAAAGGTGGAAGGAGTTTATGTGGAGCAGAAATACCAGCAAGAAAAGTTGGGCCAAACAGCATTTTAAGCTCAGTCTTCACTGTGATGTCAACTTATCACTGATCTGTGAATGAGAGGAACCCTGTGTATTGAGGACATGTTTCACAGATTCATCACCAGTGATCTTTGGAGAGAAGCTCTTCTCTTTCTGACATCACATCCACATCTTTGACTTAAAGAAATGTCTCTTGCCTTTTGCTGCTAGAATCATTTTAATTTCTAGATATATTTTCTCTGCCCTTTTGACTTCATAAACAGCTTGTTCAGTGTGGGCTCCTGTGCAGGTTTGACAAAGTTTCTCTGACAGAAAGGTCAGTTTCTTCCTTGAGATTTACAAGCCTTTGTAATTTAAAAAAAATCTAGTAATTTTATGAAATAAGCTCCCTGTCCTTGAGCATTGATTGAAACGGCAATAGTTCATTTTAAACATGACCTTTAACGGTTATAAACAGGATTTGGTTCTAATTCGTGGCCTGTGTTGCTTGGTTGAGCTCAGAGTCACCTCTTCTTGCCTTCCTTATTTTCTTTTTTTTCTCCCTCCCCCTCCCTCCCCCTCCTTCCCCTCCTTCCCCTCTCCCTCTCTATTTCTCCCTCTCTCTCTTCTCCAACTCATTCCTTCTCTTGCATCCTCTTACAAGCTTTCTCTCTTTTTCTCTCATCTTTCTTACTTTCACACTCTTTATTTCACTCTGTCTCTCTTTCCCTCTCTGCCTCTTTCTCTCACACTATCTGCCTCGGACTCTATTTCTCTCTCTGGTTCTCTTATTGGTTACCCATCTTTCCCCTCTCTTTCTTTTTCATTCTCTCTCATTCCTTCTGTTTCTCTCTCCCATTGTTTCACACACTCTCTCTCTGTTTCTCTCTGATTTTCTGACCATGACAATCTCTGTCACCCTCATATTCCCTCATTTTCTTTCTCCTATTTTTATCTCGCTTCCTCTTTCTATCTCTCTCTCCTAATTTGTCCATCTTTATCTTCCATTTTATCTCTTTCTTTCTCTCTCCACCTCTCTCCCATTTTATCTCTGTTTTCCTCTCTCCATTCCTCTCTTTCTCTCACTTACTCACCCTCATTTTGTCTCATTCTCTTTCTCTGTCACTATCCATTCTCCCTCATTCACTCTCTGCATCTTTCCCTTTCCATTTCTCTTTATCATACTTACGTTCTCCCTCAATTTCTCTCTCTCATTTTATCACTCTTTCTTCCCTTTTTCATTCTCTCTCCCCACTCTCATTTTCACTCTCTCTCTTTCTCCCTCTCTTCATGTCTTTCTCTCCCTCCCTCTGCCTCTCTCTGTGACTGCACCTCACACAAGGTCCTTGCCTGCAGTGAACTGAAACCATTTTCTATCACTGTGCTTCATAAATTCCATCACATTTTGTTTCTGCTGATGTAAGGTGTTAACATCTTCATAAAACAGAAAGAAATAACTTCCATTTATGCTTCTGCTGCAAGTTCTCTGGATGTCCCACAGCACTTTACGGTCAATGAAGTACAGTTTGAAGAGTTATAAAGTGGGAAGACTGTAGCAACATTAGACCCAGCAAGCTCCCACGTACAGCAACGAGATAACAATCTGCTTCCTTTGAGGGAAGTCGTCTGAGGAATAATTAGTGACTAGGACAACCGCAGTGCTTCTCCTCCAGAGGGAACTGAATCTCAGACACCCACCAGAGGTCTCAGGGGAAGGAACCAGTTGGCTTAATGCCAAGTGGAATTGACATCTTAACTTGGGAATTCTGCTAAATTGAAACCACACAGCTATCTTCCAGAACGATCCCCCACCCCACATCAGGTTTCCTTGACCCAACAGAGCCTTCACTATTACAGCAGAGACTAAGCTATGGATGGAACATCACTGGCTTCAGATTGCTCTGGAAATGTTCTGAAATGGATGTGAAATTCAGGTCCATCTCATTTTAAGATTTAGAAAGAGAATCACTAGATAAAAATTTAAGATACAGAATAAAATTTATATGGAAATTAAATACAAACTAATCTAATCTAAACTACTTTACCAAGAACAAAATTTGCAGGCTGCTCATTCACAAGAGGCCTCTTTGGGGATTTACTTTGGAAACTGATTAGGCAATCACTTACAACTTAAAACACAGAACAGTACAGCTCAGGAACAGGCCATTCGGCCCACAATGTGGTGCTGAACCAGCTAAACAGCAAATCAAAAACACCCGAAACACTAATCCCTCCTACCTACACCATGTCCATATCCCTCCATCTTCCTTACATCCATGTGCCTATCCAAAAGTCTCTTGAAAGCCTCCAATGTAATTATTTGCCTCTATCACCGTACCAGATAGTACATTCCAGGCATACACGACTCTCTGAGTACAAAAACTTGCCCCTCACATCCCCTTCGAACCTACACCCCTCTCACCTTCAATGCACACCTCCTGGTATTAGAGACCTCAACCCTGGGAAGCAGATACTCTCTGTCCACTCTCTCTATGCCTCTCATAATCTTGTAAACCTCTATCAGATCTCCCCTCAGCCTCTGACGCTCCAGAGAAAACAACCCAAGTTTATCCAGTCTCTCGTGAGAGCTCACGTCCTCTATTCCAGGCAGCATCCTGGTAAACCTCTTCTCAACCCCCTCCAAAACCTCAACATCCTTTCTTTGGTGGGGCAATACCCCGGATGTGGCCTAATCAGAGTTTTATAAAGTTTTAAACTCTTCACTTTTAAACTCAATGCCTCAACTAATAAAAGAAAGCATTTCATGAGCCTTCTTAACCACTTTATCAACCTGTGTGGCCACTTCCAAGGAGTTATGAACTTGGACCTCAAGATCTCTGTTTATCCTTGAGCAACTATGCTTTGTAACAACCATTTCTAATTAAATTAAAATACAACTCTTTCTCTTCTGTCACCAATACAATCAGAATTCCTTTCCCAATTGACCATGAACCTGCATAGACATGACTTCTTTTTAAAATTTTGTTTATTTACTTAGAGAGGCAGCATAGTCAAAGCCTCTTCCAGCTCTACAAACCTACGCTGCCCAGATACACCCATGTGACCAATTAATATACCAATCTGTACGTGTTTAGAATGTGGGAGAAAACTAGAACTCCCAGAGGAAACCCATGCGGTCACAGGGAGAACGTAAAAACCCTTTACAGACAAGAATTGAACCCCAATCGCTGGAGTTGCACCAGGCTTACGCTAACTACTACATTGCTGTACTGCCTCTCCTGTTGAGGGATAAACTCCCACTGGAATACATCTCCACTTATAACATAGGATACAATGGGGGGAAAAAGGATTCACATTATCACAAAGGGAAAAGCCATCCATAATTGGGGGTGAAGAAGAAAGGAGAAAGCCCTTAACTCCATGTGGCGTCATCGGACACCGTCATGACTGCGCTATTTTTTAGCAGGCTTTCTTATTCTTATGAGGCTGAGTTACTAGCTCAACGCTCAACCCAGCACAGATGGAAAGCGTGCAAGGGAGCCGGCTGGATTCGAACTCAGGAGCCTTCACTCCAAAGTCCGGCGCTGATGCCACTACACCACCAGCCAATGTGGTTTTGAGGGATTTTATTAAAGCTTTTGTTAAGGACTCAGGCTGGTCCACAAGGTTAAGACACAAGTGATCTGAGCCATGCTGGCAAACTGGATCCAATAATCTTCATATTGTATTCTCCTTCCTCGATGCTGCCTGACCTGGTGAGTTCCTCTAGCATCCGTGTGTGTCGCACGATGTTCAGCATCTGCAGAATCTCTTGTGTAAACCACTCATGTTACAATGAAAAAGCCACTCCCTTTGGGATGGGCAATAAAAGGTCCACAATAAAGAACCAATCACTGATGCACACTCCCAGGATGCCACCCTTGTGCCCAGCTGCCACGACTTTCTTCCTTGTTTGAAATGTGTTCCTTCTTGTATGATTTATGTTTTCTTTGTGACTGCTGTTCTGCGCTGATACTCTGTGTCTGTGATGCTGCTGCAAGACAGCTTTTCATTGCGTATGCATGTATTTGTGCATATGACAATAAACTCAACACTCTTGCCATTTTAAGATTAATATAAGTATTAGCTTTAATTATCGCGTGTGCTGGTTGTCTGTCTTTTCCGACGATGACGTAAACCTGTGCAGGGGGAGTCTTATAGTGGAAAAAGCTGTTACACTCTCTTGGCCTCAAAAATCTTGGTCCAATGGTACGAAAAATCATCACGACTGGAGATTTCCTCGGCTGCAGCGGATCGCCACGACGCCTTCTGCGCCTTTCGCTCTCCACGAAGCATTGCAGCACTACCTTCTTGGCTGTTGCACCTCGTAGTTGATCTCATCTGCCCAGTCTGCTGGAATTGGCTTCACACGCTGGGGTAGATATATCCCTGTCTCACTGGGGTTGGAGGTTCCCAGCTACCCTCACCTGGTTTAGTCTGCTTGTCAAAGCGGTGTACCGGGGTGTGGCCGCTGTCGCACGCAAGCAGTTCCTTTTGGAGCCACAGGTGAGAGCTGGGTGACAGGTGGGGACGACAAGCCCACCACCAGAGGTGATACCCCTCCCTGGACACTCCATATCCCATGTACTGTACATTGTAACATAAAAATATGCAGTGAACTGCAACATTTGCATTATCAACCAACAAAATCCGAGGATGTACTGGGGACGGCCTGCAAGAGCCACCCCGTTTCCGAAAACAACATGGCATGCCCACAACTTATTAACCCTAACCCGTACATCTTTGGAATGTGGGAGGAAACCAGAGCACCCAGAGGAAACACACAGGTCATAGGGAGAATATACAAACTACTTAAAGACTGCGGCAGGAACTGAATTCTGTAAGATGCTGTGCCTCCCATGTAAGAGAAGTAGGTAAGGCATCCCTCAAACAAATATCAAATGCACAAAGTAAAAGGAAGGATTACTTCCAACACTGCAGGCAACAAGGCTGAGGGGAAGATGAGGAGCCCCTTGCGCAGTCTGTCCATCTGATAGAAGGATTTGTCTGACCGCTCCCTCGCTCCCTCTGTAAGCCCGAGGAGACTGGTGAGTCAGGAAGGCATCCAACCATGGCCACCACACGTGAGCGCGACCTTCCGCTCTGTCAGCATCTCCGGGACTGACAAGAGAGCTGCCAGGCAGAACCACTGCATCCTTTTCCTCTCATCGGCGAGGTCCACAGTGAATGGATCTGTCATGCTCCAACAGTCACTTTATCCCCACACCATTAAATGTGAGGAACTAGGTACTGAGAGGAAGCAGACTGCCCCAGCACTGGCTGTAAGTCTACACTGCATTCTGTCTCTCAGTCTTAGAGTCATAGAGAACTACAGCATAGAAACAGGCCTTTTGGCCCATCTACTCTGTGTTGAAATGCTATTTTGCCTGGTCCCATTGACCTGCACCGGGGCCATAGTCCTCCATATCCCTCCCATCCAGGTACTTATCCAAATTTCTCTTAAATATTGCAATCAAGCCTGCATCCAGCACTCCTGCTGGCAGCTCGTTCCACACTCTCATCACCCTTTGAGTGAAGAAGTTCCCCCTCAGATTTAATGTTTTACCTTTCATCCTTAACTTATAACCTTCGGTTCTAGTCTTTCTCAGCCTCATTGGGAAAAGTCTGCTTGCATTTACCCAATCTATACCAACTAGATGCACTACTACACTGTCAGGACAGGTCTATAGAGTCTCTCAAAAGCAGAGGTGGAGGAGTATGCCTCATGATCAACTCTTCTTGGTGCACAAATATATTGCTGCTGTCCCAATTCTGCTCACCAGACCTAGAATATCCAGCAGTAAAGTGCCATCCTTTTTACCTACCACGGGAGTTCTCCGAGGTTATTTTGGTAGCAGTTTACATTCCACCTCA
This sequence comes from Mobula hypostoma, assembly GCF_963921235.1. NCBI lineage: Eukaryota > Metazoa > Chordata > Chondrichthyes > Myliobatiformes > Myliobatidae > Mobula > Mobula hypostoma. Next base: position 14,423,780 of record NC_086115.1, on the reverse strand, counting down.
GGCCAATGTCAAGCAGGCTTTAGATGATCTGAGCAATGGGATCAACATGCATGAAACAGCACACCCGAATGCCTTCACCATCGTTTTGGGAGATTTTAACCGGGTCAGTCTGAAAAAATCACTAAGCGATTGCCATCAACAGATCACTTGCAATACCAGAGGAAACAACACACTGGACCATTGCTACACCACCATCAGGAATGCCTACCGTGCTATTCCACGCCCTCACTTCGGGAAGTCTGATCACCTGGCTGTACTTCTACTCCCTGATTATAGGCAGAGACTGAAGACTGCAGCACCAGCAGTGAGGACCAAGAAGGTATAGATAAAGGAAACACAGGAGTGCCTACAGGACTGCTTTGATTCGGTGGACTGGACTGTATTCAGGGATTCATCTTTGAACCTGGATGAGTATGCTGCAGTTGTTACTGACTTCATTAAAACCCGTGTGGATGAGTGTGTGCCTACAAAGACTTACTGTACATTTCCAAACCAAAAGCCGTGGATGAACCAGGAGGTACGTCATCGGCTGAAGGCTAGATCTGTGACATTCAAGTCTGGCGACCCAGGCCTGTACCAGAAAACCAGGTATGATTTGCAGAGGGCTATTTCAAGGGTGAAGAGACCATTTTGAACAAGGTTGGAGGTGACATCAGATGCACGGCAACTCTGGCAAGTTCTGCAAGACATTGCTTCCTACGAAGCAAAACCCAATAGCATGAATAGCAGTGATGCTTCACTACCAGATGAACTCAGCGCTTTCTATGCCCTCTTTGAAAGGGTGAACACAACTACAGCTATGAAGATCCCTGCTGCACGTGATGACCCTGTGATCTCCATCTCAGAGGCCGATGTTAGACTGTCTTTAAAGAGAGTGAACCCTCACAAGGCAGAAGGTCCCACTGGAGTACCTGGTAAGGCTCTGAAAACCTGTGCCAGCTAACTAGCGGGAGTATTCAAGGACAATTTCAACCTCTCACTGCTACGGGCGTAAGTTCCCACTTGCTTCAAAAAGGCAACAATTATACCAGTGCCTAAGAAGAATAACGGTGGACTGCCTTAATGACTATCGCCCGGTAGCGTTCACATCGATAGTGATGAAATGCTTTGAGAGGTTGGTCATGACTAGATTGAACTCCTGCCTCAGCAAGGTCCTGGACCCATTGCAATTTGCCTGTCGCCACAATAGGTCAACGGCAGGTGCAATCTCAATGGCTCTTCACACGGCTTTAGACCACCTGGACAACACAAACACCTACGTCAGGATGCTGTTCATCAACTATAGCTCAGCATTTAATACCATCACTCCCACAATCCTGATTGAGGAGTTACAGAACCTGGGCCTCTGTACCTCCCTCTGCAAATGATCCTCGACTTCCTAACTGGAAGACCACAACCTGTGCGGATTGGTGATAACATATCCTCCTCGCTGACGATCAACACTGGTGCACCTCAGGCGTGTGTGCTTAGCCCACTGCTCTACTCTCTATATACATATGACCGTGTGGCTAGGCATAGCTCAAATACCATCTATAAATTTGCTGACGATACAACCATTGTTGGTAGAATCTCAGGTGGTGACGAGAGAGTGTACTGGAGTGAGATATGCCAACTAGTGGAGTGGTGCCACAGCAACAACCTGGCACTCAAAGTCAGTAAGACAAAGGAGCTGACTGTGGACTTCAGGAAGGGTAAGATGAAGGAACACATACCAATCCTCATAGAGGGATAAGGAGTGGAGAGAGTGAGCAGTTTCAATTTCCTGGGCGTCAAGATCTCTGAGGATCTAACCTGGTCCCAACATATCAATGTAGTTATAAAGAAGGCAAGACAATGGCTATACTTTATTAGGAGTTTGAAGAGGTTTGGCATGTCAACAAATACACTCAAAAACTTCTATAGTTGTACCATGGAGAGCATTCTGACAGGCTGCATCACTGTCTAGTATGGAGGGGCTACTGCACAGGACTGAAAGAAGCTGCAGAGGGTTGTAAATCTAGTCAGCTCCATCTTGGGTACTAGCCTACAAAGTACCCAGGACATCGTCAGGGAGCGGTGTCTCAGAAAGGCAGCGTTCATTATTAAGGACCTCCGGCACCCAGGGCATGCCCTTTTCTCACTGTTACCATCAGGTAGGAGGTACAGAAGCCTGAAGGCACACACTCAGCAATTCAGGAACAGCTTCTTCCCCTCTGCCATCCAATTCCTAAATGGACATTGAATCATAGAAACTTAGAAAATAGGTGCAGGAGTAGGCCATTCAGCCCTTCGAGCCTGCACCGCCATTCAGTATGATCATGGCTGATCATCCAACTCAGAACCCTGTACCAGCCTTCCCTCCATACCCACTGATCCCTTTAGCCACAAGGGCCACATCTAACTCCCTCTTAAATATCGCCAATGAACTGGCCTCAACTGTTTCCTGTGGCAGAGAATTCCACAGATTCACCACTCTCTGTGTGAAGAAGTTTTTCCTAATCTCGGTCCTAAAAGGCTTCCCCTTTATCCTCAGACTGTGACCCCTCGTTCTGGACTTCCCCAACATCGGGAACAATCTTCCCGCATCCAGCCTGGACTTGGATTCTACCTCACTTTTTTAATATACAGAATATTATTTCTGTTTTTTGCACATTTTAAAAAATCTATTCAATATATGTATACTGTAATTGATCTACTTGTTTATTTATTATTATCACTTTATTTATTTATTTTTCTCTTCTAGATTATGTATTGCATTGAACTGCTGCTGCTAATAACAAATTTCACGTCACATGCCGGTGATAATAAGCCCGATTCTGACTATTCTAGAGTGAATTCTCACTCACTGAACCCAAACCAGTTACAGGTTACTAAACACCCAACCCATGTACAGACCGACACACCCTGTTATATTATTATTCAGAAGTCTGATCTATGTTTCTACATTTATAGGTACAAACACAGATTAGATTACCCGCTCTTCCCCTGTGCTTATGTTTTTTTCCCGTGTGTCCATTATCCACACATAATCTGGGGGCCTTCTGGGACTGGTGGGCACTCGAGTGTATTGTGAATAAGGCTGACTGTGTTGTGACTGGAAGCTATTGACTGTAAATCATGTGAGTAGTAGTGAGATGTTGTAATCACTCAGTGAGTCTCCCTTGAAATAGGGAACCAATCAATACAGAAACACAAGAGATTTTGTAGATACGCAAACAACAGGAATTCTGCAGATGCTGGAAATTCAAGCAACACACATCAAAGTTGCTGGTGAACGCAGCAGGCCAGGCAGCATCTCTAGGAAGAGGTACAGTCGACGTTTTGTAGATGCTGGAAATCCAGAGCAACGTGCACGAAATGCTGGAGGAACTCAGCAGGTCAGGCAGCATCTATGGAAGTGAATAAACAGTCGACAGTTTGGGCTGAGACCCTTTGTTGGGACCGAGATGGAAGGGAGAAGATGGCTGAATAAGGAGGTGGGGGAGGAGGAGGGGGTGGAAGACAAGCTAGAAGGTGATAGGTGAAGCCAGATAGGAGTTGGGTGGGAGGGGGAAGGAGTAAGATGCTGGGAAGTGATTGGTGGAAAAGATAATGGGCTGGAGAAGAAGGAATGTGATAGGAGAGGAGAGTGGACCACAGGAGAAAGGGGAGGAGGAGGGGCACCTGCTGGAGGTGATAGGCAGGTGAAGAGGTAAGAGGCCAGACTGGGGATGAAAAGAGGGGAAAAATTTTCTGGAAGTTGGAGAACGTGATATTCCTGCTATCAGTTTGAGGTTGCCTAGTCGGGATATGAGGTGTTGTTCCTCCAATCTAAGAATGGCCTCATCATGGCAGAAGTGGACCAATATGTCAGAATGGGCATAGAGATAGGAATTTAAAATATTGGTTACCAGGAAATCCTGCTTTTTGTGGATGGAACAGATGTAGATAAAAAAAGTGGTCCCCCAGTCTACATCAGGTCTCACCAATGTGCAGGAGGCTGTATCAAGAGCATTGGATACAGTAGATGATCTCAACAGATCCACAGGTGAAGTGTTGCCTCACCTGGAAGGACTGTTTGGGGCTGTGGATAGGGAGAGTGTGGAGTGGGGGGAGAAAGTAAAGATGCATTTGTTGGTAGGGTTCCATTGAAGATGGCGGTTGTAGAGAAATTTTCCCTAAATTTCTGTCTAACTGTCTCTTCCTCTATTTCTCTGTTTTCCCAACTCTTTCTCTCTGTTTTTAGTAATTGGTCTTCCTCTATCAGTCTAATGTGTTTTTGCAGCCATTCAGTACAATACCATGGAAGTACAGAAACCACATAGAGAGATCTTTGTGTATTTTCTGGCTGAGGGACAAAATTAAGTCATGAACATCTGTAAAAACAGAATTTCTTCAATACCCTGGAATGGACAGTATTCCGGCCTCTGCCCCCTTCCTAAACAATCCTGATGAAAGATCTCAGCCCAAATCGTCCACTGTTTATCCCCCTTCACAAATGGTACCTGACTGGCTGAGTTCTTCCAGCATTTTGTGAGTGTTGTTCAAGATTTCTTGCATCTGTAGAATCTCTTGCATTCTGTATCTTATTCTGCTTGTTCATTGTGTCCAGGGACCCAGTCTTCCCAGGTGAAGTTTATTGAGTCGAGGGACTTTTTCCAGTTGACTGAACTGTATGTGATACGCACCGAAACGGAACTCTGCTGTAGCCCTGGGAAGGACCTGCATGCTTACCTACACAGCACGTTCCAGTAAACCAAATTACGCATTACTCAGAATTCACAGTTCTAATCAAAGACCCTACCCACTCCAGACATTGTCTCTTCTCACTCCCTCCATCAGGTAGAAGACACAAAAGGCTTAAAGCACATACCACCAGGCTGAAGTGAGGTTTCCAACCCACTGTTATAGGACTATTGAATTGTCTCCTTGTATAAGATGAAGAGTTCCAGGGAGAAGGAGGGAAAGTGGAGTTGGAAAATTAGCCATGAATGAATGACAGAACAGTTTTGATGGGTCGAATACCCTAAATCTACTCCTATATCTTATTGTCTATGGATGTTCCAAACCCTGAAAGGTCCCACCTCTTCACATCTCCCATTTTGAGATCTCCTCCGATCCTGGCCTCTCGATATCTCTTGATGCAACCACTCTACTGTTGCTGCTGTGCCTTTTGTTGCCTGGGCCCTGGATTTTGAAACCCCTCTTCTCCCAGCCTTAAAGATCCCACCAGTTTGAGTGAGATTTTATTAACCTACCTCAATGGAAAGATGATGCAAATACTTGACAAACACATACCACCAGGCTCAAGGTCAGCTTCTATTCCACTATCGAACAGTCTCCTAAAATGGATTCTTGACCTCACAATCTACCTCGTTATGTCCTTGCACCATGCTTTCCCTGTAGCTATTACACTTAATTCTGCATTCTGTTGTTGTTTTCCCTTGTACTATCTCAATGCACCATGCAATGAACTGCTATGACAAGCTTTTCACTGTATCTCGGTGCAGGTGAAAATGATAAACCAATTTACCAATTTTATTTACCATGTCGGTCAGCATGGACTAGTTAGCCTGACGGACCTGTTTCTCTGCTGCATGACTCTTATGACTTAGTGAAGAAGAGAATAACTCTATAAACTGACTTCAGCTGTTACACTTTAGTCTGCACTCTGTTATTGTTTTATCTTGTACTACCTCATGGTACTGTGTAATGTATTGATCTGTGTGAAGGGTATGCAAGACAAACTTTTCACTGAACCTCAGTATAGTTCAATAATATAAGAGAATATATACAATATACAGTCTGAAATTCTTGTTCTTCACAGACATCCACAAAAACAGAATGCCCCAGAGACTGAGTGACAGTAAAAACGTTAGAACTCCAAAGTCCCCATACGCCCCCTCCCACGCACAAGCAGCAGCAGAGCAACGACCCTCCCCTCCCCCACTCACTTCTTTCAGCAAAATAGTATCAGCACCCTCCACCCACCAAGTAAGCAATAGCAAACCCCCAAGAGAGACCATGATCTGTGGAACAACAAAATCTAATCGTTCACTTGATAATTCGACATACCATGGACCCTTTCTCTCACTAATAAAAGGACAGAGAGGTGTCACTCAGTGAGAGGGGAGACATAAACAAAACTACTTAAAGTCCGCTGCGTCACTTTTTTCAGTGTTCTCCGACTTGAGGAAATCAATCTACCAATTTTTATTTTTATGTTATTCCACTATGCCCTTGCCTTACAGTAGGTGTTCCCAACCTGGAGTCAATGGACCCCTTGCTGAATGGTATTGGTCCGTGGCAATAAAAAGATTGGCAACCCTTGCCTTAGAGGAAGGAGTGCTGAACTAATTGCCACCTTGTAACTACTCAGGAAGGCAAATCATTGCCTACAGATTGGTCTGCTTATTGTCAGAGGGACGCACTAATGCCGGAGACAGTTCAGAGAAGCCTAAAAGCACCCACCATCAGGTTCAAGGGAGGCTTGATGACTGAGGGTATTGAAGATGGAGAGGTTCAGTAGCTTTAAATTCCTTGGCATCGACATATCAGAGGATTTTTCCCAGGACTGGCACAAAAGTGCCGTCACAGAGAAGTCACAACATGCCTTTACTTTCACAGAAGTTTGCTTAGATTCAGCACGTCACCGAAAACTTTGACAAAATTCTATAGATGCATAGTGGAGCAAATCCTAGTTGGTCTCATATGGAAACACTGATATCCAGGAACTGAAAAGGCTACAGAGAATGATGGATACAGCCCAGTCCATCAAAGGCAAGCCTCTCCCCACCTCTGAGCATACTCACATGGCGCGCTGCCATAAGAAAGCCACAATCAGAAATGGCCACCATCCAGCCCATGCTCTCTTCTCACTATTACCATTGGGTGGAGGTGTAGAAACCTTAGGTTGCACACCACCAGGTTCAGGAACAGTTGTTACCCTACAACCATCAGGCTCTTGAACTGGCATGGATAACTTCACTCACCTCAAATCTGAACTGATTCTATAACCTACACACTCACTCTCAAGGACTCTTTACAACTCATGCCCTCAGTATTTGTCTTATTTGCACATTGGTGTTTGTCAGTCTTCGTTTATATGTAGCTTTTCACAAATTCTTTATTTTCCCCGTAAATGCTTGCAAGAAAATAGATCTCAAAGTAGCATGTGGTAGCATGTAAGTACTTTGATAATAAACTTATGTTGAAATTTAGACTTTTGAAGGAGACACCAGCTTCAGGTTCAGATTGATTCTAGTTACCAATGTGCAATGAAATTCCTCACTCACGTGAATCTAACAGAGCAAGCAGTGTGCGTGGTGATAAAAAAACAGAACAATAAATTCGGCAAGGAACACAATACAACAGAATGGAGATGAACAGGCAGCAGATCCTGAAACCTGGAGCAATTGGAAGAATTCCACAAGTCAAGCAGCATCTTTGGAGGAAATGGGATCGTTGATGTTTCAATCCTGATGTTGACTGGAGATATTGATCCAAGCTGCATGTTCCAGATCCAAATTACATGCCATGCCAAATGAAAAATGGACTCGGGACAGACCAGCTGTGAAGCATCAAGGAATAATTAGCAAGTGAAAGGGGGAAAAAATCCTTCAAAATAGCTAGATTATATTTTGACTATGAAAAATAGTTGAAATCGATATCTGTTTCTATAATGATATTGGAATGAGCTGCCAGAGGAAGTGGTGAATGCGGGTTTGATTTAAGTTTGTCGACTGCAGCTCCACCTTCAATATTATAATTCCAAGCAAGTGCATCACCAAGAAATTTGAACAAGTACTTCAACTGGAGGGGTATGGTGGGCTATCTAGGCAGAATAACAGTACAGCACAGATGAGATGGGCAGAAAGGCCTGTTTCTGTGCTGTACTGCTCTATGACTCTTTTAACTATCCCTTTGCCTTCCTGGATGCTGCTCTACTCACTGTGTTCCTCGAGCAACCTGTTTTTCACTCTAGAGGTTGATTCCGTGGATGTTTATCGCAGTGGCACAGCAGATCGTTTCGCAGTCTGACAGTTCTGATGACCCAGTTTAGTCCTGACCTTGCTGCTGTCCGCATGGAGTTTGCACCATCTCCCCGTGACCCTGTGGGTTTCCCCCGGGTGCTCCATTTTCCCTTCCACATCCCAATGAGGTGTAGGGTTGATGGGTTAATTGGTAGACAGTGTGGTTGATGGGAAAGTGGGAAGGAAAGATTAAAGCAACGATGGGGGAGGGAGTAGGGAAAATGGGAATGTTTTGTGAATTGACCTGCCCTTGATGGGCGGAGAAACCTCCTCCTACATCACATGGAAACGTGGAGAGTCATTGCTCCAGTTTTCCTGCTGGATTTTCTTGCCTCAGAGGAGAATTTTTCTAACAAGGATAGGTTGAGCCAGTGAGGGTAACTTGATAGAAGTGTATAAAATGATGAGGCATACATAGAGTGGACAGCTAGAAACTTCAATGCAGGGCAAACTTAGCTAATACCAGGGGGCATAATTGGAAATAATTCAGAAGATGTGTAACACACACAAAATGCTGAAGGAACTCAGCAGGCCAGGCAGCATCTATGGAAAAGAGTAAACAGTTGGTGTTTCAAGCCAAGACCCTTTATCAGGCCCGAAACGTTGACTGTTTATTCTTTTCCATAGACGCTGCCTGGCCCGCTGAATTCCTCCAGCATTTTGTGTGTTACCTTGATTTCCAGCATCTGCCAGTTTTCTCTTGTTTGTGGAAAATGCGTAGCTCGGGTGGTTGATGGTTGGGTTGAGTTGTTCTCCGATCTTGGCAATCCAGGAGACATCGTCAGTGCGCTGTTGATGATTGTGGTGCGTCCTCAGAATGCTTGGCCATTATGTGCTCGTCCATCAGCTGATCGGACTTCACACTGGAAACTCAGTTGTGATGTGAGAATGAAATCTCGTCGCTGATTGCTTGTGCAGTGAACTTCATACGTTGTGGTCTGGAAATTTGCCCAGTTGGCTCATAAATGGGATTGAGGTCTACACGTTTGTTTACAAAGTTGTTCGCAGAGAGCAATGCTTCTAGGAATTCTCTTGCATGCTGCGTGTTTGCTTGCACTATGACCTTCGTGATGCCCAGTCGAATTTGTGCCCCTCTCGATCTCCATGGGTAGAGACGAGGGAGGGTTGGTCATACCACTTCACAGCCAGTTGATGTTCATGGATCCTTGTGGATAGTTTTCTCCCAGTTTGGTCCACGTAATGTTTGCCACAGTCCCCACATTGGATTTTGAAGACCACATTGGTCTCGTCCAATAGCTTGGTTCATTCTTTGCTCAACATTGCCATTGGCTTATGCACGACTGAAATTCTATGTTCTTGGAGCAGCCAGGCCATCATTTCTGAGATATTTTGAATGTATGGAAGGACAACTCATTTGGTTGCTTCTTGATTGGTGTGCTGTCAACCTCATAGACATCTTCGTATAAAGTTCCGCAGGTATCCGTTTTGTGCAAATACTTTAAAGAGATGTTGCTCCTCTTTATCCTTTAGCGTGGACAAAACTTTGGACAAAGTTTTGACACAACTTTCCTTGTGTGCATTTGGATGGGTACTGTGATATTTAGGATCGGATCTGTATGTTTTCCCTTACGATAAACGGGAAGTTTCCTAAGTGCCATCTGTGTTGCTACTGACAAGCACATAAAAGAATGTCAGTTTCCCTTCGGTTTCTGCTTCCATTCCGAACTTAATATCATCGAGTATGTCGTTGATTAGTTTATAAGTTATATCAATTTCACTGTGTTTTACTATTCCAAAGGCATCGTCAATGTAATGGACCCAAATTTTCGGGTTTATAATTGGCAACACAGTCTTTTTTAACTTTTGCATGATGGCTTCTGCAGTGAACCCGGAGATGGGCAAACCCATTGGTGCCCCTTTCAGCTGTTTGTAAAGTGTGCCATCAAATTTAAGGTGCATGCATAAGCGGAGTTCTACTAGTTTGCATCTGCCACCTTTGCTTAGGCTCTCACCATTTCGTTCTTCATTGGGGAGCAGTTCCATTAGAGTTACTTTCGCTAAGCTAAGATCAATGGAAGTGAACAGGGAGGTGACGTCAAACTGGGTCGTTGTTTCATCCGTGTCTGGGCATATGACCGACTCCCAGCAACATACACAAAATGCTAGAGGAACTCAGCATCTATGGAAAAGGGTACAATGACGATTTGGGCTGAGACCCTCCAGCAGGACTCCCTGGTCTCTGCCCATGAAGATCAGAATCAGATTTAATATCACCGGCATAGGTCATGAAACTTGTTAGCTTTACAGCAGCAGTACAATGAAATAAATGATAAATAAATATAGAGAAAAAAACTGAGTTACATTAAATATATATATCTCTATTAAATAGTTAAGTTAAAATCAGTGTTGCAAAATAACAGATAAAAAAGTAGTGACGTAGTGTTCATGGGTTCAATGTCCATTTTGAAGTCGGACCGCAGAGGGGAAGAAGCTGTTCCTGAATCTCCAAGCGTGTGCCTTCAGGCTTCTGTACCTCCTTCTCGATGGTAACAGTGAGAAGAGGGCACGTCCTGGGTGATGAGGGGCCTTAATGATTGATGCCACCTTCCTAAGGCACCACTCCTTTACGATGTCTTGGATATTACAGAGGCTGGTACCCATGATAGAGCTGACTAATTTTACCACAAGTTTCTGTAACTTATTTCCATCTTGTGCAGTAGCCCCCCCCCCATACCAGACGGTGATGCAGCCAGTCAGAATGCTCTCCACAGTACATTTGCAGAAGTTTTTGAGTGTTTTAGTTGACAAACCAAATCTCAAACTCCTAATGAAATATAGCTGCTGTCTTGTCTTCTCTCGTACGGCCAGATTTGGGAACTGCTTCTTTCCAACTGTGATAAGACAGCTGAACGGATCCTGACCCGGATCTGGACTGTACCCTCCAAATATCTGGACCTGCCTCTCAGTTTTTTTTTTGCACTACCTTACTTTCCATTTTTCTATTTTCTATTTATGATTTATAATTTAAATTTTTAATATTTACTATCGATTTGTAATCCAGGGAGCGGGAAGCACAGAATCAAATATTGCTATGATGATTGTACGCTCTAGTATCAATTGTTTGGTGACAATAAAGTATAAAGTACAGCTGCATCAATATGTTGCATCCAGGTTGGATCCTCAGAAATATTGACACCCAGAAACTTGGTTGCTCACTTTCTCCACTTCTGATCCTCTGTGAGGATTTGTTTGTGTTCTCTCGTCCTACCCTTCCCGAAGTCCTCAATCAGCTCTTTGGTTTTGCTGACGTTGAGTGCAAGGTTGTTACTGTGACACTACCCAACTAACTGGTGTATCTCGCTCACCATCTGAAATTCAGCCAACAATGGTTGTATCACCAGCAAATTTAGAGATGCTATTTGAGCTGTGCCTGGCCACACAGTCATGGGTGTAGAGAGAGTAGAGCAGTGGGCTAAGCACACCTCCCTGTGGAGTGCTGGTGTTAATTGTCAGTGAGGTGGTGATGTTATTTCCAAACCGCCCAGACTGTGGTCTTCAGGTTAGGAAGTCGAGGATTCAGTTGCAGAGGGAGGTACAGAGGCCCAGGTTCTGTAACTTTTCGATCAGGACTTTAGGAATTACGGTGTTAAATGCTGAGCTATAATTAATAAATAGCATCCTGACATAGGTATTTGCATTGTCCAGGTGATCTAAGGCCACGTGGAGAGCCATTGAGATCGCGTCTGCTCTAGACCTACCGCGGTGATAGGGAAATTGCAGTGGGTCCAGGCCCTTCCTGAGAAGGTGTTGATTCTAGCCATGACCAGCCTCTCAAAGCATTTCCTCACTGTAGGTCATTGGGGCAGCTGTCTTTGATCCTCTTTGGCACCGGCACAATTGTTGCCCTTTTGAAGCAGGTGGGAACTCCCGACCGTAGCAATGAGAGATTGAAAATATATTTGATTACACCCACCAATTGGTTGGCACGGGTTTTCAGAGCCTTACCAGGTAGTCCATCGGGGCCTGCTGCCTTGTGAGGGTTCACCCTCCTGAAAGACGGCCCGACGTCGGCCTCCGAGACAGAGATCACAGGGTCACCGGGAGCTGCGGGGATCACAGGGTCACCGGGAGCAGCAGGGATCACAGGGTCACTGGGTGCTGCAGGGGTCACAGGGTCACTGGCTGCTGCAGGGGTCACAGGGTCACCGGGAGCAGCAGGGATCACAGGGTCACCGGGTGCTGCAGGGATCACAGGGTCACCGGGAGCTGCAGAGATCACAGGGTCACCGGGTGCTGCAGGGATCACAGGGTCACCGGGAGCTGCGGGGATCACAGGGTCACCGGGAGCAGCAGGGATCACAGGGTCACTGGGTGCTGCAGGGGTCACAGGGTCACTGGCTGCTGCAGGGGTCACAGGGTCACCGGGAGCAGCAGGGATCACAGGGTCACCGGGTGCTGCAGGGATCACAGGGTCACCGGGAGCTGCAGAGATCACAGGGTCACCGAGTGCAGCAGGGATCACAGGGTCACCGGGTGCTGCAGGGATCACAGGGTCACTGGGTGCTGCACGGATCACAGGGTCACCGGGTGCTGCAGGGATCACAGGGTCACCGGGTGCAGCAGGGATCACAGGGTCACCGGGTGCTGCACAGATCACAGGGTCACCGGGTGCTGCAGGGATCACAGGGTCACCGGGTGCAGCAGGGATCACAGGGTTACCGGGTGCTGCACAGATCACAGGGTCACCGGGTGCTGCAGGGATCACAGGGTCACCGGGTGCAGCAGGGATCACAGGGTCACCGGGTGCTGCAGGGATCACAGGGTCACCGGGAGCAGCAGGGATCACAGGGTCACCGGGTGCTGCAGGGATCACAGGGTCACCGGGTGCAGCAGGGATCACAGGGTCACCGGGTGCTGCAGGGATCACAGGGTCACCGGGTGCTGCAGGGATCACAGGGTCACCGGGAGCAGCAGGGATCACAGGGTCACCGGGTGCTGCAGGGATCACAGAGTCACCGGGTGCAGCAGGGATCACAGGGTCACCGGGTGCTGCAGGGATCACAGGGTCACCGGGTGCAGCAGGGATCACAGGGTCACCGGGTGCTGCAGGGATCACAGAGTCACCGGGTGCAGCAGGGATCACAGGGTCACCGGGTGCTGCAGGGATCACAGGGTCACCGGGTGCAGCAGGGATCACAGAGTCACCGGGTGCTGCAGAGATCACAAGGTCACCGGGTGCAGCAGGGATCACAGGGTCACCGGGTGCTGCAGGGATCACAGGGTCACCGGGTGCAGCAGGGATCACAGGGTCACCGGGTGCAGCAGGGATCCTCATAGCTGTGGTTTTATTCTCCCTTTCAATGCCAGCGTAAAGGGGGTTGAACTTGCATGGTAGTGAAGCATCGCTGACATTCATGATGTTGGGTTTTGCTGTAGGAAGTAATGTCCTGCAAACCTTGCCAGAGTTGACGTGCATCTGATGTTGCTTCCAACCTCTTCCGGAATTTTCTTGGCTCTTGAAATAGCCCTCCACAAGTCATACCTTGATCGCCAGACTTAAATGCCACAGATTTAGCCTTCAGCAGACTACAAACCTCCTGGTTCATCCATGGCTTTAGGTTTGGGAATCGAGAGGGGCAAAATTCGACTGGGCATCAGTGAAAGTCATGGCGCAATGGACCGCATGGCATGTAAGAGAATTCCTAGAAGCATGGAAGCCCGCGAACCATTCTGTAAACAAATAGGATCACGGTCTTCCCATATTTATGAGTCGGTGTGGGCAAAATTCTGGACCTCAATGCACGAAGTTCACCACATGGCTAATCTGTGATGAGATTTCCTCCTCACGTCACAATCAGCTGATTGATAAGTATACAGTGGCCAAGCATTCAGGACACATCACAATTAACAGCGCACTGATGATGTCTTTTCACCTGGTGAGGAACCGTTTGCAAGGTCGGAGAATGACTCAACCCGACCAGGGAGCATAATTTTATGGTGATTGGGAGAAAGCATAGGGGAAATGTCAGCGATAACTCACACAAAATGGTGGAGGAACTCAGCAGGTCAGGCAGCATCTATGGAAGAAAAGTACAGTCCATGTTTCAGGCCGAAACCCTTCGGCAGGATTGGCGAAAAAAAAGCTGGGGAGTAGATTTTAAAAGGTGAGGTAGGGGAGAGAGAAACACCAGGTGATAGGTGAAACTTGGACGGGGAGGGATGAAGTAAGGAGTTGGGAAGTTGGGAGATGGGAGTCAGAAGGCCATGGAAGAAAGAAAGAGGGGGGAGGGGCAGCAGAGGGAGGCGATGGGCGGGCAAGGAGATAGGGTGAGGGAGGAAAAAAGGGATGGCAAATGGTGAGGGGGCAGTGGTGGGAGGCATTACTGGAAGTTTGAGAAAGTTGGAGGCTACACAAAAGCAACATAAGGTGTTGTTCAGCCTAAGTGTGGCCTCATTGCAACAGTGGAGGCCACAGATGGAGATTTCGGAATGGGAATGGGAAGTGGAATTAAAATGAGTGACCACTGGGAGATCCCGCTTTTTCTGGCAGACGGAGCGTAGCTGCTCAGCGAAGCGATCTCCCAGTCTACGTCGAGTCTCACCAATATACAGGAGGCCACACGGGGAACACCGGGCACAGTATGTGACCTCAACAGAGTCACAGGTGAAGTGCCACCTCACCTGGAAGGACTTTTGGGGCCCTGAATGGTAGTGAGGGAGGAGGTGTAGGGGCAGGTGTAGCACTTGTTCCGCTTACGAGGTTAAGTGCCAGGAGGGATGAATGGACAAGGAAGTCGCGTGGGGAGTGATCCCTGCGGAAAGCAGAAAGTCGGGAGGATGGGGGTGGGGGAAGGGATAGATGCTGCCTGGCCTGCTGAGTTTCTCCAGCATTTTGTGTGTGTTGCTCAGATTTCCAGCATCTGCAGATTTTCTTTTGTTTGTAATGTCAGAGCTAAGTTTTTTTTTACTCAGAGAATGGTGAGTGTGTGGAACACCCTGCCATGGATGGTGGTAGAGGCAGATACATTCGGGGCATTTAAGAAACTCTTAAGGCCAATCTATACTTCTGTGTTGAATCTACAGCGTAGGTACAGCGTAGCCGTGTACCCTACGCTGTAGCCTGACGCACACCTCCCCAAAAATGTAACTACGCATCACGGCAACGCAGACTGTAACAACTGTAATTGATCCGCTTGGTAGCATCGCATTTCCTCCTACGCATTTCCGGTTGCTTCTTCTTGTCAAATGTCAAATCGTCAAATCTACCTGCCGACATCCGAAAATATTTGAAATGCATTTCCTCATCCATGTCTCTCAGTGGCCAGACAAACACAGAAAATTCACCCTCCTTCTGCCTCAATCCGTTCAATGATCGTACACACCATCTCCTCTGATGTCTTTTGTCTTTTCTGCATTGCAGTAATTTCAATAAAGGTAACTCTTGTTCAACATTTATTAGCTCCAACTCCAACATGATGCGCTCAGTTTCAGTCGCCATTGTTTGAAGTACACAAAGAAACTCAACACCGTGGCATAGAAACCCCACCGCCAACTAGCGTTTTGGCGGTGAATTGCAGAGCGACGCAGACACACCAACGCACAAGTATAAATGCTCACAACGACGTAGCCCACTTGCGTAGGCTATGGCGTAGAGCCTACACAGAAGTATAAATCAGCCTTTAGATGGCTACATGGAACATAGAAAAATGGACTGTTATATGGGAAGAAAGGGTTAGATTGATCTTAGAGTAGATTATAAATATGGCACAACAACACGAGCCGAAGGTAATGTTTTATGTTCTGTAAGATGTTTATAATTACCAAGAGAGCCTGAACAGGCTGGGGCTTTCAACACTAAGAATGGCACAGCCAAAGGCTGACACAAGAGAGATCATTCAGTTCATGAAAGATTTTAGTTTAAGGTCAAGATCAGATAAGTGCATCTTTATGAGAACGTTTCTATGAGAATGCCGCCAGGACTTGAGAGACTAAGTTTCACAGAGAGGCTGCATAAGTAAGGACTTTATTCCTTGGAGCACGGCAGACTGAGGAGGTGACCCTGCAGCGGTGTATCAAACCATGAGGGACAGAGATAGGCTGAATGCACTCAGTCCTTTTCCCACGGAAAGAGGAATCAAAAACAAGAGGGCCTACATAGGCTTAAGGTGAAAGGGGAAAGTCTTAAAAAAGACCCAGGAAACAACTTTACCCAGAAGGTGCTCAGTATATGGAACCAGCTGCCAGAGGAAGTAATTGAGACAGGTCCATTAACAACATTTAAAAGACATTTGAACAGGTACACAATTAGGAAAACCTCAGGGGGATATGTGCCAAATCGGCCTGTCTTGGCTAGTATGGATGAGTTGGGCCAAAGGGCCTGTTTCCGTGCTGTATCACTGCGAGACTCTATTGCTATATATTACTTGTAAACTTCGCATTATTTTTTAAACATTACTCGTTGCTCCCTTAACCGTGTCGCTTTTAATGTGGTTTACTTGTCTGCCACAGCCAAGTCGTAGTTCATAATTTTGAAGTTTGCATTATTCAGATTTAAGACCATAGTCACAGATTGAGCTAAATGACTTTCAATTTTTCTATTAAATTCTTTCAGATTATGATGACTGTTCCCCGAAGGCCTCTTAACTACATGTTCATCTGTTAACCTCTGCTCATTACTCAACACTTGATCTCAGATAGTCTGCTCCCTCGTTTCCTCCTCAACAGACTGGTCTTGATATCCATCTTACATAGCAGGTCAAAAGATCAGACAGAATATTTTTAAAGAAGCTGGAAAAATTGGCTAAAAAATTAAAAAGGAAATATGGCTGGATCAGATTAAACCTGCCAGTAAAATGAAAGCAGATCGAATTTCTTTCGAGGAAGAATTTATCAGGTGAGGGATGCTCCCGTGATGTGAGTTCAGGGAATTATTAATGAGAGGAAGGAGGCTGGGGATTAAAGTTTTTTTATGCATTTTCTTCACCTAACGTGCCAGAAATAGCTATAGATTGGGAGACGGTAAGTAGGAACTAGGGGAACATTTTATTCACTGGGGCAGTGGTGTTGAGTGAAGTGTTCGAGCCACAGGCTGACAGATCTCTCACTTGTCCTGAAGGACTTCGTCCAAAAAAGGCTGGTGAGGGAACTGATGGATTCGTTCTATTTCAATTCACTAGGTTTGTTGTTTCATTAAAAGGGCACTTGGCTTATCCAGCAACTTTACTCAAGGAGACAGAGAGGGAGGTAAATAGAGGGAGGCAGGGAACCACAGTCAGTTGGTCAGATCTGATTTGTATTAGATTGTGGGCCTGGTCTGCCATTCCTCATCCCCTCCCAGAGACTGCAGCTGTCCCCACACCTCATCTGCCATATACATTCTTCCCCCCCCCCCACCATCCCCTCCCATCAGCCACAAACCTCGTCCTCCCTGTCCCTAGCATTCCCATTCAACCCTCCCCCACCAACCTGCTGCACTCTCTAGCCTCCACAGCACCCTCCACAACACCCTCCACCCTCCTCCCCTTCCTCTACAACCTCCTCCCCTCCCCTACACCCTCACCTTCAAACACTATTGCCACCACCCTCCACTCGCCTCCAACCTCCCTTGCCTCCCCTCTGCTGCAACCCACCATTCCTTGCAACCCTCCCCCTTGCCTCACTTCACCTCGCTTACATGCTCCCCCACCTCCGCAGTGTCCGTACATGCACCTGTCCCTCCTCCATAGCCTCTCCACTCCCCACACCCCTCTCCCTTGCTAAAGATGCCCATGCAGCCTCCCTCGCCATCCCCTCCTCTCCTCACCCCAGACTGCCCAACTCACCTCTTTCCCTCTCCCTCACACATCTGAAACCCCCACATCAACTTTGCCCCAACACTCCCCTCTCTCCTCCGCTCTTTGCCCTCTTCCCCCACCCACACACAGTTACGTCTGCTCTGTAAGCTCCCCGCACCACCCTGGGTTCGATGTGTCGTGGCGTGCCGGAACATTCCATTCCTGGGATCCTGGTCACTCCCAAGTCCTGAGCTCCAGATCAGGGTGGCATTTGGGGATGGAGGAAGAGACAAGGTTGAGGAGATTCTCCAACAACCAGTAACTACGGGGATTTTCCCTTTAAGAAACTGGTGTTGCTACACTAACATCTCATGTGCGTTTGGAGGGGAATGGCCATAAATGTAAAGATTTTAATTAAACAACGGACTATTAATCTGAATGAGAGTAGATTGGAAACTGTTGATTAAAAGCCGACCTCACAAATCTAATTAATCGGCATCTTTTTCTATTGACTCAATGAATATTAAGAGCACTGTCTTATCCACATCCAGTCATATAAATAATATTTACTGGGAAAGCATTGAGTATGTAGGTCTGAGCACAGCAGTAACTCTCTCCCCATCTTTCTCAATCCAAATACCCCACAATCCCCTTCCTGATCACAGGACTCTCGTCTCCTGAGACTCCCATCCCACTGTCCAATCCCCTGAGGTTCCTCAGCCATTTATATCTTTAAGTGGCTCCTTATGCCTCATACGACCTAACCCCCTGCCCCCTGCTCTCAATCCATCTCTATTCGATCATGTCCTCTCTTTCTATAGACTTTTTTCTCTAATATTCTCTCTTTCATTTTCTCTTTATTCCTATCTCCCAGTCTTTATCCCTCCATCCCTTTTATCTCCATCTGTCACCATCCCCCTCTGTATTTTTATTGCTCCATCTGTTTCTCCTTATTTATATCCCTCCATCTGTCTCTCCATCAATCTCCTTCCTATCTCTATACTTCTATCCCTCCAATTCTATATTTTCATTCCCATTTCACCCATCTCCACCCCTCTCCATGCTAATCTTTCTATTTCTGTTCCTCCATCTTTATCTTATTTCTATCCCCCAATCTCTATCTCACTCTCCTTTTCTATCTATCCTTCTCTCCATCACTTTCTCTCAATCCCCATCTCTCTTTCCCAATCTTTCTTTCTCCATCCCTCCATCCTCACACCTTTCTCCATCTCCTTCCCTAAATACTCATTACTAGTCCTATATCATTACACCACCCCACCTTCTGTCCAACCCTTCCCCATCTCTCCAGAGGTATTTCACTTAGTGAGGGCAAACCAGGATAGGGCATGTACAGTGAATGGTAGGGCACTGATGGGTGCTGTAGAACAGCAAGATCTGGGAATACAGATCCATAATTCCTTGAAAGCGGTGTCACAGTAGATGGATCACAAAGAGAGCTTTTAACATATTGTCTTTTCTAAATCAAGGTGTTGAAGCCAGGAATTGGGATGTTAAGTTGAAGTCATTAGTGAGGCCAAATTTGGACTATTGGGTGCAGTTCTGGTCACCTACCGATCGGAAAGGTATCAATAGGATTGGAAGAGCTCAGAGAAAATTTACAAAAAATTTACAAAGCTATTACAGTGTCTTGTGGGCCTGAGTTACAGGGAAAGACTGAACAGGTTCCGCCTATATTCCCTCGAGTGCAGGAGGATGAGGGGCTATTTGATAGAGGTATGCAAAATTATGAAAGGTATAGATAGGGTAAAGGCAAGCAGGATTTTCCCACTGAGTTTAGGTGAAACTAGACCTACAGGTCATGGGCTAAGAAATAAGGGTAAGGTGAAATTTTTAAGGGTATCCGAGGGGGAACTTCTCACGCAGAGGGTGGTGTGAGTGTGGAACGAGATGCCAGCAGAGGTGGTAAATGCAAAATTTAAGAGAACGGAAAGGCTATAGAGGGCTAATGTCCTGGTACGAGTTGATGTGGCTAGGCAGAATAAGACTAGAAGGACCAAAGGACCTGCTTCTATGCTGTAGCACTCTATCACTGTGACTCTATGACCCTTCTTTTACTCCTTTCTGTGACACTTTGGCAACCAAGTAAAATGCAAGCCATCCAGGTTCGACCTCCAGAAAACCATCTCAACGCAAAGTGGCAATTCCAGAGCAAACCTAAGTCAATGAAGGACACTCAGCGGTTGTGGCAGGTCATGGATGCTATCAGTTCCCACAAAGTGAAATCAATTCACATGGGTGACTACACGGCTTTGCTCTCAAATGAGCTCAATGCCTTTTATGCTCCCTTTGATTGTCAAAACATGAAGGAACCATCACGGACAGTCACACCCCCCCCAATGATCCTATGATTTCAGTCTCTGAGACCAACATGAGGATGTCCTACATGAGGGTGAATCCACAGAAAGCATGCGACCCAGACGGGGTTTATGGCCGAGTACTAAAGACCTGTGGTGGTCAACTGACTGGGGTGATATATTTAACCCCCCCGCATCAGCAGTGTGAGGTACCCACCTGCTTCAAGCAGGCTTCAATTATACCGATGCCTAAGAAGAAGGTGGTGACCTACCTAAATAACCATCGTCCAGTGCACTCGCATCTACTGTGATGAAGTACTTTGCGAGGTTGGTGATGAAATACATCAACTACTGCCTGGATTTGCTCCAGTTTGCCTACCGTCGCAATAGATCAACAGCAGATGCTATTTCATTAGCTCTTCACTCAACACTGGAACATCTGGACAGAGAATATGCATTCTTTATGGACTAAAGCTTGGCATTCAATACCATCATCCCCTCAAAACTAATTAATAAGCTCCAAGGCCTAGGCCTCAATACCTCCTCGTGCAACTGGACCCTCAATTTCTTCCCTTGCAGACAGCAGTCAGTTTGGACTGGCAACAACATCTCCTCCACAGTCTCCATCAGCACATGAGTACCACAATACTGGTTGCTTAGTCCCTGCTCTATTCGCTTTACAACTATGACTGTGAGGCTAAGCACAGCTCCAACGTTTTTCAAGTTTGCTGACCATTATGGGAGGAATCAAAGGTGGTGATGAATAGAAGGGAGATTGAAAACCTGGTTGAGTGGTGTCACAACTACCTCTCACTCAATGTCAGCAAAACCAAGAGCTGTTATTGACTTCAGGAGAAGGAAACCAGAGACTCATGAGCCTAACCTCATTAGGGGATCAGGAGTAGAGAAGATTAGATTATGAGGACACACCATCCTCTTTTATTGTCATTTAGTACTGCATGCATTAAGAAATGATACAATATTTCCTCCGGTGTGATATCACAAAACACAGGACAGACCAAGACTGAAAAAACTGACAAAACCACATAATTATAACATATAGTTACAATAGTGCAACAATACCATAACTTGATGAAGAAGTCCATGAGCACAGTAAAATGTTCGAAGTCTCTCAGATGTCCCACATCTCACGCAGACGGGAGAAGGAAGAAAAACTCTCCCTGCCATGCCGACCACAGTCCAACTCTGAGTCATCCGAAAACTTCGAGCCTCCGATCAGCTCTCCGACACCAAGTACCAAGCACCACCTCTATCCGAGCGATTCGACCTCGATCTCAGTCGCCAACAGCAGGCAAAGCCGGGGACTTTGAGGCCTTCCCTCCGGAAGATTCCCGACCGTGCAGTAACGACAGCAGCGAACTGGCGTTTCAGGAATTTCTCCAGATGTTCCTCTGTGCTTTCACGTCCATCTCCATCAAACCAGAATTGTCCACGGTCCCTATTTAACGGATACGATATCATTTTTCACCGGAGGGCTGCGCACACGCGGCGCGCTGCTCCCTGTCCTCCCGCCACTTCAAACTAGCAACTTCAAATTCCTTGGAGTTATCATTTCAGAGGACTCTTTCTTGGCCCAGCACATAAGTGCCATTTTGAAGAAAGCACAGCAGTGCCTCTTCGTTCTTAGAAGTTTGTGAAGATTCGGCATGTCATCTAAAACTTTGACAAACTTCTGTAGATGTGCAGTGGAGGGTATCCTGACTGGTTGTATGGTGACCTGGTATGGAAACACCAATGCCGTTGAACAGAAAGGCTTATAAAATGTAGTGGATCTGGCCCAGTCCATCACAGGTAAAGCCCTTCCCACCATTGAGGACACCTACATGGAGAACTGTCGCAGGAAAGCGACACCCATCCTCAATAACTCCGATTACTCGGGCCATGTTCTTTTCTCACTGCTGCCACCAGGAAGGAAGCACAGGAGTCTCAGGGGTCACACCACCAGGTTCAGGGACAATTATTAACCCTCAATCATCTGACTCTTGAACCAGAGGGGATAACGTCACTCGCCCTGACACCAAACTGTTTCAACAAACTATAAACTTGCTTTCAAGGACCCATCATCTCATATTTATTATTATTATTGGTATTTTTCCTTTCATATGTGCAGTTTGTTGTCTTGTGGGCATTGGATGCTTGTTCATCTTCTGTGCAGTTTTTCATTGATTCTATTGTTTTTTCTTTGTATTTACTGTGAATGCTCACAAGTTAATGAATCTCAGGGTAGTAAATGGTGACATATATGTACTTTAATAATAAATTTACTTTGAACATTTTCTCTCTCCTTTCTCTCTGTCCGATTCCAGATCCCCATCAGCCTGTACCTTCTTCGATATAAACCTTTAACACCAGGTATCTCCACCCCTACCGTTCTAAACCTTTAGAAGGAAGTCAAGAGCTGCTGAGGGACTCGGTGGGTCCAGGAGCATCTGCATGGGAAATGGACGGTCAATGTTTCAGGTTGAGATCCTTCATTGTGGTCAAAACATTGACTGCCCATTTCTCTCTAAAGATGCTGCCTGACCTGCTGAGCTCTCAGGACAGGCTGGGTTACCGGCAACAGGATCAGGTCTTCAGACCTGTTGCTAATATGCGATCGTAGCTGAAGTGCATTTCAATGGTCCGTGGTGTTAATTATATCATTAGTAGAGATGAGCACGGAACAGCCGGATGGTTTACTGTTGTACCCGGTTTGGTTGCAGGAGATCTTCACACCCACCAAACCAACGTGGTCAACCGATGACGGCAGGTACAAAATGCTGGAGGAACTCAGCAAGTCGGGCAACAGCAATGGAGAGGAGTAAACAGTCAGTGCTTTGGGCCAAGACCCTTCATCAGGACTAGAAAGAGAGAGAGCAGAGGCCAAAATAAGAAGTTGGGGGGGAGGAGAAGGAGTACAAACTAGCAGTTAATAGGTTTTACCAGGTGAGGGACAAGATGGGTGGGTGGGTGGGTGGGGAAGAGAGGATGAAGTAAGAAGCTGAGAGGTGATATGTTGAAGAGGTAAAGGGTTGAAGAAGAAATCTAAATGGAGAAGAGAGGAGACCATGGAAAAGGAGGAGGGGCACCAGAGGGAGGTGATTACCCTTTCTCGCACGGTCCACCGCCCTCTCTTTTCCAGTCCTGATGAAGGAACTTGGCCCAAATCTCTTGCTGTTTATTCCCCTCTCTGCCTGACCTACTGAATTCCTCCAGCATTTTGTGTGGGTTGCCCTGGATTTCCAGCACGTGGCCAAGTGGTTAAGGCATTCATCTAGTGATCTGAAGGTCGCTAGTTTGAGCCTCAGCTGTGGCAGCGTCTTTGTGCCC
This sequence comes from Mobula hypostoma, assembly GCF_963921235.1. Lineage (NCBI taxonomy): Eukaryota > Metazoa > Chordata > Chondrichthyes > Myliobatiformes > Myliobatidae > Mobula > Mobula hypostoma. The sequence continues at coordinate 14,400,410 of NC_086115.1, read as the reverse complement.
TTGAGCAAGGCACTTAATCACACATTGCTCTAGTCTGTGCGAGGAGTGGTGCCCCACACAGACTTCCAGTCTGCGCCTTGTAAGGCATGAAAATGCCCGACGCAGGCCCCTCATGGTCTGAGTCGACGTTCCCTCCCTCCCTCCCTCCAGCATCTGCAGAATCAGATTTAATATGTCTTGAAACTTAATGCTTTGTGGCAGCAGTACAGTGCAATACACAAAATACACCATAGATTATAATGTATATAAAAAATTAAATAAGTTAAAAAGAGAGAAAAAATTACCTTTTTATGAGAGAGAGCAAGAGTTAAGATGGTGCCAGAAAGTGGTGACTCTGGTTACCAAGGGAAGGTAATCATCAAATATTCTTGTTTGGGGCTACCAGTCACAGCCATGGGTACTTCAGGAATCTCCTGCGTCCAATGTTGATGCCAAACCAAAGCGTTCACTCAGTTTAAATGCCCCTCATGAAGAACCAATCACTGGCCTTGTTACTGACATACACTCCCAGGGTGACATCTTTGTGCCCAGGCACCATGGGTCCACCGGTTATTTATTAATCGCTGAGTCTGACCTTGTTTTTCCTTCAGAACATCGCCACGCAGAACTTTGCGCTGCCCTCTCCAGTTCGGACAGTGATCGCAGCTGACTTTGACAACGACCAAGACCTTGAGGTGTTCTTCAACAACATTGCATATCGGGGGTCCTCAGCCAATCGTATCTTCAGGTGGGTCCTGCCTATCCCAGCCCCTGCTCCAGTCCTTGCAACCATGGTTACTGGGAATCAAAATCGGGTTTATTATCACTGACTTTATTTATTTATTTAGGGATACCGAGCAGAACAGGCACTTCCAGCCCGAAGAGCTGCACTGCCCAGCAATCGGCCTATCTTAACCCTAGCCTAATCACAGGATAGTTTACAATGACCAATTAACCATCTAACCCGTACGTCTTTGGAATGGCGGGGGGGGGCAACTGGTGCACCTGGAGGAAACCCAAGCACCAACAGGAAGGGCGTACAAGCCCCTTACAGAGGACCCTGGAAATGAGCCCCAAACGCCAACACCCGGAGCTGTAATAGCATTGTGGTAACCACAATGCTACTGTAGAGCTCGTAACCATAGTAACAACCCCTTCACCCAGAAATAGCTCTAAACTGTGACAAACTGTGGGTGGTTTTCAAACACCCTTTAATTCTAATTTATATTTTTACAAAATTATATAATTTCACAGATACACCACCCTCTGGCTAAAGAAATTCTGCCTCACCTCTGTTCCCTCTGTTCTGGGGCTCTGCCCTCTAGTCCTAGACTCACCGACTATAGGAAACATCCACTCTATCTAAGCCTTTCAATAATCAAATTCTTCCACATCTGGCTGTAGGGAGAAGCACCTTGTCCCACTGCAGAGGGGGAAGGGGTAAAAGGAGGGGATAAATCCTCTGTTGGCAGATACCTTACCTGCTCACGGACATTTTGTCCATTCTCTGTCTCAAAGATCGAATACCATCTTTTTGTCCCCTTGTAGTCTTGGCTTTGTGCTGCTTTTCATTTTGAGATTTGACCGTGTTCTCTGATATTAAAATATGGATTGAATTCACTCCTCAGTCCCAGTGACAAATGTCTTTGGGCCTAGATCAGATGGTTTTCAATTCACTGAGCTCTGATCACAGTCCCTGTGTGTCTTGCTTGCATTCAATCCCACTTCACACTCAACCTGTCACCACCGTTTGGTGCCTCTATCATCAATTCACTAAAGGTTTCTATTTTGAAGGAAACATCATAGACTCAGAATCAATAGATCAGGGCTTCCCAACCCGAGTCCAACAGACCCCTCAGTTAATGGTAGGGGTCCACTGCATAAAAAAAGGCTGAGAACCCCCGCAACGGAGATACACAGAACAGAGAAAACCCTTTGGACCACCAAGTTCATGTTGACCATCGTGCACCCTTTTCCACTAACCTTCAGAACAAAGAATAATTTCTTTAACCCCAGGACCGTGAATGTGTGGAATTCAGTGCCACAGACAGCTGTGGAGGCTGAGTTATTGGGCATATCTAAAGTGAAGGTTAATAGGTTCTAGGTTAGTCACGGCATCACCGGTTATGGGAGGAAGACAGGAGATTGGGGCTGAGAGGAATGGTAGACCAGCCATGATGCAATGGCAGAGCAGACTCATTGGGCCAAGTGGCTTAATTCTGCTCCTATGTCTTATGCTCTTGTCTTAGTCTGACAGAAAGTCAATCTGGAGACACGAGAGATGGCAGAAGCTGGAATCTGAACAAGAAATAAAAGCAGATCATTGGATTACCTCATTAACTCAGTCAACATTTTGGGTTGAGACCCTTCATCTGTGCTGAGGGATAGATGGGATATAGTCAGTGTAAAGAGGTGAGGTGGAGCAAGGTTTGGTTGTCTTACCGAGGCAGTGAGAAGCGTGGACATAGTCCGCGGAGGGGAGGCTGGTTTCCATGATCTCCACAACTCTGCAGATCTGTGCAATGAGTTAGTCCATATAAATGTGTTTCCTTTTAACCACTTGATTTCTAAATTGTCAGAGTGTTTACAGAAATGAGAAACATCCTAACGAACAAGAAAATAGCAATTGACATCCGCCTTAGAACTCTCAGCTGCTACATTCTTCCTATATTGATGTATGGCTGCGAGTCATGGACCATCACAAATGCAATGGAAAAAAGAATCAATGCTGCAGAGATGTGGTTCCTCAGAAGAATGCTACGCATATCATATACGGGCAGGATAACCAACGAAGGAGTTCTACAGAGAACAAAAACAAAACGTATATTACTTAAAAAAAAATCAGAAAGCAGCAATCAAAATTCTTTGGACACATCATGCAAAGAGAGACATCAGAACATTTAGTTACAACTGGAAAGCTGGAAGGAAAAATAAGCAGAGGCAGACAGAGAATGGAAATGATAGATGGAATAACATCATGATTAGAAACAGGGGCGGCAACAACTACAATTCGGAGGGTCAGGCACCGTGATGGATGGAGAGACATGATCGCCCACGCCGAACGGCAAGGCACCTGAATGAATGTTTATCTGAGATCTGTAAGCTGTCAGCTGTCGTTTTTAGAAGAGAACCTGCAGATGCCGAAAACATGGAGCGCCACACACGAAATGCCGGAAGAATTCAGCCGGTCAGGCAGTATCCATGAAAATGAATGAGGAGTCACTGTTTTGGGCTGAGGCCCTTCTTCCAGGACGGGAAAGGAGGGGCAAGACGCCAGAACAAGAAGGTGGGGAGAGAGGAGGGAGGACAAGCTAAAAGATGACAGGTGAAGCCAGGTGGATGGGGGAGAGGGTTGAAGTACGAAGCCGAGAGGTGATAAACAGAAAAAGTAAAGGGCCGGAGAGGAAGGAATCTGCTAGGAGAGTGGACCATGGAAGGAAGGGGAGGAGGGGGACACTAGGGGGTGATGATAGGCAGGTGAGGAGAAGGGGTAAGAGGCTAGAGTGGGGAAGAAGAGGGAAGGGGAGGGGAAAAGTTACCAGAAGTTGGAGAAATCGATGTTCTTGCTATCAGGTTTGAGGCTACCCAGATGGAATTGCTCCTCCAACCTGAGAGTGGCCTCTCACTCTCCACTCTTCCCACACGATGTCAGTTGCCAAACACGCTGCCTCCTTGACCTGTCTTTCCGGTAGCTCGCCGTGGTGTTGCCCGGAGGTTCATTTATTTATCACGCGTACATCGAGACACCACAGCGAAATGCATGGCATGCGCTAACAGCGAACACAGCCCAAGGACGTGCTGGGGGCAGGCTGCAAGTCTCACCACACACTCTGGCACCCACATCGCATGTCCACAATGTTCAGCCGAACAACACGAGCAACGGCAGCAAAACAACATCAGCAAAAAAAGCCCTTGTACCACCCACTCACTCAGATTCAGAACCAGGTTTAATATCACTCTCAGATGTTGTGAAATAGTTTGCTTTGCTACAGCAGTACATTGCAAGACATAGTCTTAAAAAAAACTGTAAATCACAATAAGAAATATACATAAAATTAAATGTGTATTGCAAAGTGAGAGCAAAAACAAAGGCGAAGAAATGAGGTAGTATATATGGGTTCATTGTCCTTTCAGAAATCTGCTGGCAGAGGGGAAGAAGCTGTTCCTGAAACATTGAGAGTGTGCCTTCAGGCTCCTGTACCTCTTCTAGCTGGTAGCAATGAGGAGAAGGCACAATGGGTGATTGGGTTCCCAATGATAGATGCTGCCTTTTTGAGGCATTGCCTTCTGAAGGCCACAGATAGAGCTCCAACCTTTAGACAGAGATCTAAACCTGTCTCAGAGATGTCCTCACTTGAGACTGACCAGGCGTGATCAGTCTCAAGAGAGAATTGAGACCTTTCTTCTCTGTGCCCCTTTGCTCTGTGGCTCCCAGTGTCCCTTCCCAACCAGCAGAGTGTCCTCCCAGAATCTGATGGGACGCTCACCGTCCCCTGGCCACATCAGCCTCAGTGCCCATTGGGTCTCCCCCCAGCATCGGCTCAGCAAGTCCACATCTGCCCTCTGACCTACCACCTCCGACCCATTCTCCCTGACCGCAGTCCAGAGGGTGGGGATGGAGCACAAGCTCTGGGTGGAGGGAGCAGAGAGCTTCTTTGTGTCACAGGAACCGAAAGTGCTGGAAGCACTCGGCCAGGCGGGCGGCCTCCACAGGGCGAGGAAAGCTGTCGGTGTTTCAGGGAGGAGAGAGATGCAAGTTAGTTTTCAGTAGGAGAGAAGGTTGGGGAGGAAGGTGACAAATGTAACAGGACAGCACGGGGACAGGCCAATCAGCCCCTCATGTCTGGGCTGAATACTAAATTAAACTCAATTCCTTCAGCCTGCAGCTGGTCCATGTCCCTCTGTTCCCTACAGGCCATTTGATCCGTTAGGATCCTGCCGGCCACCAAGCATACATTTGTGCTAATCTCACCCTAATCCCATTTTAATTCTCCCTCCCATTCACATCTGCCTCCATCACCACCCCTGGAAGTCTGTTCCAGGCACCCATGCTATCTGTGTAATAAAAAAAAATCTTGCTCACACATCTGCTTTAAACCTTCTCCTTCTCTTCCAGTGTGTAACGTTTCCAGCCTGGGAGAATGATTCTAACTGCCTGCGCCTGTCTATGCCTCTCACAATCTTACATGCTATAAGGTCTTCCCTTAGCCCAACGTTCTGGAGAAGATGGTTCTGGAAGAGATTAGTCTCATCACATAGTTAGTGCCTGAGCTGCATCTTCTGTTTTTATTTCAAATCTCCAGCTGCTGCAGTCTTCGGATTTGGGATCTGGTTGATTCTACAGATTCTGGAAATCTTGATCAACACATGCAAAATGCTGGATGACCCTAGCAGGTCAGACAGTATCTCTGGAGGCAAGTAAACATAAGACGATTAGACATGGGAGCAGAATTAGGCCATTCAGCCCATCGAGTTTGCTCAGCCATTACATCATGGTTGATCTATTATCCTGCTCAACCCTATTATCCTGCCTTCTCTATTATATCAGAATTTTCCCCAGTTCTAATGAAACAGCATTATCATCAGCTGTCCGTCTCCCTTCCACACACCCCTCCCCACACACAGACATCTGAACGTTTCCAGCATTTTCTGCTTTTTTTGTCCCTAGAGTGATTATATTGCCTGGCTGATGCTTTAGAACAGAGCAGATGAGGGAAATTGCCAGACACACAAGAGCTGACGTTCTGGGCCAAGAGTCCAGATGCCGATGACGTGCCTCGGCCAGAAACGAGGGCTGTTTAATTCCCTCCATGGACCCTGCCCGTCCCGCTGAGTTCCTCCGGCAGTGCGCGCTGTGCGTGTGTGGCTCTGACCGGTGGGACTTGCTGCGCAGCGGCTCACTCTGCTGGTGCGCCTCGGTACTGCAGCAGCTGCGGGCTGCCGCTGAAATCCGAGACAGTTCGGGGCTGCCCATTGGCCGGCAGATTAAGCAGGTTCTCCAGCCTGGAAAGCCAGGAGGCGTAGGACAAGTGGCCAAAGATCTAGTGGAAGAGAGGGAGGGAGGGAGGGGTTCCCGAGTTTCAGATCCAGGCAACAGAAGCTGAGGTAGGCAATGCTGAAGAGGTGGGGTCAGAGGAGGTCACAGGATAGGGAGAGGGTTAGACCAGCAAAATAGGATAAAACTCTAATATTGAATCATTTGGAAGGAGATAAAATGACAGGTCACAGGTACATTTGTGCAACCTCCGAGTCCCTTTTGCAAATGTACAAAACTTTATGCAAATACAAAAGGCATACAAAGGTTAAGGATTACTATTCAAATGAATTCAAATTAAAGTAATTATTATCACTTATATTGAACTCTGGGGGCCACACCGATCCCAGAAATCCCCTTCCCCATACTCATAATGGCCGCATGCTCCCTCTCTAAGGTCACTGTGGCACGAGTGTAGCCCTAGAAGAAGGGAAGGCAGTCGGCTTGGGCAGAGTCCCCTGACGGCCCATTAGCTGGACCTGTAAATGGCCATCTTGGCTAAGCCCAGGAGCAGGACATCTACCGAGCAACTTGCCCCCCTCCCCACTGTATCGGGGTGCCCATAAATCAGGAGAGCGGGACTGAAATGCAGCCAGAACTTGAGGAGTAGCCCCTTCAGGTTCAAACAGGGGCTGCAACCTCTCGCACTCCGTGTGGGCATGGTGCACTCACTCCTCCTATCCACAGAAAGGACAGGTGCACGGGTCAGGGCAGCGTTATTACACAGTACAACCCTGTGCAACACCCTTCAACCCCAGTCACCAATGTACTGGGGGAAAATCCCCTGCGCAGCGAGACTTCCACTGGGGACCTCCTTAACCTTTGTATGCCCGGTAAGAAAGACTGCCGTTGCATGTCTGTACGGCAAGAGCAGCCCTTACAGGAACTGTCTCAACGCGTCACGGAACAGCACGGTGGGTATCTCCATAATGAAGCTCGTGTTGTGTGGTTCCGGCTCCTGAAGAAGATTTGGGTCCCACGAGCACCTCCGGCGGAGCAGGGTTTGGTGTGGTCAGAGCCGCCCCACACCCCTGAGCCACTATGACGGGATAGGAACCGACTTCTCCCGTGGCCTGGGCACCGAGGAGATCCTACCCCAGACCCGCAATGGCGCCCGGTAAAAACCTGGCAGTTCCCGCATGGCCGCACGGCTGGCGATCGCCACTGGAAGGTGGTGCCCACAGCAAGGAAAGGGTGTCGCCAGTGCGTGCCACCTCAGAGGGTGCTCAGTGTGTGTGCATGTATCTCCATGGTTCTTCAGTGCTTATTCCTGAAATAAAACGACTTTTTATCCGAGGGCTCACACACCACCGTCCATCCCGCAGGACTGGAAATGAAGGGACGGTCAGACTAAAGAAGGGGGGGGGGGAGGAGAGGAAGAAGTAAAGAGCTGGGAAGTTGTTCGGTGAAAGAGATAAAGGGCTGGAGAAGGGGGAATCTGATAGTAGAGGACAGAAGGCCATGGAAGAAAAGGAAGGGGGAGGAGCAACAGAGGGAGGTGATGGTCAGGTAAGGAGATGAGGGGAGAGAGGGAAACAGGAATGGGGAATGGTGAAGGGGGGGCAATCACTGAAAGTTTGAGAAATTGATGTTCATGCCATCAGGTTGGAGGTTACCCAAATGGAATATAAGGTGTTGCTCGTCCAATCGGAGTGGGGTGGCCTCATCGTGGCAGGAGAGGAGGCCACGGGCTGACATGTTGGAATGGGAATGAGAAGGAGAATTGAAATGGGTGGCCAGCGGGAGATCCTGCTTTTTGTGGAAGGAGTGAATGGTAGTGAGGGAGGAGGTGTAGGGGCAGGTGTGGCACTTGTTTCAATTGCAAGGATAAGTACCAGGAGGGAGATCAGTGGGGAGAGACAAGTGGAGTCACATGGAGAGTGATCCCCGTGGAAAGTTGGTGGGGTGGGGAGGGAAAGATATGCTTAGTGCTGAGATCCTGTTGGAGATGGTGGAAGTTACGGAATATTATGTACTGGATGTGGAGGCCAGTGAGATGGTAGGTGAGGACACCCCATCTACTGGGGATCTGTGGTTATGCTGGCTGCTTCACTGAGGTTCTGAGGACTATAGACAGAGCCTATAGTTGGGAGACAGATTCCTGTGCTGAGATGTATCCATAACTCTCTGCAGTTTCTTAAAGTCACGTGCAGAACAGTTGCCATTTCGAACCGTTATGCATTCAGACAGAATAAAAATCAGTAAGAGTCAACAAGACACGACAGTTTTCTTTAGCCTCCTGAGGAAGAATCGTTGGTGAGCTTTCCCGGTATGGCATCAACATGATTGGACCAGGACAGTCTATCGGTAGATTCACACCAAGGAACTTGAAGCTCTCAACCTCGTCCCCCTCAGCACTGTTGATTATAGACAGGAACACGTTCACTGCCCTCCCTCTCCCCAACCCCTTTCTCAAGTCAATGACCAGCTCTTTTCAGAGAAAAGTTGTTGGCTTGATGCCATGCCACTAAGCTCTCTGTCTCCTTCCTGTACTCCAGCTCATCGTTTTGTGAAAGGTGGTCCACTAAAGTGGTATTGTCCACAAACCTGTAGATGAAGTTCGAGCAGAATCTGCCCACACTGTCATGAGTGTGCACGGAGTAGAGTAGGGGGCTGAAATTTTGGTGAACTTCCTTGGTGCTCCCTTTGTTTTACCTGGTTACATTCTGGTCTGGTCCACTGAAACTTAGAGTTGTATTAAGCATTCTCAGGAGGGCCTGACTCCTTGTCTCGCTTTGATTGATTCCAGGGTCACCCGACGTGAAGGAACAGACCCACTGTTAGAGGAGGCCAACGCCGGAGATGCCACAGAACCAACTGGACAAGGGACAGGTAAAGTCCACCTGGACCCCTCTGAGGTCAAGCTGGAGGTGCCTGGGCTGAGGGGTGTTGGTATAGGGGTCTTCCGCCCTAGGCAGGGTGGGGTCAGTGGTTCCATGGCGATCTCCTCACCGTTTAGCTCATCTCTGACCTCTGCACCCATGCACTGAACTGGGCAAATCAGAGGAGAGCTGGAGGTCAGAGGTCATTCCCGCTCCCACTCACCATCCTAGCTCATGCCATCATGGTGGGATGTCATTTGTGCTCTCCAAGTTACATTGCGGTCTGAGGTGTCTCTTGTGTTGTAGAGATTAGACCGAGTCTTGTCAGCAATTAATTTGCAAACTCAAGAGATCCTGCAGATGATGGGAATCTTGAACAACACACATACAAAACGCTGGAGAGAAGCTCGGCAATTCAGGCAACGTCTATGGAGAAGAATAAGCAGTCAATGCTTCAGGCCAAGGGTCCTAATGTTGAACCTTGACCCAGAATGTCAACTGTTTATTCCACCCCCACCCCCACGGGATGCTGCCTGACCTGTTTATTCCCCTCCACAGATGCTGCCCGACCTGTTTATTCCCCTCCACAGATGCTGTCTGACCTGTTTATTCCCCTCCACAGATGCTGCCCGACCTGTTTATTCCCCTCCACAGATGCTGCCCGACCTGTTTATTCCCCTCCACAGATGCTGCCTGGCCTGTTTATTCCCCTCCACAGATGCTGCCTGGCCTGTTTATTCCCCTCCACAGATGCTGCCCGACCTGTTTATTCCCCTCCACAGATGCTGCCTGACCTGTTTATTCCCCTCTACAAATGCTGTCTGACCTGTTTATTCCCCTCCACAGATGCTGTCTGACCTGTTTACTTCCCTCCACAGATGCTGCCCGACCTGTTCATTCCCCTCCACAGATGCTGCCCGACCTGTTTATTCCCCTCCACAGATGCTGCCCGACCTGTTTATTCCCCTCCACAGATGCTGCCTGGCCTGTTTATTCCCCTCCACAGATGCTGCCCGACCTGTTTATTCCCCTCCACAGATGCTGCCTGACCTGTTTATTCCCCTCTACAAATGCTGTCTGACCTGTTTATTCCCCTCCACAGATGCTGTCTGACCTGTTTACTTCCCTCCACAGATGCTGCCCGACCTGTTTATTCCCCTCCACAGATGCTGCCCGACCTGTTGAGTTCCTCCAGCATTTTGTCTGTGTTGCAGCACTTTTTGATTCTCATCATCATTTTTGCAAAGATTTTGACAGCATGAACCAGGCCCTTCGGCCCATTGAGTCTCTTCTGGCCATCAACCACCCAGTTACACTAATCCTACTCTGATCTTATCTTACTCTCCCCACATTCCCATCAGCTCTCCCGTATCCTACCTCTTACCTACGCACTGGGGGCAATTTACAGCGGCCAGTTAACCCACCAATCCCGTGTTTCATTGGGATGTGGGAGGAACCGTGAGCATCTGAATGGGAAGCCCATGGGGAGAGTGTGCAGACTCCACACAGAGAGTGCCACAGGACATGATCGAACTCGGGACTCTGGAGTTGCGAGGTGGTGGCTCTGTGCAAGGCCTGACAGTGACCTCAACCCACTCCCCTCAGTGTTGATCATGGTCAGAGGGAAGTGAGGGAGAGATCGGTGACCCAGATACCCACCTCACTGGTGCTGCCTGAGACACTGGGCAAACTCTACAGAAAAGACCCAGGCTTCCCATTCCCATCCGACATATCTGTCCATGGCTTCCTCTGCTGCCCAACTGAGCGCAGACACAAATTAAAGGAACAACACGTCATACCCATCCTGATGAATCTCCAACCTGATGGCACCAACGTTGATGTCTCTAACTTCCAGTAGCCACTCTCCTCTGTTTCCATCTCGTTTACTTTTCTCATCCCTGTGGCCCCTCTACCCTTTCTCTTTCCCTTCTCCCCCTTCCCTCATGACCTACCCATCACCCATACCTTCCACCCCCATTTTGTTCCCTTTCTCCCATGGTCCCTTGCCCTCTCCTGTCAGATTCTTTCTTCTTCAGCCCTTTGCCTCTGCCACCTCTCACCTCCCAGCTTCTCCCATCATTCTATTTCCCCCCCGTTTCTCCCTCTCGGCTTACACAATGTAATCATTGTAACCTGACTGGGAAGTTGTAACTTGGATGCTTTCTTTGACGGCCTAGATTTCCTCTGGTGGCTCCCACACTCTAACCTGCCATTGATAATGGAGTTGCCAATCCAATAATACCATCAGATATAGGGGCAGATGTAGGCCATTTGGCCCATCAAGTCTGATCTGCCATTTCATCATGGCTGATCCACTTTCCCTCAACCCCAATCTCCTCCAATAACTTGATGATGTATCATTGTTGGTGAGACAAAGAAGTGAATAAGAGGGCAGTCACTCTCCTTGTTTCCCTCTCTCCTTTTCTCTGACTGTCTTTTCCTCCCTCCACCTCTCACTTAATCCCTTCTTTCTCTTCCCTTTTCTCCTTCCCTCCTCCTCCTATTCTCTCCCCTCCCCCTCCCATTTCTCTCTCTCTCTCTCTCTCATTCTCTTTCTTTCCTCCTCCCCTTCCCCTCCCATTTTCTCCCCCTTCCAGTCCCATTTTATCACCCTCCCCCACCCATTCTCTCACTCTCCCCATTCTCTCACACTCCCCCATTCTCACCCCTTCTCTCTCTCTCTTTCCCTCTCTTTCTCTATCCCTTTCTCTATCTCTCTTTCTCTATCTCTCTTTCTCTCTTTCTCCTTCTCTCCCTTTCCCCTCCCATTTCTCCCCGCCCTTCCCATTCTCTCTCCCTCCCCTCCCATTCTCTCCCTTTCTGGGCCCCCCTCCCCTCCCCTCTCCCCCCTCCCTCTCCCTCCCTCCCCTCTCTCTCTCTCTCTCTCTCTCTCTCTCTCTCTCTCTCTCTCTCTCTCTCTCTCTCTGTCTTTCTGACATTCAGCCTTTTGTCCATGTGCTGTTCTGTGAACGATCTCTCTGCTGAATCTCACTCAGTTATCGGGGAATTTAAGGTGGGGGGGTTATATGGGAGACAGGGTTTAAGGGTCGGCACAACATTATGGGCCGAAGGGCCTGTACTGTGCTATACTGTTCTATGTTCTATGTTCTATGTCCTTACCCTTAATTCCACGTAGTTTTCATTTCCAGATGCTTGCCCAGTACCCTGATGGAATTCCTCGTGGGATCTGCCCCCAGTGCCCTCTGAGGTGGTGAATTTTGGAGCAGAATAAGTCCTCTCCACCACACGATCCACTCTCACACATTTACTCCAGCAACCACTCCGTGACATCTTGATCATATCCGATCTGAACTTACAATCTGTTACCCTCAGCCGGGGTGGGTGGGGGGGGTGTGGTGGGTTGGAAACGACCTGGGACAGTGGAGACCCCCATCTCTCAGAGAGCAGTGGCTGCTTCCTCACCCCACCTTGTGTTCTTCCCTCCCACAGGTGCCGTGGCGACGGACTTTGATGGAGACGGGATGTTGGATCTCATCATCGCCCACGGAGAGTCCAGGGCTCAGCCCCTTTCCGTCTTTAAGGTGACCCAGGTCAGTGTCACTGCCTCCTGTCTGAGTCTCTTCCAACCCAATGTCTGACTCCCCATGTCCTGTGAGAGGTGTCCACGGGGTCAGTGTCACTGCCTCCTGTCTGAGTCTCTTCCAACCCAGTGTCTGACTCCCCATGTCCTGTGAGAGGTGTCCACGAGGTCAGTGTCACTGCCTTCTGTCTGAGTCTCTTCCAACCCAGTGTCTGACTCCTCATCTCCTGTGAGAGGTGTCCACGAGGTCAGTGTCACTGCCTCCTGTCTGAGTCTCTTCCAACCCAATGTCTGACTCCCCATGTCCTGTGAGAGGTGTCCACGAGGTCAGTGTCACTGCCTCCTGTCTGAGTCTCTTCCAACCCAATGTCTGACTCCTCATCTCCTGTGAGAGGTGTCCACGAGGTCAGTGTCACTGCCTCCTGTCTGAGTCTCTTTCAACCCAATGTCTGACTCCTCATCTCCAGTGAGAGGTGTCCATGAGGTCAGTGTCACTGCCTCCTGTCTGAGTCTCTTCCAACCCAATGTCTGACTCTCCATGTCCTGTGAGAGATGCCCACGAGGTCAGTGTCACTGCCTCCTGTCTGCCAACCCAATATCTGACTCCCCATCTCCTGTGAGTTGTGTCCACGAGGTCAGTGTCACTGCCTCCTGTCTGAGTCTCTTCCAACCCAATGTCTGACTCCTCATCTCCTGTGAGAGGTGTCCACAAGGTCAGTGTCACTGCCTCCTGTCTGAGTCTCTTCCAACCCAATGTCTGACTCCCCATCTCCTGTGAGAGGTGTCCACGAGGTCAGTGCTCCATGGGAGGAGGGCAAAATAATCAGAATCAGGTTCATTACCACTGACATATCTCATGAAAATTGTTTATTGGTAGCAGTACAGTGTAATATATAAAAATTACATCAAGTTCAATAAATAAGTAAGCAACAAACAAATACATGAACAGATTAATGAATCAATCAATAATGCAAAAGGGGAATCGTGAGGTAGTGTTCAGAAATCTGATACTGGAAGGAAACACGCTGTTCCTGTGTGTCTGTGTCTGCGTCTGTCTTCAGGCTCCTATACCTTCTCTCCCTGATGGTACTAATGAGAGGAGGGTATGTCCCTGAGGCTTACCAATGCTCCCCCCCACAGCTTGGAGACAGAGGTCTTCTGGGTTTTGGTCAAGGTCTGGCTGCACCAAGGTATCACAACCCAGGTCAGTGAGTGAGACCTGACCACGGACAAGATTAGGACAGGGTGGGGTCTGACAGTGGGTTGCACTCTTGTCCGTGAGATAGAAGGTGGTGAGCTGGGCCACTCTAAGTGACCTGAAATCCAGGCTGAATTTCAGAGAGGCAGAGCATGTGGTGTGGAGAAGCCACTCGTGGGGTAGATGTGAAACCCAAGCCTCATCGGACCTCTCTGGTGATGATAAAAGGTTCTGCTATTCCCTGTAATGTTGCTCCTGCCTCATGTATGCTCCAATGCTGACTGTGGAGAAGCTAGGGAAGGGAGAGTCATCCTAAACTTCAGCAGTCTCTGTTCATCTGGTCCACTATGATGTAAAGCGTAATGCAATTCAGGGACGTGCTTCTAACAACTGAGGTTGTGCTGAGATCAAACTTCACTGGCCAAGAGAACTGTCCACCAGTTCACCAATTTACCATAGAGCAATCATACTACAACGGAAACATTCCCATTCCAACATGTCAGACCAAGGCCTCCTCTAATACCATGATGAGGCCAAATTCAAGCTGGAGGAGCAAAATCTCATATTCCGTCTCGGTAACCTCCAACTTGATTGTATGAACATCAATTTCTCCCCCTCTCCGTTTCCATCCCCTTCTCTCGTCTATTCTCTTTTCTGGCTCCTTTCTTACACCTTCCTTTCCCACCACCTCCCTTCGGCGCCTCTCCTCCTTTCTTCCACGGTCCACTCTCCTCTCCTAACAAATTCCTTCTTCAGCATTTTACCTCTTCCACCTATCACCTCCCAGTTTCTTTCTTCATCCCCCTCCCTACCCCACCTACCCAGCTTGCCCCTCACCCGGTCTAACCTATCACTTGCCAATTTGTACTCCTTCGCCAACCACCCACCTTCCTATTCTTGCTTCTTCCCCCATCCTTTCTAGTATTGAAAGGTCCCAGTGCAAAACGTCGACTGTTCACTCACCTCTGCGGATGCTGCCTGACTTGCTGACTTGTGTTGTGTTCTGTTGGAAACAGGTCCATTTGTTCAATCAAACTGCTACGCCATCCAATAATCTCAGCCCCACTCTCTGACCTGCTCCCCATCACCCTCAACTCTCCTACGGACTAAAGTACCTCAACCTTGCATATCAATTGTGCCTCTCAGCTCTCTGGAGAGAGAATTCCAAGGATGCTCAATGAGCTGCGGAAGAAATTCTTCCTTGTCAAGGTGGTGGTTGGGCTGCCCTGGAATATATCGTTCCATTCTGGCCTCTGCACTACTGAAACCTTGTGATTTTTCTGGAGAAGGTGCAGAAAAGATTCACAAGGATGTTGCTCAGATTGGAGGGTTTGAAGAGGAATTGGGTAGGCTGGGCCTATTTTCCCTGGCGCAAAGGAGACTGAGAAGTGACACAATGGAGTCTGATAAGATTGAGGTATAGGCAAGGTGATCAGATGGAGGTACAAAAAACTGCAGATGCTGGAGTCTGAAGCAACGAACAGTCTGCTGGAGGAACTCAGCAGGTCGGGCAGCTACTGTGGAGGCAAATGCACAACTGAGGGTTCAGGTCGAGAACCCAGTCAGCAGTCTAGACAGGCTGAGTTGCTCCAGCATTCTGTGTGAATTGAGCCTGTTTTTCATGGCAAAGGCATTTAAATCTAGAGGACATGCTTTAAGGTGAGAGGAGGGAGGTTTGAACTTTGAAGGAGATCAGAGGGGTAAATTTTTCACACAAAGAGTAGTTGGTATATGGAATGAGCTGCCAGGGGAGATGGTGGAGGCAGGAACAGGAGCACTTAAAAGGCGCCTGGACAAGTACAGTACCCGAATGAACAAGGAATGGAGGAATATGCAGATCTATTGTGTTTTTATTTTATTTCAAGACACATGGTAACTGGCCCCCCTTGCTCGAACTTGATGCCTGATTGCACCCATGTAACCAGTTAACTCACTAACTCATGTGTCTTTGGCTCGTGGGAGGAAACGAAACAGTTAGAGGAAACCCAAGTGGTCTTGGGGAGAACATGCAAACTCCATACAGACCACAGAAGGAATTGAACTCAGGTCGCTGAGGCTGTGATAGCGTTACACTAACTGCTACACTCTCATGACACCCAGGCATGGTATGCAGGCAAATGGGTTTAGTATATCATCCCATTAGATTCAGTGTATAAAATAATGAGAGGCATTGATTGTGGGGATAGCCAGAGGCTTTTTCTCAGGGTTGAAATGCTAACATTTTAAGGTGCTTGGAAGTCGATACAGAGGGGATGTCAGTGGTAAGTTTTTCACACACAGAGTGGTGAGTGTGTGGAATGCACTGCCAGCGACGATAGTGGAGATGGATACAATGGGGTCTGTTAAGAGACCCTTAGATAAGTACAAGGAACTTAAGAAAATAGATGGCTATGCGCTAGGGAAATTCTAGGCAGTTTCTTAAAGCAGGTTACATGGTCGGCACAACATGGTAGGCCGAAGGACCTGTGTTGTTTGTGCTGGCATTGGAGAAGGTCCAGAGGAGGTTCACAAGGATGATTCCAGAAATGAAAGGGCTATCATATGAGGAATGTTGGATGGCTCTGGATCTGTACTCACTAGAAATTAGAAGGATGAGGGGGAGTCTCATTGAAACCTTTCGAATGTTGAAAGGCCCAGACAGAGCAGATGTGGTAAGGATGTTTCCCATGGTGGGAGAGTCTAGGACAAAAGGGCACAGCCTCAGGAAAGAGGGGTGTGCATTCAAAACAGAGATGCGGAGAAATTTCTTTTGCCAGAGGGAGGTGAATTTGTGGAATTTGTTGCTACATGCAGCTGTGGGGGCCAGGTCGTTGGGTGCATTTAAGGCAGAGATTGATAGGTTCTTCATTGGACATGGCATCAGAGATTACGGGGAGAAGGCCGAGAAATGGGGTTGAGGGGGAGTGAAGAAAGGATCAGTCATGATTGAATGGCGGAGCAGACTCGATGGGCCAAATAGGCTTATTCTGCTCCTATGTCTTATGGTCTAATACAGTATGTTGTAGATGTCTATGTTCTGTGTAGTATAGACAGACACAGTGGTCAGCATAGAAACAGTGAGCAGAAGGACGTGTTACAGTACTATACCACTCAGTGACTCTATCTACATCCAAAATAGGCAACACCTTACTCCCCTAGTTCTCGGTGCTCCCACAATGGGAAACAGCCTCTCAGTACCCCTGCCCCCTTACTTGTCCTGGGGTTCACACTCTTTGGGCCTGGAGAGTGTTGGGGACTGGAGGAAGGGCAGGGGTGCGTGAGTGGCAACAGTATTGTAGTGGTCAGAGTAACTCTCTACAGTGCCAGCAATCGTGATCCCGATGGGGTTCCGTTCCCGCCGCTCTCTGTAAGGCATTTGTACATTATCCCCAAGACCACCAGTTGTTTGATTTCCCTCCCCATGTACCGGCTGGTAAATTGTGGGCATGCCGTGTTGGCACTGGAAGCCTGGTGAGACTTTCGGGCTGCCCCCAGAACATCCTCGGACGGTGCTGATCGTTGACACAAACGACACATTTCACTGGATGCTTTGATGTACATTTGACAAATAAAGCTCACCTTTAAGGACTTTAAGATCTTTAACCAGTTGCTCATATGGTTTGATTTCAGGGGTTCGGTAACCACTGGCTGCGGGTGATGCCGCGCACCAGGTTTGGAGCATTTGCTCGAGGCGCGAAGGTGGTATTGTACACCAGGAGAAGTGGGTCCCACCTTCGTATCATTGATGGGGGCTCGGGCTATCTGTGTGAGATGGAACCAGTCGCCCACTTCGGACTGGGTAGGTTGCAATCCGGAATTCCCACTGGAGTCTGGGCCTGTCTGCCCCAAGTGTCACTGTCCATAGATTCATCTGTGAAAGGGAAAGGCTGGGTCACTGCTGTGTCGTCGGGGGTTCAGGTCAAATCTCACAGCGGTAACAGGAATGAGCTGTAACCACCACTGAGGGAGGGGTGGTACTGAGGGAGGGTCACACTGTGGGAGGGGTGGTACTGAGGGAGAGTCACACTGTGGGAGGGGTGGTACTGAGGGAGGGTCACACTGGTACTGAGGGAGGGTCACACTGGTACTGAGGGAGGGTCACACTGTGGGAGTGGCGGTACTGAGGGAGAGTCACACTGGTACTGAGGGAGAGTCACACTGTGGGAGGGGTGGTACAGGGAGGGTCACACTGTGGGAGGAGTGGTACTGAGGGAGTGTCACACTGTGGGAGGGGTGGTACAGGGAGGGTCACACTGTGGGAGGGGTGGTACTGAGGGAATGTCACACTGTGGGGGGGTGGTACTGAGGGAGAGTCACACTGTGGGAGGGGTGGTACTGAGGGAGGGTCACACTGGGAGGGGTGGTACTGAGGGAGTGTCACACTGTGGGAGGAGTGGTACTGAGGGAGGGTCACACTGTGGGAGGGGTGGTACTGAGGGAGAGTCACACTGGTACTGAGGGAGAGTCACACTGTGGGAGGGGTGGTACTGAGGGAGTGTCACACTGTGGGAGGAGTGGTACTGAGGGAGTGTCACACTGTGGGAGGGGTGGTACAGGGAGGGTCACACTGTGGGAGGGGTGGTACTGAGGGAGTGTCACACTGTGGGAGTGGCGGTACTGAGGGAGAGTCACACTGGTACTGAGGGAGGGTCACATTGTGGGAGGAGTGGTACTGAGGGAGTGTCACACTGTGGGAGGGGTGGTACTGAGGGAGTGTCACACTGTGGGGGGGTGGTACTGAGGGAGAGTCACACTGTGGGAGGGGTGGTACTGAGGGAGGGTCACACTGGGAGGGGTGGTACTGAGGGAGTGTCACACTGTGGGAGGAGTGGTACTGAGGGAGGGTCACACTGTGGGAGGGGTGGTACTGAGGGAGTGTCACACTGTGGGAGGAGTGGTACTGAGGGAGGGTCACACTGTGGGAGGGGTGGTACTGAGGGAGAGTCACACTGGGGGAGGGGTGGTACTGAGGGAGGGTCACACCACGGGAGGGGTGGTACTGAGGGAGGGTCACACTGTGGGAGGGGCGGTACCGAGGGAGGGTCACACCACGGGAGGGGCGGTACGGAGGGAGGGTCACACCACGGGAAGGGTGGTACTGAGGGAGGGTCACACTGTGGGAGGGGTGGTACCGAGGGAGAGTCACACTGTGGGAGGGATGGTACTGAGGGAGGGTCACATTGTGGGAGGAGTGGTACTGAGGGAGTGTCACACTGTGGGAGGGGTGGTACTGAGGGAGGGTCACACTGGGAGGAGAGGTACTGAGGGAGGGTCACACTGTGGGAGGGATGGTACAGGGAGGGTCACACTGTGGGAGGGAGGGTCACACTGTGGGAGGGTCACACTGTGGGAGGGGTGGTACTGAGGGAGGATTACATTGTGGAAGGAGTGTACTGAGAGAGGTTCACACTGTTAGAACTCTCTCTCTCTTCTGAAGTTGAAAATTCTGCAGCAAAATCCCAAAAGGACAGTTTTGGAGACAGCCAGAATGTTTTGGGTTGTGGAGCATCATCTTGGCAGCAGACCAGAACAGTTTCCTACCTGGAAGGACTCCATTTTATAAAGTTTTCGGTCCCTGTCTCTTGAGACTGAGCTGAGGCTGCAGCTGGCAGATTGCCAGAATTGAAGTCTTGAACCTTGTTGGAGTGGAGATGGATTTTTCCCGTTTTGGAACAGTGAAACCCCTAGCCCAGGGCAACTGGGTGAAGAGAACTTCGGATTTTGGAGTGGGCAGAGGAAGAGCGGATTGGTCTGAGAGGTGTCTTTGTTTTCGCAGTGGCAAGGATAGTGCTGAGATTTATCTACTGCATGGACGTCCCTGCCTGTCCACATTAATGTCCATTTTCCCTCCCTTCTCTGAACTGTTATTCAGACTGTTTACTGGCATGCTGCTGGATGTGGACTGTGTAAAATTCAACGGTGGTGTTGAATTTTGGACTGTGTAGTGATCGTCATGGCGAACTGCAGCTCTGTGAGGTCAGCACCACAGTCAGGGCCGTGGCTGAGACTGTTGGGGGTCGTGAATGCATTATTGCAAAATTGAACGCCCGGGGTCTGCGCGAGATGTGTTTCTGGCCCTGAGAAGGGGATTGAAGGCAGGGAGGGTGTTCGTGATGGAGCTGGTGTTGGCCCCCCCGCGTGGATGGTTGTATTTTCTGAAATCCACCCCCAAATCTGGCTGCCAATTCCACCTTGAAGGCATAGGGCAACACCAGTGACCCTTCCCCAGCTGTTCCTCCCTCTGTCGCCCCCTCCCCAGCCATGCCAGTAGCAGTGAAAGACAGGCATGGTGCAATATGGATGATGGTGAGAGGTGTGTTCAGCTGACAGGTAGGAAGGTGAAGAAAAAGGCCTGTCTGCCGGAGAAAGAGCAGGTAGTTACTGTTGGACCAGACCCAGAGGGCCCTGTGGCATCAGAGATACAGAAAGAACCTGGGGAAGCCAGGGGAGGGGCCGCCTGAGACCGAAGGCTCCTCCGAACTGGAGGTCAGCATGCCTTAGTATACAATTAAAGCCAGAAGTTTACATACACCTTAGCCAAATACATCTAAGCTCAGTTTTTCACAATTCCTGACATTTAATCCTAGAAAACATTCCCTGTCTTAGGTCAAGCAACACACATCAAAGTTGCTGGTGAACGCAGCAGGCCAAGCAGCATCTGTAGGAAGAGGTGCAGTCGACGTTTCAGGCCGAGACCCTTCGTCAGGACTAACTGCCTCTTCCTTCAGTTAGTCCTGACGAAGGGTCTTGGCCTGAAACGTCGACTGCGCCTCTTCCTACAGATGCTGCTTGGCCTGCTGCGTTCACCAGCAACTTTGATGTGTGTTGCTTGAATTTCCAGCATCTGCAGAATTCCTGTTGTTTCCTGTCTTAGGTCAGTTAGGATCACTACTTTATTTTAAGAATGTGAAATGTCAGAATAATAGTAGAGAGAATGATTTATTTCAGCTTTTATTTCTTTCATCACTTTCCCAGAGGGTCAGATGTTTACATACACTTTGATAATATTTGGTAGCATTGCCTTTAGATTGTTTAACTTGGATCAAACGTTTTGGGTAGCTTTCCACAAGCTTCTCACAGCAAGTTGCTGGAATTTTGTTCCATTCCTCCAGACAGAACTGATGTAACTGAGTCAGGTTTGTAGGCCACCTTGCTCGCACACGCTTTTTCAGTTCTGCCCACAAATTTTCTATCGAATTGAGGTCAGAAAATGATGTCAAGTCTGGTTCATACTTGGGAGCAATTTCCAAACTCCTGAAGGTACCACGTTCATCTGTACAAACAATAGTACGCAAGTATAAACACCATGGGACCACGCAGCCATCATACTGCTCAGGAAGGAGATGCATTCTGTATCCTAGAGATGAACGTACTTTGGAGCGAAACGTGCAGATCAATCCCAGAACAACAGCAAAGGATCTTGTGAAGATGCTGGAGGAAACAGGTAGACAAGTATCTATATCCACAGTAAAACGAGTCCTATACCGACATAACCTGAAAGGCTTCTCAGCAAGGAAGAAGCCACTGCTCCAAAACCGCCATAAAAAAGCCAGACTACAGTTTGCAAGTGCACATGGGGACAAAGATCTTACTTTTTGGAGAAATGTCCTCTGGTCTGATGAAACAAAAATTGATCTGTTTGGCCATAATGACCATCGTCATGTTTGGAGGAAGAAGGGTGAGGCTTGCAAGCCGAAGAACACCATCCCAACCGTGAAGCATGGGGGTGGCAGCATCATGTTGTGGGGGTGCTTTGCTGCAGGAGGGACTGGTGCACTTCACAAAATAGATGGCATCATGAGGAAGGAAAATTATGTGGATATATTGAAGCAACATCTCAGGACATCAGCCAGAAAGTTAAAGCTCGGTCACAAATGGGTCTTCCAAATGGACAATGACCCCAAGCATACCTCCAAATTTGTGGCAAAATTGCTTAAGGACAACAAAGTCAAGGTATTGGAGTGGCCATCACAAAGCCCTGACCTCAATCCGATAGAAAATTTGTGGGCAGAACTGAAAAAGAATGCTGACAAGGGAGCTTTTTAGAGCAACTCACGGTCAAGCCCACTAGGGGACCAATTATTCTGGATTGGATGTTGTGCAATGAACCAGAATTGATTAGAGGGCTTAAGGTAAAGGAACCCTTAAGAGAAAGTGATCATAATATGATAGAATTCACCCTGCAATTTGAGAAGAAGAAGCCAAAGTCAGATGTATCAGTTTTACAATGGAGTAAAGGGAATTACAGAGGCATGAGAGAACAGCTGGCCAAAATACTTTGGAAAAGAACACTGGCAGGGATGATGGCAGAGCAGCAATGGCTGAAATTTCTGGAAGCAATTCAGAAGGTGCATTCCAAAGTGGAGGAAGTATTCTAAAGGCAAGATGACACAACTGTGGCAAACAAGAGAGGTTAAAGCCAATGTAAAATGTGGAAGATACCAGCAGTATGCCACAAGTTCAGGAGTGTCAGGGAGCAGAAGTATGTGAAGTTGCTATTACTAAGGAGAAGGTTTCTTGGGAAACTGACAGGTCTGAAGGTAGATAAGTCACCTGGACCAGATGGTATACACCTCAGTGTTCTGAAAGAGGTGGCTGAAGAGATTGTGGAGGCATTACTAATGATCTTCCAAGAATCACTCGATTCTGGAATGGTTCCAGAGGACTGAAAAATTGCAAATGTCACACCATTCTTCAAGAAGGGAGAGAGGCAGAAGAAAGGAAATTATAGGCCAGTTAGTCTGATCTCAGTGGTTGGGCAGATGTTGGAGTCAATTGCTAACGATGTGGTTTTGGGGACCCTGGAGGCACATGATGATGAACTTCAATAAAAAAAAATACAAAAAAAAGAAAAAGTAGTCCATAGTCAGTATGATTTCCTCAAGAGAAAATTTTGCCCGACAGATCTGTTGGAATTCTTTGAAGAAATAACAAGCAGGACAGACAAATGAGAATCAGTGGATGTTGTGTACTTGGATATTTTGAAGGCCTTTGACAAGATGTCACACATGAAGTTGTTTAACAAGTTATGAGCCCATTGTATTACAGGAAAAATACTAGAATGGATGATGCAGTGGATGATTGGTAGGAGGCAATAAAGGGAGCCTTTTCTGGTTAGCTGCTGGTGACTGGTACTCCACAGGGGGTCAGTGTTTTTAATTTTTAATTTCTTTTTAATTTTTATGTCGGTGACTTGGATGATAGTATTGATGGTTTTGACAGAGTTTGCGGATTATATGAACAAAGGTGGAGGATCAGGTAATTTTGAGGAAGTAGAGAAGCTACGAAGGACTTAAACAGATTCAAAGAATGAGCAAAGAAGTGGCAGATGGAATACAAAGTCAGGAAATGTATGCTCATGCACTTTGGTAGAAGAAATAAAAGGATAGACTATTTTCTAAAGAAGAGAAAATTCAAAAATCTGTGGTGCAAAGGGACTTGGGAGTCCTTGTGCAGAACTCACAAAGGTTAATTTGCAGGTTGAGTCAGTAATGAGGAAGGCAAATGTGATGTTAGCATTCATTTCAAGTGGACTGGAATATAAAAGCAAGGACTGAATGTTGAAGATGTGTTTCTGTTGGGGAGGGAGTCGCAGGATTTTGACCCATTGACGGTGAAGAAACCGCCACATTTTTCCGATCAGGATGGTCTGTATCTTGGAAGGCAACTTGCAATAGTGTAGAGGTAGCAATGAATTCAACTGTAGTTAATGATAAATAGAACCATGCCTGACTTGCTGAGTGCTTTCAGAATTTGCCCCATTAGCTTCACCCTCCATCAAGATTTCTTTACAATCTCCTGCTCAGATCATGGGCCTGAGCTTTATTTGAAGCCATAAAGAAAGCTTGTTCATTGCCCAGGGACGTTTCCTTGTCACCTCCCAAGACCTGGTTTCAAGGATTTTGGAGCAAAGTGTCTTTTTTTAACCAGATGCATTGCTTTAAACAGTTTGAATTCAGAACACAAAGTTAAAAGTAAATTTGTTAAAAGAAATATATGCCACTACCCTGAGATTCCTTTTCTTGTGGGCAATCACAGTAAATACAAAGAAACACAACAGAGTCATGAAAACTCACACAACAAATATGGACAAGCCACCAAAGTGGAAACAGAACAAACTGTGCAAATACAAAAAAAGAAAAATTAATAATGATAATAAATAAGCAATAAATATCAAGAACATGAGTTGTGAAGTGCTTGAAAGTCTTCAAACCAGCAAGTTCTTCAACAATCCAAGCAGTCTGTTAATAAAGATGGCGTGTCATGTTTGATGCATGGCTCAAGTCATGTCAAGTTTATTGACATTTAACTAAATACATAACATATATAACATACAGTATATAACCATATAATTTATATAGAAGCCAGACCATGTTTCTCCACACCAGGGTGTAAAGCACAGTAGTACACATAACACACATACTACTGTGCTCATTGAGTTTATACCGGTCAACAAATAGACTTCAGGTTAAAAAGTACTTGATCATCAGTGGATCAAAGGACCTTTTACTGTACTGTTTCTCTATGTGAGCATGTGGCCAAGTGATTAAGGCATTCGACTAGTGATCTGAAGGTTGTAAGTTCGAACCCCAGCCGAGGCAGTGTGTTGTGTCCTTGAGCAAGGCACTTAACCACACATTGCTCTGCGACAACACTGATGCTAAGCTGCATCGGCCCTTGCCCTTCCCTTGGACAACATCGATGTCATGGAGAGGGGAGACTTGCAGCATGGGCAACTGCTGGTCTTCCATACAACCTTGCCCAGGCCTGCGCCCTGGAGAGTGAAGACTTTCCAGGCACAGATCCATGGTCTCGCAGGACGAACGGATGCCTTTACTATTATCTCTATGGCTCTATCACTCTCTCATCAGCTCTTAAAGTGTTCTTCCAGGGACTTTACAAATGAGGTACTCACTGGAAGTCAGAAGAAGGAGGGGACCTTATGGAAATAAATAAAGTCATGAAACAGATGGGTAAGATAAAGGCAGGAAAATTGTTTCCATTGGTAGGTGAAACTAGAATTAAGGGACAGAGCCTCAAGATTCAAGGAACTAGATTTAGGACAGAGATGAGGAGAAACTGCTTTTCCCAGAGAGAAGTTTATCTGTGTAATTCCCTGGCCATAAGCAGTAGCCTACCTCATTAAATGTATTTAGAAAATAGAACAGTACAGCACAATACAGATCCTTTGGCCCTCAATGTTGTGTCAACCAGTATAACCTTACTCCATGATCAATCTAACACTTTCTTCCTACACAGCCCACGACACCCCATATTTCTTGCATCTAAGTGCCTATCTAAGAGTCTGTTAAAAGTCCCTAACATATCAGCCTCTGCCGTCACCCTGACAGTGCGTTCCAGGCACCGATCACTCCCTGTATAAAAAGTTGGATAGACTTTTTTTTTAGGTTACTAACTTCATTGAGTTTTTTGACAAGGTGCCAAGAGATTGATGAGGGTAGGACAGTGGATGTTGTCTACATGGATTTTAGTAAGGCATTTGACAAAGTCCCTCATGGGAGGCTAATCCAGAAGATTAAGATGCATGAGAGTTTGTGGCAAATTGTCTATTTAGATTCAGAACTGCCTTGTGCAAAAAAGACAGATGGTAGTGGTTGAAGCGACTTATCTGAGCTGAAGGTCTGTAATTAGTGGAGTTCTGCAGGGATCTGTTTGTGATGTATATAAATTACCTGGATGAGAATGTAGATGGGTGGGTTAGTAGGCTTGCAGATGATACTAAGATTGGTGGAGTTGTGGATAATGTAGAAGACTGGCAAAGAATACAGCACAATATACATCAGTTGCAGATTTGGGCTGAGAAATGGCATATAGATTAACCCAGATAAATGTGAGGTGTTGCACCTTGGTAGGGCAAATGCAAGGAGACAGTACACTGATAAGGGCAAGATCCTTAACTGTGTTACTGAGCAGAGAGATCGTGGGATCGAAGTTCATAGCTCCTTGAAAGTGGCTACACAAGTCAATAAGGTAGCTAAGGCAGCTTAGCGAAAGCTTGCTTTTATTGGTTGAGGCATTAAATTCAGAAGTCGGGAGTTTATGTTGCAACTTTATAAAATTCTGGTTTGGCTATTCTGGACTATTGCATACAGTTCTGGTCGCCCATTGTAAGAAGAAGGTTGAGGCTTTGGGGAGGGCGCAGAAGAGGTTTACCAGGATGCTACCTGGTTTAGAGGCCACGTGCTATCACGAAAGGCTGGACAACCTTGAGTTTTCTCTGAAGTGCTGAAGACTGAGGGGACATCTGATAGAGGTTTATAAGATTATGAGAGGCATAGATAGAGTGTACAAGGAGTATTTGTTTCCCAGAGCAGAAATGTCTAATACCAGAGGGCATGCATTGAAGGTGAGAGGGGTAGGTTCAAGGGTGATGTGAGGGGAAGTTTATTACTTAGAGAGTCATGGATGTCTGGAATGCACTGCCTGGTACAGTGGTAGAGGCAAATACATTAGAAGCTTTTAAGAGACATTTGGATAGAAACGTGGATGTAAGAAAGATGGAGAGATATGGACCTTGTGTAGGTAGGAAAGATTAGTGTTTGGGTGTTTTTCGATTTGCTTTTTAACTGGTTCAGCACAGCGTTGTGGGCTGAATGGCCGGTTCCTGTGCTGTACTGTTCTATGTAATCAATAAATTAAGAGTTATAGGAAAAAAGCAGGTAGGTGGAGCTGATTCCATGACCAGAGCAGACGTATTGAATTGTGGAGCTGGCTCCACAGGCAAATAACCTACTCCTGCTCCTATTTCTTATATTCTTATATGGGGATTGCTTCTGCATTCATCAGCCTATCGGAGAGTGAGTCTCAGACCCCACCACTCATTGAGTAAAGTTGCCTATTTTCAATTGCCCCCTGTCAGAATCAGGTTTATTTTCACTAACATACAGAATGCCGTGAAGTTTTGATGTATTGTGGCAGCAGTCCAGTGCAACCATTATTAAAAACTATAAATGATAATAAGAAATATATATAAGAAATGCATTAACCAAGTAGTGCAAAAAGAGAGCAAGAATAGTGAGCTGGTGTTCATGGGTTGGTTCGTTGTCTGTTCTGATGGCGGAAGGGAAGAAGCTGTTCCTAAAACATTGAGTGTGGGTCTTCAGGCTCCTGTACCTCCTCCTTAATGGTAGCAGTGAGAAGAGGCTATGTTCTGGGTGATAAGGATCTTACTGATAGATGCCACCATTTTGGGGAGTCACATTTTGAAGATGTCCTCCGTACTGGGAGGGCAGTGATCATGTTGGAGCTGCTGAATTGCTCCAACAACTCTGCAGCCTTTTCCAGTCCTGTGCGGTGGCCCCTCCATGCCTGACGGTGATGCAACCAGTCAGAATACTCTCCATGGTACATCTGCAGAAATTCACCAGAGTGATAACACTTGTGTGGATAATAGTTGATAGACTCTCTGCTCCACAGGCTTTGTCCACGCTTCTCTAAATTTTACTCTCACAGACACTCAGCCCCTGCCTCTCCTTGACTTGAATAGGGACGGACGAGGCCACTCACCTGGAGGTGACTTGGCCAGGAGGCGCATTCACCTCACGAGGCATCTCCCTCGGTGACATGAACTCTACCATTGAAGTGCTGTTTCCAGAAAATGGAGGAGAAGTCAACAACCGGGAGATTGAGGTACAAGAGAAGCTGGGGAGCCCTCGCACTCTCTCGCTCTCCCCCTCACTCGCTCAATCGTTCCCCCATTTGGATCCCACTAACGGACCCCACCAAGGTGTTTTGGCGCAGAAACAGTTCCCTTACTGTTTCCCTGGTTGACTCTGGCTGGTCCTCACCAGCTCTCTCTAGATCCAGGACTTACCTGTGTGGTTCTCAGTTTCCCGGTCCCTGTCTCTGTCATCGTTTCAATCTCTGTCACTACTTCTGTCTCTGTCTCTATTTATCTCTATCTCTGTCTCTCTGTGTCTCTCTCCCTTTTTCTATCATCTCACTCTTTCTCCCCTCTTTCTCTCTCCCTCCCTCTCCTGCTCTCTGTATCTTTCTTGTCTCTCCCTCCTATCCTCTGTCTCAGTTTCTCTCTTTCATTATCTCTCTCTGCCCCTTCTCCCCTCTCTCTATCTATCTCCCTCTCTCTGTCTCTGACTCTTCCAGATTGCTCCATGTGAAGAAACATCCTTTAATTAAAGAGAAAAAACTTTAATGGTAGGAATCTGAAATAAAAAGATGTGAGTGGAGCCACACTGCAAATCAGCAGCACCGGAGATGTTGTTTGACCTTCTGATTATTTCCAGTATTTTGTTTTTACTCCTGTTATTAACATCAACTCACTGAACCTTCTCTCTGTACTTTCCGCAATGCAAGCATCTCTCTCTCTCTCCTTAACTGTGCCCCGGGGTGATTTCACCAATCCCTGTCCAATCTCAACAAAACATCTTTGATTTTACACTCCCTCCCATTTCAGTAAATCCACCAATCTGTCTATCTTGTATTTCCTCAGTGTGGACGAGGGTTTACCGCTGATGGAAGAGGTCGCTGTATTGGTGAGTCAATACTGTACCGAACCTGTGATCCCTGTGTTCTGGAAATGAGGTTGAAGGGAAGGCGTCGTTTTATGAATGCATTTTAAGTGTGCACTGGGGAAGAGTGATCATAACATGACAAAAAATTCACATTTAGATTTAGAGTGATAAACTGTGATCTGAAATTATTGTCTTAATTTTATTTTGTAACTATGCCACATTGGTTTGCAATTCTCCCATTAATAAATTGTTTTAACTGTTGTTAGTGTGTCCACCTCATCCACTATTTCTGTCAGCTTATTCCAAATAGACGCCACTCTTTGTGCAGAGAAGCTGCCCCTGATGTCCCTTTTAAATCTCTCACCTTTGACCTTAAACCTATGCAAGTTTGTTTTTAGTAGCCCTCCCTGAGGAAGAGACTACCTGCTTTTACTCTGTCTATGCCCCTCACATCTTTTCAGCTCACCCCTCAATTTCCTATGTTCCAGCGAATAACGTTACTGCAGCCTTTGTAGTTGATGGTGCTCCTGATCCCATCACCATACGTGCTCTCCCAAGTAAAGGGCCTGAGCATAAAGATAAATAGTGTCCTGAAAGCTACGGACAGGTGACAGTGGGATCAGGTGGTGGGTTTCAATTCCACTCAGTGTGTTGGTCACAGAAACCAGCCTCCCCTCCACTCTGACTACACCGCTCACTGTCTCAATAAAGCAGCCAGTGTAATCAAAGACTCGACCCATCCCAGGCATTCACTCTTCTCCCCTCTCTTCAGGCAGAAGATACAGTCGCCTGAGACCACATAATACCAGCACGAGGACAGCTTCCATCCCACTGTTATCAGACTATTGAATGGTTCCCTAGTACGATAAGATGGATTCAGCTTCGCAATCAACCCTGTTATGATCTTGCACCTCATTGTCTACCTGCACTGCACTGTCTCAATAGCTGTTACATTCTGTTATTGTTTTCCTTGGTACCATCCTGATGTACTGTGTAATCAATTGATCAGGACGGATGGTATGTGACAAGCTTGTCACTGTGCATGTGACAAAAATAAACCAATTCTAATTCCAAGTCCATTCACTCACTCTCCCTTCTCTTTCTCTTGCTCTCTTTTTTCCTCTCTTCATTTCCCTCTCCTTTTCCACATCCTCCTCCCTCTCCCTCTCCCTCTTTCTTCCTCCTCCCCTCTCATTTTCCCACTCTCACTCCCTCTCTCTATCTTCCGCTCTTCCTCTCTCTGCTTCCCATTCCTTCTCTCTCCCGTGCTACCTCCAACCCCACCCTGCAGACGAGGACGAGTGTGGCCGCTTCCCACTGCCCTGTCCCAGCGACCGGCCCGTCTGCATCAACGTGTTCGGGAGCTACAGGTGTCGCCCCAACCGGAGATGCAATCGGGGCTACGAGCCCAACGAGGACGGGACGGCATGTGTAGGTGAGTGTCCCCTACAGCCCAGTTCCCTTCATTAATACAGTCAACCACAGCCGGAGCCCCCATTTTGAACTTCACCCATTCATCCCTCTCTAAATCTGCTGGAAAAGCTTCTGCATTAGTGTCCCAGGGACCATGTCCCAAGGAGATACTTTTAAGTTTCCTAAACCTTTCCAGAAACATGGGGAAGGAACCAATGAACTTCAGTGAACTTCTAGCAGGTTTTGGAGGTTTTAGACATCATACCATAGTCTGTCGAGGGCCCTTCCGTAAATGTCTGCATCTCCAGTAGATACTTCAAAATGCCAGCACTCTGTACCTGGGCCATTCTTTACAGAACAATGTGAAGTCACCACCAGGTTTCACATCTTCCCAGTGCAACTTAGATTCAAATAATTAAATGAACCTGGAATGAAAAACTAGTCTCGGTAACTAGTTTAATCACTCAAATCGAGTTTGGTGTTCCCCTGAGTGGATCATCAGATGGCTGTAGAAGTCGATCTGGGATCCACGTACCACAGTGTTGGACTGGATTCCCTTAATGGAGAGGGAATTCTGTGGGTGGCTTTGTTTAACGTGGGGAAGCTGATGGACGGGCAGCCACAGGTTGGTGTCAGGGTCCTGTTGCGTGGAAAGCAAGAGGACTGGGGCGCCTTCATTGCTGCACTCTTCCTCCGCCTTCACTGACATTGTGATGTATCATCTTCCACCAGCCCAGCCGTTGGGTCGCTCTTCGTCTGGAACCTCACCATTGACCTTGCTCCCAATGCTAATCCAACCCAGAGGTAAAGGCCAGCGGCTAAGCTCCACACAGCATCGCTCTCGGGATCTCAGGAGCTCTCTACCATGATCCTCGGAGAAATCAGTGACCGTAACAGTGACCCTAGATCAATGGATAGTAGTTTGTTAGATCTGGAGATGATTCTGCCTAGGAAATCCTTTGGAAGTTCAGAATGAGGCACAAATCTTGTGGTTACAGCCACTTTATCAGATGTTCATAACAAAGAAATAACAATAAATAGTAGCAGAGAACAACAGGTGAGAGGTGAAAAGACAGGAGAACAAAAGAGCCTCATAGAAACATACAGGAAATTTGGCCCACAAAGCTGTGCCGAACATGTCCCTACCTTAGAACTATCTAGGCTTTACCCATAGCCCTCTATTTTTCTAAGCTCCATGTAGCCTCCAGGGCTCCAGGGGTCTCTTAAAAGACCCTATCATTTCCGCCTCCACCACTGTCACCAGCAGCCCATTCCACACACTCACCACTCTCTGCGTAAAGAACTTACCCCTGATATCTCCTCTGTACCTACTTCCAAACACCTTAAAACTATGCCCTCTCGTGCTAGCCATTTCAACCCTGGGGAAAAGCCTCTGACTATCCACATGATCAATGCCTCTCATTATCTTGTACACCCCTATCAAGTCACCTCTCATCCTTCGTCGCTCCAAGGAGAAAAGGCCAAGTTCACTCAACCTATTCTCATAAGGAATGCTTGCCAATCCAGGCAAAATCCTTGTAAATCTCCTCTGCACCCTTTCTATGGTTTCCATGTCCTTCCCATAGTGAAGTGACCAGAATTGAGCACAGTACTCCAAGTGGGGTCTAACCAGGGCCCTATATAGCTGCAACATTACCTCTCAGCTCTTAAACTCAATCCCACGATTTATGAAGGCCAATGCACCGTATGCTCTCTTAACCATAGAGTCAATCTGCACAGCAGCTTTGAGTATCCTATGAACTTGGACCCCAAGATCCCTCTGATCCTCCACACTGCCAAGAGTCTTAACATTAATACTATATGCCTCATGTTCTCTCTTTATACTTTGAACCATTTCAAGCTGGATAGTTAAAGATAAGGACAATCCATGAAACAGCAGAGACAGAAATACAGAAACACCAATAGTACAATTGAGTGAAAATCTACCAAAAATTCACAAAGAAGCAAGCATAACGAAGGTAAAACTGCAAGAAGTTTAAGTTTGAGTTCAAGTTTAATTGTCATTCAACCATACATGAATATCCATGAGTACAGCCAAAAGAAACAGTTTTACTCTAGGGCCAAGGTGCAAAACAAAGTACCAACAGTCATACACAGCACAAAGTATACATATAGCACATATAAGATAGCAGTAAAATAGAGTCGCACAAAAAATATATAGTCCAAGTCCCTGGGTCCACGAATGTTGCAGCAGTGTTCAGTTGAACTCAACACGGCTGTTCTCTCACTGAGCAAACACTGGAGGGCAGCACCAATGACAGCATGGATGCCATACCACACCCACTCTGACCTCTCTCCTGGAAGCTGTCCCGGAGCCTGCTGGTCTTGGCTTTTATGCTGCAGTACCGCTTCCCGGATGGTAGCAGCTGGAATAGATTGTGGCTGGGATGGCTTGGGTCCCCAATAATCCTACAGGCCCTTTTTACATACCTGTTCTTGTAAATGTCCTGAATCATGGGAAGTTCGCAACTACAGATGCGCTGGACTTGTTTGCACCACTCTCTGCAGAGTCCTGTGATTAAGGGAGGTACAGTTCCCATACCAGGCAGTGATGCAGCCAGTCAGGATGCTCTCAATTGTGCCCCTGTAGAAAGTTCTTAGGATTTGGAGCCCATACCAGACTTCCTCGACCATCTGATGTGGAAGAGGCGCTGTTGTGCCTTTTTCACCACACAGCTGGTGTGTACAGACCACGTGAGGTCCTCAGTGATGTGGATGCCATGGAACTTAAAGCTGTTTACCCTCTCAACCCCAGATCCATTGATGTCAATAGGGGTTAGCCCGTCTCCATTCCTCCTGTAATCCACAATCAGCTCCTTTGTTTTTGCGACATTGAGGGAGAGGTTGGTTTCTTGACACCACTGTGTCAGAGAGATGACTACTTCGCTGTAGGCCACCTTAATATTGTTTGAGATAAGACGAATTAATGTAGTGTCATCAGCAAATTTAATTAGCAGATTGGAGCTGTGGGTGGCGATACAGTCATGGGTATACAGGGAGTAAAGGAGGGGACTCAGTACGCAGCCCTGAGGGGCTCCTGTATTGAGAGTTAGAGGGTTGTACCAGTGAACTGCAGCATTCTATATTACCAATGCCCAACAGCCTTGCAATCTCAATAAGAGCAAGTAAAACAATCACTCGCTGTTAGACTGCACATTGCCTTCATGCACTGACTCCGACGCCTCTCTGAAGCGGGCAGCAACACAGTCCACACCGTCCAGCTCCTTCAGTTTCCTGCAAAAGGGCAACTCACTAATGGGGTGGACCTGCAGTACTTTAAGTTCTTAATGTGCAGCAGGGTTTTGCAATTGTAAAAAAATTTGTTTAGAGAAGCCAATACCTTTGGTTGGACCCGTAGAAGCCACTGCATCTGAGAACACCGTCATCTTACCAGAAACCGAATAACAATGACAGTTTAGACCTGAATCCAAGTTGTATTTTACCTTTCTCCAGCAGAGGAAATCTGCTGTTCTTGTGAGACAATGGGGTTGATTCTTTAGTGCCTTAGGCGATCACAAGGATTGAATCAGAATCAGAATCAGATTTATTATCATTGATTTAGATAACATGATATTTGTTTTGTGGTAGCAACACTGTGCAAAGACATAAAATGGCTATAAATTTCAAAATAAATATATAATGCAAAAGAGGAACAATGAGGTGATGTTCATTGGTTCATGGAAATCTGATGGGGAAAAAGTTGATACTAAGTTGTTGAGTGTGGGTCTTCAGCCTCCTGTATCTCCTCCCTGATGGTAGCAATGAGAAGAGGGCATGTCCTGAACGATGAGGACGCCTGGTGATGGATGCCTCTTTGTTGAGGAACCGCCTTTTGAAGATGTCCTTGATGCTGGGGAGGGTTGTGCCTGTGATGGAGCCAGCTGGGCCTACAACCCTCTGCGGCCTTTTCTGATCCTGCACACTGGGGCCTCCGTACCAGATGGAGGTGCAATCAATTAGAATGCTCTCCACAGTCAGTGTTTAATCTCTCCCTGTTTAACTTCCTTCTTCCTGGGAATTCCCAGCCAGTGTATGACACTCCACTTCTGAACAACAAGCACCCTCTCATAGATATCCCCCACTCCACCTCCCAAATTGTCACACTGCACTAGGGAATACGTGAATGTTTTAGATTGTATTGATTGTAAAGCTGTATTGTTAATTCTTGTACTTGTTCCATGCCTGCTGTGTATCCCCAGAAAGATTTCTGCTTTTGGTAAACTCTGTACTTTCTGGTAACCCGTTCACCTCTGTTCCTTTTCCTCTCTCCTGATCCTCCAGTTCCTCACATGCCCCACCTCAGGCTCCCTCACCCCATTTCTTTCCTCCTCCACCCATTCCATCTGTCCATTGGCCACACTCTGCTCCCACTGGGTGCCCTCCCCACCTCCTTCACTTGGCTCCATGCTCCACCTTCCTTAGATTAGATTCCACCACCTGCAGCCCTTTGTGACCCCCACCCATCATCTCCCAGCCTCTGTTATTATTCCCACTCCCTGCTCCTCCATCTGCCCGTCAACCCTCACCTAGATCCACCCATCACCTCCCAGCCTCTGTTATTATTCCCATTCCCCCCTCCTCTATCTGCCCTTCAACCCCTCATCATGATCCACCCATCACCTCCCAGTCCCTGTCATTATTCCCACTCCCACTTTTCAGTTTGCCCTTCAAACCCTCACCTGGATCCACCCATTACCCCCCAGCCTTTGTCATTCTCACTCACCCTCCTCCATCTGCCCATCATCCCCCACCTAGATCCACCCATCATCTCCCAGTCCCTGTCATTATTCCCACTCCCACTTTTCCATTTGTCCATCAAGACTTCTCCTTGATCCAGCCTCCGTCATTATTCCCACTCTCCCCTCCTCCCTCCTCATCTGCCCATTAACCCTTCACCTGGATCCACCCATCACATGCCAGCTCTTGCTCCAGCCCTTCCCCAGCTCTTTACACCTGCTGTCTCTCAGCCCATGAATGAACTGGGCACAAAACATCAGTTGTCCATTTCCTCCCTCGGACTCTGCTCCAGCTTCCAGTATCTGCAGTCTCTTGTGTCTCCCCTTTGTTTTAATTGTTGTTGCTTTCAACTGTGTCCTGCAATAAGCTTCGATACAAATCTTTCTTCCTTCCTCTTCCTTCTTTTCTTTCTCTTCCTAACCAGCCCAAGTCGCGTACTTTGGAGGAGGTTTCTCATCCGCTCCACAGCCCACCTGTCCTCTCTGCCCACTCATCGTGCTTCTTCCTGGCCTCATCTACTGGCTCCAGGCCTGAGAGCCAGATCTGCTCCCTGGCAACTTAACACCTGGAAACCCCTCTGTCTTCCACT
Organism: Mobula hypostoma; assembly: GCF_963921235.1. Taxonomy (NCBI): domain Eukaryota; kingdom Metazoa; phylum Chordata; class Chondrichthyes; order Myliobatiformes; family Myliobatidae; genus Mobula; species Mobula hypostoma. The sequence continues at coordinate 14,365,605 of NC_086115.1, read as the reverse complement.
GCCTCAGCTGTCCACAATTTGAACAGGATTGAGAAAAGAAACAACCACGGCAATTTTCCTCTCTCTTGGTTTGCTGCCTTTCGGTGCACCGTGCAATCAAGCTCCAGGTGAATCCACGATCTCAGGCACACACAGGATGTTCCCATCGAACGGAAAAATTCCAGCGATTCCCCCCTTCGATCTCCCACTGTACAGCAACCTGAGGCCAGGCACACTTGAAACCCAGGAGGTGTTTGATTGGAATTTGATTGTATGATACCAGAGTGATAAGCACAAAAACCCAGACAACAAAGACTCTGAGGAGGATCCACACAGCACACTCGTGGTGCACGTTCAACATGCACACGCACAGACACATACATTCCCAAACACACTCATACACACACACACTCACACCCACACACTCACACTCGCACCCACACACTCACACTCTCACACACACACTCACACTCACACACACACTCACACACACTCACACTCACACTCACACTCTCACACACACTCTCTCACACACACACACGCACACTCACACACACACTCACACACACACTCACACTCACACACTCACACTCACACTCTCACACACACACTCTCACACACACACACACACTCACACTCACACACACACACCCTCACACACACACTCACACTCACACACACTCTCTCACACACACACACTCACACTCACACACTCACACTCACACACACTCTCACACACACACTCTCACACACTCACACTCACACACACTCACACACACACACTCTCTCTCACACACACACTCTCACACACACACTCTCACACACACACTCTCACACACTCACACTCACACACACACTCACACACACACACTCACACACACACTCACTCACACACACACGCACGCACGCACACACACACACACTCACACACACACACACTCACACTCACACACTCATTCACACACACTCACACACACACTCACACGCACGCACACACACACACTCACACTCACACACTCATTCACACACACACACTCACACACACACACTCACACATACACACACACACACTCACACACTCACACTCACACACACACACACACACTCACACTCACACACTCACACACACACACACACAAGTGAATAAACAAACATGCATCATACACAGACATGTAATCTATAGGGACACCCAGAACATACAGGAACATACATCCGCAGACATATATAAACACACTTAGCACAGAGGTGCACATACACAAACAACCTACACAACATGCCTATGTGCGCACACACACACACACACACACACACACAACTCTCCATTATCTCTACGACTATGCTTAATAAAAGTAAATTGTTTGCGATCGTTTGGACGGCTGTGCGTGGGTTACAGTGGTTTGCTCTCGGGCTGAGTCGGAGCAGTGGGTTGTACGTGACAAGGCTGGGTCTTCTGTATCGTGTGTGACTGTGTAACATCCTCACTCTGTCTGCAACTGGGCAAAGCAAATCGCCCCCTCCTGATGGCACTTCTTCAATCGACGTGCTGTGGTAGACCCGTCTGAGCTGGAACTGCTCCTCTAGCCGGGCAGAGAGGTAACAGCACCGGGGCAGGAAGCTCGGACACCATCAGTGCGCAGTGGCTACAGCGGGATATTACGGGACCTCCGGCTGTTGTATTGGGTTGAACATTGTTCATGGACCGTGTTGTATAACAGAGCTGGTGTCTAACCCAACACCCACTGGAGAGTCGGGGTGGGGAGGTGCGGGAGGGGGTGGATGGTTACACAGACATAAAGGCCACTCGGCCCATCTAGCATTCGAACAGATCATGGGTGTTCACGCTGGTCTCAATTCCTCCATCTCCTCAATATTTATCTCCAGTTTAAATATATCTAATGACCCAGCCTCGGCCACCTTCTGGGGCGGAGAATTTCACAGACAGGGGGTGCTTGGCTGCCTGGCCCATGAAAGTGTTAAATTGGTTTATTATTGTCACCTGTACCGAGTTTCACTGTTCACTGTACTTGGCATTATATCACACATCGAGATAGTAAAGGAAAAATAACAGCAGAATAAAGTGTTATGGCTACAGAGAAGGTGCAGTGCAGGCAGACAATAAGGTGCAAGATCAGAATGGGGTAGATGGTGAAGTCAAGTCCATCACATCGTACTAGAGAATCATTCACTAATTCTATAACAGCTGGCCTTGAGTCTGGTCCAGGCTTTCATATCTGCTGCCCGGTTCGGTGGGAGACAGGAGAGGACAGAATGCCCGTGGCGGGCGGGGTAAGCTGGCTGTGTGACCAGGAGCGTGAGAAATGTAGACGGAATCCACAGAGGGAAAACCTTTCATACATTGAATTCGCACCCTCGTCCCAGGTGGTGAGGGAGTCAATGGCTTCCCTGCAGAAAAGTGTATCAGTGAGACATGGGGAGCACCAGCCTTTCCCCTTGCGTCTCTCCCAGCTCTTGCTCTGGACCGGAGGATCCGGGAGTTGCGGTCTCTTGCACCCCTCTAGCTGGCTGTGGTAATGCTGTCTCTCTTGATAATGGAAGACTGGGCCAATAGAGAAGCGGGCACCCTCGAACGGTTCTTTGAAGTGGGGGAGAGTTCAAAAAGGAAACAGATTGTGAAAGATGCAAGAAATCAGGATTTTAGCAGTCTTCCACATGAAGAGAGTTTTGACCTGAGACATTGACCGTTCGTTACCCTGCCTAACCCGCTGAGTTCCTCCAACTTCGGCATGCAGGGTCTGCCTTGTGTCTCCATTTCACCCGGCTCCTGGGAGGCTGCAGTCCCAGTCCTGGCACTTGGCTCCTCAGCAGCATGACTGGTTTATCGCTGACAGGTCCCAGTCCACAGCCCTCGGACCATCGGCACCCTGCTCCATGTCCAGCCCAGTCTGGACACCACCCTCACCTTTCAACACCCCCACGTTACCACCCTTACAGTGCAACACCCACCCTTCCCCACCCTTGCATTTCAACACCCACATTCCCTGCCCCTCCATCACCACTCCACCCATTTCAACGCCATGACCACATCCTTTTCCCAACCCCATATTCCTTCCCCACCCCACACCCAAAGTATCCAAAAGTTAGAAGGAAAGCTTAAATCACATTTCAGTGTACAGATAATGCTTGGAATTGCTAGAAATAATGTCTTGGTGGTATCTAAGGTCTTTATTGTTCCATGGGGTATGATGACTTCATCCTGTGCTTGAGTATGGTAACCTAATTTGATCCTGAATGTGATGTCACAATGCTGTGCCTGGATATGATATCACATGTTTCCAACATACAGTATGATATCATCACATTTGTATCTGGAGATGATGTCATCACATCCATGCATGGATATGATGTCATACTGTATATTGCCCACATATAATATCATTGCAGCTGTGCATGGATATGATGTCATATGTTACCTGCATACGATGCCATCCCATTGTTCCTGAAAGGCGGGGGGCGGGTGGCTGTTATATTGTGCTGAGATATTATGTCATGTTGCTGCTGATATGGTGTCAACCTGGTGACCATGTCATTGGGCTGCAACTACCCAGGTGGAATTATGAAGTCTTCCCCCATGAGCTGATGTTACTTCAGAGACAGAGCCGTCCCAAGTGGGCATTCTTCACATCGTGGGTTGGGTGAGTCAGCATTGCCAAGAAAGCACAGGGGTCAGAGGTGGGTTTGACCTGGGAAGCAGTATCATCAGGAGCAGAAACCCAGCTCTTTTTTTCCATCCGGGAGCCAATCCCAGTGCATAGACTGGCTCAGAATATAGGACAAACTTCTCCCTCCATTCTGGGGGACAAAGGGAGAAGATGGCACTCAACCCCACATCCAAGGCCCATGTCCCAGCAAATGCCTTTCGTCGTAGGGTTGGGCTGGGAGGTGAGTAGGTGGTAACTGCTCAGGAGACAGGGTCTTTTTCATCTTTAGCCGCTGTGGCCCCACTCACTGGGGGGGGTCTCAGGATGGTGCCACGAATTCCCTTCCCCACACCATGGTAAAGAGAAGCTCTCGTCTCACTGCGCCTACATCCAGGGTAACCCGTTCCAAGCGGGTGAATCTGTGACGCATGAACGTGTCTTGCCCGTGGGTTTCTGCCCAGTGAGCTGTGGGTGTTGTCCGCTGCCTCCCGTTGGACACTGTGTGTTGGTCTGCAAACAAATATGCATTTCAATGCTCCTGGTCTCTGTCTCCTTCTTTCAACTGATCGTTTTCAGCAGGGGGCCCTTCGTGGGATTTCACACGTCACTGTAAAGTGGCTGCCTGCTCCCCTTCAGAGTTAGTCGGGTTTCCATCGAGAGTTACAACACAGACACAGACCCTTCAGCCCACTGAATCCATGCTGGCCATCAACTACCCAGGCACACCTAGACCGTAAGACATAGGAGTAGAATTAGGCCATTTGCCCCATCAAGTATGCACCGACATTCAATCATGGTATTTTTCTCCAACTCCATTTTCCTGCCTTCTCCCCATAAACGCCTAACAACAACCCCCCCCCCCCCACCAATCAAGAGCCTACCAATCTCTGCCTGAGAAAGAAACTCAATGAGTTGGCTGCCACAGCTGTCTGTGGTAACAGACTCCATTGATTCACCACCCTCTGCTTGAAAAAATTCCTCCCTATTTCAATTTTAAATGGATGCCCCTTTATTCTGAGGCTGTGGCCTCTAGTCCTAGAATCTCCTATTGACGGAAACATCTACTCCACATTGATTCTATCCAGTAGTTTTCCATGAGATCCCCACACCCCCACTTTATCCTTCTGAACTCCAGCAATCACAGACACCAACGCTCCTCCATTCAGCCTTTGACTCCCGGGATCCAGGGATTTCCGTGAACCTCCTCTGGACCCCCTTCAGGCCAGTGCTTCCTTCCTTAGATGTGGGGCCCAAAGTTGCTCACAATATCCCAAATCCAGATCCAGACATATTTATCACATGTACACCGAAACATACAGTGAAATGTGTTGTTTGGGTTAACAACCAACACACCCACTGATGTGTTGTTTGGGTAGCCCGCAAGTGTCACCACACATTCTGGCACCAATATCCTGCACTGATTCCATCTCACTCTCCCCAGATATTCCACCCCTCACCAACACATTGGGAGCAATTTACCCACAGACCCACATCTTTGAGATGTGGGAGGAAATTGAAGCACCCGGTGTGTTGGGGGGGGAGGTGGGGGATCCATGTCATCACAGAGAGAACGTGCAAACTTCACACACAGACAAAGTCCAAGGTCGGATTGAACTGGGTCGCTGGAGCTCTGGGGCAGCCCTCTATCCGTTATGCCTCTGTGTTGCCATAAAGCAATCCACGCTGGTAGAGCCATAGAGATGTTGAGACCTGCACCTGGACCATCGCCCTTCATACCCCTCCCATCCACATACCTATCCAAACTTCTCCTAAATGTTGAAATCAAATCGCATCCACCACTTGTTCTGGCAGCTCATTCTACACTCTCACTACTCTCTGAGTGAAGAAGCTGCCCCTCAGGTTCCCCTTAAATATTTCACCTTTCACCCTTAGCCTATGACCTCCGGCCATTGTCTCACCCAACCTCAGTGGAAAACATTATGAGTACTGTTATACAAGACCGAATTGGTTTCAACTGTCTAACACTTTAGTCACTCAGCATGGAATAGCGGTGACTCTGTCAGCTGCGGTCACAAAGTTTTCAGCTCCAGGGAACATTAACTAGCCTCTTTTGTGTCCAATGCCATCCCAGCATGTCCCCTGACTGTGTGTTGTGTCCAATGCCATCCCAGCACATCCCCTGACTGTGTTTTGTGCCCAATGCCATCCTGGCACGTCCCCTGACTGTGTGTTGTGTCCAATGCCATCCCAGCATGTCCCCTGACTGTGTTGTGCCAAATGCCATCCCAGCATGTCCCCTGACTGTTTTGTGCCCAATGCCATCCCAGCATGTCCCCTGACTGTTTTGTGCCCAATGCCATCCCAGCATGTCCCCTGACTGTGTTTTGTGCCCAATGCCATTCCGGCACATCCCCTGACTGTGCGTTTTGTCCAATGCCATCCCAGCACGTCCCCTGTTTTGTGCCCAATGCCATCCCAGCATGTCCCCTGACTGTTTTGTGCCCAATGCCATCCCAGCATGTCCCCTGACTGTTTTGTGCCCAATGCCATCCCAGCAAGTCCTGTAACTGTGCTTTGTGCCCAAAGCCATCTTAGCACGTACCCTGACAGTGCCTTGTGCCTAATGCCATCTTAGCGCATCCTCTGACTGTGTTACCTTAACAAGCATTTATCCAAATCTCTCCACAACAGTAAAACACGGCAAAGGCCCTTTGACCCACAATACTGTGCAGTTTATTTAAACTCCACTAAGATCAATGTAACCCTTCCCTTGCACATAGCCCACCGTTTTTCTGTCATCCATGTGGTGCTGGAGGCAGACACATCAGGGACATTTAAGAAACTTTTAAATAGGCACATGGGTGATAGAGAAAACGATGGAGGGCCCTGTAGGAGGGAAGGATTAGACTGGTCTTAGCGTAGGTTAAAAGGTTGGCACAACATTGTGGGCTGAAGGGCCTGAACTGTGCTGTAATGTTCTTTGTTCTATATGCCAAAGAGACTCTTAAATGTCCCTAATGTAGCTGCCTCTACTACCACACATAGCAGGGTGCCCCACACTTCAGTCACTCAGCCCTCTCTATGTAAATAACTTACTGGACCCCTGACTCCTCTCTCTACTTTCCTCCAATCACTTTAAAATTATGCCCCCCTCGTATTAACCCTGGGGAGAAAATCTCTGGATATTTACTTGATCTATGACTCTTTCATCTTATACACAGTTTAATTTTTGCACAGTGGAAGATCTCATGATTAGCAGTGAGGAGACACACACTGGGAACAGGGAGTTCACATCACCTGGACAGTTTGAGCACTGGCAGGGATCAGAGATATCTCGAAGCACAAATCACTCAATGCTGGCCTACGTCGGGCAAAGGCCAGTAAAAGTATTGTTAAAAAGACAGAATACAGACAGAAGTTACAGTAAACATGTACGAATCCTTGCTTCGTTCACCCTTGGAGCAGAATCAGAATTATTACATGTTCTGAAGCTCGTAGTTTTGTGGCAGCAGTGCAGTACAGGTTTAAAAAGCAAATAGAGCAAAAGTGTAATATTGAGGTGGTCGTGAGCTCATGGTCCGTTCAGAAATCCGGTGGTGGAAGGTAAGAAGCTGCTCCTGAAACGTCAAGTGTGTGTCTTCGGGCTCCTGTACCTCCTCCCTGACGATAGCAATGAGAAGAGGGCGTGTCCCGATGGGTGCCATCTTTGTGAGGCACTGCCACTTTAATATGTCCTCAGTGGTGGGGAGGATTGTGTCCGTGGTGTGTACATTATACAAAGTGTATAGACGGAGTGCAGAGATTTATGGCAGTGGTGTCTGAAATGTATTTTTATATTTTATTTCGAGATACAGGACAGAACAGGCTCTTCTGGCCCAATGAGTCTCACTGCTCAGAAACCCCCCTATTTAACCCTAGCCTGGTCACAGGACAATTAACAATGAACAATTAACCTACTAAAACTGGTACGTCTTTCGAACGAGGGTGGTAACCAGAGCACCCAGAGGAAGCTCACACACTCACAGAAAGGACATATAAACTTATTACAGACAACGCAGGAATTGAACTTCAAACCCTGACATCCTAAGCTGTGATTGCTTCGTGCTAAGTGCTACACAATCGTGGCGCCCTAAAATGTAAAGATGTACATATCAGGATATGATGTACGGCAATAGTCTCTTTTCTCCTGGAGAAAGGCTATAAAGGAATATAAAAGCAAGGAGATAATGCTGAGCCTTTATAAGACACTAGTCAGGACGCACTTGGAGTATTGTCAACAGTTTTGGGCTCCGTATCTCTGTGTTGTCATTCGAGAGTCCAGAGGAGGTATATGAGGATGATTCCAGGAATGAAGGGGTTAACATTTGGCAGCTTTGGGCCTGTACCCACTGGAATTTAGAAGAATGTGGGGGGGGGAGGGGGTTGGAAGGAGGGGATCTCATCGAAACCTACCCAACGTTGAAAGGACTAGATGAGGTGGATGTGGGGAGGATGTTTCCTACGGTGGGGGTATCCAGAACTAGAGGGCACAGTCTCAACATTGAGGGGCGACCCTTTAGAACAAAGGTAAGGAGGATTTTTTTTTAGCCAGGGAGTAGTAAATCTGTGGAATGCTCTGCCACAGACTGCGGTGAAGGCCAAGTCCAAGGCAGAAGTTGGTCATTTCCTGATCAGTCAGGGCATCAAAGGATATATATCGAGAAAGCAGATGTATGGGTGGGATCTGGGATCAGCCATGATGAAATGGCAGAGCAGACTTGATGGGCTGAATGGCCTAATTCTGCTCCTATGTCTTATGCTCTAAGGCTGAAGAGAGACCCACTGAGGGCTGTTGATCAATCACAGAGATGGGCAGACAAGTGGCAATGGAACTTAATCTGACCAAGTGTGGAGATGAACATAGAACACAGAACAGGCCCTTTGGCCCCCAGTGTGCTGACATTTTAACATAGACTAAAATCAATCTATCCCTTCCCTCTCACAAGCACCTTCATTTTTCTTTCATCTAAGAGTCTCCTCAATGTCCCTAATGTGACTGCCTCTGCCACTACCCACTTTCAGAGGCCAAATGAAGGGTGAGCATATACAGTCAATGGTAGACCCCTTAATAGCATTAAGGTGCAGAGGGATCTTGGGGTCCAGGTCCAGGGCAAGTGGATAAGGTGGTAGGGCTTCTGACTGTACAAGTCAGGAAGTCATGTTGTAGCTATATAAGACGTGAGACCGTAGTTGGAGTATTGTGTGCTGTTCTGGTCACCTCATTACAGGAAGGATGTGGAGATTGGGGAGTTCACCAGGATGCTGCCTGGATTGGAGGGTGTAAACTGTAAGGAGAGGTTGGACAAAGCTGGAGTGTCAGAGACTGAGAGGAGACCCGATAAAGGCTTTGAAAATTATGAGAGGCATAGACAGGGTAGGGAGTCAGAATCTTCTCCCCAGGATATAAATGTCTAACACTAGTGAATATGCTTTTAAGGCTAAAGGGAATGTAAGGGGCACGTTGTTTTTTTACGCAGAGTGCCGGATATCTGGACTGGGTTCTAGTGGAAGCAGGCAGTTTGATGGAGTCTGAGAGGCTTTTAGACAGACTCATGACTATCAAGTGAAGGGAGAGAAGTTTAGTATAATGAGGAGGAGGAGGAGGAGGACATTTAGTATAAATTGTCATTAAGGTTAGCACAACATTGTGAACTGATTGGCCCGTCTAATACTGTTCTATGTAAACTGCCAAAGGTTTTTTATTGGAACAGACACAGAGGAAATGCTTCTGCTTGTGGTGAAGCGGGTTACCAGAGGACATCAGTGTCATAACCAGCATGAAATCCTGCAGGGAATTCTGGAGATATGTTTTTAATCAAGGAACAGATTTAGATTAATTGGGATTAATCATGCATGGACACAATGGTTATTTTGACCTCAGCTGCCCTTTGGAGGAGTCACTGAATCATACAGCACAGAAACAGGCCCCTCAGCCCAATCAATCCATGCCAGACTTGATTCCAATCTAAGTTATCCTTGCTTGCAACCACATGGTCATAATTCCTCTAAACTCTTCCCTGTCCAATCATTTTTTTAAAATGTTGTTGACGTACCTGCCTCAGCCACTTCCTCTGGAAGCTCATTCCAGATATGGATCACCCTCTGGGTGAAAAAGTTGCATTCCTATTAAATCTCTCCCCCTCTCACTTTAAAGCTAAGTCCTCTAGCATGGCAGTGTAGCGGTTAGCGTAACAATATTACAGGTTCAATTCCACTGCTGTCCGGGTGCTCCCGTTTCCTCCCACATTCCAGAAATGTACAGCTTACCATTAGTGAGCTGTGGGCATGTTACACTGGCACTGGAAGCATGGTGACACTTGCCAGCTGACTATCACAATCGTCGCTGATTTGATGCAAATGATATATTGTTTAAAAAAAACTCTGTGCTTTAATGTACATGTAATAAATAAAGCTAATCTTTACAGTCGCAAACATGAGGAAATCTGCAGATGCTGGAAATTCAAGCAACACACACAAAATGCTGGTGGAACGCAGCAGGCCAGGCAGCATCTATAGGAAGAGATACAGTCGACGTTTCGGGCCAGAATGTTAGTCCTGATGAAGGGTCTTAGCCCGAAACGTCGACTGTACCTCTTCCTATAGATGCTGCCTGGCCTGCTGCGTTCCACCAGCAATTTTAGAAACATAGAAACATAGAAAATAGGTGCAGGAGTAGGCCATTCGGCCCTTCGAGCCTGCACCGCCATTTATTATGATCATGGCTGATCATCCAACTCAGAACCCAGCCTTCCCTCCATACCCCGTGACCCCTGTAGCCACAAGGGCCATATCTAACTTCCTTTTAAACATAGCTAATGAACTGGCCTCAACAGTTTGCTGTGGCAGAGAATTCCACAGATTCACCACTCTCTGTGTGAAGAAGTTTTTCCTAACCTCGGTCCTAAAAGGCTTCCCCTCTATCCTCAAACTGTGACCCCTCGTTCTAGACCTCCCCAACATCGGGAACAATCTTCCCGCATCTAGCCTGTCCAATCCCTTTAGGATCTTATACGTTTCAATCAGATCCCCCCTCAATCTTCTAAATTCCAACGAGTACAAGCCCAGTTCATCCAGTCTTTCTTCATATGAAAGACCTGCCATCCCAGGAATCAATCTGGTGAACCTTCTTTGTACTCCCTCTATGGCAAGGATGTCTTTCCTCAGATTAGGGGACCAAAACTGCACACAATACTCCAGGTGTGGTCTCACCAAGGCCTTGTACAACTGCAGTAGTACCTCCCTGCTCCTGTACTCGAATCCTCTCGCTATAAATGCCAGCATACCGTTCGCCTTTTTCACCGCCTGCTGTACCTGCATGCCCACTTTCAATGACTGGTGTATAATGACACCCAGGTCTCGTTGCACCTCCCCTTTTCCTAATCGGCCACCATTCAGATAATAATCTGTTTTCCTATTTTTGCCACCAAAGTGGATAACTTCACATTTATCCACATTAAATTGCATCTGCCATGAGTTTGCCCACTCACCCAACCTATCCAAGTCACCCTGCATCCTCTTAGCATCCTCCTCACTGCTAACACTGCCACCCAGCTTCGTGTCATCCGCAAACTTGGAGATGCTGCATTTAATTCCCTCATCCAAGTCATTAATATATATTGTTAATGACTTGGATGAGGGAATTAAATGCAGCATCTCCAAGTTTGTGTGTGTTGCTTAATCTTTACAGTTCTCGATTCCCCAATCCTGGGAAATATCCGTGCACATCCAGCTATGCCCCTTGTGATTTTATAAACAGGGAATTGACTGGATAATTCCTTAACTGTCCCTGTACGTGAACAATTTGTGGTTTGAGTATTGATTCTAACGAGATTCAAACAGATGGAAGAGACAATATGAGACTCATTTACTTAACAAAAACATTGCTGAACTACCGATTATTAGCGACAGAAATTGTGTGAACTTTACCGAGCAAAGACCGTGGTTGTAAGAAGGCATTTTGTATAATACTGTGAAACTCTAAACCCGGCAACATTTGTAAATAAACTCAAGCTGAGAATTTTTATTCGCAAAACATAAAGTGATAACAAGCAAGTCTTCGTACCCTTGGATCCCAGTGGAGTGGTCACTTTGGGTGTGACCTGGGGCAACTCCATAATGGTCATCTGGTGTCTTCATAGCAATTTAATAAACAGGTTAGATTGGTTCATCACATGGATATCGGAACAGTGCAATGCATTGTCAGGCTAAGGCCATTCAGCCCTTTTAAAGATAAAGGTTAAGGGCTATCTTTATTTGTCACAAGTACATCGAAACATACAGTGAAACGTGTCACTTACATCAAATCAAATCAATGAGGACTGTGCTGGGTGGCCCCCCAGTGTTCAGATGCTTCAGGCACCAATAAAGCATGCCCACAACTTGCTAACCCACACAAACCCTTCAGAATGTGGGAGAAAACCAGACCACCTGGGGGAAACTCATTATAGACAGCAGTGGGATCAAACCCTGATCAGTTATCGCTGCCGCTGTAAAACCATTGTGCTAACCACTACACTACTGCGCCGCCTTCCAAAACTGCTCCCCCTTTTGTCAAGATTATGACGATCTTTATCGTTTGTGTTATATTCCTGCACTCTCCGTGTTTCCCCTTTCTATTTTAATTGAATTCAGTGACTTCAGTGACTCCACATTCCTTCAGAAGACACAATGACAAATTGTCAGCAATTTTAACCTCCCTTTCTAAGGAAGGGTGTATCAGGCCTGGAAAGAGTCCAGAGGAGCATTTCGAGAATGATAAACAGGACTGAGTATGGATTGAAATGGCAGGACCCAGCTCCAAGAGCAAAGAAAGGCCCAAGGTTTGATAGATTTAAGCACAGGGCTGAATTGTAAAGTTCTGTTAGGGGCCGGGCTGAGTCGAGGTGGCGGTGGGGTGCAGGCCCGAGAGCGTATCGAAGCAGTACGACCCAGGTCCAAGAGCGAGGTGCAATCTGAGGTTTACTTGCTTTAAGCACCGGGCCAGGTTGAAAAGGTCAGGGTGTCAAGGTTCAGCATTCAGCTCACTGCTCCACGCAGTTTACTCGTCTCAGTGGTGAACTGAGGCTGCGGTCTACAACTACTGAGCTCCTGAGTTGGTGGAACGATGACTGGCTTCATGGCTGTGGGCTCACTTTCGTGACTTCAGTTCTGAAAGTTATCTGCTTACTTTTATTGTTTGCATGCTTTGTTACTTTCCTGCACATTGGCTGTTTCCCATTTTTTTAATGGATTCTATTGGGCTTCTCTGTTTTGTGGCTGCCTGTAAGGAGACAAACTCAAAGTTGCATATAGAATACATACATTGATAATAAATGTACTTTGAACTTTGATCCCAGGAATGAAAAGGTTAACAGAGGAGAAGCATTTGATGACCCTGGACCTGTGCTCGCTGGAGTTCAGAAGAAGAAGGGGTAGCTCATTAAAACTTCTCGGGTATTGAAAGGCCTAGATAGAGTGGATATGGAGAGGATTTTTCCAATAGTGGGAGAGTCTAGGACTAGAGGGCACAGCCTCAGATTGCAAAGATGTTCATTTAGAACAGAGCTGAGGATGAATTTCCTCAGCCAGAGGGTAGTAAATCTGGAATCATTACCACAGAGGGTCGTGGGGCCCAGGCCTTTGGGTGTACTTAAGGAAGGTATTGATAGTTTCTTGATTAGTGAAGGGGTTAAAGGGTTACGAGAAGGCAGGAAAATGGGGTTGGGGAAAAAGCAGTCATATTTGAATGATGGCGCAGACTCGATGGACCGAATGGCCTTATTCTGCTCCTACATCTTATTGTCTTAGGCTCACCATTCTCTGAGTGAAGGAGCCTCTGCACATCTCTGTGCCCAGTGTGAACTGCCTCCTTGCAGCCTCCCTGTTAATCCCTGCAAGAATTTTGTTAGTCTCAATGAGATTTCCACCAAGACCCAATCCACTTTGTATCATACAGAAATCCCATCATTCCCAGAAAAAGTCTGGTTAATCACTTTATGGTAGGTCATCTTTTCTTATCAAGGAAAGTGAAAAACCGCCTACAAACCTCCGGGTGTGGTTTCATGAAAGTCTCTGTGTAATTGTAGTCGGACATCTTGGCACCTGTACTCAAACCTTCTCTCAATAAAGGCTAATATCCTACCCATCTTTTTAATCATTTGCTGTACCTGTATCTTGTATACAGACATACCCAGGTATTGCTATTATTGTTATGAGTATTGGTTTATTACTGTCATATGTACCAAGATACAGTAAAAAGCTTGTCTTGCACAGTGTTCACACAGATCAAACCACTGCACAGGGCACTAAGGTAGAACAAGATAAAACAATAACATAGAACATAGAACAGTACAGCACAGCACAGGCCCTTCGGCCCACAATGTTGTGCCAACCCTCAAACCCTGCCTCTCATATAACTCCCCACCTTAAATTCCTCCATATACCTGTCTAGTAATCTCTTAAACTTCACTAGTGTATCTGCCTCCACCACTGACTCAGGCAGTGCATTCCATGCACCAACCACTCTCTGAGTAAAAAACCTTCCTCTAATATCCCCCTTGAACTTCCCACCCCTTACAATAGAGAATAAAGTGTAAAATCTACAGATAAAGTGCAAGCTCATAATGAGGTAGATTATGAGGTCAAGAGTCCGTCTTATCATACATGAGATCTGTTCAGGAGTCTGTTAACAGCGGGGGTAGAAGCTGTCCTTGAGCCTGGTGCTTTGTGCTTTCAAGCTTTTGTATCTCCTGCCCAATGGGAAAGGGGAGGAGAGAGAATGTCCAGGAAGGGTGTGGACTTTGATTGTGCTGACTGCTTTATTGAGGCAGCGACAAGTATAGACAGAGTCCATGGTTCCTGTGATGTGCTGACCTGTGTCCACAATAATTTGCAGTTTCCTGCGGTGACGTGCAGAGCAGTTGATGTACCAAGCCTTGGTGCATGCAGATAGAATGCTCTCGATGGTGCATCGATAAAACTTGGTGAGGGTTGACGACAACATGCCATATCCTAACTCTTCATCCTGAAGACATGGCCGTTGAAGGTTGTGCCAAACACCTTTCTCCCCACCGGACTACCTGTGTCACCACTTTCAGAGAACTCTGGACTTTTTGTCAGAACTGAAAAGGGGACAAGAGAAGTTCATTAAGTTGCAGAGAGGGTTGGGGAAGTGGACCGTCTCTGATGGGTTAAAACTGGGTTGACGATAGAGACCAGATATAAACAGTTATTTATTTCATCCACTGAACACAATCTCTTTGACCTCCTACCATCATGCAGAAAGCACTGCAGTGTAATAACAAGGGCTGAATTACAACTTCTTCCCCAAGGCTGTGAGATTTCTGAACATCCTGCTGCCACCCAGTACGCATTGTTTATTACAGCGCCAGGAGCATTATACTATTTAGTTATACTGTATATTAACCAAATGTTGCATATGCACTTTACTTGCACATCCACAGAATATTCTTTTTTTTATTTTGTTAATATTATTTTCTGTGCTGTATGTGATGTATGTACTGTGTTTTGTACCCTGGTCCCAGCTGTATACATGTGTACTGTTGAATGCCAATAAATTTGGCCAGGTTGGTCCACTGAGGAACTCTGTAGGTCCGGTCAGGCAGCAGCTGTGGAGGGAGACACAAGGTACTGTAGATGCTGGAGTCTGGAGCAAAATGCTGGAGGAACTCAGCAAATCAGGCAGCATCTGTGGAGGGAGATGGACAGTTGATGTTTTAGGTCAGGATTCATCATCTGGACTGGAAATAAAGAGTGGAGATAGCCGGTATAAAGAGGTGGGGGGGCAGAAGGGGTGGTAATAGGGGTAATAGGATGGATCCGGGTGGGGGTATGCTGATAGGCAGGTATGGGAGAGTGGGAATGATGTAGGAAGTTGGGAGGTGATAGGTGGAGGTGACAGAGGGCTGAAGAAGATCTGGACTGTCAAAGTCTGAAACGTCCACTGCCCATTTTCCTCCACAGATGCTGCCTGACCTGCTGAGTTCTTCCATCATTTGGTTTATTGCACCAGATTCAAACTGTCTCTGAGATGATCTGGTCAATGAGTGAATGGGAACAGCTACAGACTGAGACCATGGAGAAATGGGGGCTGTAAAATGGAGATTGGGAGGATATCCCTAACCTACAATCCACAACCCCCCACCCTGCACCTTAATAATCTTCTTTTGACTCCTTCCTAGATCTGAAATGTTAACTGCTTCTCTCCTCACAGCTGCTGCCTGACCTGCTGAATAACTCCAGCATTCTCTATATTTTTTTTAAGATTTCCATCCCTGGCCAGATCTAGATTCAGCTTCAGTTATTTATCACATGTGCATCGAAACGTACCGTGAAATGCATCACTTGCATAGACAACTCAACACAACCCAGAGATGTGCCGAGGGCAGTTCACAAGTGTCGCCACATATTCCAACGCCAACGTAGCGTGCACACAGTGTGCAGCAAAACAAGACAATCAGCAATAACAGTAGCAAATCAAGTCCCTTTCCGCCCTTTCCACCCACCCATCCGCTCATACTCACTGACAGGCTGCCTCTGGAGTTGTAGGCCCAGGACTCAGACATTGGGCCTCTGACTTCTGCACATGCTGACCCAGGGCTTTGACCATTGGGCCTTGAACTCTGGGCTCACCAATTTTGGTCTTTGACCAAAGAATTCCAGAGCCAAGGTAGCAGTAACCAGCAGCAGAGAAGGACAAGTGCCAGAGGGAAGGGTGAAGCTCCCCATGCCTCAAATTGAGCACAGCAAAGTTTTTTTTTAACAAATGAATCTCTGTATAAATTGCATTATGTAAAGTCTTCAGAGTTTAATTAAATTAACTGAGATTATCCCAAATATCTGCTAAACAGATTAGTCTGGGGAACAAAACTAAATTCTTCCTTCTCTGTCAGAGCTCCAGGGAAAACATTTCATGGCCCATTTAGAGCAAGATGTGCAAAATGTAGTTGAATTGTCTGTGAAATGATTAAATAGTTGGGGGGGGGATTGGAGGGAGGTGTCAATTAAAGCTGCTAGATCTATGTTAACAATCCTTTCAGCCAGAAGCTACTGGAAATTGACGAAGTCCTGCTGAAAGGTTTTGGCCCAAAACATCGACATTACTCCTTCCCATAGATGCTGCCTGGCCTGCTGAGTTCCTCCAGCATTTTGTGTGTGTTGCTCAGATTTCCAGCATCTGCAGATTTTCTCTTGTTTGTGACTGAGTATGAGGTGTTTTCAGACATCTTTTAATTCTAACTTATATTTTTACATACCTAATGGATCTGTTGTGCATTTGATGCGCCTTTGTGAAAACAACAATGGGTATTTTTCAGGAGCAGTTTCTACTGTATTGTAGGAGTTAAGGAGATAAACTACACACAGCAAGATCCCACAACAACAAACTAACTGAGGAAGCAACACACATCAAAGTTGCTGGTGAACGCAGCAGGCCAGGCAGCATCTCTAGGAAGAGGTACAGTCAACGTTTCAGGCCGAGACCCTTTGTCAGGACTCAGCCTGAAACGTCGACTGTACCTCTTCCAAGAGATTCTGCCTGGCCTGCTGCGTTCACCAGCAACTTTGATGTGTGTTGCTTGAATTTCCAGCATCTGTAGAATTCCTGTTGTTTGCGTTTTTTAAAACTAACTGAGGATCAGCACTTCACCAATAGCACGAACACTGAGTTTTCCAATGGCTGTAACCCACCTCCCATCTTATTCCACCCCCCCCAAGATGCTGCCTGACCTGCTGAGTTCCTCCAGCATTTTGAGTGTGTTTCTCATTTCTCTTCTCCTGATCTATCCAGCTCTTCCTATACCCACTCCAGCCACCATCACCCCTTTCTTCCCCCTTCTCCACCCTATTCGCCCATCACCCACTCACTCCCCCCACTGGATACCCTCCCCCCCTCTTTTCCCACTTGCCCTCCCCACCCCTCTCTCCATGCTCCACCTACCTCTCCTATCAGACCCCACCATCTGCAGACCTTTGTTGCCTCCACCTACCACCTTGCAGCCACTCTTGTTAATCCCACTCCTCCATCTGCCTATCACTCCTCCTCACTAGGATCCACCCACCACCCACTAGATCTTGCTGCATCCCTTTCCCTCCAACCCTTTACACTGGCCACCCCCCCCCCCAACTCTTTTAGTCTGGATGAAGGGTCTCGACCCAAAACTTCAGTTGTCCATCCCCAACCCCACACCCCACCACACAGCTACTGCTTGACCTCTGGCAGATTTCGTTGAGAGATCTGTTTACTTCGAGGTAGCCACCTCCCAGTTATACCCGTGTGACCAAGTAACCTGCTAACCAGCATTCTTTGGAATGTTGGAGGAAAATGGAGCAACCAGAGGAAATGCACGTGGTCGCAGGGAGCCTCTTGTGTCCCGAGCATTGTCAACCTCCAGGTCAACTGTGTTGATAGTAACTGCTCCAGGGAGAACTTTCCCCCTCCAGTTCAGGTGATGCTGTGAGAGTCTTTGACACCTGAGCCAAGGCCTTGGGAATGATCGCAACAGAAGGACAGCCCCTCCAATGGTGCATCTCTCCCTGGGTTCATGGCACACGGGAGTGGGTGAGACTTGGGTGGTCGATTCCATGCTGGCAGGGAGAGGCAGGAGAAGAAGTGACAGGCTGACTCATTCAACTGTAGGTAATGGTCCAAGAAGATTTGCAATCCTCTATGCTGTTAGGAGGTGAGGAGAATCGAGTGTGTGTAAGAGGTTACTTCTAAAGCACTGCACACTTCCAAAGGATCAGACAAATTATGATCTTGCCACTGTACAGTACCTTCTCCACTTCCCAGTGCAAGAGGTGGGAGGACTGGGGACATCAGAGGGCAGTCGAAACATGATGTATAAAGAGTTAGGGTACAAGATAAGAGATGTGGCATTGTGAATACATTCAAGTTCAAACAGTGTTCCTCTGGACCCAATGTGCAAACCACAGTATCAACAGTCATACACAGCACATGGTACATATAGAACATATAAGATAGCAGTAAATATAGTCACATAAATATATCTTTGGGAGGTATGGATAATGAGTGGACAAACATACAGAAACATACTGTCACTACCAGGGGAGTGCATCCACACACTAACATGCACAAGCACAGACACAGCCACACATAGGAGTGTGTCAGGGGCATCTTACACTAGTGAGTCCTCCACACACTGCAGTGTGTCACACCCAGAGCAACAACACTTGTCACAGCGAGTCATACCCAGAGCAACACACTCACTGCAGTGTGTCACAGCCAGGAGAACACACGGTGGAGTGTGTCGCACTAAAACGCACACGTACACAGTGGAGTGTGTCAAAGTCAAAGGAACATATGACGTCTGTGCCTCTCACTGGCTTGGCATAATTCAATGTGCTGTGCCCACCAGTGTCGGGAAGCCATCCTGAGTGGCACCCTGTGTTTGGGTCAAATCTGATATTCCCAGTGAGTGGAGAAGAACTGCCCCAGGATGTGGAGCCTGGGCAAATGATTTTGAGTCATTCATCTAAAGTTTCAAAGTGAAGTTATTATCAAAGCACACATGAGTTACCTTGAGATCCGTTTACTTGCAAGCGTCCACAGGGAAAATAAAGAAAGACAATTGAATTTACATAAAACTATACATAAAAAAGACTGACTAATAACCAATGTGCAAAAGAAGACGGACTGTGTAAATGAAAATAATACTGAGAACATGAGTTGTAGAGTTCTCAAAAGCAAATTTATAGATTGCAGAATTAAGATCATAGTTGAGGTGGATGAAGTAATCCATGTCAGTTCAGGAGCCTGATGGTTGGTGTATACTAATTGTTCCTGAACTTAGTGGTGTGGGACAGAAGGCTCCTACACTTTCTGCCCAATAGTAGTAGTGAGAAGAGAGGATGGCCTAGATGGTGGGGCTCTTTGATGATGGATGTGTGTATTTCAGACATTGCTGATCTCCTGGGATTTTCAGGCAAAACAATCTCCAGAGTTTACAGAAAAAGTGCAAAAACAAAAGCAAAAGATCCAGTGAGCAGCAGTTCTGTGGGCAAAAACGCCTCGTTAATGAAAGAGGTCAGAGGAGAATAGTCAGGACACTTCTAACTGAATTACAACAGTGATGTGCAGAAGAGCATCTCTGAACACACCACACACTGAACTTTAATGGATGGGCTACAGCAGAAGACCACGAACATCACTCAGTATATTTATGAGGTAGGTACAGGAGATGCCAAATAAAGTGGCCATTGAGTTTTTGTTGCAAGAATTGCATGATGACAGTCACAAGCCGATTCCACCACATCCTCGTACTGCGTTGGTCATTGATGCAAACAGCACATTTCATGGTTTGTTTCAATGTACATGTGGCAAATGAAGCTAATCGTATCCAGTGTCTGTGGGTCTGTCCTCTCCACCAACCGTCCTGGCAGTTTTAAATGTTTGGTTTTGCTAAACACTGTCTCTCTTTGTTCTAATATGGGAGAGTGAAATCATTATTATTCCAGGAAGTCAAGAGTGCTGTTTTCTTTGATGCCACGTCTGATGTAATTTACTCACTTAATATGCAAAATGATATTCTTGAGGGCTCCGTAAACAAAGCTGGCAGGCAGCTCTGCCTGCAGACATAATGCTCCCCGTCGTGCTGTGCCAGGTCTCTCCGCTTCAGGCACTAGAAGTCTGAGCTCTGCTCCTTTTGTGTCTGACACCACACCTGTCTCCAAATTTGTGAACTGGGTGGGAAATGATCCTATTGGATGGTTAAAGGGGTCACAGAGGGTCACCATGGGCCCAGGTGTTGTTTTTAAGACATTGGGGCAGAATTAGGCAATTCAGCTCCGCTATTCAATCATGGCTAATTTATTTTCCCTCTCAAATCCATTCCCCTGCCTTCTCCCTGTAAGCATCGACACCCTGACTACATCAGTTACATCCTATCTACATCCACTTTAAATATCTTAAGGTCTTATTGCCTTAAATATACCCATCATTGGCCATTATCCACGTAAGCCCTCACCATCACACACAGACAGATAAACAGAGGTATAGACACACAAACATTACACTCAATTATGTACAGTAAACAAACGTGTACAAGCCAGACAAATACACATCTTCTGCCAGGTGGGAATGGGGAATTTCCACGTGCCTTCTCTCCCCAAGCCCAACACTCAGAGATCGGGTGGAGTCAAGCAGAGCCGGGAGCTCTGAGCAAACTCACTTCCTCACTCTCGAAATGAGGCCCCCTGACACTCACTCTTCCCTCAACCTCTCATGCTTCCATCACTACTGTTCCCCTAACTCTCTCCCATGCATTATGGTTGTTCATTTCTGACTTAAACATTTTTATAAATGGCTTGGATGAGGAAGTGCAAGAGTGGGTTAACATTTGCGGATGACATAGAAACATAGAAACATAGAAAATAGGTGCAGGAGTAGGCCATTCGGCCCTTCGAGCCTGCACCACCATTTATTATGATCATGGCTGATCATCCAAGGTTAGTGGTGTTGTGGATAGTGTAGAAGGTTGTCGTAGGTTACAATGGGACATTGACAGGATGAAGAGCTGGGCTGAGACGTGGTGGATGAAGTTCAATCTGGAAAGGTTTGAAAGATTGAACTTGAAGGCAGACTGTAGGGTTAATTTCAGGATTATCATCAGTGTGGAGGAACAGGGATTTTGGGATCCATTTCTGTAAATCCCTCTAAGTTGCTGTGCCATTTGATAGAGTTGTGAAGAAAGTGTCTGATGTACTGGGCTTCAGTAATCGTGGGACTGAGTTCAGGAACCATGAGCTCATGTTGCATCTCTATAAAACTCTTGAGTATACCACACTTGGAGAATTGTATTCAGTTCTGGTTGCATCAATGTAGGAAATTCCTGGAAGCTTCAGAGGGGATGCATTGATTTACTGGGATGCTGTCTGGATTAGAGAGGATGACATAAGGATAAATTGAGCAATCCAAGGCTTTTCTCGTTGGAGCGAAGGAGGACGAGATGTGACTTGATAGAGGTGTAGAAGATTACAAGAGGCATAGATAAAGTGGCCAGCCAGAGATCTTTTCCCTGAGGCAGAAATGGCTAATATGGGAGTGCATAATTTTAAACTGCTTGGAGTAAAATGTAGGGGTCATGCCAGAAGTAATTTTTTTTTTCTCCACAGTGGTAGGTGCATGGAACGTGCCAATAGGGGTAGTCGTACAGGCAGATACATTAAGGGCATTTGAGTTAGATAGGCACATGGATGAAAGTAGAGAGCTATATGGGAAAGATGGGTGGCAGGGTAGAAATGACAGCAGGTTCGGACACAGCAACGTCTCGGAGTCAACCAAAGGTGATTTTTGTCTTCTGTTTTTTATGATCACAAGACTACACTCCAAGAACTTCAGATACAGAAGGTCTACACCATCAGTGAGCTGCTTGTTGATCAGAGTAGCCAGCTGTGGTGTCAGAAGGGCGAGAAGCCAGCGGTTTGCAGGAAGAGGGGCCTGATTATTCGAAGGCATCAGAGTTGGTGCACGAAGGCAGTGCGCAGTGTAACAGCGGGAGACCGTCTTGGATGTTTCACTTGCAATTGCGAGATCCTGCTGGACATTGAAAATGTAAGATACCGCGGGCCTGTTTCCATCATTGGGTGGCATGACAGGCGGAGTGGGAGCCGCCTGGCCTTGGTTGTAGCGAGGACTAGGCCTCCAAGCAGCAGTCCGAGTGAGGAGAGCCCAGAGGCGGTGTAACATGGCTTCCGCCCTCGGTTGGTGACTGGCCTCTCCCAACAGTGCTGCCCTCCAGTGTTCGATTGGTGGAATGACAGGCTGAATTGCTGGAAACCGTACCAACAATTTGCAGGACATTTCGCTCAAGGTCTTGGACTAATATATATGTGTTTTTTTTCCCCCACATGACTATGTTTTATTTTAAAAATCGCTATTTTGAGTGTGCTGTGGATGCTTTGCACCTTGGCCCCAGAGAACCACTGCTTCATTTGGCTGTATCCATGTATGGGTGAATGACAATTAAACTTGATTTGATAGGTCTCCACCAAAGGATATGTAAGGTGTTCCTTCCCTCCATTAGCCTGCAGGTCACCCTTGGGCTAAGTGTAGTATCTGCTTAACCTCTCCCCCCACCCCCCCAGACCAGGGTGACGTGAAGCCATGAAGCCAGGGTGGATGTTCCTATGAGCAATCAGTGCACATCACAAGTCCTGGTCATGCGACCAAAGATGCCAAGCAGACAATCTCTTAAGAGTATTGATAACGACTGAGGTCACCGATCTTGGAAAGCTGCAGCCCAGAAGTCAATGGCAAACCACTTCTGTAGAAAAATTAGCCCAAGAACGATCATGATCACGGAAAAGACCATGACCACCCACGTCATACAACACGGCCCATAAAGAATGAATGCCAGGGGAGGGAACGGCTAGATTTAGAGTAGGGCAAAATGTCGGCACAACATCGTAGGCCGAAGTTCCTGTACTGTTTTATGTTCCATGTACCCCACAATTAACTCTGTGTGCGTGCACGCGCAAACACACGAGTGAATAAAGTTCCGTTTGTGTGCCAGGTTCCAACTTGTATCTGTATTTGACCAGGAAGTATAAAACATTGAAGAAGGCACTGCTCGGAAAGAGCAGGCCCAGCGGAGGGGGCAATGTGGCCAAGGTACCCGACAGTGCTGCCATTCTGCGTGGTTTATTGTGTTTGTACAGCGCAGGCAGATGCCACAATGGAGACAGGAAAACAGCCGGTCAGTACACCGGCCATTACACCACAGTTCCTTACACGTTTGAAGGGGGTGCCACTGCATCACAAGAGGCTCCAAAGTACACAAATCATACCAACAAGTATGCTCCCAAGTTCCCAGATGAAAGGGAGACGGCCAGCGTGACAGGCACACAGGTTTTGCCCAGCATCGGTCAGGGTAAAGCCAAACTGTTCAGATTCGGCCGTGGGCACTTCGCTGAAGAGACGCCACTCAAACACAGCGAGTCGTCCACACCCTGGGCAAACGATCTGCTGGAGGAACTCAACGGGTCAGGCAGCATCTGTGGAGGCGGACAGGGTGGTCAGACATTTCTGGCCAAGAGCCTGAATCACGGTTGTCAAACGTTGACGAACACAGATGCTGCCCGATCCACTGAGTTCCTCCAGCAGATGGTGGTGTTCCAGAATCCAACACCTGCCATCTCTTGCATCTCTATTCGACCAGGGGAAGGCTGAATCTGGCTTCAGCAAGTGTCCAAGTACAGTTGAGACCATGAGACATAGGAACGAAATTAAGCCATTCGGCCCATCGTGTCTGCTCTGCCATGCGATTGTGGGTGATCTATAATCCCTCTCAACCCCACTCTCCTGCCTTCTTTCCATGACCTTTGAAGTTCTTACCAATCAAGAAGCTATCAACGTCTACTTGAAATATACCTAGTGACTTAATCTCCACAGCTGTCTGTGCCAATGAATCCCATAGAATAGATTCACTGATTAAAGAAATTACCCCAATTTCTGTTCCCCGTGAGTCTATACCCTCTGTTCCTAGACTCCCCCACTATAGGAAACATCCTTTAAATGTCCACATCATCTAGGCCTTTCAATATTTGATAGGTTTCAGTGAGATACCCCCTCATTCTTCTAAACCCCAGAGCCAAATGCTTCTCATACAAGGGAACTGAATAACGGACATGGTTAGAAATGGATTCCACAACAATGTATTTCAACCCGAACTGTCGAGGCATGCAATTCCTAAAGACAAGATGCAACTGGGAATTCCTGACAATGTTCATGGAATCTGGGTCCTTTCCCCTCGCCTGCACAGAGATTGTCTCCACCACGCTGGACAGAACAACTTGTCAAACAACTAACAGCATGAGGGTATATTGAAAATTAGAAGATCTATGAAAGTCTTGCACAGATTTAGTGTGTATTCACCTCCTGAAAGGTGACAATCTAGGATACGTATTCCAGTATACTGTAGGTCAGGATGACTCGCCTTAAATTCTCATGGAAATAAGAAATTCTTGACCGCTTTCGTGGAATCAGGTTCCTTCTCCCAGCTAACACACTGGATAGAGCCACTTGTCAGTCAGAACACGACGGATATGACTGACCCACACCTCATAACCTGGCAGGAGGGCAGACCCCATTTGGGTGTGAAAGACGGTGGGGGGGGGAAGAATAACTGAGCTGGGCTAAGGAACGAGAGGGAAGGGGGCATCAACTGAATGGGTGGTTAGGAAGTGTGGATGTAGGGTGTACGTTTGGGAAGGAAAAGGTGGGAATTTTATGAATGTAAGAGTATTTAGACAAAAGGAGGGGTTGAGGTGGGTGTTTAGGGAGGGGGATTTCAGGAGAGCACGGGCATTACAGGGATGAGGGTATAAGAAAAGAGAGGATGTAGTGAGAGAGGTTCAGGGGCATTGGGATTTTAGAAGGAGGGGTGGAATATGACTATACTCTCCTAACACCAGCAGGGGTGTGGGTGAGAAGGGCGGGACACAAGATCTTTCTCTCACCACCCTAGGGTGGGACAGGGAGATAACACCCATCCACCTCTCACCCACCCATTTCCCAGCACCCAGCCCAAGTCCCATTATAGTCCCACAACACAAAACAATCTGCAGATGCTGGGGTCAAAACAACACTCACAACACGCTGGAGGAACTCAGCAGGTCGGGCAGCACCCGTGGAAAAGATCGGTCGATGTTTCAGGCCAGAACCCTTCGTCAGGATTGTAGAGGGAAGGGGCAGAGGCCCTATAAAGAAGGAGGGGGGAAGGTGAAGGCTGGTACGTTCCAGGTGAAAAACCAGTAAGGGGAAAGATAAAGGGGTGGGGGAGGTGAACGGCAGGAAAGGTGAAGAAGGAATAGGGGAAAACACAATGGGGAGTAGAAGGAGGCAGAACCATGAGGGAGGTGGTAGGCAGCTGGGGGAGGGGGCAGAGTGACATAGGGATAGGGGAAGGGTGGGGGAGGGAATTACCGGAAGTTGGAGAATTCTATGTTCATACCAAGGGGCTGGAGACTACCCAGATGGTATATGAGGTGTTGCTCCTCCAACCTGAGTTTAGCCTCATCATGGCAGTAGAGGAGGCCATGTATGGACGTATCTGAATGGGAATGTGAAGCAGAGTTGAAGTGGGTGGCCAGCAGGAGATCCTGTCTGTTTTGGTGGACGGAGCGGAGGTGCTCGGCGAAGCGGTCCCCCAATCTGCGTCGGGTTTCACCGATGTAGAGGAGGCCGCACCGGGAGCACCGGATGCAATAGATGACCCCAACAGATTCGCCAGTGAAGTGTTGCCTCACTTGGAAGAACTGTTTGGGGCCCTGAATGGTGGCAAGAGAGGAGGTGTAGGGACAGGTGTAGCACTTGCGCTTACAGGGATAACCATGAGGGAGCTGGGGGAGGGGGCAGAGTGACATAGGGATAGGGGAAGGGAGGGGGAGGGAATTACCGGAAGTTGGAGAATTCAATGTTCATACCAAGGGGCTGGAGACTACCTAGACAGTATATGTAGTCCCATCAGCACCCCTGGGACTTTTGCCACTTACACTCCTCTCCCCCCCCCCCCCCACCGTTCCCGGGAGGATCGGTTCTCGGGCCCGGATCATTCCCTAGACAGTGCTGCCCTGTGTTTGCAGAAAGGGGGCCGACCTGCCGGGAGATTTCCTACCAAGGCCAATGGCTGTCTCCCGCCAAAGGCGCCACTCAGCCAGGATCAGGTAACGGATGGCAGCACCTGGATGAAAGTGGGAGCGCCGGCTGCTACGGAGCTCTCCATGGCTGCACGCTGCCCTCTTCCTCACCTCGGACCTCGGTACTCCTGGTATACAACAGCCAGTCGATCCGGCAGCAAACAGGTGAAACGTTCAGGTGAGGATTCTCAGCTCACCGCGGAGAGTGGGAGACCCAGTCTGATAGACAAACCCAGAAATAACAAGCAGCGGACACCAGTGCATGAGATGACTGAAAGTGATTTGACGCTCTCAACAAGGAACAGTCCCTCTCTCTCCAGAAACACTTGGTGTGCAACCCTCCCCCCTCCGACCCCACCCTCTTGTCGAGTGACTTCCATCATCTCCAACATCAGCAGCTCCAGAATTCCCTCCCTGATCCTCTCATTCCCACCGTCCCAAACCTCCCCACCCTCATCCAAGATGCTGTGCAACCCCTCCCTCGCCGGTCCCAGTACTCTGATCACCTCAATATCGCTCCTAGTTCAGCCAGGCTCTCATGAGACACCTCGCAATGTTCCACCTGGTGAAAGGCGTGTCCCGCCTGCAGTCCTCGCCGTGAATCACCGCTGGAGACGAACATCTCTTCCTGGGCTTCAGCGAAGAGCAACGGCCGTAAGGGTATATCAATCCCCTTCCCCTCACTCCCTCCACCCCTCCCGTTCCCTCTCAAACCCTCGCCCCCACCCCACCCCAGGAATGGTCCAGACTACTCGGCGAAAAGGGCCGGTGGTTTCCTCAGGAGTTTGTCGGGATTGCGTTCCCGCTGGTGCGTGGGCCCCCTCCCCCGCCGACCCCCCAGCTTCACTGCCCACTGCAGCTGCTACTGCTACTGCTGCCGCTGCTGCTCCCGCTGCTGCACCGGTCCTCGTAGATGGCGATCTCGATCTGAGACGGAGGGTTAAGGAGCACACGGCCGGACCCGAGGCTGGCAAGGGAGAAGCAGAAAGCCTGGCAATGCCACTCCCTGGCAGCTTCAAGGACGGTGAGGGGTGGGGGAGATCGCCTCTGGCACCGAACTACTTATTGGACATCGAGAAGCCAACCATATCAGTGCGTTAGACGCCACAATCATACAGCCTAGAAACAGGCCACTTGGCCCACCAAATCCAAACTAACCCGTGATGGTTTAACGATTAGCTTTGTCACACGTACATCAAAACATAGTGAGATGTGGTGTTTGCATCAAACCAAATCAGTGAGGACTATGCTGGGCAGTCAGTAAATGTTACCACAGTTGCCATGCCAACATTGCACGCCCATTATTGATGATGCGTCTTTGGATTGGAATGTGGGAAGAAACAAAAGCACTGGGAGGAAACTCAAGCAGCCACATGGAAAATGTACAAACTCCCTACGGACCACAGTGAGAATCGAATCCTGAGCTTACAGCCAGCGCTGTAATAGCGTTAACCCAACCGCTATGCTACCATGCCTCCTCTTTGATACTAATCCTACACAAGGCTGGTAGGGTAGTGTAGTGGTCAGCACAACGCTTTACAGTACCAGCGACCCGGGTTCAATTCCTGCCACTGCCTGTAAGGAGCATGTACATTCTCCCCGTGACCATGTGGGTTTCCCCCGGGCACTCTGGTTTCCTCCCACAGTCCAAAGACGTACCAGTTGGTAGGTTAACTGCTCTTTGTAAGTTGACCTCTGATTAGACTAGGATTAATGGGGTGGGGGGCTCAAATAGCCACCAAGGGCCAATTCCGCACGGTACAAGAACCCTTCCCAGCCCAGACTTCCTTTCAACCCCATTCCCATCAGGTGGAAGATACAAATGCTTGAGAATACACACTATCAGGCTCAACAACAGCTTCTGTCACGCTGGTTTCAAGCTTCTGTACATTAAAGATGAAATCTGGATCTCTCAACTACCTTGTATTGGCCCTCGCACCTGATACGTCCACCTATACTCCACTCTCTCTGTATTCTGCACCCCTTTCCCCTTTACTACTCAAGGTGGTGTGTATGGAACGATGTGTTCGGATGGCATCTGAACAAGAGCGTTTGACTGCATCTCCACACAGGCAACAATAATAAACCTATTACCAATTCAAGTGTGCTTTTTACTGCAACCCCCCCATCCCATCCCTTCCAGGAAGTTCAAAAGGCCATCAGTGTCTGACTTGAACACACTTGAGTGCTGGTGGTAAGGAAGGCAAATGCAATATTACCATCCATATCCAGAGGGCTAGAATATAAAAAAACATGGATATAATGCTGAAACTTTATAAGGCAATGGTCAGACTGCATTGGAATATTGTGAGCAGTTCCGAGGAAGGATGTGCTGGCATTGGAGAGGGGCCAGAGGAGGTTCACCTGGATGGTTCCATGAATGAAAGGGTTAACGTACGAGGAGCTTTTGATGGCTCGAGGTCTGTGCTCCCTCGAGTTCAGAAGAATGAGGGTGGACCTCAGTGGAACCTGCCGAATATGAAAAGGGCTAGATAGAGTGGGCATGGAGAGGACACTTCCTGTTGTGGGAGAGTCAAGGAGCGGAAGGCGGAGCCACAGAAATGAAGTACATCCCTTCAGAACAGAGATGGAGAGGAACTTACTTAGCAGTGGGTGGTGAAGCTGTGGAATTCACTGCCACTGTCCAAGTCATTAGGTATACTTAACGCAGAGCTGATGCGTTCTCGATTAGTAAGAGCAACAAAGCTTATCGCAAGAAGCCAGCAGAATAGAATTGAGAGGGAAATAAGTAAGCCGCTATTGATTGGTGGAGCAGACTCGATGGGCCGAGTATGGACTAGACGGGTCGAAAGGCCTGTTTCCGTGCTGTATGACTGTAAATAACTGGAAGATGACATCTCAACACTTGTGCCAAATCCTCTTACAATTAAAGGCCAACACATCTTCTCTGCCTTCCTTGCTGCTTGTCGTACTGCTAACATGCAGTGGTTAGTGTACAGTACATGGACACTGGGTCCCCAGAACACCAGCACCCTTTAACCCCCGGCCTTCAGATTACTAGCATCGCCCAGTGCTGGCACTCCCTGCACTGATAACCCAAGGGCTGCAATGGCAATGAGTCAGAATTCCCATCATGGGAGCTGTACAAGAGTAGGAACGTCACATTACAGTCATAGAATGAGTTGGTGAGATCACAGCTGGAGTACCATGCGCAGTTCTAGTCGCCATACTATAGGAAGGAAGTGATTCAGATGGAAAGGGTACAGAAAGGATTCACAAGAAGAGCTTGAGTTAAAGGGAGAGATTGGACAGGTTGGGACTGTTCTCCCTGGAGCGAAGGAGGCACAGAGGGTGACATGATGGAGACGTGTACCATTTTGAGAGGAATATATAGGTCAGTCTTCGTCCCAGAAGAGAGGGGTCTAAACCAGAGGAAGAATGGGAAAGATCCCTCTGAGTAACCTCATACCGGATGGCATGAACATCAATTTCTCTACGTTACAGTAATTTCTCTCCCTCCCCCTTGCCTCCTTTCTTGTTCCCCATTCTTGCACCCGTCACCTGCCCATCACTTCCCTCTTGTTCCCCACCTCTTTCGCTCTCTTCCACAGTCTCCTCTCCTATCACATTTCTTCTTCTTCAGCTCCTTACTCTTCCACCAATCACCTCCCAGCTTCTCACTTCAGCCCCAATCACCCACCTGCCCACCTCCCCTCTAACCTGGCTTCACCCTATCACCCTGAACCTCTTCCCATTCCCCCCCACCCCCCAGCTGGTTTATTCTGGATTCTGCCTCCTTCCTTTCCAATCCCAGACCAAAATGCCAATTGTTTAATCCCCTCCATGGATGCTGCCTGACCTAATGAATCCCTCCAGCATTTTGTGTGTGTTACCCTGAGGGGGTGGTGGGTTGTGGGATGAGCTGCCTCAGGAAGTGATCAAGGCAGGTACAATTGCAATACTTAAAAGAAATCGGGACAGGTCCGTGGATGGGGAAGTGGGCGAAATACAGACAAGCAGGACTAGCTGGGAAGGGGGCATCTTGGTCAGCATTAACGAGTTGGGCAGGGTGGTCTGCTTCCGTACCATGTGACTCTAAAATGGCAGCATATCCATTAAGGATACAACCCGTAGTCCTCGCTCGATGGGGTCCGTGATCAGCAGCCCTCGGGGCGCGTAGATCTTCTCGTTTTGTTCCTGAATGTACTTGGAGATCTTCTTCAGAACCTGAGGTAGGGCAGAGGAAAGCAGTAAGATGAGCTTTATTTGTCATGTATATATCGACTCATACAGTGAAATGCATCGTTGTGTATCAACGACCGACAGTCCGAGGATTATGCAAGTATCACCATGTTTCAGAGTAAATCTAACAACACTCAAGTTCGTATATCACCTGTTCAGTGAAACAC
This sequence comes from Mobula hypostoma, assembly GCF_963921235.1. Taxonomy (NCBI): domain Eukaryota; kingdom Metazoa; phylum Chordata; class Chondrichthyes; order Myliobatiformes; family Myliobatidae; genus Mobula; species Mobula hypostoma. Next base: position 14,334,944 of record NC_086115.1, on the reverse strand, counting down.
AGATGCCCACAATTCAATAACACAAACCCTAAATGTATGTCTTGAGAGTGGAAGGAATCCGGAACATTCGGAGGAAATCCATGCCACTGGAATGCCGTACAATCTCCATACAGACAGCAGCGGGAATTGAATCTCAACTGGTGATTGCTGGCATTATAAAGTGATTATGCCAATGGCTACAGCACCATACCACCGCACAGTATCAGTAAGAGAGAAACACAGTGTGGACGCCTAAACCTGGGATAGGAACCCTTTTCACGGACAAACACAGGGACTCTCACAGCTGCTGACAGTGTGTCCTGTAGAAATCCCCAAGGTTCAGAAAGTAGACAACAGGAGTTGTCATGAGGAAACATTTTCAGCTTGGTCCTATTTTCCTATTTTCATACAATATACAGGCCACTCAGCCCATCAAATCTGCCAGCTCTCACAGAACAATGCTAATACTAGAAAACTAGTCTTTCATCTACTCCCAAGTAACTGATCTCCCTCACCTTTGCCACAAGATGGTGCACCATCGTGCATAACAGTGACGTCCCGCGGACAGTTCATGAAACCTACGCCTTTTAAATATACTTCTTCCACTAATCTGTGTGTGATCGGAACCTGGAATTTACATTTTGATCGCGTGTTTTTGAGGAGACCGAGCGATCTGGCGGTTTTGCTGTCTCCAAGGGAATTCAGTGCGGTTGAGAACAGCAGAGCGTGAGCCCACGATCGGCTCCAATTCTCAACTAAACTAACTCACCGATTAAAGCGTCGAGTACGTTTGAAATCAACGAGGATGAGAGTGGCTGTTCATCACTATCTGCCTGCGCTTGGCCGGTCTCCCTCTCGCCCGCCGCTGCTATCAGCACTGTCTGTGGATTGTTTAGAGAGGACTCTGCCTTTCACGTCATACATGTTTCTGGCTTCTGGTTAGTCTTTTTATTGCTATTTTGCGCAATTTTGATTGGAGTGGACTGTCTCCGTGGTCTGCAGTCAACGAAGGGCATAAACTAAACTCAACTTACCTAGACAGTTTCAAGGACCCTGCGGTTGGATATTTAATATTCTGTGTGTTTTTCTGTCGTTTGTGAGATTTGTTCTTTATTTGTGTGTTGGGTGTCTGATGTTTTCTTTGAACGGTTTCCATATTGTTTCTTTGTTTTAAGGCCGCCTGCACAGAAGAATCTCAGGGTTGTGTACATAGAAACATAGAAACATAGAAAATAGGTGCAGGAGTAGGCCATTCGGCCCTTTGAGCCTGCACCGCCATTTATTATGATCATGGCTGATCATCCAACTCAGAACCCCGCCCCAGCCTTCCCTCCATACCCCCTGACCCCCGTAGCCACAAGGGCCATATCTAACTCCCTCTTAAACATAGCCAATGAACTGGCCTCAACAGTTTCCTGTGGCAGAGAATTCCACAGATTCACTACTCTCTGTGTGCAGAAGTTTTTCCTAATCTCGGTCCTAAAAGGCTTCCCCTCTATCCTCAAACTGTGACCCCTCGTTCTGGACTTCCCCAACATCGGGAACAATCTTCCTGCATCCAGCCTGTCCAATCCCTTTAGGATCTTATACGTTTCAATCAGATCCCCCCTCAATCTTCTAAATTCCAACGAGTACAAGCCCAGTTCATCCAGTCTTTCTTCATATGAAAGTCCTGCCATCCCAGGAATCAATCTGGTGAACCTTCTTTGTACTCCCTCTATGGCAAAGATGTCTTTCCTCAGATTAGGAGACCAAAACTGCACACAATACTCCAGGTGTGGTCTCACCAAGGCCTTGTACAACTGCAGTAGTATCTCCCTGCTCCTGTACTCGAATCCTCTCGCTATAAATGCCAGCATACCATTCGCCTTTTTCACCGCCTGCTGTACCTGCATGCCCACTTTCAATGACTGGTGTATAATGACACCCAGGTCTCGTTGCACCTCCCCTTTTCCTAATCGGCCACCATTCAGATAATAATCTGTTTTCCTATTTTTGCCACCAAAGTGGATAACTTCACATTTATCCACATTAAATTGCATCTGCATAGAATGCAGGAAGAACTCTGCAGGTCAGGCAACATCTATAGAAAGAAATAAATTGGCACTTCGGGATGTGGGAGGGAATCAGAGCACCCGGAAGACACTCACATGGTCACAGGGAGGACGTGCAGGCTCCACAAAGACAGCACTGAGGTTGGGATTGTACTTGGGCTATGGAGCTGTGCTGTCCTGTAAACAGCAAATGTCAGTGACCTGGAAAGCACATCTGAATGAGCAAGGAAAGCTAATTCATCGAGTTTCCACAGGAAAACAGGACAGAATGAACAGGGGGACGGCTACAGCTGCATGGAGTGGAGGGGAGAGAGGGACCAACCCAAAACTCTCCAAAACAAAAAAGCAAGCACAGGCCCAAGGAGCAGAATGGTCCTTTTGACACTGCCGAGGCCTCCATCGCTCAGAGTCCACCATGGATGTTGCATCCTGGCTGTCTAGATATGCAAGCCTGGGCAGTACGATACAGAGCACGAGCTGTTGCCCGTGTCGCAAGCTCCCCCTCTCCACCCTGCTGATGATCCCAATGGAGCGGTAGAGACTGACACAGTTCGGCACCAGCGGTATCGCAGGAGCTGCCAGTCAGCACTGAACTCAACGTAGGACTGCCGCAAGGACCCCAGCTCTGGATTTTTCCCTCGGGGTTTACTCCCGAAGCCTTCCCCTGTGAGTGGATACAGCAGCGAGGCAGCGGAGTTTTGAGATCAGAGTTCTCTTTCTCCTCCTTTTGACAATGCTGCAGTTATCAGTTGTAAACGCTGTGGTGCTAATTACACATTCTCAGAAGCAGAGACCCGGGATCTCAGCAGGCCTTTCCTCCTCCAACGACACAAATTCGGGGATTCCCACACTCTCTCCCCCCCCCCAATCAAATGGACCTATTCCCCACCCCCATGCCAAACCCTCCCCTCCCACATCCACCCAGTAACACTGCCCCACCTACATATCCACCATTATCCAGACACCCTGCATTCTATCCAAACAACATTCCCTCTGCAAACCCCAGTTCACCTCTATAACATCCCACCTGTACACATTCTAGCACACTCATGGGTACAGGGGGGGTGGGAGAGGGGAGAGAGGGGATGGAGACAGACAGGGAGGAAGAGTTTGGAGTAGTTGGGTGGGATGTAGAGACAATGGTCCATCCCAGGCTGACTCCACTACATTGTACCCAGGAACTCTCCAACACCTGGAACTGCACGGCCTGCCCAGGTCCGAACACCAGCCTCACCCACTACCCCTCCAACAGGCCCAGCGAACAAGAAACCACCAGCAGGGCAAACAGCCGAAGCACCGGGTGTTTGTGGTGGAAAACTGGGGGTCTTCCCCCAGCACAATCACTCAGGACCTGAGCCAATTGCTTGTGGTTTCCTCCGCACTGCCCTGAGCCAGTCTCGGTACTGTAGGTCCCTGGTCCTGGCTGGGAGTCGGACAGGCTGGTGGGGAGGGAACACCAGTCCCAGGGACGGAGCCAGTGGACCTACAGCCTTGGTCAATGTCCCCCTGATTATTTCCGCTGATGCGAAAGAGTTGTCTCATTCCCAATAAAACATCAGGGAGGTGGCAAGAAAAGGGATGGCACAGACTGGAACATAAGGTTTAGGAGCAGAATTGGACCATTCGGCTATTGACCCTGTTCCACCATTCACATTTCATCATGGCTGATTTATTATCCCTCTCAACCCCATTCTCCCGCCTTCTCCCCATAACCTTTGAACCCGTAACAAGAATCTGTTAACCTCCGTTTTAAATATACCCAAACGGCCTCCACAGCCATGTGTGGCAATGAATTCCATAGATTCACCACCTTCTGATGAAAGCAATTCCTCCTCAGGGGCTGAAGGGCCTGTTTCTGTGCTGTAGTGTTGATGACTCTCAGGCTATGTCCACACTAGACCGGATAGTTTTGAAAACGCCGGTTTTGCCTAAAAACTATAGGTGTCCACACCAGGAGTTTTTGAAAATACCTCCGTCCACATTAAAACGGGTATTTGGGTGAATCTCCTCCTACTGGGCATGCGCAGGACACACAGAAAACAAGCGAAGAGGAAACGGTGCGCGTTTGTCTAGTTACAGACTAGAAAAACTTCAAAGGAAATTGCCAAACGAAAGACTTGGTGCGCGTTTGTCCAGAAACATTTCCTACAGCCACAGTCTCTTCACCGATGAAAGGGGCGACAGCTACAACTAAATGCAACAAGGCTTGTTACTGGGTAAAAGTGAAATTTGCTGTTACCTCATTTACTTTTGCCATGTCTTTGTGTATTATTTTGCTGTATTTAACATGTGCAATAAAACGAGTTACTGGGCAAAAGTGACAATTGCAGATATTGAATGTTTGCACAAGCAATACATTAATAAAGCACCTTGTTAAATGTATAAAACATGTCTGCATCAGTGTTATGTTGTATTTCCGTACAATGTTACCTTAGGCTGTTACACATCTACTGTCAGATATCGTTGCGGTGTTGGAGGTTGCGATCAAGAAAACAATGAAATGCGGTGCTGCCACCACCATTTGTTCCGGCACGTCATGATAACGGTTTTAAAAATAGCCGGTTACCCCGTACACACTACGCCGGATAGTAGGCGTTTTCAGATTTATTCACTCTGGAGACAGTTTCTGAAAAGCTCTATTTTCGGGGGAGGAAAACGCAGTTTCAGTGTGGACGGAGGGTCAAAACGAAGAGAGAAAGCTTTGGTTACGGAATTATCCGGTCTAGTGTGGACGTAGCCTAAGACAACCCATCGGTTTTAGGGATGGGCCCACACCTTGTCAGTAGAATCTTCTCCTCACCTCTACCCCAGCTCTGGCCTTTCACACCAAAACATGGTGCGAAGTTCTAGCTTCTCAGACCAAAAGAAAATGTTCCAACATCGAACTGGTCTGCCCCTTTCAGTCCTTCGCCCTGACAATTCCACATTTCGAGGCTGGGATGCAGTAACACTGACCACGGGCTGTGACAATGCTCTGCACTGTACTCCCCACATAAGTGTCTGACCACCACCCTTCTCTAACCCTGGAACCTGATCACTCTAATAAAAAATACAACCCACAGCTCTGAATTTCTATTAACTTAAGGGCTGATTATATTCACTGTGTGGGGAAAAACAAAAGCCTCACTCCTGGAAGTTCCCCGTCCGTGACCAAAATTGGCCTTTCGTCTACATATGAAACTCTACTCCCCTAAAGAAGAGAAGCGAGCGAGAGGTCTCATGCAGATCACGTTGCTACCAACAATGACTTTCTGTTCTATGTAAGCAGCTCAGTTGCTGTGACCCAGGATATGGGCCCCATGTACTGTGGTCTCTTGTTGCCCAGGGAACGTTACCACATCCCAAGAGACACGCTCTGCATTAATACAGCTCCTCCCCATGTTACAAATGCCCCGCTGAACACCACCCAGGATAAATGCAATCAGTACTTTTCCCCAGGGTTGGAGAAACCAAAAACTAGAGAGTATAGGTTTAAGGTGAGAGTCACAGAGCAATGCTGCACTGAAATAGCCCATCTAGTTGATGACAAGTTATTATTCCACCTGGTCCCATTGACCCATCCGTGGACCACAGCCCTGCATAACCCTCCCACCCACGTTCCGATCCAAACTCGCATCCACGACTTCCACTGGCAGCCCACTGCACACTTGCACCAGCCCCTGAGTGAAGAAATTCCTCCTCAGTTTTCCCTTAAACCCTTCACCTTTCACCCTGAAACTGTGTTTCACCTAACCTCAGTGTAAAATAAAATCTGCATTTCAGTGGAAAGGAATCAGTTAAAAGAGGTATTTAAGAGGTTTGGATAAATACATGGATGGGAGAGATATGAAGGGCTATGGTCCACGTTGGAGACCATATCAAGACCATGTTCTAGTCTCACACAACCCAAGTGGAAAGAGTCTGCATTTCCATAAGACCATAAGAGATAGAGAAGAATTTGGTTATTTGGCCCATTGAGTCTGCTCCACCATTTCATCACGACTGATCCAATTTTCTTCTCAGCCCCAATCTCCTGCCTTCTCCGCTTATCCCTTCGTACCCTGACCAATCAAGAATCTATCAACCGCTGGTTATAATTTACATAAAGACGTGGCCTCCACAGCTTCACCACTCTCTGGCTAAAGAAATTCCTCCTCACCTCCGTTCTCTGCTCTATTCTGCGGCTGTGTCCTCTGGTCTTAGACTCTTCCCACCATAGGAAACATCCTCTCCACATCCATTCTACCAAGGCCTCTCATTCTTCTGAATCCTAGTGAACACAGGCCCAGAGCCATCAAACACTCTTCATATGACAAGCCATTTCTTCCAGGAATCATTTTTGTGAACTTCCTTTGAACCCTCTCCAGTTTCAGCACATCCTTTCTAAGATAAGGGGCCCAAAACTAATCACAAAACTCCGTGAGGTCTCACCAGTGCTTTATAAAGTCTGAACATTGCATTGAAATGAATGCTAACATCACATTTGCCTCCTCATCATAGACTCAACCTGCAAATTAACCTTTAGGGAAGACTTCCAAGTCCCTTTGCACATTTTTTTTGTATTTTCTCTCCATTTAGACATTAATCTAGCCTTTTATTTCTTCTACCAAAGTGCATGACCATACACTTCCCAACATTGTATTCTGTCTGCCATTTCTTCACCCATTCTCCTAATCTGTCAAAGTTTGCAGCCTCTTTTATTTCCTCAAAACTACCTGCCCCTCCACTTATCTTCATATCGTCTGCAAACTTTGCAACAAAGTCATGAATGTCATCATCTAAATATTGACGTATAACATGAAAAGAATCGGTCCCAATACAGACCCCCATGGAACACCACTGCTCACCAGAAGCCAACTAGAAAGGGCTCCCTTTATTCCCACACTTTGCCTCCTGCCAATCAGCCACTGCTCTATCCACGCTAGAATCTCTTCTGCAATACCGGGGCTTCGTAACTTGTTAAGCAGCCTCATGTGTGGCACCTTGTCAAAGCCTTCTGAAAACCCAAGCACACAACATCAATCGATTCTCCTTCATCTATCCTGCTTGTTATTTCTTCAAAGAATTCCAACAGATTTATCAGGCAAGATTTCAGTGGAAAAGAATTGGTTAAAAAGGACATTTAAGAGGTTTGGATAAATATATGGATGGGAGGGTATGATCCAGGAACTTGGTAGAATAAGAGTTGAGCATAGACTAGATGGGCTAAAAGGCCTGTTTCTGGGCTGTAGTGCTCTGTGACTAAATGGGAATAGCTCACAAAGACACCTTGGACAGCATGGACAAGTTGGGCTGAATAGCCTGTTTCAGTGCTGTATAACTCCACGGACAAAAGGCAATTTAGCACAATAACAAGCAAGTGGTAGGGCTAGACTTGGAAGCCTAGAGGTAGGAGTTAGCCCACTCCCCAATCACCCGTAAATTCATGGCCTCCATTCTAATCCCTGTGCAAAACACTCAGAGCCTCCCATGGGTCTGCAATACCTTCTCATAGCGCGTCTCCATACATATAAAGATGACGTAGGCAGTGACACAGGCCAGGCACCCTTCGAAGTAGGATGTCCCTCCAATTTTCTCAGCTTCAGCGTAGTAACTGTTCAAGGTCTTCACCGTTTCCTCAAAATAGTGCCTTTCCACCTGGAACAGAGGAACAGCGATCGCTTAGGAACCTCGGTAACTTTCTAACCAACTCATTCATGTAGGTCAGCTCTTGCGTCCACTGTGCTTCGATGGTGGAGGGAGGGGACACTGCGATGGTGAGTGAGGGAATAATCCAGCTGGGCCCCAGTTTCAAGTGTCCACATCACAAGCAGAGAGCATCATTGATGCACCATAGAAAGCATCCTATCGGGATGCATCACAGCCTGATACGGCAACTGCTCTGCCCATGGCCACAAGAAAGGCTGGTGGACACAGCTCAGCACATCACACGCTCTTCCCAATGGGTCCCCTTTCCTCGATCCACCTATTGGCCGCCAGCTTTTGTTCCGTCCTTCCTCCTCCTCAACTCACTGCACTCACCTAGATTGAGTAGATGTGGAGAGGGTGTTTCCTATAGTGGGGAGTCTAGGACCAGAGGGCACAACCTCAGAACAGAAGGAAGTCCATGTGGAACAGAGATGAAGGGGAATTGCTTTAGCCAGACTGTGGTCAACCTCCAGAACTCATTGCTGCAGACGGCTGTGAAAGCCAAGTTATTGGGTATATTTAAAGCAGAGGTTTTCAGGTTCTCGATTACAGCATCAAAGGTTACAGGGAGAAGGCAGGAGAATGGGGCTGAGGGGGAAAATAAATCAGCCACGACGAAATAGCAGAGCAGACTCAATGGACTGAATAGTCTAATTGTGCTCCTTTGCCATATGCTCTTATCATCTTATCTCCAAAGATTCACCACTCTCTGGGTGAAGGAATTCTTCTCCTCTCTGTCCTGAATGATTAAACTTATGTTTTGAGACCATGACCATGGGTTCTACACACTCCCACAAAGGGAAACATCATTGGCGTGTCTACCGTGACTGCTCTCCAAGAGCATTCTACACTGCAGTGAGTATACTGGAGAATGGAAGGGTGTATTTAAAGCAGAGATAGCTTCTGATTAGTAAAGATTAAAAAAAAACCTTAATCCCACGGCAGAGCAGACTTGATAGAATGACTGGCCTAATTCAGCCCCCTTTTTTTTGCTGTGGAGATAAGGGAACTGGTATGACATTGGGATCATACAGTAGGTCTGAGGGGCCAAATGGCCTTTTCCTGTTGCGGTTTAGCAGAGCAATAATGGTAGTTACCCGGCTCTCTAGCTCCGGGGGGAACTTGGACTGGAACTGGCAGAGAATCCCGTCAGTATAGTCTCGCTGGATGAAGACCTTGGTGGCCAGAGAAGCACTTGGACGCAGCTCCTGTAGGTTGTGAACCTGCGGGCGGTGGGGAGAAAAGCATAGGGTTAACGTGACAGCATAGCAAACTTCCAACACGACCCGGAAAAGGGAATTAGCACTACTGGTCGAGTGGGATAGGAGGGAGAGGGAGGGCAGGGTGGAGACAAGGGGTGGGGGGGGGGGAGAAAGACAGAGGGAGGAATATTTGAGCAGGAGGACTGGGGAAGATGCTGAGGGACAAGATATTGGTGTAGAACCGGGAGAGAGTAGTGAGGGACATCACTATCACTGGCCAAATAAAAGGTGGTGATGTATCAGCATATAGGAGGGAGATTGAAAATCTGGTTGAATGGTGCTACCACAATAGCCTCTTACTCAATGCCAGCAAGACCAAGAAGCTGATTTTTGACTTATGAGAAGGAAACCAGGGGTCCATGAGCTAGTTCTCATCGGGAGAATCAGGAGTGGAGAGGGTCAGCAACTTTAAATTCCTCAGTATTTCATTTCAGAGGATCTGTCCCGGGCCCAGCACCTAAGTGCAATTACAAAGAAGGTATGGCAGTGCCTCTACTTTTTTTTAAGAAGTTTGCAAACATTCAGCATACATCTTCTAACACTTCAACAAACTTCTACAGATGTGCATCACGGCCTGGTAAGGAAACACCCCAATGCCCTTGATTCTGTTACGGTTTTTGAATTTACTGAGTATGCCCACAAGAAAACAAGTCTCAGGGTTGTATATGGTGGCATACATGTACTTCGATAATAGATTTACTTTGACCTTGAATTCTGCACACGAAAAGGGGGTAGTACTGGAGATGGGGAGGCAGAAGGATCAAAAGGAAAAACAGATTTTGGCACTCTTAAAATAAAACTGGAATGTTGTAGAAACACTCAACAAGTGGGGAGAGAGACAGAGGTAACATTTCAATAAACTTTTGTATCTTAGGTTTCAGTACTTGGTAAGGTGGGAGAGTGATGGGCAGAACAAAGGGAATATTTGCGATAGGGTGAGACCAGACGTGTTAAGGACAGACAAAGTGGCATTATCAGATTCAACCTGCTACATTAATTCTTGGCCAGATAATGTGCTGAGTCCGGCTCAATTTTTAATCAGAATATTCGGAGCCTGTCCTTTGTCAGTGCATATTTGGCAAAGGTACAATGATGACACAGTGGTTAACCATGCTGACATCTGTCTCTGGTGATTCACAGACCTGAATGAACAAGCCAATGACCCAAGTTTTCATCCCATCATGGTATTTGTCATCTGGAATGTTTAAAAAAAATGTCTAGCCTCAGTCATGGCGAGGATAAGACTACAGGTTGTCGTAAAAACAAATCTGGTTCACTGTTGAAGGCCCGTCAAAGACAAAAAAAAAAGTTCTACAGATTTACAGTAGAGAGCATTCTGACTGTCTGGTATGGAGGTGCCAATGCACAGGGTCGCAAGAGGCTGGTTTTAGACTCAACCAGCCCCATCACAGTTACAACCCTCCCCAGCACTGAGGACATTTTCAAGAGGTGCTACCTCAGGAAGGTAGCATCCATCATTAAAGACCCTCATTTCTACCATCATGGAGGAAGTACAGGAGCTTAAGCACTGACATTTAATGATTCAGGAACAGTTTCTTCCCCTCGGCCACCGGATTTCTGAATGGCCGACAAACCCATTAACACTGCATTTCTATAGCTCTTGTTATTGTTATCCACCACTGATACTGCCCTCACCTGTATCTCCTCCTTTTCCTGGACATCCACACTCACCCCATCTCCTGCTGCCTTAACTGTGATAGAGTTCCTCTTGTCCTCACCTACCGCCCCATGAGCCTCCACATCCAACATTTCATCCTCCACAACCTCCACCATCTTCAACAGGACCCCACCACAAAAACACATCTTTACCAACCCCCCCCTCCCCACCTCTCTGGTTTCTGCAGGGATCGCTTCCTCCATGATTCCCTTATCCATTCGGCCTTCCCCACTAATCTCCCTCCCGACACACCAATCCCTGCAAGCGAGAAAAATGCCCATTCACCTCCTCCCTCGCTTCCATTCAGGGCCCCAAACAGTCCATCCAAGTGAGGCAATACTTCATCTGCAAATCCGCTGGGTCTATTGTGTCTGGTGCTCCTCATGTGGCCTCCTCCGCATTTCTGAGACCCAGTGTAAATTGGGGGGACCGCTCTGTTGAGTACCTCTGGTCCATCCTCCAGAAGCAAAATTTCCTGGTGGCCAACCATTTAACTCCTATCCCCATTCCTGTTCCACAATGACGCCACTCTCAGGGTGAAGGAGCAACACCTCATATTCCACCTAAGTGCTCTGCAACCTGATGGCATGAACATCAGTTTCTCCCTCCGGTAATTTTTTTTTTTTTGATTTCCCCTTCCCCCTTCCCTCTTCTCCTCATCTGCCGATCACCTCCCCCTGGTGCCCCTCCTCCTTCCCTTTCTCCCGTGGTCCACTCTCCTCTCCTGTCAGATTCCTCCTTCTCCAGCCCTTTTACCTTTCCCACTCATCTCACTTCACCTGTCACCTTCTAATTTTTCCTCCTTTCCCTCCCCTCATCTTTTTTAAATTCTGATGTCTTCCCCTTCCTTTCCAGTCCTGAAGATGGGTCTCGGCCTGAAACATTGAGCGTTTATTCATTTCCATAGTCGCTGCCTGACTAGCTGAATCCCTCCAGCATGTTGTGTGTGTGTTTTACTACTGCTCGTGCACTGTTTATGTATTTATTTCCGTGATATATTAATATTTGTGCCCTGTTCTGCACTGCTGCTGCAAAACAACAAATAAACCTGATTCTGATTCCAATACGAACGCTCTGCAGGGAGCAAATCTGCTCTAGCCGAACTGTGGCACCCAGCTGCCGTAGGAAACAGCCCAGCAAGTTTATTTCGGGTCCAAATGGGATGAGCCATGGGGATACAGCAAATCCTATCCACTAAATATAAAAGTACAAGGCAACGAGTGCAGGAGTTGGTGCATTGTGGTTCACTTGTACAAGGCTTTGGTGGGACCACACTTGGAGTACCACGTGCAGTTCTGGTCGTTCAGCTGAAGGAAGGACGTCACTGCTGGAAAGAGTTTATACAATATTCACGATGTTACCAGGCAGGATAGCTTAGAGGTATAGAGCACAGTAACAGGCCCTTCGGCCCAACAAGTCCATGCCAACCAAGATGCCCCATCCAAGCTCGTCCCAATTGTCACCATTTAGAATTATACAGCTATACAACATAGATACAGGCCTATCTACTCCAGTGAAAAATGGCCCAACAGGTTCAACTTCCCTCCATAACTCAGTCGGTCAAATCCAAGCAACATCCTCATAAATCTCCTCAGATTAATGCCATTTTTTTTCATATAGCATGGTGACCTAAACTGAGCACAATATTCCAAATGCTGCTTCACCAATATCTTGTATCACTGTTTCATGACATCCTATCTCTGCTACTCTGGTTTAGAAGATTAGGGGCCAAGTGCCTCCCTCCCTTCTTAAAGAGTGGAGTGGAGTGACATTTGCAATTTTACAGTCCTCCAGAACCTATTGATACTGATATAGAATCTATTGAAAGATCATTACTAATGCCTTCACAATCTCTTCAGGAACTTCTTTCAGAAGCTTGGGTTGTACACCATCTAGTCCAGGTGACTTGTCTACCTTCAGACCTTTCAGCTTCCCAAGCACCTTCTCCCTAGTCATGTCAACTACATACACTTCTGCCTCCCGACACTCTCAAACTGTTAAAACTTCTGGCACACTATTTGTGTCTTTCACAGTGAAGATGGATGCAAAATACTTTGCCATTTTCTTGCTTAAACCCTCCCCAACATCTCTAGCAAACTTGTCCACAAGGAGATGTGTCCCCGTCAGGTCCAAGTGTAACCAAACCCTTTGAAACAGGTCATACCTTCCCCAGAAGAGATCCCAACAATCCAGAAATTTGAAACCCTGTCCCCTGCACCAGTTCCTCAGTCACGCATTTACCTGCCAAATCATCCTATTCTTATCCTCACTGTCACATCGCAGAGATAGGGAGCTATCCAGGAATTACTACCCTGGAGATCCTGCTTTTCAATTTTCTACCTAGCTCCCTAAATTCTCTCCTCAGGACGTCCTCCCTTTTCCAAACTAAGTCATTGGTATCAAGACCTCTGGCTGCTCACTTTCCCCATTTAGAATGCCGTGGACCCTACCTGAGACATCCCTGGCCCTGGCACCTGGGAGGCAACACACCACCCGGCTGTCTATTACATCCACAGAATGTCGTATCCACTCCTCTAACTATGGAATTCCCTATCAGTACTGCAGTCTTCTTCTCCCCACTTCCCTTCTGAGCCACAGTACCAGGGTCCCAGTCACTGTCGAGTTCCCTTGGTAGATTGTCCTCCCCATGACAGTATCCGAAGTAGTACTGAGGGAAACGGACACTGGGGTACTCTGCACTGGCGGCCCATTTCCCTTCTCACTCCCAGGTACCTGCCTTCTGCATCTTAGGGGTGACTACCTCCCATAGCTCCTATCACCCCAGTTTCTCCCATGAGCAGGTCATTGATCTGCAGCTCCAGTTCCTGAGGAGCAGCAGCTTGGTGCAGAGCTGGCTGTCCAGGAGGCTGGAGGTCCCCCAGAATTCCCAAATCTCCCACAAAGAACAAATCCCCTGGAGCCATCCTCACTGCTCCAACTATGTACTAACAGACCAAGAATGAAGAAGAAACTTACCTCACCCAAGCCTGATGCGCTAAAGCCTGCCCACTCTAATACTGGTTCACTCACATAATGGCCGCTCCACTTGTCCGTACCCTTGCTAATATTATGGAATAACAGAGAGGACTCAATGGGCCAAATGGCCTGACTCTGCTTTGACGCCTTATGGTCGTTTTGTGGGGAGAGAATGGATTAGTTTATTGAGATTTGATTACCAATTTCATTAATATAACACAACACTGAGGGCTGAAGGGTCTGCTCCTGTGCTGCACTATATTATGTTCTATATTTCATTTTCCTTAAGTTTAATTTGTCTCTACGTTGGACGCTACGATAACATAGCGGTTAGCGTGAAGCTGTTACAGCTAGGGCCGTAAAAGTTCAGAGTTCAAACCTGGTGTGCTCTGTAAGGAGTTTGTATATTCACCCCAAGACCACGTGGGTTTCCTCTGGGTGCTCAGGTTTGCTCCCACAGTTCAAAGATGAACCGGTATCTAGGTTAATTAGCTATTAGAAATTGTCCCATTATTAGACTTGGGTTAAATGTTGGGGGGGGGAGGGAAGAGTTACTGGGCAGCTTGGCTGAAAGGGCCTATTCTGCAAGGTATCTCTAAATAAAAAATACATTTAAAAAATCTCTTAGCATTATAATGAGTGGCACTAGTCTGATACTGAGAGTTAGTCAAAGCATTGTAGCAGAGAAACGGACCCTTCATTCCGTCTAGTCCGTCCCAAACCGTTACTCTGGCTAGAAAGTGGAGAGAGAGAAGAGAGAAGAGAGAAGAGAGAAGAGGGAAGAGGGAAGAGAGAAGAGGGAGAAGAACTAACTTAAGCTTCGTTGGAACGAACGGGAGTACGCACGCCGGGCTTTTGAATGGAAGCCCGATCGTATGTCAGGCATCCTTAAGTCAGACGATAGAAACCTGGACACGGCCTGAGCTTGGCGGATGCCAGCCCATCGCCAGACAACTTGTAGCGGCAGACGGTATTAACCAGTCCGCGGGGGCCATATAGTGAGCTATTTAGACGCGAATCCTCACAGCGAAAAAAATACAGTTTCAACAAAATTCGGTGCACAGCTCTGCTGCCCGTTGTCTGACTCACAGAATCATTAGTACAAAAAACAGCTAAGACATTTATATTGATCACATGTTCCATTACCGAGTACAAAGGTTCATTTCTATAATCCAATCATTCTCTAGATTGCAAATAACTAGCCTGTCTCTCCGTTGATCTTTTTATAACGGAAACACTGTCAGTTTAATAAGCCCTTCTAATGTATTTTTTTATTGTTATGTTGGTGCCACATTGCTGCCTTTGGAGCGCCTTTCACAAAATAAAAATGGAGAAACGATGCACGGGTGTAAAAATAAATGTACCAATACAAAATTTATATTGCAATCACAGCGTGTGTTATTTCTTAATACAGGTGTTCCAGTGCAGGCCGCATTCTGGAAATGGCCCGTACCAGAGGGATTGTTCCCATTATTAAATATGACTTAACCACAATATATCGCCTTACATCCTATTGCTTGCAAAGAGCGAGATAATTTGGTTAATATTTTGCGCTTTTTAAAAATTGCAAAATAAATGTGTAATTCCTTCTACCGGCTGCGTGAGCCAGGGATGTTGCATTAAGGGGACTACACTCCTTCAGACTGAGCAAACGCCACCTTACCTCGGCCATTTCCGCACCGCAATCCGCCCGCTCCCCGCCGCCTCCCGTAGTCCCTCTGGTGATTGACAGGCGAGGGCTGCACCTGCAGCAAAATTCCTGGGGACCCCCGTCGCCCAGGGCAACCGCTTTGACTGGCAGTCGCACCTGCGCCGCCGACAGTCCGAGCTCAATGGGCGTGGCCAGTGCGTGATTGGCAGGCGGATGAGCGGCGTCGACGCAAGTTTAATGGTTGGGCTACTCTTATAATGGTCCGTCCAAAAATGGTGCAGTGGCGCTTGCTATCAAATAAATCTCCAAATCCACGAATTTACATCAAAATAAGTTATGTAGATTTATTGTGTGTGTGTGTGTGTGTGTGTGTGGGGGGGGGCAGGGGAATTCTCAGGAGCCTATGGGAATGTTGAAATTCCTCAAACTCTTTGAGCAGATTGCAGTCACGGACTCGTACAGTTTTAGACCATACGACATTGGAGCAGAATTAGGCCATTTGGCCCATCGAGTCTGCCCTGCCATTGAGTCATGGCTGATCCTTTTTTTTCCCCTTCCTCAGCCCCATTCCCCATTGCCTTTGATGCCTGGCCAATCAAGAACCTATCAACCTCCACCTTAAATACACCCAATGACCTGGTCTCCATAACTGCCTGTGGTAACAAATTCCACAAATTCACCATCCTCTGGCTAAAGAAATTTCTTCACACCTCTGTTTTAAATGGACGCCCCTCTATCCTGAGGCTATGCTCTCTTGTCCTAGACTCTCCCACCATGGGAAACATCCTTTTCACATCTACTCTGTCACAGCTTTTCAACATTTGAAAGGTTTCAATGAGATCCCCCATCATTCTTATAAATTCCAGTGAGTACAGATCCAGCGCTATCAAATGTTCTACATATGATATTCCTTTCGTACCCTTGTGAATTTCCTTTGAACCCTCTCCAATGCCAGCACATATTTTCTTAGATGAGGAGCCCAAAATTATTCACAATACTCAAGGTGAGGCACTCACCAATGCCTTACTAAGCCTCAGCATCACTTCCCTTCTCTTGTATTCCAGACCTCTTGAAATGAACGCTAACATTACATTTGCCTTCCTCACCACTGACTCAACCCGCAAGTTAACCTTTAGGGTGTTCTGCACAAGGACTCCCAAGTCCCTTTGCATCTTAGATTTTTGGATTTTCCCCCCATTTAGAAAATAGTCTGCACATTTACGTCCACTACCTAAATGCATGACCATGCATTTTCCAACATTGTATGTATTTCATTTGCCACTTTCTTGTCCATTCTCCTTCAGCAGCCTACCTGTTTCCTCAACACTACCTGCCCCTCCACCAATGTTTGTATCATCTTCAAACTTAGTCACAAAGCCATCTGTTCCATCGTCTCAATCATTGATATACAGCATAAAAAGAAGCTGTCCCAACACCGACCCCTGTGGAACACCACTAGTCACTGGCAGCCAACCAGAAAAGGATCCTTTTATTCCCACTCGCTGCCTTCTACCAAAGAGACAATGCTGTACTCATGTTAGTAATTTTCCTATAATACCATGGGATCTTACCTTGGAAAGCAAACTCATGTGTGGCACCTTGCCAAAGGCCTTCTGAAAATCCAAATATACAATATCCACTGCCTCCCCTTTATCTACCCTACTTGTAATCTCCTCAAAGAGTTCCTACAGGTTCATCAGGCAAAATTTTCCCTTAAGGAAACCATGCGGACTTTGTCCTATTTTGTCCTGGGTCACCAAGTACTTCATAACCTCATCCTTAACAATTGAATCTGACATCTTCCCAGCCACTGAGGTCAGGCTAACTGGTCTATTATTTCCTTTCTGCTGCCTCCATCCTTTCTTAAAGAGTGGCTAGGTAAATGAATGGTAGAGGTTTTAACCAACCAGCTCCAAAACCTGGACCTCTGCACCTCCCTCTGCAAATGGATCATTGACTTCCTCACCAGGAGACCAGAATCTGTGCAGATTGGAAATAACATCTCCACCTCACTGACAATCAACACTAGCACCCCTCAAGGACGAGTGCTTAGCCCACTGCTCTACTGTATCTACACCTACAATTACGTGGCTAGGCACAACTCAAACACCATCTATACATTTGCTGATGACGCAACTATTGTTGGCAAAATTTTAAATGGTAACAAGGAGGCATACAGGAGCAAGATAGACCAACTAGTTGAGTGCTGTCACAGCAACAACCTTGCACACAATGTCAGTAAGATCAAGGAATTGATTGTGGACTTCAGGAAGGGGAAATAGAAGTTACTCACACTAGTCCTCATCGAGGGATCAGAACTGGGAAGGGTGAGCTGTTTCAAGTTCCCAGTTGTTAACTTCTCTGAGGATCTATCCAGAGCTCAACATATTCATGCAATAACAAAGAAAGCACAACAGTGGCTATATTTCATTAGGAATTTGAGAAAATTGGCATGTCATAGAGTCAGCACAGAAGCAGTTCCGTCGGCCCCCCAGTCCATGTTGAACTATTTAAATCAGAGGCTCGAAATTTTCAGACGGACTCAGAGTCGGCTGTGGTCAGGTGCTTCCAACGCATCGACAGTTATCGGTGCCTGGTGGTTCATGGCAGAGAGAGTTTCTCCCTTCTGCCGCCTGCTATCGGGACTATCGGGAGTCAATCGGAACTTTGAGACTTATTTTTTACCGTGCCCATGGTCTGCTCTTTATCGAATTATGGTATTGCTTTGCACTGCTGTAACTATATGTTATAATTATGTGGTCTTGTCAGTGTTAGTCTTTGGTTTGTCCTGTATTTTTTGTGATATCACTCTGGAGGAACATTGTATCATTTCTTAATGCATGCATTTCTAAATGACAATAAACGAGGACTGAGTGTCCTCATAATCTAATCTAATCTGCCCAGTCCCATTGACCTGTACCGGGATCATCACCATTCACCTGCATACCCAAATTCTCTTGAACATTGAAATTGAGCTTGAGTGCACCACTTGTGCTGGCATCTTGTTCCACACTCTCACGACCCTCTAAGTGAAGAATTTCTGCTCATGTTCCCCTTAAACTTTTCACCTTTCACCCTTAAAGACCTCTTTTGGGGCAGGTGTGACCTGTACGAAAAGGATGGGTTGCACTTGAATCCCAGGGGGACCAATAACCTGGCAGGGAGGCTTGCTAAGGCTATTGGGGGGTTTAAACTAGAATTTTTGGGGGGCAGGAACCAAACTGAAAAGACGGAGGAAGGGGTGGTTGGCTCACAAATCGAGAAAGCTTGGAGGCAGTGCGAGAGAGAGGATAGGCAGGTGATAGAGAAGGGATACGCTCAGACCGATGGTTTGAGGTGCGTCTATTTTAATGCAAGAAGCATCATGAACAAATCGGATGAGCTTAGAGCGTGGATCAGTATTTGGAACTATGATATTGTGGCCGTTACAGAGACTTGGATAGTTCAGGGGCAGGAATGGTTACTTAGAGTGCCAGGTTTTAGATGATTCAGAAAGGACAGGGAGGGAGGTAAAAGAGGTGGGGGTGTGGCACTGCTGATCAGAGATAGTGTCATGGCTGCAGAAAAGGTGGACGTCATGGAAGGATTGTCTACTGAGTCTCTGTGGTGGAAATTAGAAACAGGAAGGGGTCAATAACTCTACTGAATGTTTTTTATAGACCACCCAATAGTAACAGGAACATCAAGGAGCAGATAGGGAGACAGATTCTGGAAAGGGGTAATAATAAGAGGGTTGTCGTGGTAGGAGATTTTAATTTCCCTAATATTGATTGGCATCTCCCTAGAGCGAGGGGTTTAGATGGGGTGGAGTTTGTTAGGTGTGTTCAGGAAGGTTTCCTGACGCAATATGTAGATTAGCCTACCAGAGGAGACTTGATCTAGTATTGGGAAATGAACCTGGTCAGGTGTCAGGTCTCTCAGTAGGAGAGCATTTTGGAGATAGTGATCACAATTCTATCTCCTTTACCTTAGCATTGGAGAGGGATAGGAAGAGACAGGTTAGGAAAGCATTTAATTGGAGTAAGGGGAAATATTAGGCTATCAGGCAGGAACGGAAGCATAAATTGGAAACAGATGTTCTCTGGGAAATGTACGGCAGAAATGTGGCAAATGTTCAGGGGATATTTGCATGGTATTCTGCATATGTACGTTCCAATGAAACAGGGAAAGGATGGTAGGGTGCAGGAATCATGGTGTACAAAAGCTGTTGTAAATCTAGTCAAGAGGAAAAGAAGGGTTTATGAAATGCTCAAAAAACTAGGTAATGATATGAATCTAGAAGATTATAAGGCTAGCAGGAAGGAGCTTAAGAATGAAATTAGGAGAGCCAGAAGGGGCCATGAGAAGGCCTTGGTGGACAGGATTAAGAAAAACCCCAAGGCATTCTACAAGTACGTGAAGAGCAAGAGGATAAGACTTGAGAGAATAGGACCAATCAAGTGTGACAGTGGAAAAGTGTGTATGGAACCAGAAAAGATAGCAGAGGTACTTAAGGAATATTTTGCTTCAGTATTCACTATGGAAAAGGATCTTGGCAATTGTAGGGATGACTTAGAGTGGATTGAAAAGTTTGAGCATGTAGACATTAAGAAAGAGGATGTGCTGGAGTTTTTGGAAAGTTTTTATCAAGTTGGATAAGTCACCGGGACCAGACGAGGTATACCCCAGGCTACTGTAGAAGGCGAGGGAGGAGATTGCTGAGCCTCTGACAATAAGCTTTGCATCATCAATGGGGACGGAAGCAGTTCCGGAGAATTGGAGGGTTGTTCCCTTATTCAAGAAAGGGATTGGAGATAGCCCAGGAAATTATAGACCAGTGAGTCTTACTTCAGTGGTTGGTAAATTAATGGAGAAGATCCTGAGAGGAAGGATTTATGAACATTTGGAGAGGCATAATATGATTAAGGATAGTCAGCATGGCTTTGCCAAGGGCAGGTCATGCCTTACGAACCTGATTGAATTTTTTGAGGATGTGACTAAACACATTGATGAAGGAAGAGCCATAGATGTAGTGTATATGGATTTCAGCAAGGCACTTGACAAGGTACCCCATGCAAGGTTTATTGAGAAAGTAAGGAGGCATTGGATCCAAGGGGACCTTGAATTTGTGGATTCAGAACTGGCTTGCCCACAGAGGCAAAGAATGGTTGCAGACAGGTCATATTCTGCATGGAGGTCTGTGACCAGTGGTGTGCCTCAGGGATCTGTCCGAGACTCCCTTCTCTTCGTTATTTTTATAAGTGACCTGGATGAAGAAGTGGAGGGATGGGTTAGTAAATTTGCTGATGACACAAAGGTTGGAGGTGTTGTGGATAGTGTGAAGGGCTGTAAGAAGTTACAGAAGGACATCAATAGGATGCTATACTTGGCTGAGAAGTGGCAGATGGAGTTCAACCCAGATAAGTGTGAGGAGGTTCATTTTGGTAAGTCAGATATGATGGCAGAATATAGTATTAATGGTCAGACACTTGGCAGTGTGGAGGATCAGAGGGATCTTGGGGTCCAAGTCCATAGGACACTCAAAGCTGCTGCGCAGGTTGACTCTGTGGTTAAGAAGGCATACGGTGCATTGGCCTTCATCAACCATGAGTATTGTGTGCAGTTTTGGTCCCCTAATCTGAGGAAAGACATCTTTGCCATAGAGGGAGTACAAAGAAGGTTCACCAGATTGATTCCTGGGATGGCAGGTCTTTCATATGAAGAAAGACTGGATGAACTGGGCTTGTACTCGTTGGAATTTAGAAGATTGAGGGGGGATCTGATTGAAACGTATAAGATCCTAAAGGGATTGGACAGGCTAGATGCGGGAAGATTGTTCCCGATGTTGGGGAGGTCTAGAACGAGGGGTCACAGTTTGAGGATAGAGGGGAAGCCTTTTAGGACCGAGGTTAGGAAAAACTTCTTCACACAGAGAGTGGTGAATCTGTGGAATTCTCTGCCACAGCAAACTGTTGAGGCCAGTTCATTAGCTATGTTTAAAAGGAAGTTAGATATGGCCCTTGTGGCTACAGGGGTCAGGGGGTATGGAGGGAAGGCTGGGTTCTGAGTTGGATGATCAGCCATGATCATAATAAATGGCGGTGCAGGCTCGAAGGGCCGAATGGCCTACTCCTGCACCTATTTTCTATGTCTATGTTATGAGATTGAGTTTAAGAGCCGAGAGGTAATGTTACAGCTCTATAGGACCGTGGTCAGACCTCACTTGGAGTACAGTGCTCAGTTCTGATCACCTCACTACAGGAGGGATGTGGAAACTATAGAAAAGGTGCAGAGGAGATTTACAAGGACGTTGCCTGGATTGGGGAGCATGCCTTATGAGAATAGGTTGAGTGAACTTGGCCTTTTCTCCTTGGAGTGACGGAGGATGAGAGGTGACCTGTTAGACGTGTATAAGATGATGAGAGGCATTGATCGTGTGGATAGTCAGAGGCTTTTTCCTAGGGCTATGGGTAACCCCAGATAATTTCTAAAGTAATTACATGTTTGGCACAGCTTTGTGGGCTGAAGGGCCTGTATTGTGCTCTCGGTTTTTTTCTATATTTCTATGTTTCTTAACCCATGACCTCTGGTTGTAGTCCCACCCAAACTCAATGGAAAAAGCTTGTATGTCTCCAAGGTCTCCATGTACCTGTCCTGGAGTCCCTTAAAAGACCCCATCGTATCTGCCTCCACCACCATCGCTGGCAGCCCATTCCACACACTCTCTCTGTAAAAAACCTATCCCTGACATTTCCTCTGTACCTACTTCCAAGCACCTTAAAACTGTGGTTTCTCGTGTTAGCCATTTCAGCTGCTGCCTGACAAGCTGGGTGTTTCCAACAGTTTCTGTTCATTATTTAAGATGATAATTATGTAAGACATTGGTGAGGCTGCACTTGGAGTACTAGCTCGATTTTTGATCAGCCTTTTACAAGATAGATGTTATTCAACTAGAAAGAGTACAGAAAAGATTTACCAGGATGTTGTCTGGATTTGGGGACCTGGGTTACAAGCAGAGGTTGTTTAGACTGGGAATTAATTCCCTGGAATTTAGGAGATTGAGGGTTAACCTGATAAAGGTATATAAGATTATGAGGGTCACAGACATAGTCATTACTCCAGGGAGGAGTGCTAAAAACAAGAGGGCATAGATTTGAGATCAGAGGCAAGGGATTTGAAAGGGACATCAGGAGCAGCTTCTTCATGCAAAAGGTGGTGTGTATTTGGAATGTGCTGCCAGAAATAGTGGTTGAGATGTTTAAAGGCCATCCAGATAAGTACTTGGATAGGAGAGGTTTAGAGAGCAGATGGGAGTAACTCACTGGGCAAAACAGTCAGCACAGAAAAATTGGGTTGAAGCGCCTGCTTCCATAGTGTATGACCCTATGACCCCCTATGACATCTCGTCTGCCCACTCATTAGAGGTGAACAGTGCAATGGTCAGGTTATCAAGAACAGAGGACCTCTCCTTGACACCTGCAATTATTATTTCCCTTCAACCATACTCCCAAGTAATTGGCCCTTTGCTGTCTGTGGGAGCTGTGTGTTCATTGGAGGGTAGGGTCAGCAGCTGAAGTTACTGGGCCTCTAACTCAGTGATCCAGACTAAAAGTTCCAGAGCTGAGCTCAAACCCCACTTGACAGCGGGCTCACCTGATCCATTCTCTCTAACTGTAGTCAAGGAGCTGGAGCAATGAGCTCAAAGATAAACCAGTTGCCCTTACGTATCTGTGTTCCCTGTGTGTCTCCAGCCTACAGTGATGGGGGTGCCTCCTGGTGGCCTGCTGGCAGGGAAGGAACTCAGTTCAAGAGGAATAAGGATGGACAGTAAAATCTGACCATGCCACACCCTCCTCTCCACATGAATGAATGAATGAGTTCACTAGCACATTTCCAATGAGGATTATTACAATGAACACACATCAAAGTTGCTGGTGAACGCAGCAGGCCAAGCAGCATCTATAGGAAGAGGTACAGTCGACGTTTCAGGCCGAGACCCTTCGTCAGGACTAACTGAAGGAAGAGTGAGTAAGGGATTTGAAAGCTGGAGGGGGAGGGGGAGATGCAAAATGATAGGAGAAGACAGGAGGGGGAGGGATAGAGCCGAGAGCTGGACAGGTGATAGGCAAAAGGGGATACGAGAGGATCATGGGACAGGAGGTCCGGGAAGAAAGACGGGGGGGGGGTGACCCAGAGGATGGGCAAGAGGTATATTCAGAGGGACAGAGGGAGAAAAAGGAGAGTGAGAGAAAGAATGTGTGCATAAAAATGAGTAACAGATGGGGTACGAGGGGGAGGTGGGGCCTAGCGGAAGTTAGAGAAGTCAATGTTCATGCCATCAGGTTGGAGGCTACCCAGACGGAATATAAGGTGTTGTTCCTCCAACCTGAGTGTGGCTTCATCTTTACAGTAGAGGAGGCCGTGGATAGACATGTCAGAATGGGAATGGGATGTGGAATTAAAATGTGTGGCCACTGGGAGATCCTGCTTTCTCTGGCGGACAGAGCGTAGATGTTCAGCAAAGCGGTCTCCCAGTCTGCGTCGGGTCTCACCAATATATAAAAGGCCACATCGGGAGCACCGGACGCAGTATATCACCCCAGTCGACTCACAGGTGAAGTGATGCCTCACCTGGAAGGACTGTTTGGGGCCCTGAATGGTGGTAAGGGAGGAAGTGTAAGGGCATGTGTAGCACTTGTTCTGCTTACACGGATAAGTGCCAGGAGGGAGATCAGTGGGGAGGGATGGGGGGGACGAATGGACAAGGGAGTTGTGTGGCATTCCAACCTCACTCCTTCGGAATGCTCTGCTCTCCACTCCCTCCGCACTAATCCTAACATTATTATTAAACCCGCTGATAAAGGGGGTGCTGTTGTAGTCTGGCGTACTGACCTCTACCTTGCCGAGGCACAGCGACAACTCGCGGATACCTCCTCTTATTTACCCCTCGATCGTGACCCCACTAAGGAGCACCAGGCCATTGTCTCCCACACTATCAACGACTTTATCCGCTCAGGGGATCTCCCATCCACTGCTACCAACCTTATAGTTCCCATACCCCGCACTTCCCGTTTCTACCTCCTACCCAAGATCCACAAACCTGCCTGTCCTGGCCGACCTATTGTCTCAGCTTGCTCCTGCCCCACCGAACTCGTTTCTGCATACCTCGACACTGTTTTATCCCCCCTTGTTCAATCCCTTCCGACCTATGTTCATGACACTTCTCACGCTCTTAAACTTTTCGATGATTTTAAGTTCCCTGGCCCCCACCGCTTTATTTTCACCATGGATGTCCAGTCCTTATATACTTCCATCCCCCATCAGGAAGGTCTCAAAGCTCTACACTTCTTTTTGGATTCCAGACCTAATCAGTTCCCCTGTACCACCACTCTGCTCCGTCTAGCGGAATTAGTCCTTACTCTTAATAATTTCTCCTTTGGCTCCTCCCACTTCCTCCAAACTAAAGGTGTAGCTATGGGCACCCGTATGGGTCCTAGCTATGCCTGCCTTTTTGTTGGGTTTGTGGAACAATCTATGTTCCGTGCCTATTCTGGTATCTGTCCCCCACTTTTCCTTCGCTACATCGACGACTGCATTGGCGCTGCTTCCTGCACGCATGCAGAACTCGTTGACTTTATTAACTTTGCCTCCAACTTTCACCCTGCCCTCAAGTTTACCTGGTCCATTTCCGACACCTCCCTCCCCTTTCTAGATCTTTCTGTCTCTGTCTCTGGAGACAGCTTATCCACTGATGTCTACTATAAGCCTACTGACTCTCACAACTATCTGGACTATTCCTCTTCTCACCCTGTCTCTTGCAAAAACGCCATCCCCTTCTCGCAATTCCTCCGTCTCCGCCGCATCTGCTCTCAGGATGAGGCTTTTCATTCTAGGACGAGGGAGATGTCTTCATTTTTTAAAGAAAGGGGCTTCCCTTCCTCCACTATCAACTCTGCTCTTAAACGCATCTCCCCCATTTCACGTACATCTGCTCTCACTCCATCCTCCCACCAACCCACTAGGAATAGGGTTCCCCTGGTCCTCACCTACCACCCCACCAGCCTCCGGGTCCAACATATTATTCTCCGTAACTTCCGCCACCTCCAACGGGATCCCACCACTAAGCATATCTTTCCCTCCCCGCCTCTCTCTGCATTCCGCAGGGATCGCTCCCGACACACCTCCCTTGTCCATTCGTCCCCCCCATCCCTCCCCACTGATCTCCCTCCTGGCACTTATCCGTGTAAGCGGAACAAGTGCTACACATGCCCTTACACTTCCTCCCTTACCACCATTCAGGGCCCCAAACAGTCCTTCCAGGTGAGGCATCACTTCACCTGTGAGTCGACTGGGGTGATATACTGCGTCCGGTGCTCCCGATGTGGCCTTTTATATATTGGTGAGACCCGACGCAGACTGGGAGACCACTTTGCTGAACATCTACGCTCTGTCCGCCAGAGAAAGCAGGATCTCCCAGTGGCCACACATTTTAATTCCACATCCCATTCCCATTCCCATTCTGACATGTCTATCCACGGCCTCCTCTACTGTAAAGATGAAGCCACACTCAGGTTGGAGGAACAACACCTTATATTCCGTCTGGGTAGCCTCCAACCTGATGGCATGAACATTGACTTCTCTAACTTCCGCTAGGCCCCACCTCCCCCTCGTACCCCAGCTGTTACTCATTTTTATGCACACATTCTTTCTCTCACTCTCCTTTTTCTCCCTCTGTCCCTCTGAATATACCTCTTGCCCATCCTCTGGGTCACCTCCCCCCCCTGTCTTTCTTCCCGGACCTTCTGTCCCATGATCCTCTTGTATCCCTTTTGCCAATCACCTGTCCAGCTCTTGGCTCTATCCCTCCCCCTCCTGTCTTCTCCTATCATTTTGCATCTCCCCCTCCCCCTCCAGCTTTCAAATCCCTTACTCACTCTTCCTTCAGTTAGTCCTGACGAAGGGTCTCGGCCTGAAACGTCGACTGCGCCTCTTCCTACAGATGCTGCTTGGCCTGCTGCGTTCACCAGCAACTTTGATGTGTGTTGCTTGAATTTCCAGCATCGGCAGAATTCCTGTTGTTTGCGTTTAAATTATTACAATGAAGATTTTTTTTCCTTTTCACAGTCCTTTTGAAGACCCTGACCTGAATTGAAACCAAATACGTAAGGTATATTTAACTATTGGGTTAGACACCTGTTTAAGGCGTTTCAAATCAAAAGGAAGAGAGGAACCTAAAATAGAGCCAAGTGTATAACCCTGAACAGATTGTAATTCCAATGCTACCCATTTAGGAATGGATAGTATATCCTGGTCAAGTAACCAGAATTTCATATGTCGAATATTAATTGCCCAATAATAAAATCTAAAGTTAGGTAATGCTAAGCCTCCATCTCTCTTAGCTTTCTGTAAATGTATTTTACCCAGTCTTGGGTTTTTATTTTGCCAAATAAATAAAGACATTTTAGAGTCGACTTTGTCAAAAAAAGATTTTGGAACAAAGATTGGTAATGCCTGAAATATATGTAAAAATTTTGGCAAAAAAAATTTGGGTTAATTTGGGTTAGCGATTCCTATTTTAGGTAACATATTTTTTCCTCCCTCTTTTACGGATCGTGCTTTTCAAATTTGGAAGACTAAGGGTATTTCACGGTTTTTGGATTTATTTTTAGATGGTTCCCTTATGTCTTTTGAACAATTATCTAATAAATATAACTTATCAAGAATACATTTTTTTAGATATCTACAAGTTAGAAATTTCCTAAGTACTATACTTTTTTCCTTTCCAATGCTTCCTCCTACATACATCTTAGATACTATAATTAACCTTAATCCATGTCAGAAAGGTGCATCGGCTATGATTTATAATATTATTATGAAACTTAGGAAAGCTCCATTTGATAAGATTAGGGTAGATTGGGAACAGGAATTGGGGTTTATCATTTCCATGGATGACTGGGGGCAGATTTTACAATTAGTCAATACTTCCTCTATCTGTGCTAAACATTCCCTAATTCAATTTAAAGTTGTTCATAGAGCACATATGTCCAAAGATAAGTTAGCGCGCTTTTATTCTCATACTAATCCTTTTTGTGATAGATGTCCAGGGCAGATAGCCTCTTTAATTCATATGTTTTGGTCTTGCCCTACTCTGGAAACTTTTTGGAGAGACATTTTTAATATTATCTCCAAGGTATTGAATATAGATATCTCTCCTCACCCTATTACTGCTATCTTTGGACTACCTAAAATTTCCAGTAATCTTTCCCCTTCAGCCCGTAGAATGATTGTATTTCTTACTTTAATGGCAAAAAGATGTACCTTACAACATTGGAAAGAGCTTAATGCTCCAACTACCTTTTTTTGGTTTTCTCAGACGATTTTATGTTTGAATTTGGAGAAAATTAGAAGCAATCTTTATGACTCCTCATTTAAATTTGAACAGACTTGGAGATCTTTTATTCAATATTTTCATTTAATGTAATATATACCCTTCTTGTTTTTTTTTTACTGTTTTTAATGGAGGTCGGGATTGAGGACGTGATTTTAAGTTTTTTAACTCTGTTTGGTTTCAAGTTAGCCCATTGCTTTGCTTTGCTTTTAGTTAGTTGCATGGTGGGTTTTTTTTTTCCTTTTCTCTATTGATATATATGTAAAAATTAGTATACTATTATGTTACCTTGGTATGTTATGTTTAAATTACATTGTTTGTAGTTTTTTTTTGTATTAATATCTTCTGTAATTTTATTATATTCTAACAGTGTATTAGTGCTTATATGGCTTACCTTTTTGTATACTTATTCAATAAAAAGATTTAAAAAGAAAGAAAAGAAGACCCTGACCTGGAGTTACACGCAGACTTCAGCTCTTTGTGGAAATGGGACCGGCTCTCAGGGCCTCACGACCGGCCACTTTTCAATATGCCAAAGATGCGGCCTGGAAGACTTGCGCACCTTCAGGGTGCCGGAGTTTCGTGGCTCTGGAGGTGGGCGGATTCGAGGTTGATGCTGCTGCAGAAAACTGGTGTGCCGTGGGAGACAGAAGATCATAAGCTGTGAGCTAGCTGCTGGCTTTGTGCCCAGAGACCCGAAAAAGCGATGCAACAGATTTTTAACATCATAAATCAGTGAGTTGCTTTGTTATGTCTTCCCACTCACCGTTGTGACAGAATCCTGAATTATCCTTTATGGACTATACCTTTAAAAAGAGAGAGAGAGAGTTGTACACCACAAACACCTTGTTATTAAGAGAGAGAGGTGAAGACTGCTTTGAGATGGTGTTATGGTTTCTCTGCAGCGTGTTTACACTTTTGCAAGGACACTGCCAGCTTCTGAGTTCCGACTGAGAGAGAAGGGAGGAGCTACTTGATGGACAGCCGATGTTCAGCATGCTGAGATAAACAGAAGGTCAGCTGGTAGACAGGCGGACACATGATTTTGGACACTGGATGAGCTTTGTTGTGCCCACAGAAAGGTGGGTTTTCAGAGGATCGATCAGGGGCTCTTGCAGTGTCGAAAAGGTGTGACTAGTGGGGAGTTATTAGTGTGTCCTACCCTCGCCTGGGTTGATAATTCCACCACAGAAGAAAGGTCCCCTTGTTGGGGTCAAATTCGGTGACTTCTAAAGGATTTTGGAGGACAGCGGGAAGATCGACGGCATCAGTTCACCTGAAGAACTAAACACCTCTCTCTCTCCACCACTACTCAACTCAATACCACAAACTGAACTGAACTTTACTCATCATTGTAAGGCTGTATCCATTTACCCTTAGGCTTGAAGAAGCTTGGTTTTTATATTTTCACACACACACACACACACACACACACACACACACACACACACACACACGTGTATGTGACACTGTGACACAGGAACACCTCTTTTTCCCTTATTAGGGAGAGAGAGAGAGCCTGCAGTATGTTGAAAACTGGGTGAATGAGTAGTCTTTGGGGTACTGCAAGTCTGTGTCTATATTGATGCTTTGCTGCATGCCTGAGTGCTCGGTGGGGGGTGCTGATGCTATTTTGCTGGTGGGGGTGTCAATTGCTTTGCTGCTGCTTATGCATAGGAGTGGGGAGCTGGGGGGGGCTTTGGGGTTCTAAGATTTAACTGTCATTCATTCTTTGGGCATTCCTCTGTTTTCATGGATGTTTGTGAAGAAGAATTATTACAGGATGAGTATTGTATACATTTCTCTGACGTTAAATATACCTATTGAAACAACTTCATGCAGAGACGTAGGGCACTTTAGAACATTTCATTACAGTACAGGCCCTTCGGCCCACAATGTTGTACCAATCGTTTAACTGTTCTAAGATCAATCTAACCCTTCCCTGCTACATAACCCTGATTTTTTCTTTCATCCATCTGAGTCTCTGAAATGCCCCTAATGTATCTGACTCTACCACCACCCCGACACCATGTTCCATACACCCACCACTCTCTGTGTGAAAGATCTACTTCAAATATCCTCCCACAAATAAGAGAAAATCTGCAGATGCTGGAAATCCGAGCAACACACACAAAATGCTGGAGGAACTCAGCAGGCCAGCCAGCAACTATGGAAAAAGGTACGGTCGACATCTCAGCCCAAAACGTCAACTGTATTTTTTTTTCATAGATGCTGCCTGGCCTGCTGAGTTCCTCCAGCATTTTGATGAAGGTAAAAATTCTCCCTATATCTTCCTCCACTCACCTTAAAATTATGCTCTCTTGTCATTTGTCATTAGCGCCCTGGGAAAAAGTCTCTGGCTATCCACTTCACCTATGCCTATCAACTTGCATACCTCTATCAAGTCGTCTCAAAATCTTCCTTCGCTTCAAAGAGAAAAGCCTTAGCTTTCTCAACCTACCTTAATAGGATACGTTCTCTAATCCAGTAGTAAGGGTTCCTCCATTACTGCCAGCTAAGATAAGGGATTATATAGTGTGGGCCCCAGTGAGATTTTAGAGCACACAGTACTCGCAACTAGCTGATGCAGTGACAGCCCTCTAGTTGCTCAGCCCAGCCAGTCCCCTCTGAAGGTCACACGTTCACTGATTACTACCCAGTGTTCTCATTAGGAATTGGAGCCGTTATCATCAGCCATAGAAGAATGAGGGGAGATTTGATAGAGGTTTATAAAATTATGAGGGGGATAGACAGAGTAAATGCGAGTAGGCTCTTTCCACTTAGATTAGCAGAGATAAACATGAGAGGACATAGCTTTAGGGTGAAAGGGGAGAGATTTAGGGGCAACATTAGGGGGAGCTTCTTCACTCAGAGAGTGGTGGGAGTGTGGAACAAGCTGCCATCTGATGTGGTAAATGCGGGCTCACTCTTAAGTTTTAAGAATAAATTGGATAGGTACATGGATGGGAGAGGTCTGGAGGGTTATGGACTGGGTGCGGGTCAATGAGACTAACGGAATAAAGTTTTGGCACAGGCTAG
Source organism: Mobula hypostoma (assembly GCF_963921235.1). Lineage (NCBI taxonomy): Eukaryota > Metazoa > Chordata > Chondrichthyes > Myliobatiformes > Myliobatidae > Mobula > Mobula hypostoma. The sequence continues at coordinate 14,304,271 of NC_086115.1, read as the reverse complement.
AAGGGCCGAATGGCCTGTTTTTTTTGTGCTGTAGTATCCTATGGTTCTAAGGTTCTATTTCGGTACCGTATGCTGCTACCTGACCTTCATTTGACAGAGAATCGAGTTCAAGAGCCACAGTTCTATGGTACTCACTGGCTGGATCTTTGGAGTGAAGCAGACTTAGAGGCAGCTTCACAGAGGTGTATAAAGTGATAAGAGGTGTTGATAGAGTGGCCACCCAGCACCATATTCCCGGCATCAACTTGGGTCATGTGAAAGGGCGTAATTTTAATGTGATTGGAGGAAAGTTACGTGGCGGGGTGGGGGAGGGATGTCAGAGGAAGTTTTATTACACAGAGACTGGTGGGTGCATGGTGAGTGGTAGGTGCAGATACATTAGGGATGGTTAAGAGACCCTTAAATAAGAACATTGATTAAGAAAAAAATGGAAGACTGCGTGGAAGGGAAACGTTGGATCAAACTTAGAGTAAGTTAAAAGATTGGCATAACATCATAGGCCAAAGAGTCCATACTGTGCTGTGTTGTTCCATGTTCTATTTAAATAGCATCAAACAGCTGCGATCTTCTTCCATGAAATGTGAGCAACCTCAAATAACAGCGTCTCCTAGAACTGAGACCAACTCCCGGAACCAAAACACAGAAGTGGGAATGTTCAGTGCGCCGCTTAAACCATGTTGGTAATGGACTATCTGGCAGGGCATGGGCCATGGACCCATCCAACCGTAGACTTGTCCAGAGGACATTATGGATATGTGTAACTTCAGTCCCACTGTAATTAAACTACAGTTTAACCAGGCTGTTGGCCAATTTCTAATTAGAATGGCCACTTATTGCCAAATGATAGAGTCCCTGAAGGTAAAAATCAGAATCAGGCATATTATCACAAACACAGGTCACAGAATTTGTTGTTTTGTGGCAGCAGTACTGTGCAATACATTAAAATGTATTATAAGTTAAAATAAGCAACACAAAAAATAAATAATTACTGTCAAAAGAGAGCAAATTAGTGAGGTAATGTTCATGGGCCATTCAAAAGTCAAAGTGAAAGTAAATTTTATTATCGAAGTACATATATGTCGCCATATACAGCCCTGAGATTCATTTTCTTGTGGGCATATTCAGCAAAGTAACTATAACAGGATTAATGAAAGACCAAGTAGAGTGTAGAAGAGAACAAACTGTGCAAACATAAGTATAAACAAATAGCAATGTTGTTTCATATGGCCACTGTTTTTCTCTTCAAACTTCTAACTGGTTTTCGTCAAGCCACTCTTCCAGCTCGTGGCCGCATCAATGGACTGCGGCAAAGCCGTCTTGGATCTTGGTGAGAGGGCATGTTTGGACCAGGTGGAGGACATCTTGGGTTGGGGCACAACAGGGGCAAGCTGGGATCTGTCAGGCGCACATCGGTGTAGTGTTTGTGCTATTTTGGCATGTTTGGCTGTCCAATTATTTTCTGTAGTTGTAGTTGTGACAAGAATACACATAAATTAAGATGTTTGCTGGCCTGGGCTTGCACCAGTGGCATCAGCAGTGGTCTGCCACCTGTCCTCAGGGGAAGGAGAGATAAGGAACAATGAAGCAGCGTCTAGAGATGTGTAATGAAGGGACGGGAGAGAGAGCTGTCTAGAGCGGCTCCCCCTTTGAACCCTGAACTGTTTGAAGTGATGGACAGGCGATACCCCAGCAGGGGGATAAAAAGGGACAGGTTCGCTAAGGCAGGACACACACGACACCCGAGGTAACGAGACCCTGGAAGCGGTGCGCCTCTCACGAGTCGGTGGGAAGTATCGGACCATAAACGCACAGGGTGGAAAGGTACGATCAGCGGGAACCCGGTGTGTGTCCACCCTCGCTTGGGTGCCGGGTTCACTGCAGAGGATCGACCGCATCTGGAGGAGGGGTCACAGTCGGTGACCTCAGGTGACATCACAAAGGACCCGCCCGGAAGCTGCTTGTGAGCAATATCGCCGGTCTGTGATGGAAGCCGTATCTGAATGATCAGTCGTTCCCGTTCTCTCTCTCCCTCCCCCCCACGTTGTCCATCGCCATGGCAACGATTACTGTGAACTGAACTAAATTGGACTGAACTTTGTGTCACTTTGAAATTGGTCACTTACCCCTAGACAACGATAGAGCTTGATTGATGCTGTTATCTTAATTCTGTGCACATGTGTGTTTATCATTGCTGAACTGTTGCATTTATTATCCTTTCGATTACTGTGTTGCTTGTTTCTTTAATAAAACTTTCTTAGTTCTAGTAATCCAGACTCCAACTGATTGATCCATTTCTGCTGGTTTGGCAACCCAGTTACGGGGTACGTAACATAGTAAAGCTTGGGATGAGCAAGGCGGGGTCATCGATCAGATCTCCACCGGGTGGCATGCTGGGGTGCCAGCATTGGCGCCATTTTTTTAGATTATGAAGGCACGCAGCCCTCTTTTATTGTCATTTAGTAATGCATGCATTAACGAATGATATGATATTTCCTCCGGTGTGATATCACAAAACACAGGACAGACCAAGACTGAAAAAACTGACAAAACCACATAATTATAACATATAGTTACAACAGTGTAACAATACCATAACTTGATGAAGAAGTCCATGAGCACAGTAAAAGTTCAAAGTCTCTCAAATGTCCCACATCTCACGCAGACGGGAGAAGGAAGAAAAACTCTCCCTGCCATGCCCGACCACAGTCCCGACTGAGTCATCCGAAAACTTCGAGCCTCCGAATCAGCTCTCCGACACCGAGTACTGAGCGCCATCTCTGTCTGAACAATTCGACCTCAATCCCCGTCGCCAATAGCAGGCAAAGCCGGGGATTTTGAGGCCTTCCCTCTGAAAGATTCCCGACCGCGCAGTAACGACAGCAGCGAACGAGCATCTCAGAAATTTCTCCAGATGTTCTTCTGTACTTTCACGTCCGTCTCCATCAAATCAGAATTGTCCATGGCCCCTATTTAACGGATACGATATCATTATTCATTGGAGTTCTGCACACGCACAGCGCGCTGCTATCTCTCCTCCTGCCGACTAGTGTCTTTATCATTGGAGTTGAGGTTTCTCAAGTTGTAGAAAAGTTTTCTGGATTTGATTTGGGAAGTTGGAGGGGCATTTTCCAACTGGAATGCTGTTGTGCCTACTTTGGATACACTTGTAGAATTTTGCTGAAGCTGCTCTTCTACAGATCTCCGGGGGAATTATTCTGCACATTGTTGGGAGCCATTGGACAGGTGAGGATTTTAGGGCTCCAGAGATTATTCTCATAGAAGTATGGAGCTGTGTATTGATAATGTTTGTGCAAGCACTTCTCTCCCAAGTGGGTGCGCAATATTTATAGGACTGACTGATTAGCACCCATTTGGTTCCTGCTATCTTCCTGATCATTGCTGTTCTGGATTTTAGTTTTTTTTTGCAACATTTTGAAGGTGGATCTTGTATGTGAGAGTTCAATCTAGTATGACTCCTAAGTACTTTGGGTGTGGATTGTTTGGGTAGCTGTTTGTCATTTAGTTTGATATTAAGTTTTACATTTGGTTAATTAGTTGTCCAGATGAAATATGGAAGTTATTATTTTGTTGAACTCTGAGGAGAAAGCCTCAGAAAAAAATTTGATCGATTTATCCGCTGCATACGACACTGTTTGGAACCAAGGCTTAATGTTAAAACTAGCCCAAATCTTCCCATGTGAAAAGATCCTACACCTCCTCCACAGACAGACAGGCTCCCATTCTTTCTTCTCCTGCCTATGAATTTACACCAGTCACATTATGAAATTCCACAATGGCGTCCCCCAAGGGTCATTTCTGGCTCCAACTTTGTTCCTTCTGTACCTCAGTGACCTCCCTGAAACCAAATCTGCTAAATTTGGATACACTGATGACTGGGCCATGGCCTTCCAATTAAACGATATCAAATTCATTGAAAAAAAACCTTACCCAAGATGTCAACCCCCTATCCAACTACTTCTCAGGTGGTACCTAAATATGAATGTCAACAAATAGCAATAAATAAAGAGGATGTGAAATAACAAGAGAAAGGGTGCTTAAAGTAAGATCGTTGGTTGTAGGAACATCTCAATGGATGGGCAAGTGAGTATAGTTATCCCCTTTTGTTCAAGAGCCTGATGGTTGAAGAGTAGTAACTGTTCTTGAAACTGGTGGTGCATTTCCTGAGGTTCTTGTGTCTTCTACCTGATAGCAGCAGTGAGGAAAGAGCATGGTCTGAGTGGTAGGGATCTTGCGGGAACGCTACTTTCCTACGTAGAGGTGTTCAGTGTAGGAAGGGCTTTACCCATGATGTATCGGGCCAAATCCACTACTATTTGTAGGAAATCTGATGGCAGAGGGGAAGAAGCTGTTCCTAAAATGTTGGATGTGTGTCTTCAGGCCTCCTTAACGGTAACAATGAGAAGAGGGTAGGTCCTTGGTGGTGGAATCCTTAAGGATGGATGCTGCCTTCTTGAGGCATCACCATATGAAGATGTTCTCAGTGCTGGGGAGGCCAGTGTCCATGCTGGATCTGGCTGAGTTTACAACTCTCCGCAGTTTTTCACGACCCCATGCATTGGTGCCTCCATACCAGACAACATTGCTTCAAGTAAGTTGCTTGCTGAGAAGGGAGGGTTCGGTGGGTTTAATAAAATTTTGCTAAACAAATGGGATAGCAAAGTACAGCTGAGTGCTGGGAAAAGATTCTTCCTCCTCTCTGTTCTAAAGGAACTTCCTTCTATTTGGAGGCTCTGCCCTCCTCTGAGGCTGTATCTAAGGAACATGTTCGAGAGCAACTTCTTCCCTCCAACCATTAGGTTCTTGAACTGACCTGCACAATCCTAATCACTACATCAGCAACAGAACCCTATGGACCATCTCATGAACTACAATGGACTTGTTTTCAATTGCGTCTGTTTGCACTAATATCTTGTTTTGCTCTGTCTTTTTCTCTTCACTTCTTTCCAAGAACATTGTAAGAAGTCGGAAAAGAAACTGTGGGAGCCTCACTGAGATATATGCATCATCTTTAGCAAAGGATGAGGTATCAGAAGACCGGAGGGTAGCTAATGTTTTGCCTTTTATTTGAGAAACATCTTGAAGAAAAATCTGTGAACTGCAGTTTAGTAAGCCTAATGACTTTGTTAGTTAAGTTATTGGAGAAGTTTCTGAGGGGTGATATACATATATACATTTCGAAAGAGGAGTTAATTAGGGACAGTCAATAAAGCTTTGTGCATGTGAGATCATGTCTCACAAATCCAAGTTTTTTGAAGTAGTAAGCAGGAAGGTTAAAAAGGGCAGCATAGTAAATGTCATCTATATAGACTTCAGGAAATTCCATAAGTGAGGTGTTCTGAAAGGTTAGATCACATGGGATCCAGGGAAAGCTGACTAAATCAATACGGAACTTCTTTATAATAGGAAACAGAGAGTGATGGCTGAGACAGGTGACTCGGTAGATGCAAGAAAGAAACACAAATGGAAGAGACAGAAGAAGGGGCAGTTGTCTCAAACTCCACTCTCCCCTCTCCCCACCCAGCTTCATCTGCCATCTTTTTACTCTTCCCTACTCCACCACCCCTCTCCAGTGGAAGAATGGGATTTCAGAAAGGAGAATTAATGCTATAGGCAGGAGGTAGAGAAGCCCGAAGTCCTACATCAGTAGGTTCAAGAATAGCTTCTTCCCTCCAACCATCAAGTTCTTGAACTGACCTTCACACTCCAATCACCACCTCAGCAATGGAACCCTAAGGCCACCTCTTGTATTACACTGCACCTGATTTCAAATGTGCAGTCGACGTTTCAGGCCGAGACCCTTCCTGACGAAGGGTCTCGGCCTGAAACGTTGACTGCACCTCTTCCTAGAGATGCTGCCTGGCCTGCTGCGTTCACCAGCAACTTTTATGTGTGTTGCTTGAATTTCCAGCATCTGCAGAATTCCTGTTGTTTGCTGATTTCAGTTGTGTTTGTTTGCACTAATATCTTGTTTTTCACATTCTTTTTCTCTTGTATAATTTAAGTTCTGTGCGTTGTTTGTACCAATGTGCCTGTGGTGCTGATACAAGTAAATTTTTCACTGCTTCTAAACTTCACTGTAATTGTGAATATGACAATAAACTTGACTTCAACATTCGAAGTTCAAAGTAAATTTATCACCATAGTAAATGATGATAAATAGTATATGTCACCAAATACGACCTTGAGATTAATTTTCTTGACTTGATTGTGTAATTCCCTGGTTAAGATTTCCACTGCTATGCTGTGAGGTAGTTTATGTTCGTAGTTTTTTGTAAAAGCAGTGTGCCATGCTGGAAAGTATGTTTTGGCTTCGGCTCAGGTAAGGACCCATGTTATCCAATTTAGGAATGTGAGTCAGCCAATCAGGATTGTGGGAAGTGAGAGAAAGTTCCAAGGAGCTATGGGAAAGAGCTTTCTGAAGGACAGTAGTTTAGTTTGTGGTCTTTTGACAGGAAGTTGCAGTTGCAAGGATTGCTTCACAGGGTGAAGGAACCCAAGTTCTACTGGTGATTGGTGATAAGAATTCAGCGCCATGAGCATCATTTGTTGAGCTGATCAGAGAAGTAAGAGAGGAGGAGAATACGATGGTGTAGCGGGAGTCCTCCATCAGTAGGGCAAAGTCCTCAGTAGCAGCGTCCTGTAGCAGCCTCTGTTGCTGAAGCGACGTCTGGGGCCACAAAAGTGGGGTTTTGCAGGATGCAGTGAAAAACCTTCATGCCAAGGTATCTCAGTTGACGCTGGCTAGTGCTGCCACCAAGTGTGACAAGTCTGAGAGGAAACCAGACCCACTGGTAGAATGCACTAAGCAGGGGGCTTCTGCAAAAGAGGAAAGCGACAGGTGTCTTCTGTTGCAACTGTGCTGAGGATGGACTTTTCAAGCGAGAGAGTGAAGGACAGGAAAACCTTTGGAAAGTAACGGTTGCTTAAACAGAAAAGGAAGTCAGGAAACTTCAGAAAGACCCCATAAGGGATGGTCTGGCATCTCAGAGAGAACACGTTCCAATTGATGGATCAAGGAAAGCAATAAAATGCAAAACCCTAATCCTGAAGGGTTAGTGAGACCAAGCTCGGGTGTATCCATACACGGATTGGGGGTATTTATGCTAGAGCCAAACTTGACACAGGTTCTCAGGTTATTCTACTCTACAAGTACTTTCACAACTGGTATTTTATGCATTTACCATTTATGCCACTCAGCGCCCTAGAGATTTGGAGCCTTAGTACTGATGATGACCTGTATGATGGTTACTTGCCATTGAAGTTAGAGTTTTCAGAAGAAGATGTTGGAGTAGCTGAGACCCTTGATACACTAGTGTTGGTCTTTTTGGATCCGACTGAAAAAAGGTGAAGCTTCCATTATTGTGGGAACAAGTATTCCCGCAGTGAGAAAGCTCATGGAAGTATGCAAGGAGAGAAATGGAGATAATTTTTTGAAAACCTTGTCCATTCACCTGGTGTTTGGAGCTGTTTTTAAGAAGGTGCAAGTTCCTTCTAAGCAGGATGATGAGCATAAACGAGGAACTGCGTGGTACACCCTGTCTAAACCCTTGTCTTATGTCTTGACGAAGTAGCTAGGGTGAAGACAAATCTCAAATTCCCCACACCGCTTGACTTTGAGGCCTTCCTGGCAGATACTCCAGAAGATAACGAAGAAGAGTCACACTTACCTGACGGGGTGCTGGTGAGACCTGAACTTCGGCTGGACGTATAAACAGGATGACAGTGATAGTCAGAAACACCTAGAGGGAGGTCACCCTCAGATGTGAAATGCCGATGGCACATCTTTTCCCAGGGGCCATAATGTCTAGTTTTTGGGTGAGCAAATTGGGAGAGAGACGATCTCCTGGATAGAGAAAGTTAACAGCAAAGTCATTCAACTTTGGTGACTCCCCGGTACTTGAGAGGTGGGAAAGGAGGCTTACGGAGAAGATGTTGAAGTTTGAAGACATCTTTTGTACTGTTGAGTTTGATGTGGATTGCTTCAAGGGTACTCACCACACTATCCAACTGACAGAGGATGCTCCTATCAGAGATATCAGACATTCGGGCAGTATCTGCTAAAATTGAAAGAAACTGGAATTATCCCTGAACAACAGGAATTCTGCAGATGCTGGAAATTTAAACAACACACATCAAAGTTGCTGGTGAACGCAGCAGGCCAGGCAGCATCTCTAGGAAGGGGTACAGTCGACGTTTCAGGCCGAGACCCTTCGTCAGGACTAACTGAAGGAAGAGCTAGTAAGAGATTTGAAAGTGGGAGGGGGAGAGGGAGATTCAAAATGATAGGAGAAGACAGGAGGGGGAGGGATGGAGCCAAGAGCTGGACTGGCAAAGGGGATATGAGAGGATCATGGGACAGGAGGTCCGGGGAGAAAGACAGGGGGAGGGGGGAAACCCAAAGGATGGGCAAGGGGTATAGTCAGAGGGACAGAGTGAGAAAAAGGAGAGTGAGAGAAAGAATGTGTGTGTATAAATAAATAACGGATGGGGTACGAGGGGGAAGTTGGGCATTAGCGGAAGTTAGAGAAGTCGATGTTCATGCCATCGGGTTGGAGGCTACCCAGACGGAATATAAGGTGTTGTTCCTCCAACCTGAGTGTGGCTTCATCTTTACAGTAGAGGAGGCCGTGGATAGACATGTCAGAATGGGAATGGGATGTGGAATTAAAATGTGGCCACTGGGAGATCCTGCTTTCTCTGGCGGACAGAGGGTAGGTGTTTAGCAAAGCGGTCTCCCAGTCTGCGTCGGGTCTCGCCAATATATAGAAGCCACATCGGGAGCACCAGACGCAGCATATCACCCCAGTCGACTCACAGGTGAAGTGATGCCTCACCTGGAAGGGCTGTTTGGGGCCTTGAATGGTGGTGAGGGAGGAAGTGTAAGGGCATGTGTAGCACTTGTTCCGCTTACACGGACAAGTGCCAGGAGGGAGATCAGTGGGGAGGGATGGGGGGGACGAATGGACAAGGGAGTTGCGTAGGGAGCGATCCCTGCGGAATGCAGCAGGCGGGGGAGGGAAAGATGTGCTTAGTGGTGGGATCCCGTTGGAGGTGGCGGTAGTTACAGAGAATAATATGTTGGACCCGGAGGCTGGTGGGGTGGTAGGTGAGGACCAGGGGAGCCCTATTCCTAGTGGGGTGGCGGGAGGATGGAGTGAGAACAGATGTGCATGAAATGGGGGAGGTGCATTTGAGAGCAGAGTTGATAGTGGAGGAAGGGAAGCCCCTTTCTTTAAAAAAGGAGGACATCTCCCTCGTCCTGGAATGAAAAGCCTCCTCCTGAGAGCAGATGCGGCGGAGACGGAGGAATTGCGAGAAGGGGATGGCGTTTTTGCAAGAGACAGGGTGAGAAGAGGAATAGTCCAGATAGCTGTGAGAGTCAGTAGGCTTATAGTAGACATCAGTGGATAAGCTGTCTCCAGAGACAGAGACAGAAAGATCTAGAAAGGGGAGGGAGGTGTCGGAAATGGACCAGGTAAACTTGAGGGCAGGGTGAAAGTTGGAGGCAAAGTTAATAAAGTCAACGAGCTCAGCATGCATGCAGGAAGCAGCGCCAATGCAGTCGTCGATGTAGCGAAGGAAAAGTCGGGGACAGATACCAGAATAGGCACGGAACATGGACTGTTCCACAAAGCCAACAAAAAGGCAGGCATAGCTAGGACCCATACGGGTACCCATAGCTACACCTTTAGTTTGGAGGAAGTGGGAGGAGCCAAAGGAGAAATTATTAAGAGTAAGGACTAATTCCACTAGACGGAGCAGAGTGGTGGTAGAGGGGAACTGATTAGGTTTGGAATCCAAAAAGAAGCGGAGAGCTTTGAGACCTTCCTGATGGGGGATGGATATAGGGACTGGACATCCATGGTGAAAATAAAGCGGTGGGGGCCAGGGAACTTAAAATTATCCCTGAGGAATTATCCCTGAGTCCAGGAGTCCCCATGCTTCATAGTGGTGGTGAGGAAGAAGAATGGGAAGGTACAAATGTATGTTGACTATTGGACACTGAACCAACATACAGTACCCGACCAATGCGCTGTCCCATGGATTGAGGATGCTCTGGCCTGCCTGTGGAGCAAAATGGTTTAGTGCGTTGGACCGAAGGAGTAGATATTATCAGATACCCATGAATGGAACTGATAAAGAGAGGACTGTATTCATGTGTCCACACAGTTTGAAAGAATGCCCCAGGGCTTATCAGGAACATTGGCTATTTTCCAACACGTCATGGAGAAGACTGTTGGGGATATGAACTTGCTTGAGGTACTGATGTACTTGGATGATCTTGTAGTGTTCGGGTCTATGCTGGAGGAGCATAAGACGAGACTATTGAAGGTGCTGGACTGCCTGAAAGCTGAAGGGTTAAAACTGTCGCTGGACAAGTGCCAGTTCTGTAAGACGTCAGTCAACTACATCGGGCACCTAGACTCACAGGACTGAGTAGTTACTGATCTGTCCAAGATAGAGATGGTAACCACATGGCCAATGCCCAAAAATGTGAGTTTTCTATGCTCATTCCTTGGATTCTGTGGGAACTATTGGAGATTTGTGAAGGACTGCTCCAAAGTAAACCACCCTTTGAATCAGCTTCTGTGTGGGTGCCCTCTGTTACGTACCCCGTAACTGGGTTGCCAAACCAGCAGAAATGGACCACTCAGTTGGAGTCTGGATTACTGGAACTAAGAAAGTTTTATTAAAGAAATAAGCAACACAGTACTCTAATAGTAAGAATATAAATGCAACAGGTTAGCAATGAATAAACACACACGTACACAGAACTAGGATAATAGGGTCAATCAGCTCTATCGCAGTCTAGGGGTAAAATGTTCAATCACAAGTGACAGAGTTCAGTTTAGTTCAGTTCGCAATAATCGCCGTCGTGCCGTTGGGGAGAGAGAGAGCGAATGCTGATATTCAAATCGGATTCAATAGACCTTTGATGTTCCTCGCAGTTAGCTTTCGGGCGAGCCCTTTGTAATGTCTTCTGAGGTCACCGACTGTGACCCCTCCGTTCCAGATACGATCGTTCTTCTGCGGTGAACCTGGCACCCAGGTAAGGGTGGACACACACACCAGGTTCCCGCCGACCGTATCTTTCCACCCTGTGCGTCTATGGCTGGTCCCGTGACCAGGCCTCCAAAAACTCCCACCGACTTGTGGGGGCGCACCGCTTCCAGGGTCTCGTTACCTCGTGGTGTCGTGTATGGTGTCTTAGCGAACCTGCCCCTTTTTATTCCCCTGCTGGGGTATCGCCTGTCCATCACACTTCAAACAGTTCAGGGTTCAAAAGGAGCCGGTCTTGACAATACTCAGACCGGTGTCTCCTTCCGTTAAACTCTCTCGTCTCTTCATTAACATTTCCAAATGCTGCTCCATTGTCTTACTTATCTCTCTCTCCTGAAGACAGGTGGCAGATCAACTGTTGATCCCACTGGTGCTAGCACAGGACAGTTAACATCATGTGTACTTTTGTAACCCTCTTTCGTCACACCTCCCTTGAGGAAGAAAGGGAGGAGAACAAAAGGAGAAGAAGGCAAAGTTTATCTTCGCCCTTCAGAGCCTTTCAGGGAAAGATGAGATGCAAAATGTGAAGAGGCCTTTTAGCTTCTGAAAGAGTTGCTGACTAAAGCACCTGTGCTAGCCTTTGCAAACCCTCAGTTGCCGTATGTACTGCATACTGATGCCAGCTGTGGGGGGTTAGGTGGTGTTCTATATCAGGACCAGGGCAAAGGGTTGAAGCCTGATGCTTTCGTCAGCTGGAGTCTGCCATCCTCCGAGCGAAACTACCCCATGCACAAATTGGGGTTTCTGACATTGAAATAGGCCATGGTGGGTAAGTTAAGTGATGGATAAGATATGGTGCCAAATTCGAGGTGAGGACTGACAGCAATCCACTGTCTTATATCCTGACCTTGGTGAAGTTGGTTACCACAGGTCATTACTCGTTGGTGGCATTGTCTGCTTATGAATTCAGCCTGAAATATTGGCCGGGGAGTCGGAACATTGATACGGCTGCATTGTCTCGACACTTGCATGATGTGCTGGAAATGGATGGAGAGTGGGAGAATGGTCCTGCCTCTGGTGTTAAAGCAGTGTGCCAGTTTTCCACAGCGTGGAAATCAGAGGCAAGGCTATGGTAGGATAGAGCTGTGCATCACTTGGGGGGTTCCGGTTGTGCCATTCCACAAGCCTATTGCAACTTGACCGCTCTGGATACGAAGCAGTTGCCTGCCTTGAGTCCTGTGAAATTGGCAGCAGCCAGTCGAGACAACCCCTGTACAGGTGTCATTTGGTCATCCGTTGCCAAAGGGAATATGGTCCAAGTTGAAAAGACAAAACACCCTACCATACCCCTACTGATGAGGGAATGGGACAAACTGGAGCTGAGGAACCAAGTTTTCACAGGGTCACATCTCCTCCAGACAGGCCACGGCGTTCCCAATTGGTTTTGCCTGAGAGGCATCGGAGGATTGTGTTAAAGTCACCTCATCATGATTCAGATCATTTAAGGTTTGATGAAACCTACAGATCGGTCCAAGATCAGTTCTATTGGCCCTGAATCAAGTCAAGTCAAGTTTATTGTCATTTTGACCATTAGCTGCTGGTACAGTACACAGTAAAAATGAAACAGTGTTCCTCCAGGACCCTAGCGCTACATGAAACAACACAAAACTACACTAAACTACACTAAACTATGTGAGACAGCACAAGGCTACACTACTCTAGACTACATAAAACAACTTAAAAACTGCACTAGACTACGGACCTCCGCAGGACTACATAAAGTGCACATAACAGTGCAGGGCAGTACAATAATTAATAAACAGGATAATAGGCACAGTAGAGGACAAATTACAACATAATAATAAATGATGTAGATGTCAGTCTAGACTCTGGGTATTGAGGAGTCTGATGGCTTGGGGGAAGAAACTGTTGCACAGTCTGGTCGTGAGAGCCTGAATGTTTTGGTACCTTTTGCCAGATGGTAGGAGGAAGAAGAGTTGTATGAGGGGTGCGTGGGGTCCTTCACAATACCGTTAGCTTCGCGGGTGCAGCGTGTGACGTAAGTGTCTGTAATGGCAGGAAGAGAGACCCTGATGATCTTCTCAGCTGACCTCACTATCCGCTGCAGGGTCTTGCGATCCAAGACGGTGCAATTTCTGAACCAGGCCGTGACACAGCTGCTCAGGATGCTCTCAACACAACCTGTGTAGAATGTGGTGAGGATGGGGTTGAGCCTGAGGTTGAAGATTACTTTAAGGGTGCGTTCCGAGGAAGACACTGTCCACAAGAGTTGTTCCATTTTCTCATTTACATAGTCATAGTCATACTTTATTGATCCCGGGGGAAATTGGTTTTCATTACAGTTGCACCATAAATAATAAATAGTAATAGAACCATAAATAGTTAAATATTAATATGTAAATTATGCCAGTAAATTATGAAATAAGTCCAGGACCAGCCTATCGACACAGGGTGTCTGACCCTCCAAGGGAGGAGTTGTATAGTTTGATGGCCACAGGCAGGAATGACTTCCTATGACGCTCTGTGCTGCATCTCGGTGGAATGAGTCTTTGGCTGAATGTACTCCTCCTGTGCCCACCCAGTACATTATGTAGTGGATGGGAGACATTGACCAAGATGGCGTGCAACTTAGACAGCATCCTCTTTTCAGATACCACCGTCAGAGAGTCCAGTTCCATCCCCACAACATCACTGGCCTTACGAATGAGTTTGTTGATTCTGTTGGTGTCTGCTACCCTCAGCCTGCTGCCCCAGCACACAACAGCAAACATGATAGCACTGGCCATCACGGACTCGTAGAACATCCTCAGCATCGTCCAGCAGATGTTAAAGGACCTCAGTCTCCTCAGGAAATAGAGACGGCTCTGACCCTTCTTGTAGACAGCCTCAGTGTTCTTTGACCAGTCCAGTTTATTGTCAATTCGTATCCCCAGGTATTTGTAATCCTCCACCATACCCACACTGACCCCCTGGAAGGAAACAGGGGACACCGGTACCTTAGTTCTCCTCAGGTCTACCACCAGCTCCTTAGTCTTTTTCACATTAAGCTGCAGATAATTCTGCTCACACCATGTGACAAAGTTTCCTACCGTAGCCCTGTACTCAGCCTCATCTCCCTTGCTGATGCATCCAACTATGGCAGAGTCAACCGAAAACTTACAGAGTGTGGGATCACTTGATTTAGTGTGTATGGATTTCCCCTTCACACAGCCTGATTCCAGCAACGCTGTGAATGTCTTGGTCAGCACTGATCATTACACCAGATATGCTCAAGTCTTCCCCACAAAGGATCAGAGGGCATCGCAGTTGCCGGGGTGTTATGGGAGAAGTATTTTTTTCATTATGGCCTCCCAAGAAGAATACACAGTGATCAAGGAAGGGATTTTGAGAGTTAGCTCATACTGAGCATGCTTGGAGTTGAGAAGCCAAGGACCATGCCCTGTCACCCTCAGGGTTATCCCTAGCCTGAGAGGACATGGTTAGACATGCTTGGGACACTGGATATCAGCAAAAAGAACAAATGGAGTCAGCATACAGGGTATTAGGTACAGTGCTACAACTGTACACAGAATGAAGCTACCAGATACTCGCCATACTATTTCATGCTTGGGCGCAAAGCGAGATTGCCTGTAGATCTCTGTTTTGGCGCCAGCGGCGCCAGCCACAGAAGATATATCCCGGGTACGTGTCTGACAAGAGCAAAGAACTGCAAAAAGCTTATGAGCTCGTAGCGATTTCTGCTACCAAGCAAAATCAAGGAAACAGGAGGAGATATGATCAAAAGATTAGGTTATCTCAACTGATGCCTGGAGACAGAGTTTTAATAAGAAATTTGGGACTACCAGGGAAGCATAGATTGACTGACTGCTGAATGTCTATGCTTTATGTAGTGCAGAGCCAGATGCCAAATTTTCCGGGTGAAGCCAGAGGATAGGAATGGCCCTGTCAAAATTCTCCATCAGAATCACCTTTTACCTCGTGGGCAGGAAGTACATGTTAACCCAGAGCCTGACATCAAACCTACACCTCGTAAGAGAACTCTGCACAGAAGGACAAGAACAGAAAGGCAGTCAGCAGAAAGACCTGAGAAGGACCCAACCACTGCAATGCTGTGCGGACTCAGAGGATGAGGAAATAGGGACGGGATATATGTTACCTTATGCAAACTCCCCAAGAATTGATGAAGAGATTCCTGAATCTCCCAGCCCTAGGTCAGATGTAATGGGGAGTACTTCCAGAGGACAGGCAGATGTGATGATAGACAGTGAGGGGAAACTGGGCTCCAATGTAATTGGGAATGAAGCTGAGCTCAGTCAGGTGACAAGGAGACCTGAGCTGCTGTAAGGCAAAGTGATGGATAGGGGAAGATATCCTCAAGTAAACAGGAACAGTCACAAGAAGTGTCTGAGGCCGAAGAAGCTGAAGATGAGATAAGAAGGTCTCAGGGAGTCAGGAAACTGCTAGGTAGGCTGGTACGTGGCACACTAGGAAAACAGAGAGCTGTGTCTATCCCAATAGTGAGTTATATTACTGCATTTACAAATGGATTGGTGGTTCTGAAATCAACTAATTCTTTTGAATATTGTGTTATTAATAATGGATTAATAAGTTTCAAAGTCATGAGGACAAGACTATATTTGGTGGGGGTGGGGGGAGAGTGTAATGCCCTGGTTTGGATTTCCACTGCTATTCTGTGAGGTAGTTTATATTAGCAGTTTTCTATAAAAGCAGTGTGCCATGATGGGAAAGTGTGTTTTGGCCTTGGCTAAGATAAGGACCCTTGTTGTCCAAATTAGGAATGTGAGACAGCCAATCAGGATTGTGGAAGGTGAGAGAAGGTTCTAGAGAGCTGCGGAGAAGAGTTTTCTGAAGGACAATAGTCTGGTTCGTGGTCTTTTGACAGGAAGATGCCATTGCAAGGAGTGCTTCATGAGACGAAGGAGACCAAGATTGGTGATGAGAATTCAGTGCCATGAGTATACCCAGCTTTCGAAGAGACGAGCTCCAACATTCGTGTGCACATTAGACTGGTTCAACTGTAATGGGCCCTTTTATTTATTTTTTTAATTTTCTTTCTCTTAATAACTGTTTTATAAAGCTGGAATTAGTAAATATACTTTCTTTATAATGTTATGCTGGTGTAGGATCTGTTATTTCTTGCGACAGATAATTGTGTATGGGCAGTATTTACACAGAATTCGCTTAAGTTGAGGTTTCTTTCATCGGAACATAACAACTTTCCTGTTTGGTTGAACCCCGAGATGTATACTGCTTATGAAAGGTGGCCTTCTCACCTCTGAGTCACATGACTGTTAACCGAGATAGCCAACAAGACAGGTCTGTATATGAGCCCCAGTGAGGGGATTTCATTTGGAAGACTTCAAGCCAGCACAGACTCTGGTGGTCTCCAGTGTCATCAGGAGATATGAAACATATGACTCCAGTCCCACCATTGTGGTTGCTCAATTTAGGTGATTGTAGGTGGATAGTAAATGTTGGCATTGAAAGTGACATCCACATTTCATGTAGTTCATGAAAACAAAATCCCCCTCGACAGCAGGAGGAAGGGGACGATCTGCAATGCCACTTCTCAGCCCAGGTCCTGCCCCAGCGAGTCTGGGTGTGTTTGTAGGCCGTCTGAGACTCTCCCCACACCCTCCCTGAGTGGAAATGCACTGCTCCAAAGCTTTGCTCATCCTGCCTGAGGACAGCTGGTCAGAGTGCGAAACACAAGAAGCTGGAGGAGCTCAGTAGGGGAGGCAGCATCTATAGAAAGACCAAGCAGTCGACAAGTTGGGCTGAAACCCTATATCAGGACCTGATTGTCTGATCAGAGTACCATCAGCTGCCACAGGGGGTCAATACAACACAAGCTTTTTTCCAAGAAGCTCACAGCCTTGAGAAAGGCGAAGTCTCCCAAAATATCAGCTTAAACTTTTTGGAGCTGTGACGTGCTCAGCATCTCGCTGCATTTTGTTCTGTCTGTCACTCTCCACTCCCCATAAATACAGACAGTCAAACTAATGAGAAAGAGTATGGTGATGCGAGACTATTTCTACGTGGTGTGCATGGGGAGGAGAAGTTAAATGGTCAAATAAAATTTTTAATTGAAGTTTGTATATGTCACCATTGAGGTCCATTTTCCTGCAGACAATAGAATTTATGAAACACTAGACTTAAACAAAGACTGACAAACAGCCAATGTGCAAAAGAAGAAAAACTGTACAAATAAAAAAATTATACTGGGAGCAGGAGTTGTAAAGAGTTCTTGAGGGTGAGGGTTGTGGAATCAGGTCAGAGTTGAGGTGAGTGAAGTCATTCACAATGGTTCAGGAGCCTGATGGTTGTAGAGTAATAACTCTTCCTGAACCTGGTGGTGTGGGACGTAAGGCTCCTGTATTTCCTGCCCCTTGGTAGTAGCAAGAAGAGAGTGTGGCCTAGATGATGGGAGTCTTTGATGATGGATAACACAAGATAATCTGCAGATGCTGGGGTCAAAGCTGAGTTCTGCAGAGTTCGTCCTTTGATGATGCATGTTGCGTTCTTGTGGTAGTGCCCACAGCCTGCAGTCCACAGCTCTTCATGTCCCCACCCCAACACGTTCCCCTGGGGAGGGGGAGAGACTCACAATCTCCCACCCTTTCAGGCAGTGAGTTCCTGACACCCGTCACCTCTGGGTGAAAATATTATCTCTCATCTCCTCTCTAACAGGAGCATATGACCCAGTACATTAAAATGCTGCCCTACGAAGATGGTTTTGTTGCCTCCACAATTACTTCCTATTATTCTTCCCAGGCCCCTCGTAAATTAGTTAAATCTGTTAAATTTCTTCCCAGACTGTGTTTCAAAGAAGACTAATCCTACTTATCCAATCATTCTCCATAACTACAATTATCTTGGCAACATTTCAGTAAATCTCTCCTGCTACCTCTCCAGAGTGACCATGTCTCTCCTGTAAGGTGGTGACCAGTCCTCTCGAATGGTTTCGGCCCAAAACATTGACTGTACTTTTTTCCATAGATGCTGTCTGGCCTGCATTTTTTGTGGGTTGCTTGGATTTCCAGCATCTGCAGATTTTCTCTTGTTTGCGACCAGAGCTCAAGCTGTGGTTTGCCCAGTGTTTACAGTTCTGTCTTGTGCCTTGGCATTCTACCTGCCCTTTCAACCACCCTACTGGCCATTCCTGCTACCCTTTAAGGATTAGTAGATGTACATTCCAAAGTCTTCATATCTCCACACCACTCAATATCCTTTCATTTATCGCATTTCTTGCCTTGCTGATCTCTGCCTGTGCATCATTTCACACAGCTCTGGATTAAATTAGCTTTACCTCTCTACTGCCCAACTGCCCAGACTATTAACATATATCTTCCTTCGATCGAGAGATAAGGAGTTTTGGAGAGTCTCTGTACTGTTGCCAGCTCTCTGCAGTTTTCATTTGGTGACCTTCTCCTTAATAAACCAATTATTAAATTCCAGCTTGAGACAAGGTTTCACAAAACTCCCCACAGCTGAACAGAGACATTTGTTTTGACAAGGACCCAACAATAGCTTCATTGAACAGACACCAAAGCAAGTCTGTGACATCTCCAATTTTCTAAAGACCAATATACCCTTCTGACATTTCCACACAGCTCGAGCAACACATCTCTCCGCTATTGACGCATTAGTAGCTCTTCACAACATCCTTTTGTGTGTTCTATTTCATGATTAGTTAACATGACACAAGAGACTCGCGGCCAACATTAAATTTTTCAGGGTTAACCCACCCTCAGGAGCCAAGTCATTGTCACAGAAACCTTGTTAACCAAATTCCAATCTTATCCTTTGAATCTTTAACCTTGTGTCCCACTTGCATTGCCATAGTGTACAAGGAGCACATGAAATAACATGGCCCAGCTCAACGTCTCAGACGACCGAAATTGGACTTGAAATAACTGGTAATTGGTTTACTATTGTTCAATATTACGAAGATGCAGTGAAAAGCTTTTGTAAGTACACCATCCAGACAGAATATAATGTCAATAAAATGTGGAATATAATGTCAATAAAACAAAAGAGCTGGTCATTAACTTCGGAAAGGGGAGTGGTGCAGATGATACTGCCTTCATCAACAGCTTTGAGGTTGAGAGGGTAGAGAACTTCAAGTTCTAGATGTGAAGATCAGCGATAGCCTGTCCTGCTCCAACCATAAGAACATAAGAAATAGGAGCAGGAGTAGATCATCTGACCCATCGAACCTGCCCCGCCATTCAATAAGATCATGGCTGATCTGTCTGTAAACTCAGCTCCATCTATCTGCCTTTTCCCCGTAACCCTTAATTCCCTTACTATGTAAAAACCTATCTAACTGTTTCTTAAATATATTTAGTGAGGAAGCCTCAACTGTTTCCCTGGGCAGAGAATTCCACAGATTCACCACTCTCAGGGAAAAACAATTTCTCCTCATCTCCGTCCTAAATCTTCTCCCCTGAATCTTGAGGCAATGTCCCTTAGTCCTAGTCTCACCAACCAATGGAAACAACTTTCCTACTTCTATCTCATCTGTCCCTTTCAAAATTTTGTATGTTTCTATAAGATCCCCTCTCATTCTTCTAAACTCCAGAGAGATTGGGCGACTCAATCGCTCCTCATAGGTTAACCCCTTCATCCCTGGAATCAACCTGGTGAACCTCCTCTGCACTGCCTCCAAAGCCAGTATATCTTTTTTTTTAACCATATTTATGTCACAGACAGGAAGTTTCACCAATGCCTCTACTTCCTCAGGAGGTTAAAGAAATTTGGCATGTCCCTGTCCACCTTACTAATTTTTATTGATGCACCATAGAAAGCATTCTGACTGAATGAATAACAGCTGGGTATGGCAACTGCCCTGCATGTGATCACAAAAAAACTGTGGAGGATACATCACGGGAACTAGCCTCACCTCTATGAACTCTATCTACACTTATCACTTCCTCAGTAACATAATCAAAGACCTGAACCACACTGATCATTCTCTCTTCTCCTCTCTCCCAATGGGAGAAGATACAAAAGCCTGAAAGCACATACCAACATGCTCAAGGACTGCTTCTATCCTGTTGTTATCAGGCTCTTATATGACGGACTCCTGGCCTCACAATCTACTTTGTATGATCCTGCTCTTTATCCTTTACATGCACTGAACTTTTTTGGTGGCTTTTACACTTTGTTCTGCATTCTGTGAATATGGATTAGTACTCAGTAGTAAACTGATGGGCTGAAGGGCTTGTTACCATGTATGTGATTATGTAATTCATTTATTGTTAACTGGTGCAGAACAGGTTCAAGGAATGTACACTTAGTGGCAAGCATCCACTGGGTGTATGTTCATGGCCTTCTGCTGGTGTATCTCATCCACTTCAAAGGTTCGACCTGTTGTGCATTCAGAGATGCTCTTCCGCACACCGCTGTTGTAACACGTGGTTAGTTGAGTTACTGTCACCTTCTTATCAATTTGGCCATTCTCCTCTGATCTCTCTCTTGAACAAGGCGTTTTCACTCACAGAACTCCCACACACTTTTTTTTTGTATTTCACACCATCCTCTGTAAACTGTAGAGATTGTTGTGTCTGAAATCAGCAGTTTCTGAGATACTCAAACTACCCTGTCTGGCACCAACAATCTTTCCACAGTCAAGGTCACCTAGATCACATTTCTTCTCCATTTTGATGATTGGTCTGAAACAGCTGAACCTCTTGACCATGCCTGCATGCTTTTATACATTAAGTTACTGTCACATGATTGGCTGATTAGATATTTGCATTGATCAGCAGGTGTACCTAATAAAGTGGTCACTGGAGAGAAATTTCAAAGGAAATATTTCCATGAGGAGCACAATGTAACAATTTTTAGAAGACTGCACCCTCCAACTCTGCGCACTCTCTTAGAGGTGCACTAAAACACCTCTGGTGAAGATATGTCCCGTCCACAAGCAACAAAATAAATCTGGTCCAACTCACCACTACCAATTAGTCCACTCTCACCAGCAGCCCATCAGGTTTATTATCACTGACTTAGACAATGAATTGTCTTCAGTAGAGTGCAAAGACATAAAATTTCTATAAATTATAAAATAAATAGTTCAAAAAAATAACAAGGTAGTGTTCTTGGGTTAATTCAGAAATCTGATGGTGGGAGGAAGTAGCTGTGGGTCTTTAGGCTCCTGTACCTCCTCCCAGATGTCCTGTGTGTGATGTGGGTCCTTAGTGATGGATGCCATCTTACTGACGTACACTTCTTGAAGATATCCTCAATGATGGGGGCAGTTGTGGCTGTGATAGAGCTGGCTGAATTTACAAACCTTTGCAGTCTCTTGTGATCCTGTGCATTGGAGCCTCTATTCAAGGCTGTAACCAGTCAGAAAGCTCTCCACTGCACATCTGTAGAAATTTGTCGGAGCTTTTGGTGACATACCAAATCTCCTCAAACTCCTGATGAAGTATAGCCACTGGCATGCCTTCTTTGTAAATGCGTTAACGTGGTGGGGTTAAGATGAATCCTTTGAGACGTTGATGCTCAGGAATCTGAAGCTGCTCACCTTTTCCACTGCTGACCCCAAGGGGCTACATCAGATAGCGTGGTCCAGCTCAACATTTCAGAGGACCTAAATTGGACCTGCAAACATCCACAGTAGTCTCCAATAACCCGCTCTCTGGCACCCAGTTTGGGCTTTGCTAGGACCTCTTGACTCCTGATTTTGCCATGAAGGATTTGAGGTAAAGGTCAGATCAATGGGAATCAATGGAAAACTTCTCACTAATCACAACATATTCTTTGTCTACCTGAACTACATTTTTTCTGGGCAATTGTAACACTACATTCAACATTCTGCTTTATATTGCCTTTTTTATTACCTCAATACCCCACTGTTATAAGACTCTGGAACGGACCTCTTGTACAATAAAGAGGAATTCTTGATCCCAGCCTACTCCTTTTATTTCATTTGTTTACCTGCTTTGCACTTTCTCTGTAACTCTGCTACTGGTAATGGTATTGGTTTATTATGGTCACAGGAACCAAGATACAGAGAAAAGCTTCTTCTGCATACTGTTCATACAGATCAGAGCATTATACAGTGTGTTGAGGTAAAACTAGAGTCATGGAAAAGTACAGAAACAGTCCCCTCAGCCCATCTAGTCTCTGCTGAACCACTTAAACTTCCTATTCCCATCAACCTGTTCCGGGACAATAGCCCTCCATACCCCTTCCCATCCATGTACTGTACCTATCCAGACTTCTTTTAAATGTTGAAATTGAGCTTGCATCCACCACTTGTGCCTGCAGCTCCTTCAACACTTTCACGACCCTCAGAGTGAATAAGTTTCCCCTCATGTTTCCCTTAAACTTTTCACCTTTCACACTTAACCTATGACCTCTGGTTGTTGTCCCACCCGACCTCAGTGGGGGAAAAAAAACTGCTTGCATTTACCCCAGCTGTACCCCTCATAATTTTGCATATCTCTTATCAAACCTCCTTTCAGTCTTCTATGTTCCAAGGAATAAAGTCCTAACCTATTCAATCTTTTCTTATAGCTCAGGTCCTCCAGACCCGGCAACATCCTTGTAAATTTTCGTTCTACTCCTTCAACCTTATTTTAGATTAGATTATGAAGACATGTAGTCCTCTTTTATTATCATTTAGTAATGCATGCATTAAGAAATGATACATTATTTCCTCCTGTGTGATATCACAAAAACACAGGACAAACCAAGGCTGAAAAAACTGACAAAACCACATAATTATAACATATAGTTACAACAGTGCAACAATACCATAACTTGATGAAGAAGTCCGTGAGCACAGTAAAGTTCAAGGTTCCTCAAATGTCCCACATCTCACGCAGTTGGGAGAGGGAAGAAAAACTCTCCCTGCCATACCCGACCACAATCCGACTCTGAGTCATCCGAAAACTTCAAGCTCTGATCAGCTCTCCAACACCGAGTACCGAGCGCCATCTCTGTCCGAGCGATTTGACCTCTTTCTCAGTCGCCAAAAGCAGGCAAGGCTGGGGATTTTGAGGCTTACCCTCCGAAAGATTCCTGACCACACAGTAACGACAGCAGCGAAGGGGCGTTTCAGAAATTTCTCCAGATGTTTCTCTGTGCTATCACGTCTGTCTCCATCAAATCAGAAATTGTCCACGGCCCCTATTTAATGGATACGACATCATTTTTCACTGGAGAGCTGCACGCTCATCTTTCACATCTTTCCTGTAGGTAGGTGACCAAAACTGCACACAATACCCCAAATTAGGGCTCACCAACATCTTATACAACTTCAACATAACATCCCATCTCCCATACTCAATACTTCAATCAATGAAGGTCAATGTGCAAAAGGCTTTCTTTTTGACACTATCTACCTGTGACGCCACTGTCAATGAATCATGGCCCTGTATCCCCAGATCCCTTTGTTCTACCACACTCCTCCGTGCCCTACTGCTCACTGTGTAAGACCTACTCTGGTCGGTCCTACCAAAGTGCAACACCTCACTCTTGCCTGAATTAAATTCCTTCTGCCATTTTGTCAGTTGATCCAGATTCCGCTACAAGCCATGATAGCCTTCCTTGCTGTCCGCTACACCTCCAATCCCAAGATTTGCTGATCCAGTTAACCACAGATAAAACAGTAATGATGCGGCATAAAACTGTAACTGTAACAGAGGAAGTGCAGAGTAATTAGACAAGTAGACAGGTGCAGGATCATAACAAGGTAGATCGTGAGGTTGACAGTTCATCTTATTGTACTAGGGAACCATTTCGTGCTCTTATAATAGTGAGGTAGAAGCTGTCTTTGAGCCTGCTGGTCTGTACTTTTGGGCTTTTGTATCTCCTGCTTGATGGGAGAGGGGAGAAGAGAGGATGTTTGGGGTGGGTGCGTTCTTTGGTTATGTTAGCTGCCTCCCCCAGGCAGTGCGAAGTGCAGACAGAGGCTGATTTCTGCAGTAGGCTGAGTCTTTCAGGAAGTGAACACACCAAACAGGGGCCGGTTTCAGGCTGGACGAGCCTTGTAGACTCTTGCCTGTCCCATCACGCCTGTGAAGGTGCGAGCCAAGACCGCAGGAGGGATAGAGCTACGTCCTCTTAACCTGCAGATTAATAAGGATAATGGCATGGATCTGTACGTGCATTTATCAAGCTCTTTCTGCAGTGCAACAGCAGTTAGAAAACCAGGAGATAATTTCCTCACCCTGCCACAGGATGACAAATGTGTGAGCACGTTCTATACCCACTACTCATTGACTAGTTAACTCAATTTCTGGAGAAATCTCCACCAAACTTTACAACCCCCTGCTGCGGCAGTGTTATTAATGGATTTTTGATCCAGCCACAAGAATTTATTCCACACTGCAGACAAAGAGGAATAACCCTGCCTTGTTGTCGATATCTGAGCCTGTCTGGACAATGAAGAAAAGCACTCGGTCAAAGAAAATGGTTCCAGTCATCACTAATCGCCCAGTCTCCCTCTGGCACCCCACAGACAGGGAGCAGTACAGGAACAGTCCCTTCAGCCCATCATTTCTGTGCTGACCCTGAGGCCAGGCTAAACTAATCCCTTCTGCCTGCACGTGATCTGTCTCCCTCCATTCCCTGCCTGTTCATATGCCTAACATACTATCATATTAGAAGATTGGCTGTTTATTTGTCAAATGTACTTTGAAACATACAGTGAAAAATCTGGGTCAATGTCCAGTGCAGTCCAAAAAGGTGCTGGGCACAGCCCGCAAGTGATGTCACGCTTTCTGTGCCAATATAGCATGCCCACAATTCACAAGCCCTAACCCCACATGACTTTGGAGTGTAGGAGGAAACTGGAGCACCTGGAGGAAACTCACGCGGTCACAGTTATGTAGACGGGTTTGTAAAGAGAGCTTTTGGCATATTGGCCTTCATAAATCAGAGTATTAAATCCTGAAGTAGGGATCTTATGGTGAAGCTGTATAAAACATTGGAGAGGCTAAACTTAGAGTATAGAAACATAGAAACATAGAAAACCTACAGCGCAATACTGGCCCTTCGGCCCACAAAGCTGTGCCGAACATGTCCTTACCTTAGAAATTACCTAGGGTTACCCATAGCCCTCTATTTTTCTGAGCTCCATGTACCTATCCAGGAGCCTCTTAAAAGACCCTATCATATCCGCCTCCACCACCGTCACCAGCAGCCCATTCCATGCACTCACCCCTCTCTGCGTAGAAAACTTACCCCTGACATCTCCTCCGTACCTACTTCCAAGCACCTTAAAACTGTGCCCTCTTGTGCTAGCCATTTCAGCCCTGGGAAAAAGCCTCTAACTATCCACATGATCAATGCCTCTCATCATCTTATACACCTCTATCAGGTCACCTCTCATCCTCCGTCACTCCAAGGAGAAAAGGCTGAGTTCACTTAACCTATTCTCATAAGAAATGCTCCCCAATCCAGGCAACATCCTTGTAAATCTCCTCTGCACCCTTTCTATAGTTTCCACATCCTTTCTGTAGTGAGGCACAGAACTGAGCACAGTACTCCAAGTGGGGTCTGACCAGGGTCCTACATAGCTGTAACATTACCTCTCGGCTCTTAAACTCAATCCCATGACTGATGAAGGCCAATGCATCATATGCCTTCTTAACCACAGAGTCAACCTGCACAGCAGCTTTGAGTGTCCTATGGACTTGGACACCAAGATCCTTCTGATCTTCCACACGGCCAAGAGTCTTACCATTAATACTATATTCTGCATTCATATTTGACCTACCAAAATGAACCACTTCACACTTATTGTGTGCACTACAGGAAAATTGTCAATAAGATTGAAAGAGTGCAGAGAAAACTTACAAGGATGTTGCATGGACTTGAGGACCTGAATTTTAGAGAAATGTTGAATATCTTTATTCCCTGGAGCACTGGAGAACGAGAAGAGATTTGATAGAGATATTCAAAATTATGAGGGGTATGGATAGGCTTCTTTTCCATTGAGGTTGGGTGAGACTAGAACTAGAGGTCATAGGTTAAGGATGAAAAGTGAAATATTTGAGGTGAACCTGAAGGATAATTTCTTTACTCTATTGCAAATGTGCAACGGGCTGTCAGTGAAAACGGTGGATGTGGGTTCGATTTCAAATTTTAAGAGGAGGTCAGATAGGTAAATGGATGGAAGGGGCATGAAGGGCTATGGTTCACTTGTAGGTTAATGGGACTTGACAGTATACCAGGTGGGAATAAACTAAATAGTTCAAAGGGCCTGTTTTGGTGCTGCAGTCTCTATGACCATGACTCAATAAAAGCATTTCTGACTAGTGAGAAACAAGACAGCTACAATGTGAAGAACAAACCCCTCAAAACAAGAATAACAGCAAGATGATATTTTATATTAATTATCTTCCTTTTTGTAGCCTTCCCTGCTAGTGTGCCACAGAGCTGCTGAGTAACAAAGCGCAAAAACAGGCTTCTCGGCCCAGCAAATCAATGCTGACCAAGTTGCCTGTTTGAGCTAGTCCCATTTGCCTGCATTTGGCCAATATCGCTCTAAACCCTGTAAATATCCAAGTACCTATCTCGAACGTTTCCTCCGGCAACGTTCCATACATTCACTACCTTTGTGTGTCCAGTTCTGATGAAGGGTCTTGGTCTGAAACGTTGACTGTTTATTCCCCTCCATAGACGCTGCCTGACCTGCTGAGTTTCTCCAGCATTTTGTATGTGTGAAAATATGCCCCTTTAAATATTTTCCCTCTCACCTTAAACCCATGTCCTCTAGTTTTGAACAACCCGGGGAAAAAGACCATTCACTTTATCTGCGCACTTCATGATTTTATAGATCTTTGTGAAGTCACCCTTCAGCACACCAAGGGAAATAGTCCCAGCCTATCCAGTCTCTCATAATTCAAGCCCTCTAGTCCTGGCAACATCCTTGTAAACCCTCACTGCATCCTCTCCGGCTTTATGACATCCTCCCAAGGTAGGCAACCACAATTCCACATGGTGGTCCAAGTGTGGTCCCACCTCAGGACTCCCTGAGAGAGTAGCAGGTCTTCAGTCTAATCCTTTATTGGGAAGACCCTTCACATTGCAGTGCTTCCTTGCCTAGAGTTTGAGGCCTGAGTTCCCAAGAGTCTGGAAGGCACGGAATCTCACAGCACAGGAAGAGGACATTTGGCCCATCAGGAACAGGACAGCCAAGAGTAAGATTTGAATGCATCTCCACCCCCCCCCCCCACCCCCAGGTCTTCATCTGTTCACCCCATCTCATTCAAATTTTGATCTCTGGTCCATGGTCACTGGAGCTTAGAAGAATAAAGTGGGGGGTTGGGGAGGGGGGGAATCTCATATACCAAATATTGAAAGGCCGAGATAGAGGGGATGTGGAGAGGATATTTCCAATATTGGGGGAGTCTTGAACCAGAAGATTCAGCCTCAGAATAGAGGGGCTTCTCTTTAGAAGAGAGTCGAGGAGGAATTTCTTAGCCAGAGGGTGGTGAATCTGTGGAATTCATTGCCACAGATGGTCGTGGATTCCAAGCCATTGGGTATGTTTAAAGCGGAGGTTGATGGGTTCTTGAGTAGTAAGGGTGTCAAAGATTATGGGGAGAAGGCAGGAGAATGGGGTTGAAAAGGATAATAAATCAGCCACGATAGAATGGCAAAGCAGACTTGCTGGGCTGGATGGCTTAGTTCTGCTCCTATGTCCTATGTAGGGAACATGTCTGGCAATTAACTGCAGAGAATCCCTGGGCACGGTTCCAATTATTTGCAGGGGAGTTCTCTCATGGAGCTTGTCCATATTTACCCCCTCAATCAACAACCCCCGACTCTCCCACCAAAGCAAGTTATTATCATTTTTCTTTTCCCTTTCCCAGTCCAAGAGCCACTTGGGACAGAGAGAGAGAACATTCTGGATGGAGTCCAAAGTCTAATGGCTGAAAGATTTAAAGCGCTTCCTTGTCGAACTAGCGATCCATTTAACTAGACACAGCTAGGAGGCGATTTAACTGTGTTTGAAATATTCTGTTGCTCTGACATGGGCAATAAAACACACCCCTGTGTGATCTGCCACGTGTCTGGCAACTTAGGTCAACGTTCCAATTGGGCATGTTTGCAGAGGAAACGACCGTAAAACATAGGAGAAGATTTAGGTCACTGGGCTCATTGAGTCTCCTCTACCATTCGATCATGGCTGATTTATTTTCCCTCTCAATGCCATTCTCCTGTCTTCTCCCTGTAACCTTTAAAGATTAAAGATCGCTTTATTTGTCCCGCGTAAATCAAAACATTAAAACAGTGCAGCGAAATGCATTGTTTGCGCCAACCAGCAACGCATTCCGGGGATTGTGCTGCGGAAAGCCTGCATGTGTCAGTACATTTCTGGCACCAACACAGCATGCCCAGAACTTGGTAACCTTAACTCGTATGTCTTTAGAATGTGACAGGAAACCGGAGCACCCGGAGAAAACCCACACGGTCATGGAAAAGAACATACAAACTCCTTACAGAGAATGGTGGGAGTTGAACCCTAATCTTCTGGTCACTGGCTCTGTAAAGCATTACGCTAACCACGCTTCTACCATACCACCCCCTTGTCCTCAATGGATTGCTTGCCCAGTGATGTAACCACCACTCTACCACATCCAAAGTAGACCCACTCAATCACAAAAGATTGAGGAGGAAGGAAGGTGAGCTTTGATTGTCTTCGAGAGTCTAAAAGATGCCTGCACCCGCCTTATCTGGGTTAAGTTTGGACATAAGGTCCTGACTAGGGCTGCATCAGAATCAGATTTATTACTACTGACATATGTTGTGAAATTTGTTGTTTTGTAGCAGCATTACAATGCAATGCATAAAAGTTACTATAATTTGCAATAAGAATTTATTAAAAAAATAAATAGTACAAATCGAGAGCAAAACAATCAGGTGGTGTTCATGGGTTCATGGACTGTTTGGAAATCTGATGGCAGAGGGTTAATGTTGAGTGTGTGTCTTCAGGCTCCTGTAGGTCCTCCCTGATGGTAGTAATGAGAAGAGAGCATTTCCCATATGATTAGATTATGAGAACACTCAGTGCTCATTTATTGTCATTTAGAAATGCATGCACGCATTAAGAAATGATATAATGTTCCTCCAGAGTGATATCACAGAAAAACAGGACAAACCAAAGACTAACACTGACAGAACCACATAATTATAACATATAGTTACAGCAGTGCAAAGCACTACCATAATTTGATGAAGAACAAACCATGGGCACGGTAAATAAAGTCTCAAAAGTCCCTGAATCGATCGACTTCCGAGTCCCTGATAGCAGGTGGCAAAGGGAGAAACTCCCTACCATAAACCTCCACAGGCACTGTCAACTTGCCGATGCCTTGGAAGCACCCGACAACAGCCAACACTGAGTCCGTCCGCCCGAAAACTTCGAGCCTCCGACCAGCCCCTCCGATACAGCCTCCCGAGCGCCATCCTCTGCCGAGCACCTTTGACCTTGCCCGGCCGCTGAAACAAGCAAAGCTGAGGATTCGGGGCCTTCTCCTCCGGAGATTCTGGTTACCACACAGTAGCAGCGGCAGCAAAGCGGGCATTTCAGAAGTTTTCCAGATGTTCCTCTGTACTCTCATGTCTGTCACCATCAAATCAGAATTGTGCACGGTCCCCTACTTGACAAATAACAGACATCACCACCGAAGTGGCCGCACGCACTGCGTCGCGCCGCCATCTTCTCCTCCTCCTCCCCTATGATGAGGGTCCTTCCTGAGGCATTGCCTTTTGAAGATGTCCTGGATGGTTGGGTGGGTTTTGCCCGTGATGGAGCTGGCTGACTCTACAACCCTCTGCAGCTTTTCTTGATCCTGTGCATTGACATCTTCATACCAGATGGTATACATCTCCATCAAATGACTCTTCCTTTCTGAACTCCTGTGTTACTTAGATTTTGTACGTTTATTTTGAAAATCATTTTGCTAGAGATCTTGTCACAGAGAGCAGAAAACAAAACAGGTTTCTATTCATACAGATTAGAAACTCAAATCTCTAAGTTAGCAGGAGTTGTAAAATTTAACTAATTTCAGCAGCTTCTAGCAATACGCAGTCTGCTGGAGGAATACAATGGGTTGAACAGTATCCATGCAGGGAAGGGAACTGTCGAAACCTTATGTTGGGACTGTGAGTAGAGAGGGGGGGATGGCCAGCATACAGAGAAAAAGGGGCATAGTGGGAAAGGGTTCTGAGGTGATGGGTAGACTGAGGAGAGGTGTAAGGCGACAGGCAGGTAATGCCTGCTGAGCTGGAATAGGGAAAGAGTGGCAGGTGAATGATGGATGGAAACAGAAACAGAGAGAAAGGAAAGGGGAAAAACAGGTGAAGAAAGGCCAGAATACAACAATTTCAGGTAACTATCCCTTCCTGTTTGGGTCAAAACTGGGAGGTACTGATTTAAGGTCATCTGCCTGTAACATTGACTGTGTTTTTCTCTCTCTACAGATGTTGACTGTTATTCTCTTTAATTTCAGGCTCCACCGGCTGCGATATTCTGCATGGCCCAGTTATGATTTTATCTTCACTTCCTGCTCAGCTGCCCTCTCCCATGTCTCTGTTTCTACAGATTGGCTGTACAAACAAACGTTCAATTCCCTCCGTAAGATAGGGAGGAGAGAGAGGAAGAAGATGGAAAAAGTAAAGGGGACAGAAATGAGGGGTGAGAGGCGAAGTATAGGTGAGTGAGGTGGAGTAGAGGAGAGAAAGTTGAGGCGAAGGTGAGAGAGGCAGAGGGGAGGAGATAGAGTGAAGTGGAGGAAAGAGTTAAAGAAGAGAGAGCTGGAGGGGAGGAGAGAGAGAGGTAGAAGGGAGGAGGGAGAATAGAGCGGAGGAAAGTGTTAAAGAGGAGAGAGAGGTGGAGGGGAGGAGAAAGAATGGAGTGGAGGAAAGTGTAAAAGAGGAGAGAGAGATGGAGGAGAGGAAAGAGAGT
This sequence comes from Mobula hypostoma, assembly GCF_963921235.1. Taxonomy (NCBI): domain Eukaryota; kingdom Metazoa; phylum Chordata; class Chondrichthyes; order Myliobatiformes; family Myliobatidae; genus Mobula; species Mobula hypostoma. The sequence continues at coordinate 14,273,268 of NC_086115.1, read as the reverse complement.
AGATGGGAGGAGTGAGTTAATGAGGAGTGACAGGTGGAGTGGAGGAGAGAGAGGTAGAGGAGAGGAGATAGTGGAGTGGTGGAAAGTGTTAAAGAGGAGAGAGGTGGAGGGGAGGAGAGAGAGTGGAGGGGAGGAGAAAGAATGAAGGAAAGAGTTGGGTTGGAGAGTGAGAGATGGGGTAGATGGAGAGATGGAACAAGAGTAGGGAGAGAGAGATAAAATTGATTTAGGGAAGAGGGAAATGGAGATGACACAAATGAGGGAGGAGAGAGGAGGAGCTGGGAGGGAGCTAGAGAGGAGATGGAGTTCTGGAGAGTCGAGTCCAGAGACAGCACAGGAGAACTCCACTGCTCTCCTTTATCTGAGATAATGACTAATTAACTAAATGACTTGGAAATATCTTGTTGTCCCTTTGTCATCATTGTGTTTAAATGTGGACTCCTTCACTAGAAGGACTGCAGTGGTTACAGAATAAAGTTCACCAACAACTTCTCGAGGGCGGTGAGGGATGGGTAACAACTGCTGGCATTATTGAAGATGCCCAGGTTCCGAAAAGTGGATTAAAAACCAAATAAGAGGAAGTGTCCCAGTGTGCACTGACTGCTGGTACTCACCTCTGTAAACTAGATTGAACGAGGGGCTGGTTACATTGAAACTGGAGAATAGGACATGACATGCTATTGTTCTCGGAAGACAGGAGGAAGGAAACATGGCAAAGGTTTGAAAGCAAGGATGAAGATACTTACATTAATTTTATCTTCACTTCCTGCTCAGCTGCCCTCTCCCATGTCTCTGTTTCTACAGATTGGCTGTACAAACACACATTCATTCCCCTCCGTAAGATAGGGAGGAGCAAGAGGCAGAATGTGGAGAAAGTAAAGGGGACAGAAATGGGTAGAGAAAGGGAGGGTATATAAGTGGAGGGAGTTGAGAAGGAGAGAGAGTAGAGTAGAGGGGAGAATTAAGGATGAGAGAGTTGAGGTGGAGAGAGGGGATGGGGAGGAGTGAGAAGTGGGGTAGAGGAGAGAGAGTTGGAATGGAGGAGAGAGAAAGGGAGTGGAGGAATGGAGAGTGGAGTGGAGAAATGCAGAGTGGAGTGGAGGAATGGAGAGTGGAGTGGAGAAAAGCAGAGTGGAGTGGAGGAATGGAGAGTGGAGTGCGTGTAGCATTCGGAATAAAGTGAATGAACTCATGGCACAATTACAGATTGGTCGGTATGACGTTGTGGGCATCACTGAGTCGTGGATGAAAGAAAGCCACAGATAGGAGTTTAACATCAAAGGATGTACTTTGTATCGAAAGAACAGGCAGGAAGGCATAGGTGGCGGTGTGGCTCTGTTGGTAAGAGATGGAATTACATCTTTAGAAAGAGGTGACATAAGGTTAGAGAATGTTGAAACTTTGTGGGTGGAGTTAAGAAATTACAAGAGTTAAAAAAAAACATTATGGCCTCCAAGCAGAAGCTAGATGTGGGGTTGAGATTGTAAAGGGAGCTGGAAAAGGCATGTAATAAGGACAATGACACAATTGTAATGGGGACTTCAACATGCAAGGAAATTGGGAAAATCATGTTGGTGCCAGATCACAAAAGAGAGAATTTGTTGAAAGCCTACAAGATGGCTTTTTAGAGCAGCTTGTGCTTGATCCTGCTCGGGGAAAGGCCATCTTACATTGGTTGTTGTGTAATAACCCAGATCTTATTAGGGAGTTAACGTAAAGGAACCGTTAGGAGGCAGTAATCATAATATGATTGAATTCACACTGCAACTTGAGAGGGAGAAGCATAAGTCACATGTATCAGCATTGCAATAGAATGAAGGGAATCATAGAGGCATGGGAGAGGAGTTTGCCCAGCTGGACTGGGGGAGGATACTGGGGGTGATGACGGCAGGACAGAGATAGTTGAAGTTTCTGGGAATAGCAGGGCATAGGGTAAATATCTCCCACAGAGGAAGAAGTTATCAAATGGCAGGGGTAGGCAACCGTGGTTGACAATGGGCTGCATAAAAGCCAAGGAAAGAGCATAAAGGGTAGCAATAGTGAGTGAGAAGTTAGATGACTGGGAAGCTTTTAAAATCCAACAAAAGACAACTAAAAATAGCTATAAGAAGGAAATAGATGAAACATGAGGACAAACTAGCCAATAATATAAAGCAGAATACCAGAAGTTTTTTTTTTCAGTTATATAAAGAGTAAAAGGGAGGTGAGAGTTGATATTAGACCACTGGAAAATGATGCTGGTGAGGTAGTAATGGGGGACAAAGAAATGGCAAATGAACTTAATAGGTACTTTGTATCTGTCATTACTGTGGAAGACGCTAGCAGTGTCAGGACTAACCGAAAGAAGAAATCTTTCAAATCTCTTACTAGCTCTTCTTTCAGTTAGTCCTGACGAAGGGTCTCAGCCCGAAACGTCGACTGTACCTCTTCCTAGAGATGCTGCCTGGCCTGCTGCGTTCACCAGCAACTTTGATGTGTGTGGAGATAATGCTGGGGCTTTACAAGACACTAATCAGGCCGCACTTGGAGTATTGTCAACAGTTTTGGGCCCCATATCTCAGAAAGGATGTGTTGCCATTAGAGAGAGTCCATAGGAGGTTCACGAGAATGATTCCAGGAATGAAGGGGTTAACATATGAGGAGCATTTCGCAGCTTTGGGCCTGTACTCACTGGAATTTAGAAGAATGTGGGGGGGATCTCATTGAAACCTACCGAATGTTTAAAGGATTAGATAAGGTGGATGAGGAGAGGATGTTTTCTATGGTGGGGGTATCCCAAACTTGAGGGCACAGCCTGAAAGTTGAGGGGTGACCCTTTAGAACAGAGATAAGGAGGGATTTTTTTAGACAGAGAGTAGTAAATCTGTGGAATTCTCTACCACAGACTGCAATGGAGGCCAAGTCCGTGCGTATATTTAAGGCAGAAGTTTCCTGATTGGTCAGGACATTTAAAAGACATGGCGAGAAGGCAGGTGTATGGAGTTGAGTGGGATCCGGGATCAGCCGTGATGGATTGGCAGAGCAGACTCAATGGGCTGAATGGCCTAATTCTGCTCCTATGTCTTATGTTGTTTTGGTCTTACATTGTGGCATTGGCTGGAACAGGAGCTGAAGTGGGTCACCAAAGATTGGGGAGGTGCTGAACGGGAGCTGCTGTGGGTCTGCGGAGATTCGACAGCAGTCAGGATTCATTCGAGATGCTTTCAGACAAGTGTAGGTTCCCATGCAACTCAGTGGTGGAGCGACTGCAGTGGAGGAGGCTCTGTGGTACAGGGAGAGGAATATTGTAGTAGCTTGTAACGATCCCATTGACCTTATCAGCTCCCCAGGGATCTGCCCCAGAGAGAAACATTTATTCTCAAAAGTAATGTTTAACCATCTCCTACTGTCAGCCCCGGTCGACATTGACACAGGAGCAGATAAACACAGATGGCAGCCATTCAACCCAATGAATCTATGCTGTCTCCTGGTGGAGTAGTCCCATCAGTCACTCTTTCCCCACTGCTCCACGAATCATCTCCAGGGCTGATCCAAATTCCCTTCCTTCAGGAACATAGAATATTAAACAGTACAGCACCTTACTGGCTCTTCAGCCCATGGTGTTGTGACAGTCCTTTAAACCATTCTAAGATCAAACCAACCCTTCTCTCCACGCAAACACGGGGAAATCTGCAGATGCTGGAATTTCAAGCAACACACATAAAAGTTGCTGGTGAACGCAGCAGGCCAGGCAGCATCTCTAGGAAGAGGTACAGTCGACGTTTCGGGCCGAGACCCTTCGTCAGGACTAACTGAAAGAAGAGCTAGTAAGAGATTTGAAAGTGGGAGGGGGAGGGGGAGGGGGAGATCCAAAATGATAGGAGAAGACAGGAGGGGTAGGGATGGAGCCAAGAGCTGGACAGGTGATTGGCAAAAGGGATATGAGAGGATCATGGGACAGGAGGTCCAGGGAGAAAGAAAGGGGGAGGGGGGGAAAACCCAGAGGATGGGCAAGGGGTATAGTCAGAGGGACAGAGGGAGAAAAAGGAGAGAGAGAGAAAGACTGTGTGAATATAAATAAATAAATAATGGATGGGGTACGAGGGGGAGGTGGGGCATTAGTGGAAGTTAGAGAAGTCAATGTTCATGCCATCAGGTTGGAGGCTACCCAGACAGAATATAAGGTATTGTTCCTCCAACCTGAGTGTGGCTTCATCTTGACAGTAGAGGAGGCCGTGGATAGACATATCAGAATGGGAATGGGACGTGGAATTAAAATGTGTGGCCACTGGGAGATCCTGCTTTCTCTGGCAGACAGAGCGTAGGTGTTCAGCGAATCGATCTCCCAATCTGCCTCAGGTCTCGCCAATATATAGAAGGCCGCATCGGGAGCACCGGACGCAGTATATCACCCCAGCCAACTCACAGGTGAAGTGTCGCCTCACCTGGAAGGACTGTCTGGGGCCCTGAATGGTGGTGAGAGAGGAAGTGTAAGGGCATGTGTAGCACTTGTTCCGCTTACAAGAATAAGTGCCAGGAGGGCCCGGTGGGGAGGGATGGGGGGGACAAATAGACAAGGGAGTCGCATAGGGAGCGATCCCTGCAGAAAGCAGAGGTGGGGGGAGGGAAAGATGTGCTTAGTGGTGGGATCCCGTTGGAGGTGGCGGAAGTTACGGAGAATTATATGTTGGACCCGGAGGCTGGTGGGGTGGTAGGTGAGGACAAGGGGAACCCTATTCCTAGTGGGGTGGCGGAAGGATGGGGTGAGAGCAGATGTGCGTGAAATGGGGGAGATGTGTTTGAGAGCAGAGTTGATGGTTCTCTCCACATTGTCTCCTCCAGTTTTCTTTCATCTGTCTGCCTATCTAAGAGTCTGTTAAATGTCCATAATGTATCTGTCCTCACCATCTCCCCTGGTGGTGCGTTCCTCACACCCACCACTCTCTGTGTGAACAAAATCTATCTCTGATATCCTCTCTATACTTTCCTCCAATCACCTTAACATTATGCTCTCTCATATAGCCGCTGCCGCCCTGGGAAAAAGGCATTGGCTGTCCAATGCTTCTTGATGAGAGGACTTGACAGACTCTTATTTACCCCTGTCTCCACACCAGCCCTGCCCTCTTTGTAAATCACTTCTCTTCACCTCATCCTACCTCCCCCGCTTCTGAATTTTGTGCCCATCACTTAATCTTCATGTCCCCTAGTCCTTGAACTTAAAGCCAATGTGATCTTTTCTGTCTCTGTCAAGCCTCCTCTTAGCCTTCTCTGGCTCAAGGGGACAAACTCCAACTTCTCCAGCCTTACGTCTCCAGAATGGTGGAACCCGTCACACTCCCTTCCCCGGTGGGTCTGAATGTTTCCCGGCAACTCAGGACAGGCAGAATGGAAATGGCCCAGCTCACCACGTTAGAGGCAGCATTTTACCTTCATTCTCCAGTTCCGCTTAGCAGGAGAAAGTCGGTTCTGCCCAATTGTATTGGATCCTCTGGAGGAAGTTGAGTGGAGGGGTGGGTGCGCGAGACTGCACCGAGGGTTGATGCTGGAGGAGCTTGGAGACTGGCCACTTTACAGGACTCACTGAGGCTCTCCCTTCTTTCCTGGAGATGATTGTCAACTCAGATAGAGGTATCGATAAGAACCTGGAAATCCTAAACTGGGTCTTTGGCTGCCAACCCTTCTTTAATGTCACTTGATAACCCACAGTAAAACATTTCTATAAGGATTTCAGTGTTCCAACCACTCTCTACTGCCAAGATCTGGAACTCAACATTGGTGGTCGATGACACTACAGGTACCTTGACGAAATTGGAGGAGTCAGTGGCTGCTGCTTGTCTGCTGACTGGATGGCCTTTCACCCTCTTCACTCCCTGGTGAAGTAGGGTACGTCTTACGACTGGGAGTTCTTTTTCCCCAGAGCGCTGTAGCCCAGGTGAGAGCTCTACCAGAGAGGAGAGAGATGACAAAGGCCACTTTGCAGCAGTCGCAGGAAAACTTGGTGGTTTGCAATTCAAAAGCCAGAGAACACTGGGCAAGAAACCCTCTACATTTCCCTGGATTGCCACCAAATCGCTGGGGCACCAGCAGGTTCAGGGTGAGAACCTTGGAGAACCAGACCAAGATAAACTGGTGTTGCCGGCTGGAGATTCGGGAGTTGGGGTGACATCAGGGGTTTGCTGGCTCAGTTGGATAGTTTCAAACTTCAGAGTGCTCAGGATCTGCCTGAGCATATGATCGTGTCTACCCACCAGGACTTGCTAGCTGGCCAGCACAGATCAGAAACGCCCATTCTCTGCTGGGTCCACGAATGGCTCAGTCTTGATGTAACAAAGCTGGCTGGCAGGCTAGGTCTGAACTGGGATTGTTATGGAGAAGTTCCATATCTTGAAAAAGTGGACTACCAGGAGAGATATAAACCAGGCGGATCCGAGTGCGAGAGAGACCAGATACAAGAATGAGATCGAACTTGCAGATTGGCTGTTAGAGAACACAGCCTAGGATTCAAGAATCACTACACACAAGGTGGGTAAACTGAAGACTGAGCAAAGTCAAACAAACTAGAGGGAACTTTAGTGGACAAACAAAACAAGGCACAGTTGCGCTGATAACTAAAACAAGACACAGTTCAAAACAATCAACCAATAATCAGGGGAGGAGTGTCAGCACCTCGAGGACTCTAGCACCCTAGGTGGTCAGACAGGGCAGCCGAGAGTGAACCAAGGGACAAGTGAAAGTGGGAAATTGGCCAACATCCGTCAGTTTGGTATCAAGCTGAGATTTATGTTGCAAGTTGCTTTTTGTAGCGCTGTGCTTTAATAACCAGATTCTTGATACACTGTTCCAGGTGCCAACAGGGAGGTTGTTCTGAATAATTGGGTTTTGTATTTGTTCTCTCTAACAACCATCAACAAATGCATCATGTCCCACACTGGCCTGATGTCGAAAGAGCGTAATGCTGTGATTCTTTCTTGCCTGACGAGTGAGAGTGCTTGGAAGCTGTGTGGGATATAATGGTTGGGAAGAGTCGATGGCAGAGAGAGTGTTGTGAGGCGTGAGAGGGGATTCATTGGGTGGGGGAGGTCTATAATGGGAGTAAGTTGATGATGCTTCACACCCATTAAGAGTCCGGTAAACTAGACCAGCAGATGGAATTCAACCCAGAAAAGTGTGAAATGATTACTTTGGAAGGTCAAGTTTGAAGGCAGAGTACAGGATTAATTGTAGGATTCTCAGCAGGGTGGAGGAGCAGAGGGATTTTGGGATCTCTCAAACGCAGTGCAAGTTGATATGGTGGTTGAGAAGGCACATGGTGTGTTGGCCTTCATTAGTCAAGGGACTGAGTTCAAGAGCAGCGAGGTCATGTTGCAGCTCTATAAAACTCTGGTGAGGCCACTCTTGAAGTATTGTGTGCAGTTCTGGTCACCTCATTATAGGAAGGATGTTGGAGAGAGAGGGCGTAGAGATTTACCAGGATGCTGGCCAGATGAGGAAAGGACGGGCAAGCTACAGCTTTTCTATTTGGATCAAAGGATGAGAGGTGACTTGATGGTGGTGTTGTAGATAGTGTAGAGGATTGTCAAAGATTGCAGAGAGACATTGATAGGATGCAGAAGTGGGCTGAGAAGTGGCAGATGGCGTTCAACCCAGAGAAGTGTGAGGTGGTACACTTTGGAAGGACAAACTCCAAGGCAGAGTACAAAGTAAATGGCAGGATACTTGGTAGTGTGGAGGAGCAGAGGGATCTCAGGGTACATGTCCACAGATCTCTGAAAGTTGCCTCACAGGTGGATAGGGTAGTTAAGAAAGCTTATGGGGTGTTAGCTTTCACAAGCCGAGGGATAGAGTTTAAGAGTCACGATGTAATGATGCAGCTCTATAAAACTCTGGTTAGGCCACACTTGGAGTACTGTGTCCAGTTCTGGTCACCTCACTATAGGAAAGATGTGGAAGCATTGGAAAGGGTACAGAGGAGATTTACCAGGATGCTGCCTGGTTTAGAAAGTATGCATTATGATCAGAGATTAAGGGAACTAGGGCTTTACTCTTTGGAGAGAAGGAGGATGAGAGGAGACATGATAGGGGTGTACAAGATATTAAGAGGAATAGATAGAGTGGATAGCCAGCGCCTCTTCCCCAGGGCACCACTGCTCAATACAAGAGGACATGGCTTTAAGGTAAGGGGTGGGAAGTTCAAGGGGGATATTAGAGGAAGGTTTTTTACTTAGAGAGTGGTTGGTGCATGGAATGCACTGCCTGAGTCAGTGGTGGAGGCAGATACACTAGTGAAGTTTAAGAGACTACTGGACAGGTATATGGAGGAATCTAAGGTGGGGGCTTATATGGGAGGCAGGGTTTGAGGGTCGGCACAACATTGTGGGCCGAAGGACCTGTACTGTGCTGTACTTTTCTATGTTCTATGTTCTATGATATATGTGTATAAGATGATAAGAGGCATAAATAGTGTGGATAACCAGAGACTTTTCTCCAGGTCAGAAGTGCCTAGTATGAGGGGCAATAATTTTAAGGTGGTTGTAGGAACGCATCGGGGGAATGTCAGAGGTAGTTAATTTTACACAGAAAGAGGTAACTGCATGGAATTTGCTGCCAGGGTGGTGGTTGAGGTAAATACGTACACTAGAGACATTTAAGAGGCTCTTAGATAGGCACAAGGATGATAGAAAAATGGAGGGTTATGAGTGAGTGAAGGATTAGATTGATCTTAGAGAAGGTGAAAAGGTTGGCACAAAATTGTGGGTTGTGCTGTTCTATGCTCTAAACTGCTCAGCTCAAGGACAGCATGATAGCGTAGTATTTAGCATAGTGCTTTACAACACCAGATGTCAGATTCAATTCTCACTGCTGTCCGTAAGGAGGTTTTACATTCTCCCCATAACCACATGGGTTTCTTCTGGATGCTCCGGTTTCCCCCAACACTCTGAAGATGTCCGGGTCAGGGTTGGTAAGCTGTGGGCACGCTATGTTGGTACCAGAAACATGACAACACTTGTGAGCTGCCCCCAGCACATTTCGGATCGTGTCGGCCGTTGACGCAAACGATGCATTTCACTGTATGTGTGACAAATAAAGCTGATCTTTAATTAGGGGTGACCTTATTTGGATAGTTAAGGCGGCACACTAATGCAGAGGTGCAGCTGCCCGCTATCCTCACTTGCTGGAGCTGCAGTGCCGGGTGCCCATAGCGCTGGGTTTATAATTGTGCACACCCATGTGTTGGCCACGATCCTATCGAGTGATAAGTCCCGCTCTTGGGGCTAAATGGCTTCACTTGACCATGTGCTCCTCGGCCATATTCCTCAGCAGACATCAAAGTCAAAATACAAGTTGAGGGTGAGCTTATTGCCATTTGCACAAATACATGTACTGTCAGGTGGGAGACATACTGAGGCATTACAGGTAAATAGCACCAGATAAGCAGCACCACAAGAAAAACATAAATTAAATTCGATTTCTAGGTGGACGTTCAACCCATGAACACTATCTCACTTTTTTCTGTATTTACACTATTTTTAATTTAACTATTTAATACACATATATATATATACTTACTGTAATAGATTTTATTTCTATATTTATCATGTATTGCATTGTCTGGCTGCCAGTAGGTTAACAAATTTTACATTATATGCCAATGATATTAAACACGATTCTGATACTGAAATATAAATTATAGATAATTTTTGCAAGAAAGAACATGGTCAATTTTGGTGCAAAATGATTGAGGGGTTTTTTTTGGAGGGAAGGGAAACAGTTGTTCTTGAACCTGGCTTCTGTACCTCCCACTGAATTTTAGCTGTGAGAAGATGGCTTGTCCTGGATGGTGGGGATCTGTGATGATGGATGTTGCCTTTGTGAGATAGCACCTCCTGCAGATACTACTGTTGGTGGGGAAGGATGTATTGGGCTGAGTCCACTACCCTCCACAGCTTCTCATGTTCCTGCACTTTCCAATTGCATATTGATGTAGTCACCGTACCAACCTATTTATGCATAGCAAACTCCCACTTAAGATCATCAGCAGGTCAAAATTGAAAAGGGTGAAGCATGCAGGACTGAAGGTGCTGTATTTAAACATGTGTAGCATTCGGGATAAGGTGGAAGAACCAGTGGCACAATTAGAAATTTGTCGCCATCACTGAGACATGGTTGAAAGAAAGCCATATTTGGGAGCTTAACATTAAAGGATATATGGTGGTAATGCACTATTAAGCTGGATGCCAACCGCCGTAAAACAAGATACAGACAGACAGACAAAGGATAGACTTTGTATTGAAAGGACAGGCAGGAAGGCATAGGCAGTGGTGTGGCTCTGTTGGTAAGAGATGGAATTACATCTTTAGATTGAGGTGACATAGGGTCAGAGAATATTGAATATTTATGGGTGGAGTTAAGAAACTGCAAGGGTAAAAAAAAGTATTATGGGAATCATTTAGAGGCCTCCAGATAGTAGCTAAGATGTAGGGAAAATGAATCTAATAAGGGTAATGTTACAATTGTAATGGGAGACTTCAATATGTAAGGGAATTGGGAAAATTAGTTTGGTGACATATCACAAGAGAGGGAATTCATTGAATGCCTATGAGATGGCTTTTCAGAGCAGTTTGTCCTGGAGCATACTTGGGGAAGGGCTATCTTAGATTGGGTGCTGCGTAATAGCCTAGATCTTATTAGGGAGCTTAACATAAAGGAACCCTTAGGAGGCAGTGATCATAATTGAATTCATACTGAAATGTGAGAGGGAGAAGCACAAGTCACATTTATCAGTATGGCAGTGGAATAAAGGGAAGTACAGAGGAGAGAGGAGCTTGCCCAAGTGGGTTGGAGGAGAATATTGGCAGGGATGACAGCAGAGCAGAGATAGCTGAAGTTTCTGGGAATAGTTCATAGGGTGCAGGATAGAAATGTCCAACAGAAGAAGTTCTCAAATGGCAGGCATGAGGAATTCTGCAGATGCTGGAAATTCAAGCAACACACATCAAAGTTGCTGGTGAATGCAGCAGGCCAGGCAGCATCTCTAGGAAGCGGTATAGTCGACGTTTCGGGCCGAGACCCTTCGCCAGGACTCAAGGTCCTTTGTCCTGCCGAAGGGTCTCGGGCCGAAACGTCGACTGTACCTCTTCCTAGAGATGCTGCCTGGCCTGCTGCGTTCACCAGCAACTTTGATGTGTGTTGCTCAAATGGCAAGGCTAAGCAACCGTGGCTGACAATGGAAGTTAAGGACCGCATAAAAGCCAAGGAAAGGGTATATAAGGTAGCAAAAGTGAGTGTGAATTTTGATGATTGGGAAGCTTTTAAAATCCAACAAAAGGCAACTAAAAAAGCTATAAGGAGGGAAAAGATGAAATATGAGGGAAAACTAGCCAATAAAATAAAGCAGGATATTAAAAGTTTTTCAGTTACATAGAGAATAAAAGGGATGTGAGAGTTGATATTGGACCATTGGAAAATAATGCTGGTGAGGTAGTAATGGGGAACAAAGAAATGGCACGTGAACAGCTTTCACTGTGGAAGACACTAGCAGTATGCCAGAGGTCCATACGTGTCAGGGAGCAGGAGTGAGTGCCATTGCTATTACCAAGGAAAAAGTGCTAGGCAAACTCAAAGGCCTTTAGGTGAATAAGTCACCTGGACTAGATGGACTACATCCCAGAGTCCTGAGAAAGGTTACTGAAGAGATAACAAATGCATTAGTCATGATATTTCAAGAATCACTTGATTCTGGCATGGTTCTGGAGGAGTGGAAAATTGTAAATGTCACTCCACTCTTTAAGACGGGATGAAGGCAAAAGACAGGAAATTATAAGCCAGTTAGCCTAACCTCAATGGTTGGGAAAGTGTTGGAGTCTATTATTAAGGATGAAGTTTTGGGGTACTTGGAGACCAACATAAGTCAAAGTCAGCATGGTTTATGTAAAGGGAAATCTTGCCTGACAAATCTGCTGGAGCTCTTTGAGGAAGTAACAAGCAGGGTGGACAAAGGAGAGGTAGTGGATGTCATTTTCTTGGATTTTCAGAAGGCATTTGATAAGGTGCCACACATGAGAAAGTGTAACTAGATAAAATCCAATGGCATTACAGGAAAGATACTGACATGGATAGAGGAATGGCTGACAGACAGGAAGCAGTGAGTGGGAATAAAAGGGGCATTTTCTGGTTGGCTGCCGGTAACTAGGGTGTTCCTCAGGGGTCATTACTGGGACTGCTATTTTTCACATTGTTTATCAATGATTTGGATAATGACTTTGTGCCAAAGTTTGTGGATGATACAAAGATAGCTGGCGGGGTAGGCAGTGCTGAGGAAGCTATGTGATTGCAGCAGGACTTAGACAAATTGGAAGAATGGGCAAAAAAGTGGCTGATGGAATACAGCATTGGGTAATGTATGATAATGCATTTTGGTAAAAGGAACAATAGTGCAGACTATTATCTAAATGAGGAGAAGGTTCAAACATCAGAGGTCAGCTTGAGTCTGTGGTAAAGAAGGCAAATGCAATGTTAGCATTTATTTCAAGGGGAATAGAATATAAAAGCAAGGAGATAATGCTGAGGCTTTATAAGACACTAGTCAGGCTACACCTAGAGTATTGTTTACAGTTTTGGGATCTATATCGTAAAAAGGATGTGTTGTCATTGGACAGAGTCCAAAGGAAGTTCTCAAGAATGGTTCCGGGAATGAAGGGGTTAACATATGAGCAGCGTTTGGCAGCTTTGGGCCTGTACTCACCGGAATTTAGAAGAATGCGGGGGGGGGGGGGGATCTCATTGAAACCTACCAAATGTTGAAAGAGCTAGATAAGGTGGATGTGGGGAGGATGTTTCCTATGTTGGGGGTATACAGAACTAGAGGGCACAGGCTCAAAATTGAGGGGTGAACTTTTAGAACAGGGGTAAGGAGGAATTCTTTTAGCCAGAGAGTAGTGAATCTGCGGAATGCTCTGCCACAGACTGCGGAGGAGGCCAAGTCTGTGGGTATATTTAAAGAGGAAGCTGATAGTTTCCTGATCCGTCAGGGCATCAGAGGATATGGCGAGAAGGCAGGTGTATGGGGTTGAGTGGGATCCGGGATCAGCCATGATGGAATGGCAGAGCAGACTCGATGGGCTGAATGGCCTAATTCTGCTCCTATGTCTTACGGTCATCTGTCTCTAGCCTGGACGGAGCATGTTGATCGCCATAGCCCAGCTAGGCTGAAAGGTCTGCTCCTGAGCTGTGTGAGTCGATGACTCTATGTCTGTGGGATTCACTTGTTCCCCCAGTGACGTTCCCCATCACTGACAGGTCCAGCAGGAAGAGTCACAGCTAACATCGGCGACCCAGTTCTTGTGTGGCTGGGGGAGGAGAGCAGTGCAGAACATCAGCGAAGCCGACTTGGAACCGAACCTGAGTGGCGTCCTTCCAAGAAATCCACCCAGAGCGGGACTTCTTCATCCAACAGCTGCCTCTGATTGACTAGGAATCTCTCACCTTCCGAGGCATTTTGAGTTTTGAAATACGCTGAAGGTGAAACTGGATAAGTGTGTAATTTAATTTGCCAAGAAAAATCCAAGTTGGTTAGAGATTATGCTTGGCTGGTCTCCCTGAATTGATGGGATTTACTTGAAGTTGGGGGGGGGGTGGTATGTGTGGGAGCTGAGGGCCGAGGCAGCTCCGCCTTTCATCATTATGTATGTTCTCACTGTTGCGGAGTGACAGCCTGCGAGCTCGACGGAGCACATTGTGCTTTGTTACTTCTCAATCCTTCTGGGAAAAAAATGAAAAAGTAGGAATGTCTAAGCCTATTGAGCGGAGTGAAGAAATATGGCTGGGCACTGGTGACTTTTACATAAAACACCTCCTCACATCCCAGTTCCTGATCCCTCCCTCTGGTCCCCTGCACCGACTGATCTCGCCACAGTTGCGTCTGGAGTCACAGCTCTGGAATGTTGTGATCCCTTCCCTCACTCTCTGCTGGAGACGCAACCTCACTCGTTGTGCTTCAGATCGCCAGGGTTGTGCCCCCTCCGGCAAGGCCGGGTGTCCGTCTTGATCAGATAACACGACTGTGAATCGCTCTGCTGTGTTACAGCGGTAGGAGCTGTCACTGGGTATGCTGTGCGACAAATTCCAGTGGTTTTCTGTCTGGAGGGGGTGCAGTCAGAATGAGCGGGACACTGCCCCTCGTCGAAGGTCGCCGTGTCATGGCTCCGGCTGTGGGAGCTGCGATACTGACCTGTGAGGTCTGAGGGAAGAACGTCCCACTGCGCCGAATTTAGGCTATGGACCGCCCGCCCCCATCACAGACTCTCCCCATCTACTGAACGCTTTCCCACAGCCAACGGATACTCTCCCCTATCACCAGCTCTCCCCTCACCCACTGAATACTCCCCGCAGTGCCAACAGACACTCTCCCCCCACCCGCTGAATACCCCCCCACACTACCCACAGACACTCTCCCCATCACCGACTCTCCCCACCCACCTAATTCCTTCCACAGCCCAGACAGCCTCCCCCATCACCAACTCTCCCCCCACCCTCTGAATACCCCGCACAGCCCACAGACACTCTCCCCCTTCACTGACTCTCCCTGCCCACCAAATTCCCTCCACAACCCATAGACAGCCTCCCCCATCACCAACTCTCCCCCCATCCTGTGAATACCCCCTCCCACAGCCCACAGACACTCTCCCCATCACTGACTCTCCCCACCCACTAAACTCCCTCCCACAGCCCACGGACGATAGGTGGGTGGGACGAGCTGGTGATTGGAGAGAGTGTTTATGGGCTGTGGGCGAGCATTCAGTGGGTGGGGGGAGAGTCAGTGATGGGGGAGAGTGTCCATAGGCTTTGGGAGGGATTCAGTTGGGTGGAGGGTGGGCCTGTTGACAGCAGTGAATGCCCCCACCCACTGAATCCCCTCTGGCAGTCCACGACAGTGTCCCTTATCACCAGCTCTCCCCACCCACAGAATCCCTCCCAAAACCTACGGACACTTCCCCACATCAGTGACCCTTCCTCCTCCCAATGAATACTCTCCCACTGCCCATCAACACTCTCTCCAATCACCAGCTCCCCAACCACTGAATCCCTCCCTCAGCCCATGATCATTGTCTCCCATGACCAGTTCTTCCCCCACCCGCTGTAAACCTTCTCAAAGCCCACAAACACTTGCCCGCATCACTGACGTTCCCCCAACCCAATGAATCCTCCATGGATACTCTGCCCATCGCAGAATCCCTCCATCCATTGATCGCCTCCCATAGTCATAGTCATAGTCATAGTCATACTTTATTGATCCCTGGGGAAATTGGTTTTCATTACAGTTGCTCCATAAATAATTAAATAGTAATATGTAAATTTATGCCAGGAAATAACTCCAGGACCAGCCTATTGGCTTAGGGTGTCTGACCCTCCAAGGGAGGAGTTGTAAAGTTTGATGGCCACAGGCAGGAATGAATTCCTATGACGCTCTGTGTTGCATCTCGGTGGAATAAGTCTTTGGCTGAATGTACTCCTGTGCCCAACCAGTACATTATGTAGTGGATGGGAGACATTGTCCAAGATGGCATGCAACTTGGACAGCATCCTCTCTTCAGACACCACCGTCAGAGAGTCCGGTTCCATCCCCACAACATCACTGGCCTTACGAATGAGTTTGTTGATTCTGTTGGTGTCTGCTACCCTCAGCCTGCTGCCCCAGCACACAACAGCAAACATGATAACACTGGCCACCACAGACTCATAGAACATCCTCAGCATCGTCCAGCAGATGTTAAAGGACCTCAGTCTCCTCAGGAAATAGAGACGGCTCTGACCCTTCTTGTAGACAGCCAATGTCCGTGACATAGTCCATGACACCCTCCTCCATGAGTGATTCCCCCCCACTCACAGTCCATGGATGCTCTCTCCCTTCACCGACTCTCCCTCATCCATCAAATCTGGTGGGAGATGGGGGATGAAGTATGTAGCTGGGAGGTGATAGGCAGGAGAGGTAAAGGGGTGAAGAAGTCGGAATGTGATAGGAAGATAGTGGATGATGGGAGAAAAGGAATGATGAGGGGAACCAGAGTGAGGCGATGGGTAGGTGAGGAGAAGAGCAGCAGTGAGAGGGAAACCAGAAGAGAAAAGGGTGAGGGGATAGAAATCACCAGAGGTTAGAGAAATTGATGTTCACACCATCATGTTGGAGGCTACCCAGACGGAATATGAGGTGTTTCTCCTCCAACCTGAACGTATGTCATAAAACTACCATCCAATTGTTTCACTGTTGCCATTAGTGTGAGTAATGTTTTCTTACAAATAACCATTTAAAAGGCAGTTAGAAAGAATATGGATAAGAAAGGTTTTATTCAGATTTGGACCAAACATTGGCAAATGTCTTCATCTAGCTTAGGTAGGTGTCCTGGTTGTCATGGTTACGGTGGGCCGAGGGGCCTGCTTCTATGCTGCGTAGCCCCATATAAATATGAATAAAGTTAATTTTGAAATAAACTCAAGAACAGAGGTGTGGGCAGATCGATGAAGGGTTCCGGCCCGAAACGTTGACTGATCGTTTCCACGGATGCTGCCTGACCTGCTGAGTTCCTCCGGCGTGTTGTCAGTGTTGCTTTGACCCCAGCATCTGTAGAGTATTTTGTGTGGGCAGATGTCTGGTCACCTTAGTGCAGCAGAATATCAGTTCTATTGAAGTAACAATTTCCCCCTCTATGTGAACAAACACTGTGAACAAATTTCAGGTCAGGCTGCGTTAAATAACTTCACTTCTTGACAACAAAGGAAAGTTTAACTGATAGTGCCTTTGTACAAATAATGATTTTTTTAAAGTCTCTATGAATAACTAACTAAGATCAATACTCACATATCTAGCCCAGCCATGAAGAGGAAAAAGAAACGCATTTTCTAATCCTAAAAGCATTTTGGCAAGATCACAATTCATGAATAATGACAAATTAGGCAGGGTATACAATTTCATATCTGCAATTAATCTTACAGAAAGCTCACTTCTCATCTACCTGCCTTCAGCAAGTCCCTTAACCCCACAAAGCAATCAGTCCCAGTTTTGAAATGTCAATAGGCTCAGCATAGACCATAGAACACAGCACAGCACAGGAACAGGCCCTTCAACTCATTGTGTCTGTGTTGACCATGAGGACAATTGAAATGCAAATCTGCTTGCACATGGTCCATAACTCTCCCTTCCGGAACTGTTCACATACCTTTCTAAATGCCCCTTAAATGTTCCTGTTGTATCTGCCCCCACTCTCATCCCTGACAGCACATTCCAGGCACCCACCTCCCTCGCTGTAATAAACTCAACCCGCTCATCTCTTTTGAACTTTCCCCCGCTCACCTTAAAGCACAAGGCATTTCCAACCAGGAAAAAGGCTGATTATCTATATCACTCATAACTTTATAAATTTCCTCTCAGACTCCGACATTCCAGGGAAACAGGTTTGTCCAACTTCTCTTTATAGCTAGGATGTCTTTCTGCTTTCTGCAGCTCTTCAAGGAGAGAGATTGAAAATTTGGCTGAGGGGTGTCATTACAACAACCTCCCGCTCAATGTCAATAAGACCAAGGAACCGATTGTAGACTTCAAGAAAGGGAGACCAGGTGTCCATGAGCCAGTTTGGAGGATCAGAGCTGGAGAGGGTCAGTAACTTTAAATTCCTGGGTGTCACTATCTCACAGCACCTGCCCTGGACACATCATATAAATGTAATTGTGAAGAAAGCACAACAACACCTCTACTTCCTCAGAAGTCTGCAGAGATTTGGCATGTCATCAAAAACCTTGGCAAACTTCAATAGTTGTGTGGTGGAAAGTGTGCTGACTGGCTGCATTATGACCTGGTATGGGAACGCCAATACCTTTTAGTGGAAAATCCTAGAAAAGGTCGTGGACTCGGCACAGTACAACGAGGGTAAAACCCTCCCAACCACTAAGCACATCTACATGAAATATTGTCGTAGAAAATTGGCATCCATCATCAAAGATCCTCACCACCCAAGCCATGCTCTTTTCTCACTGCTGCCATCAGGAAGAAGGTACAGGTGCTTCAGGACTCGCACCACCAGGTTAAAGAACAGTCACTACCCCTCAATCATCAGACTCTTGAAAAAAGAGGGTAGCTATACTCATTTAAGGAGATTTTTTAATCTTGTTATTTCATGCTCATTATTTATGAATATTTATTTATTATCTGCATTTGCACAGTTTGTTTACAGTTTACAGTTCATGATGTTTACAGTTTACAGATCCCATTTGCAGTTACTGCTCTATAGATGTGCCAAGTGTGCTCGCAGAGAAAGAATCTCAGGGTTGTACGTGGTGACGTGTATATGCTCTGATAATAAATTTTACTTTGAACTTTGAACTTTGAGAACAACACAGCAACAACAACAACAACAATAATAGCAAAACAAGCCCCATCCCTCCACCCCACTCTCATGATCGTAAAACAGATGTTTTCTCAGTACTTCGGTGCATGTGAAAAAAATAAGCCAATTACCAATGACAAGGGCCCGGGGCAGAATGACAGCGGGGTGTCATCTGACAAGGACTGGAAGTCACAGGGTATAAATTGAAGGGGAAGACAATTCAGATGTACAAGAGGAAATCCATTTGTGGGTGGTTGGATCTGCATTCAGTGGCCAGTTTATTAGGTACACCTCTACACCTGCTCGCTGAAGCAGATCTCTAATCAGCCAATCTTGTGACAGCAACTCAATGCATAAAAGCACGCAGGCATGGTCAAGAGGTTCAGTTGTTGTCAGACCAACCATCAGAATGAGGAAGAAATGTGATCTCAGTGACTTTGACTGAGGAATGATTGTTGGCGCCAGACAGGGGTTTTGAGAATCTCCTGGAATTTTCATGCACAACAAACTCTAGAATATGCAGAGAATGGTGCAAAAAACAATAAAGAACAGTCAGCTCTGTAGGTGAAATTGCCTTGTTAGTGAGAGAGGTCAGAGGAGAATAGTCAGACTGGTTCAAGCTGACAGGAAGGCGACAGACACAAAACACTGGAGGAACTCAGCAGGTCAGGCAACGTGTACAGTCAACGTTTTGGGTCGAGACCCTTTGGCAGGACTGGAGAAAAAAAGATGAGGTGTAGATTTAAAAGGTGGGGGAGGGAAGAGATAAAACACCAGATGATAGGTGAAACTGGGAGGGAGAGGGGTGGTAAAGAGCTGGGAAGTTGATTGGTGAAAGAGATAAAGGGCTGGAGAAGGGGGAATCTAATAGGAGGGGTCAGAAGGCCATAGAAGAAAGAAAAGGGGGGAGGAGCACCGGAGGGAGGCGATGGGCAGGCAAGGAGATAAGGTGAGAGAGGGAATAGGGGATGGGGAATGGTGAAGAAGAGGGGGGTCATTACCGGAAGTTCGAGAAGTCGATGTTCATGCCATTGGGTTGGAGGCTACTCAGATGGAATATAAAGTGTTGCTTCTCCAACCTGAGTGTGGCCTCATCGTGACAGCTGAGAAGGCCATGGATTGACATATCGGAATGGGAATGGGAAGTGGAATTAAAATGGGTGGCCACTGGGAGATCCTGCTTCTTCTGGCGGACGGAGCGTAGGTGCTCGGCGAAGCGGTCCCCCAATCGGTGTCGGGTCTCACCGATATACGGGAGGCCATACTGAGAGCACTGGACACAGTATATGACCCCAGCAGACTCACAAGTAAAGTATCGCCTCACCTGGAAGGACAGTTTGGGGCCCTGAATGGTAGTGAGGGAGGAGGTGTAAGGGCAGGGGTAGCACTTGTTCCGCCTCCAAGGATAGGTGCCAGGAGGGAGATCAGTGGGGAGGAACAAGTGGACAAGGGAGTCGCGTAACTCAAATAACCACTCGTTGCAACAGCGCTGTGCGGAACAGCATCTCTGAATGCAGAACCTGTTCAACCTTGAAGCGGATGGGCTACAACAGCAGAAGAATGCATACACTCAGTAGCCACTCTATAAGGTACAGGAGGTACTTGGTGAAGTGGCCACTGAACCAGTCTGCAGGAGTGGCCCATGCAGTTTCCATGATAAATATACAATGGTTTATAAGGCTGCCGAAAATGGGCAGGGGGATAGAATCAGCAAGCTGTACTAGTTAAAAACCAGCATGAACACATCATTGGCAATCTGTCCCTTTAAGTGCCTGCAGCTTCAATGAAAAGTCTGGCTACCGCACATTACAAGTTACGCTGGAACAGAGCCAATGGTTTCCGGTGAAGAAGCAGTTCCTCACTCTGTGACCCAGGAAAATGGCTCAGAGCCCCCTTCTGGAGTCTGATGTCAAGCACTGATAATTTTATTAAAATTCCAGTTACTTGTGATGTGACCCCAGCCACTTGATTAGAGGGTCAAATATCTCATCAGGAGATTCAATTTATATCTATATCATCACTTCCATCTTTAATAAATTACTTACCCGGCAATTCAATACCGGGGCCAAAATTATTGAGATCATTCTCTAGATAAAGTGTTCCACTTTCTTTGCTCCTTGTCCAACAATCAGAATTCACAAGTCCATGATAGAACATAGAACATAGGCATAGAACATAGGACATAGGACATAGGACGCACAACATAAGACATATAACATAGAACACAGAATATTACAGCACATTGCAAGCTCTTCAGTCCACAATGTTGTGCTGACCATTTAGAATTTAGAATTTATTTAAATCTTACATCCATCCCCCAATGTGAGGGAGTAAAAATCTTTGTGTTATGACTGTTGCAATGTACAGACATGTGAATTTATAAACCTAATGGCTTGTAGAAAGAAGCTGTCCCCTAGCCTGTTGGTCCTGGCTTTAATGCTGTGGTACCATTTGCCAGACAGAAGCAGCTGAGACAGTTTATGGTTGGGGTGACTGGTGTCCCCAATGATCTTCCAGGCCCTCTGTCTGCACCTCGATGGACACTTACCTACTCTAAAGATCAGTTTAACCTTTCCCTCCTACATAGCCCTCCATTTTTCTTTCATCCACACGCCTATCTGAATTATCTTAAATGCCCCTAATGGTCAAAGTTCAAAGTAATTATCAAAGTGTGCCCAGTACACCATACACAACCTTGAGATTCATTTTCTTGCAGGCAGCCACAAGACAAAGAAACATGATAGAATCCACTAGAAGACCCACTCCACAAACCGTCAAACATCCAATGCGTGAAACAAGAACAAGTTATAGAAACAATGAAATGCACAAAGCATGAAGCAGAGGATCTCTGAGAGTGAGTCCACAGCCTTGGCGTCAGTACAGCGCTAATGCGAGAGACGGTGGTTGCACAGTCAGTTCAGCACTGAGGCAAAGTAAAGCCTCTTGGAGTAGTCAGCTGACCACCGGTTTGTCCTTCGCCCTTGGCCTCGATGTTTTAATCTTTTTAATCCAGCACAGGGCTTAAATCGGCTGAGTTGGTTAATTTTTCACTCGGGCTCAGGTCTCACTGCTTCAAACTGGTCCACAGTTTTAACTCGGCCTGAAGTCTGCTCCAGTAATGGCTGCCGCGGTTGTTCCTGCGTTATCGAGACTCCAGTTCACCAAATCCTTCCGGACACCACAAGAATGCCAGGTTGTACAGACGATTGAAAGTCATAGCTATCAAAGGGAGATTATAGGCTGTAGATTGCAGTGATTGTAGCCCAGCAAAGTTTATTTAGTAAAATAGTTAGTAGTTTTGTTAGCTACCTGCAAAATGTCACCATGTCTCACTAGTGTCATTTTGGCCATCTGACACCACTACCAATCCTAGCAGCTCATTCCAGTCACCTAGCACTCTCTGTGTAAAAATATACCTCTAATATCCCCCCATATACATTCCTCTAATCACCTTAAAATTATGCTCTCTCTTATTAGCCATTGCCTCCTTGGGCAAAAGTCTCTGGTTATCCACCTGATCTATGCCTTACATCTTGTACACCCCTATCAAGTTACCTCTCATCCTTCTTGGCTCCAAAGAGAAGGAGGATCAGAGGTGACTAGGTAGAGATGATCCCTTCACAGATTGAGATTCCTCAATCACTTCTTTTGGCTGGGGAGTTCTAACTGAGATATTTGCATGATTGTTAGGTGCACGTGAGGTGCCAGTACACTGGATGTGGCAAATGTACCTTTGTTTAAAAGGCAGCAAAGAAAAACCTAGGAACCATCCGCCTGTAAGTCTTACACGTGTAGTATGTAAGTTACTGGAGATGAGTCTGAGGGATAAGACATTCGTGCATCTGGAAAGATAAGGATTGATTGGGAGTCAATGCAGAGATTCTGCAGATGCTTGAAATCTGAGCAACACACACAAAATTTCTGGAGGAACTCATCTACAGAAGGGAATAGACAGATGATGTTTCAGGTCAAGACTCTTCATCAGGACTGGAAAGGAAAGGAGCCGAAGCCAGAGTAAGAAAGTAGGGGGAGGGGAAAGAGTACAATCTGGCAGGTGACAGGTGAGACCAGGTGAGGGGGAAGAGGACTGGAAAATTGCAAAGGTTACTCCACTCTTTAACAAAGGAGGAAGGCAGCAGAAAGGAAATTATAGACCAGTTAGCCTGATCTCAGTGGCTGGGAAGATGTTAAGGATGAGATGATGGAGTACTTTATGACACAGGACAAGATAGTACAAAGTCAGCATGGTTTCCTTCTGGGAAAATCCTGCCTGACAAACTTGATGGAATTCTTTGAGGAGATTAGATAAAGGGGATTGTATATTTGGTTTTCATAAGACCTT
The DNA here is from genome assembly GCF_963921235.1 of Mobula hypostoma. Lineage (NCBI taxonomy): Eukaryota > Metazoa > Chordata > Chondrichthyes > Myliobatiformes > Myliobatidae > Mobula > Mobula hypostoma. Next base: position 14,250,573 of record NC_086115.1, on the reverse strand, counting down.
TGACAAGGTGCCACACATGAGGCTGCTTACCAAGTTAAGACCCCATGGTTTTACAGGAAAGTTACTAACATGGTTAGAGTATTGGCAGATTGGCAGGAGGAAGGGAATGGGAATAAAAGAATCCTTTTCTGTTTGTCTGCCTGCGACTAATGGTGTTCTGCAGGGGTCGGTGTTGGGACAGCTTCTTTTCATGCTGTATATAAATGATTTAGATGATGGAATAGAAGGCTTTGGTGCCTAGTTTGAAGATGATACAAAGATTGGTGGAGGGGCAGGTAGTGTTGGGGAAACAGGTAGGATGCAGAAGGACTTAAACAGATTTGGAGAATGGGCAAGAAAGTGGCAAATGAAATAAAATGTTGGAAAATGCATGATCATGCACTTTGGTAGTAGAGATAAACATGCGGACTATTTTCCAAATGGGGAGAAAATCCAGGAATCTGTGATTCAGAGAGACTTAGAAGTCCTTGTGCAGAACACCCTGAAGGTTAACTTGCAGGCTGAGTCAGTGGTGAGGAAAGCAAATGCCATGTTAGTATTCATTTCAAGAGGTCTAGAATACAAGAGCAAGGATGTCATGCTGAGGTTTTGTAAGGCACTAGTGAGGCCTCACCTTGAGTATTGTGAATGGTTTTGGGCCCCTCATCTTAGAAAAGATGTGCTGGTATTGGAGAAGGTTCAGAGGAGGTTCACAAGGATGATTCCAGGAATGAAAGGGTTATCATACGAGGAACGTTTGATGGCTCTGGTCTGTATGCACTGGATTTTAGAAGGATGAGGGGGGAGGGATCTCATTGAAACCTTTCAAATGTTGAAAGTCCTAAACACAGTAGATGTGGTAAGGATGTTTCCCATGGTGGGAGAGTCTAGGACAAGAGGGCACAGCCTCAGGATAGAGGGACACCCTTTCAAAACAGAGATGTGGAGAAATTTCTTTAGCCAATGGGTGTGAATTTGTGGGATTTGTTGCCACATGCAGCTGTGGAGGCCAGGTCATTGGGTGTATTTAAGGCAGAGATTGATAGGTTCTTGAGGAGGAGATAGAAAAAAGGATCAGCCATGATTGAATGGCGGAGCAGACTTGATGGGCCAAATAGCCTAATCCTGCTCGTGTGTCTTACTGTCTTATGGAAGAAGGTGTGATGAAATAAGGATCTGGAAGGGGGTAGGTGGAAGAGATAAAGGACTGAAGAAGAAGGAATCTGATAGGAAAGGAGAGTAGACCATGGGGGAAAGGGAAGGAGGAGGAGAGGCACCAGAGGGAGATGGTGGGCAAGTAAGGAGAAGAGAAGGGGTGAGAGGGAAGCCAGAATCTAAGTGAAGAAGGTCCTTCAGATGTTCTGCGTGACTCGGTGTGTGTGTGTGTGTGTGTGTGTGTGTGTGTGTGTGTGTGTGTGTGTGTGCTTGTGTGTGTGTTCGTGTATGTGTGTGTGTTTGTGTGTGTTAGTCTGTGTGTATGTGTGTGTGTGAGTGTGTGTTCGCCTGTGTGTGTGTGTGTTTGTGTCCATGTATGTGAGTGTGTGTGTGAGTGTGTGTGTGTGTGTGTGTGTGTGTGTGTGTGTGTGTGTGTGTGTCTGTGTTTGCTTTTACACTGAGACTCTCCTGGACCGTAGACTCTGGTAGTACACCTGCTTCTCAGATAATGCAAGTACTTCACAATCATTCAGGCTTGTATCAAAAGCTTAGAGTCTCAACATACAAAAAATGTGCTATTGTGTAAACGACCCCCACCTCCACTGGACATAAGTCTGCTGGGGTTTAATACACTGAGCGTGTTTCAGTTCTAAACAAGCCCCCACCTCCACTGGACATAAATCTGCTGGAGTTTAATACACTGAGCGTGTTTCAGTTCTAAACAAGCCCCCACCTCCACTGGACATAAATCTGCTGGGGTTTAATACACTGAGCCTGTTCCAGTTCTAAACAAGCCCCCACCTCCACTGGACATAAATCTGCTGGGGTTTAATACACTGAGCGTGTTTCAGTTCTAAACAAGCCCCCCACCTCCACTGGACATAAATCTGCTGGGGTTTAATACACTGAGCGTGTTTCAGTTCTCTGGGTGGTGTGGCACAGTCAGGTGTGGGAAGGATTAAAGGCTACTTACAGTGTGGTCAGTTGGCTCATGTTGATGAAGGACGTATTGGTCAAGGAGCTGATGCGATTGTTGCTCATGTCTCTGGTGATGGAAGAACAAGACGATCAGTGTTTGCTGAGGGAATCTATGAGAGTGTGAAAGATGGCAGGGACAGATCTCTCATTCCCAAACACACCCCAGACCACAGTGATTCAGCTGCCACCTTAAAGATCCCTTGAAGATGAATCCATTCAGAAATCTGATGGCAGAGGGGAAGAGGTTGTTCCTAAAACATTGAGTGTGTGTCTTCAGGCTCCCGTACCTTCTCCCCAATGATAGAAGTGAGAGGAGGGCATGTTCAGGGTGATGGGGGTCCTTAATGATGGATGCTATCTCTCTGAGGCACCACTCTTTGAAGATGTCCTCAACTATGGGGAGGGTTGTCCCCATGATGGAGCTGGCTGTGTTTACAATCCTCTGCAGCCTCTTGTGATCCTGTGCATTGGCCCTTCCATATCAGGCAATGATACAACCAGTCAGAATGTTCTCCACTGTACATCTATAGAGATTTGTAAGACTCTCTTCTGACAAAACGAATCTCCTCAAACTTTTAAAGAACTAGAGCCACTGGAGTACCTTCTTTGTGCTTGCATTAATGTGCAAGATAAGATATCAGCAAGCAAAATTAAAACTGCAATGTTTGTGGTGATCCAATAGTTTCATGGTCAACATTACTGAGAACAGGTTTTCCTTTACACTCCCAGTTTGTATTCCCAGATGTGATGGTAGGATTCAAACTCACATCTCTGGATTCATGGGTCAGAACTCTGAGTGCTAATCCAATCATGTAATCTCTGTGCTACCCTACCCCTGGTAAACCAGAGGTATTTGGGGAAATGGGGAAAAAATGAACGAGTCAGGGTCAGGGAAAGCCACAGATTAGCCATAGCATTGAATGATGGAATATGTCTGAGGGGCTGAATGGCCTCCTGCTTTCCAGTGGGCACTTCCCTCAGGATTACTGACGTGTGTCTTTCTTTTATTCAGGAGGGGAAGACTCCAATTGACTTGGTGCAGCTGTGGCAAATGGAAACTAAAGGCGCCCTTGCTCAGGCCAACTGAGTTTTATTAGTGAGATGTCCTTGGAACAGTTTAACCAGGAAACTTGGGCTGTGACCTGAATCGCATTTCCACCAATGATCACAGCTCGCACATGACATTATATTTGTTTGTTTATTTATTTTATGGATTGAGATACTGTGCAGAATAGGTCCTTCTGGCCCTTTAAGCCCCACCACCCAGCAATCTCCCAGTTTAATCCCAGCCTAATCATGGGACAATGTACAATGACCAATTGGTACGCCTTTGAACCGTGGGAGGAAATTCGAGCACCTGGAGGAAACTCATGTGATCACGAGGAGAAAGTACAAACTCCTTACAGGCAGTGAAGGGAATTGAACCTGGGTCACCTGTACTGTAAAGCACTGTGGTAATCACTATGCTAGCGTGCTGCCCCAAGCTCTGCCAAACACAGAACCCATTGACAAAATGTTTAGTCATTGCTTGTCTGAGTTTGTGGTGTTGGCAGAAGGCATTAAGCTGTAGGATTAACAAAACTCAGAAAAAAATAATGCTTTTAAGGATAATTAAGAAGTTTGCGTGGTGGTGCAGCAGGAAGAGCCATTGCCTCACCTTCCAGAGATCCAGGTCTGATCCTGACCTCCAGTAATGTCTGTGTGGAGTTTGCTTGTTCTCACACATAACGTGCAAATTCCACATAGTTTCTGCTACTAATCTGAAATGGATTAAATTGTGAAGAGATGGTGTGTAAATTTGGTACAAGATTCCTTGAAGACCACACAAGGAGTTGACTAACACACACAAAACACTGGAAGAACTCAGCAAGTCAGGCAGCATCTATGGAGGGGAATAAACAGTTGATGTCTGGCCAAGACCTTTCATCAGAGCTGGGAAGGAAGGGGTCAGAAGGCAGAATATGAAGTTTGGGAGAAGGAGGGGAGTATATGCTGGAAGGTGATAGGTGAGATCAGGTGAGGAGGAAGGTGGTTGGATGGAGGGGGTGGGGACGAAGTGAGAAGCTGGAAGGTGATACGTGGAAGAGCTAAAAGAATCTGATAGGAGCGAGGACAATAGACCATTCAATAAAGAGAAGGAGGAGGGTCACCAGAGGGAGATGATGGACAGGTGAGGAGACAAGAAGAATGAGAAGGTAACCCAAATGGGGAATGGTAAAAGAGAGGAAGATGGAGAGGAGAGAAGCTGAAAGAAAATACGTTCATACCATCAGGTTGGAAGCTACTCAGATTGAAAATTAGGGTTACGAGTAGTCAGTGTGGTTTTGTGCATGAAAGATCACGTATTATGGACTTGATTCAATTTTTTGATGGGTTGACCAAGAAAGCTGATGAGGGCAGGGCAGTAGATGTGGTTTACATGGACCTCAATAAGGGGTTTGATAGGGTTCCACGTGGCAGATTTTTCTGGAAGGTTAATTTGCAGGTGATTCAGGGAGAGCTGGCTAATTGGATACACAACTGGCTTGATGCTAGAAAGCAGAAGTTAAAGGTTATTTCTTGGATTGGAAGCCCATAACTAGTGCTTTATCACAGTGGTCATTGCTGGGTGCATATCTAATTGCCATCTATCCCAACGATTTGGATAGGAATATACAGGATATGTTTAATAAGTTTGTAGAACACTGAAATACGTGGTGTGGTTGACAATGAATTATTACAAGTTACAGGTGGTCAGGGTAAGTGGGTGGGGGAATGGCAAATGGAGTTTAATTCAGGTAGGTGCGAGGCATTACATTTTGGACAGTCAGATCTGGGTAGGATTTTCATGGTGTAGAACAGAAGGACCTTGGAGCACAAGTGCATGGTGGCAAGAAGGTTTTTGTCACTCTGGCCATCACTCAGGGCTCTGAGCATAAAAGTTAGGAGATCATGTTGTAGTTGTACAGGATGCTGGTGAGGCTGTTCTCGGAGTATTGCGTTCAGTATTGGTCACTCTGCTATAGGAATGATGCATTTAAACGGGAAAGAGCGCAGAGGGTTTATAAGGATGCTGCCAGGGTTTGAGAGGCTGATTTATAGGGAGAGGCTGGACTGAATGGGAGTTTATACCTCAGAATGTAAGAGACTGATGATCTTAAAAATGATGGGGGGTGTAGTTAGCATGAATACTCTCAGCCTTTTCCCCAGAGTTGGGTATCAAGAATTAGAGACCATAGGTTTAAAGTAGCAAGGAAAAGAACTAAGAGGAATTTGAGGGGCAATCTTTTTTACACACAAGGTGGTATCTACGTGGAATCAGTTGCCAGTGGACATGGTTGAGGCAGGAACAATACAATTCTCAGAAGGTATTTGGATTTGGTGTGGAAATGCTTAAAAGATCACGGCCATCTTTGATGACATCTTCCTGATGGGCTGAAGGGCTATTCTCCGTGCTGTATGACTCTGTGACTATGAGTCCTTTGGTTGTTACTGAAACAAAAATGATCCTTGAGACGCTCCAGTAGTCTGGGATATCGCAGCAATGCAGCAGGTGGCTGGCTAGGTCACACTTGGAATAGTGTGTGCTCTCTGGTTGTCCCATTACAGGAAGCATATGGAGGTTTTGGAGAGGGTGCAGAAGAGGTTCACCAAGATGCTGCCTGGATTAAAGAGCATGTGTTATAGGCAGAGTCTGGACAAACTTGGGTTGCTTTCTCTGGAGGTGGAAGCTGTGGGGAGATCAGATAGAAGTTTATAAAATGATGAGAGTCAGAATCTTTATCCCCAAGCTAGAAACGTCAAGTAGCTGAGATGTGCGGGGCAAGTATTTACACAGAGAGTGGTGGGTGCTGGGGACACGCTGCCTGGGGTGATGGAGGAAGCAGATGGAGGTGTTTAAGAGGCTGCTAGACACATGAAGATGCAGAGCATAGAGGGACATGAATTATGTGAAGGCAGAAGTTCAATTTGATGTTGTATTTGGTGTAGACTTGGTGGGCTAAAGAGTCTGTTTCTGTACAATACTGCTCTGTGTGTGTGTGTGTGTGTGTGTGTGTGTGTGTGTGTGTGTGTGCTCCTGAACATTATCGTGTTTGTTTGGATGCATCAGCCAACGTCTGGTTTGCATGAATCTCATAAAACAGCTTGGCTGACATCACCGAGGATCAGGCTTAAAGTGGGGCTGCCTGTGGGAGGTCACAGGTCCCATTGTGATTGGCTCCCAGCACCCAGTTCAGGAGGGTGGGAAGGTGGGGGTGGGGGATATCTCTGCTTGTTTAATCACTGAGTTTGGATAGACTTATGATTTTACAACACAATATGCCAGGTGAGATTGCTGAATGGGTCAGAAGTCCACGCCATGGACGGTTCTGGACAAATATTTGCCCAGTCACAAACACTGACAAGAGGGCTTAAGGGCTTAGAGTATTTGACTATCACACCAGCCAGCACACATTACAAAGGGAGATTCAATCCAAGACCATTTGATTTTTACAGAGGTGAGCTTTGGCCTGCCTGGTTCTGCAGTTGCATTTGGGTCTGGGAGAAGATACAGGGGTTTGAAAGGCTGGACATCCAGACTCAAGAACTGTCATGAAATTTGTTGTTTTGTGGCCACGATACAGCGCGAGGCATAAAATATACTATAAGTTACAACAATACGTAACAAGTAAATATATAAACAAATAAACAAACAAATAAATAAAAGAGACAAATAAATAAATAGTTGAATAAATTGTGCAAAGGAAGAACAGTGAGATAATGTTCATGGGCCGGTCAAAGACGCTGTTCTTGAAACATTGAGTGTAGGTCTTCAAGCTCCTGTACCTCCTCCCTGATGGTAGTAACAAGAAGAGGGCATGCAACTCAAACAAAATGCTGGAGGAACGCAGGAGGCCAGGCAATATCCATGGAAGAATGTACAGTTGACATTTTGGACCAAGACCCTTCGGCGAGACTGGGCTGCCTGGCCTGCTACGGTCCTCTAACATATTGTGCTTGTTGCTTGGATTTCCAGCGTCTGCAGATTTTCTCTTGTTTGTGAAGCAGATGGCATATCCCAGATGGTGCAGGTCCTTAATGATGAATGCTCCCTTTTTAAGGCATCACCCGTCGAAGATGTCCTCGATGGTGGGGAAGGTTGTGGCCGCGATGGAGCTGACTGAGTCTGCAGCTTTCTGCAGCCGCTTTCAATCCTGCGCATTGGAACTTATCCAAACAGGAACAACAGACACCTCTCCGCACGATATTGTTCCATGGTTCAATTGCACAAAAGTGGATTGTTTTTGTTCTAATTGTATTCCTTCTTGTAAAAATTGTGCATGACTTATGTTCGTATTTCTCTTGTGAATGCTGTTTATCTGATGTTGCGCCCGTGATGCTGCTGCGAGTGAGTTTTTCATTGAACCCATACATGTGACAATAAACTCAACTTTATCTTTGAAGAGAACCAAGCCAAGCCTGGTTACTCACACAAATGAGGGTGTGAGTATTCAGCCTGGATGTGAACTGTCAGGACAAACTAGCTAAAGATAAGCTGTTCCTTTAGAACATTGGACATAGAACAGTACATCACAGGAACAGGCCATTAAACCCACCTTACTCTGACTCCTCATCTTTTCGGCCGGTCCTGCTGAAGGGTCTCAGCCTGAAACGTCGTCCGTACTCTTTTCCATGGATACTGCCAGACCTGCTGAGTTCCTCCAGCATTTTGTGTGTGTTGCTTGGGTTTCCAGCATCTGCAGATTTTCTCTTGTCATTGATTAAGGTTGTGCTGGTGGGTCCAAGAACCAAATGGTCGAAGGGAAGTAACTGTTGATGTGATGTGAGACGTCAGGCTTCTGTGCCTCCTGCGTGATGGCAGCTGTGAGGAGATGGCATGGTCTGGGTGCTGGGGATCTTTGATGATGGATTTTGCCTTCAAGAGGCAGTGTCCCCCGTAGTTACTACCAATCACTATAGTGCTACTACAGTGCCCCCCGTAGTTACTGCCGATCACTATAGTACTACTACAGTGCCTCCTGTAGTTACTACCGATCACTACAGTACTACTACAGTGTCTCATGTAGTTACTACCGATCACTATAGTACTACTACAGTGCCCCCGTAGTTACTGCCGATCACTACAGTACTACTACAGTGCCCCCCGTAGTTACTGCCGATCACTATAGTGCTACTACAGTGCCCCCCGTAGTTACTGCCGATCACTACAGTACTACTACAGTGCCCCCCGTAGTTACTGCCGATCACTATAGTGCTACTACAGTGTCCCCCGTAGTTACTGCCGATCACTATAGTTCTACTACAGTGCCCCCCCGTAGTTACTACCGATCACTATAGTGCTACTACAGTGCCCCCCGTAGTTACTGCCGATCACTATAGTGCTACTACAGTGCCCCCCCCGTAGTTACTACCGATCACTATAGTGCTACTACAGTGCCCCCCGTAGTTACTGCCGATCACTATAGTGCTACACAGTGTCTCGTGTAGTTACTGCCGATCACTATAGTGCTACACAGTGTCTCGTGTAGTTACTGCCGATCACTGTAGTGCTACTACAGTGTCTCTTGTAGTTACTACCGATCACTACAGTGCTACTACAGTGTCTCGTGTAGATACTACCGATGGTGGGGAGATATCTGGCAGATTCCACTACTCTCTGCTGATTCTACACTCCTGTGCATTTAAATTTCCATACCAGACCATGATGCAACCAAAGAGGATCCTGTCACAGTAAATCTGTTTAGTTTGCTCATGTTGGGTGACAAGCTGCAGCTCTTTAACAGAGTGCAGGACCATGGTTCTGATTACTGCCTATTCCCACTTCCTTCCAGTGTCCAGATGTTACTGGAGAGTCATCTGTATTGCAGGGGGATCTCAATCAGAAAGGTGGCAGCTAACTCTTGAAAAATTGACTTTACAAGAATTAGAATGTGCTAAGAGCCCTAGATCGAGTGGACAGTCAGAGATTTTATCCCAGGGCAGAAATAGCTAATACAAGATGGCATAACTTTGTCGTTTGGAGCAAAGTACAGGGGGATGTCAGAAGTAGGATTTTTACACGGAGAATGGTGGATGCATGGAACATTAGGGTTCTTCTCCCGCGGGTTGTGGGGGGGAGGTGTATACCCCTCAACAATGGTGTGGAAAGATGAAACAACAGAGTGCCAAGTGGGTGGCTAAAAGTGTGGAAATGTAAAGCCCGTAATGGAAACATCTGTAAAGGATTGAGAGTCATTGAATGGTTTATTGTACATAATTTTATTTTTGAATAAAGTATATTTTGATTTTTAGAAAATTGGTAGCATCAGATACTTTAGGGACTGTTTAAGAGAAGGTAAGCATTGCAGTTGTGTACATCACTCTGAGTCTTCTGAGGCTGTGTGGTTAAAATGGGAAGAGGTGCTGTTCAGGTAAAGGTCTGTAGGTCATCAACGTCCTCGTGCATACACCAACTTCCCTCAACAATGCGGGAGCTTCAGTCCTCTCAGAATGAAATCCTGACCTGTAGAGTTGGAACAGCAAGGAACAAATTAACGAATTGCTTGTAAAATGTTGAGGGACATGCTCAGCGTTTGGGGAATTATTCAAATATATGTAGAATAACAGTTGACCGAAGTGGGTTATGGGCCAGAATACAATTGAGGAGTTTGAGAGTTTGGATTAGATTAGATTTATTTACTAATCACAATTTTTACAATAAAGAACACAGAACAAAGGTGTCCGTTTTAATGCAAAGTGATCAAAGTGGTTAAAGTTGCTGAACTCTAGTGATGAGGGTTGTCCTGGTTGGTTCAACAACAGAACGGTTGAAAGAAAGTAGCTGCTCTTGAACTTGGTGATGTGGGACTTCTGTACACGAGAAGTTCATTGATAAGTCAGAATGGTGACTTGCCTCAGATGTCTTTGAATTGGTAGGTTGTAGGTTTAAGCTCCAGTTCTATCATTAGGCCATACCCTCAGCTGACTTCACAGGTTTCTGAGGTGGAGAATTTCATAGGTTTTCCACCCTCTGACTGCAGAAAATTCTCTTCATCTCAAGCCTAGATGTCTACCCCATATCCTGAAAGTGTGTCGGTTGGTTTCAGAATGCCCCTCTGCCAGGCGAAACATCCTCCCGGCATTCAGCCTTTCAACACCTTTCAGAGTATAGTTACACACCCTCTCATTCTTTTAAACCCCACTGAATGTAGGCTTGGAGGTCTAATTCACGTTAGCATACCAGTTAGTGTGACACCATGACAGCTCAGGGTGTTGGATTTCGGAGTTTAGTTCTGGCATCCTCCGCAAAGAGTTTGTATGTCCCTCCATGAACATATGGGTTTCCTTGGGGTTGTCCGGTTTCCTCTCTCAATCTAAAGACATACCAGTTAGTAGCTTCACTCACAACACGCTGGAGGAATTCAGCAGGTCGGGCAGCATCCGGGGAAAAGATCGGTCGACGTTTCGGGCCGGCCTGCCGAGTTCCTCCAGCGTGTTGTGAGTATTGCTTTGACCCCAGCATCTGCAGATTATTTTGTGTTTCCAGTTAGTAGCTTAATTGGTCATTGTAAATTGTCCTGTGATTAGCTTAAGGTTAAATGTGTAGATAGTAGGTGGTGTGGCTCCTTGGGTCAGAAAGGCCTGTTCTAAATAAATAAATAAATAAATAAAAATCTCTCTCCCCCCCCCCCCCACCCTCAAGTGACAGCCCTGCAAACAAGCAGTCAATTGACAGTGTGGTGAGCCACCAACAAGAGAAAATCTGCAGATGCTGGAAGTCAAAGTAACACACACAAAATGCAGGAGGAACTCGGCAGCCCAGGCTGCACTTAAAGAAAAGAGTAAACAGTTAATGTTTTGGGCCAAGACCCTTCATCAGGACTCCCTCAGTGTAACAGTGAACCCTCAGATCAGATTTTGTACTTTAATTTATAGGGTGGGCTCAAACACAGACTATGTTGAACACAAGACAGAAAGCTAGAAACAAGAGTGTCTGCAAATGCTGGAAACCTCAAGCAGCCCACAGGAAATCAAATCAAATCAAGTTTAATTATCATTCAAACCATACATGGATACAGTTGAATGAGACAATGTTCCTCTGGGACCAAGGTGAACAATGTACTTTCAAAATAGTGAGAGGAAGAGAGGGAGAGAGAAACACACATCGTTACACAAGAAATCAGATATATAGTCTAACACTGTAAGCAACATGCAAATTGTTGGTACAGAAGATTTTAAGGCTAGCAGAAAGAAGCTTAAGAATTAAATTAGGAGAGCCAGAAGGGGCCATGAGAAGGCCTTGGCAGACAGAATTAAGGAAAACCCCAAAACATGCTACAAGTATATGAAGAGCAAGAGGATAAGATGTGAGAGAATAGGACCAATCAAGTGTGACAGTGGAAAAGTGTGTACAGAACCAGAGGAGATAGCAGAGGTACTTAATGAGTACTTTGTTTTGGCATTCACTACGGAAAAGGATCTCGGCGATTGTAGGGATGTCTTACAGCAGATTGAAAAGCTTGAGCATATAGACATTAAGAAAGAGGATGTGCTGGAGCTTTTGGAAAGCATCAAGTTGGATAAGTCTCTGGGACCGATGAGATGTACCCCAGGCTACTGTGGGAGGCAAGGGAAGAGATTGCTGAGCCTCTGGCGGTGATCTTTGCATCATCAATGGGGACGGGAAAGGTTCCGGAGGGTTGGAGGTTTGCAGATGTTGTTCCTTTATTCAAGAAAGGGAGTAGAGATAGGCCAGGAAATTATAGACCAGTGTGTCTTACTTCAGTGGCTGGTAAGTTGATGGAAAAGATCCTGAGAGGCAGGATTTATGAACATTTGCAAAGGCATAATATGATTAGGAATAGTCACCATGGCTTTGTCAAAGGCAGGTCATGCCTTACCAGCCTGATTGAATTTTTTGAGGATGTGATTAAACACATTGATGAAGGTAGAGCCGTAGATGTAGTGTATATGGATTTCAGCAAGGCATTTGATAAGGTACCCCATGCAAGGCTTAATGAGAAAGTAAGGAGACATGGGTCTGAGGGGACCTTGCTTTGTGGATCCAGAATTGCAAAGAGTGGCTGTAGATGGGTCATATTCTGCATGGAGGTCGGTGACCAGTGGTGTGCCTCAGGGATCTGTTCTGGGACCCTTACTCTTCGTGATTTTTATAAATGACCTGGATGAGGAAGTAGAGGGATAGGTTAGTAAATTTGCTGATGACACAAAGGTTGGGGGTGTTGTGGATAGCGTGGAGTGCTGTCAGAGGTTACAGTAGGACATCAATAGGATGCAAAACTGGGCTGAGAAGTGGCAGATGGAGTTAACAAAGTGACACACAGGCATTCTCCATTAAGGGAATCCACTCTGACACCCCAGATTAAATCCCGTGGTGTTTAATCTTCAGCAGGTGGCAAAGGGGGCAGGATTAGGCAATTCAAAGTATATTTTGTTATCAAAGTACATTTTTATCATCACATACAACCTTGAGATTCATTTTTTTATGTACATACTCAATAAATCTATAGAATTACAAAACATTGCCCAACTAGGACTTTCAACCAAAGTGCAGAAGACACAAACTGAGCAAGTACAAAAAGAAGAAATAATAAAAATACATTAATAAACAATAAATAAGCATCTTGAGTCCCAGTCAAGATGGCGCCTGCGTACAATTCTCTTTCAGTTGGCACCTTCTGGATAGATCATGAAACCATATATGTCACTTCTTTTATGTCTTTTACGTTTGTTTTCATCTTGAATGTGATTCTGGAACTGTTGGGGCCTGTTTGGAGATTGTTTTGTTATTCGGCAGTCTGCAGTCTCCGAGAGGATTCCAGGAGGCGGGGCAGCGTGCGGGAGCCTCATGGTGATCAGGTTGCGGAATGAGCGTGAGCTGATATTCGACTCCAATTTGCAAATTAAATCTTCCATTGTTCACTGATTAAAGCAACAAGGAGGACTGAAACTTCGAGGCAAATGTGAAGGGTGAGCACTGGCTACCTGCCTTTTGATTGCTCTATCGGAGAGGGGAGACTGCCTTTTGATCACTGGGGGATCCCTCCGCTTTTGGAGAGGGGCGAGGCTGCCAATGTGTCCAGAGAATGTTACCCAGGTTTTTTGCATTTCGGATATGGACTTGGACTTTTCAATCTTGTAGGTGTCATAAGGGGGACATTGGTAGCGGACCCAAATGCAAGACACAGACACTGAAGTACTAGGAACAGGACTAGGACTAGAGTTTGGGACGTGACTGGATGCAGACTCTAGACTTGACTAGGAAAGCGGGACCAGGACTAGGAACTGAGAACTAGAAGCCTGGGCTTGTACTCAGAGCCAGAGACTGGACAAGGACCCAGAACCTGGGTCTTGACTCAGCTCGGGCCCCGGAACTAGGTGAGGACATGACGTGACTACAGGACTGGACATGGCATGGGTTCTTCGAGGCTTTGGTATGGACTCCGAGCCGGACACTGGGATAGGACCCAGAACCTGGGTCTTGACTCGGGCTCGGACTCCAGAACTAGGCGAAGACATGATATGGCTACAGGACTGGACGAGACTTGGATTCTTCGAGGCTTTCCTGGGCAGGACGAGGTACTCCTGGGCTGGGCAAGGCACAAGGACAGGACGAGACCCTGAAGCCTTGCCTTGGTCTTGGGAGAACAGGAACGCAGAACACAGAGCCTTGGTAAGCTTGGGAGATAGGAACGCAAAACACAGAGCCTTGGTCTTGAGAGACAGGAACATGGAACACAGAGCCAGGACTGGACGTGGAACTCCTGCACAGAATGAGGCACATAGACAGGACGAGAACCCGAAGCCTTGACTTGGTCTTGGGAGAACAGGAAACACAACACAGAGCCTTGGTAATCTTGGGAGACAGGAACATGAAACACAGAGCTGGGACCCCTCTTTGGGAAGAGGACATAGGGCCGGGACTCATACACAGAACACAGAGCCAGGACCCCTCCTTGGAAACAGGACGTAGGGCCGAGACTCATACACAGAATGCTGAACACAACAAGACGGTTCTCAACACTTAGGTAGTGGCAAACGGCTGGACCTACTTGGCGAAGGCATGGACACAGAGACAGTTCCTTATCTAGACACAGCAAGGCTCCAGCCTTGCTCCAGCGTAGAACTTGACGGTGAGAATAGACGAGGACGCAAGTGAGGCTACAGCCAAAGGCTACAGAAGGAAGGGGAAGGGGAGGGAAGGGAACAGTCCAGCAAATGAAGCTGAACCCAGGAGCTGTTTATGTAGCCAGCCCAAAATGAGAATCATGTGCCTCAATTAAGGCACCAACAGAACAAGGGAAAACTGGAAAGCCTGGAATAAGGATTGATGGACCAGTCTGTGAATCGGAATGCGGACTTCACGGACTGAACCATGACAGTAGGTTTTTATATTGTGTTTTCTGCCCAATCTTTCTCATTTTTTGTGTGCTGGGGAGGAGGATTTGGGGGGGGGGCGGTACTGATGGTCGTGCTGCCTTTCTTTTCTTTCTTGGCTTCGTGTCCATCTGAAGAAGAAGAATTTCAGAGTTGTACATTTTGATAATAAATGAACCCTTGAACCTTTGATAAATATCGAGAACATGAGTTGAAGAGTCCTTGAAAGTGAGCCCATTGATTGTGAGAACACTTCAATGACGGGGCAAGTGAAGCTGAGCCCCTTTTGGTTCAGGAGCCTGATAGCTGAGAGGTAGTAACTGAATTGAATTGACTCTATTACTTACATTCTTCATATACATGGAGAAGTAAAAATCTTTATGTTACATCTCTGTTTACATGTGCAATTTATGGTAATTTATAATAAATAGTATTACAACAGGACAGTTAATATAACATAGTAATACAGTTGTGTCAGCATGAATTAAGCAGTCTGATGGCTTGGTGGAAGAAGCTGACCTGGAACCTGTAAGTCCTGGCTCTGCAATGGTACCAGGTTTTAAAGGTACATTTAACGTCAGAGAAATGTATACAATATACATCCAGAAATACTCTTTCTTTGCAACCATCCATGAAAACAGAGGAGTTCCCCAAAGAACGAATGATGGTTAAATGTTAGAACCCCCAAAGCCCTCCCCCCTCCCACGCATAAGCAGCAGCAAAGCAACGACCCCACCCCAACCCCACCAGCAAAAAATGCATCGGCACCCCCCCACAGAGCACTCAAGCATGCAGCAAAGCATCAATAAAGGCATAGCTTGCAGTACCCCAAAGGCTACTCGTTCACCCAGTATTCGACATACCACAGGCTCTCTCTCTCTCTCTCTCGTAAGGGAAAAAGAGGTGTCTCCATTTCACAGTGAGAGGGGAGACATAACAAACCACTCGCTGATTTACGATATTAAAAGTCCATTGCGTCACTTTTTCCGAGCTCTGTGCCCAAAGAATTCGGGTCTCTGGGCACACAGCCTGCAGCCAGCTCGCTGCTTTCGATCTTCCGTGTTCTCCCACGACACACCAGTTTCCTACGGCAGCACCGATCTCGAGTCTGCCCAGCTCCAGAGCCATGAAATCCTGCAACTCTGAAGGTGTGCTAGTCTTCTAGGCCACGTCCTTGGCATGTCGAATGGTGGCCAGTCTTGAGACCCTGAGAGCTGGTCCCATTCCAGCAAAGAACTGAAGTCAGCATGTAACTTCAGGTCAGGGTCTTCAAAAGAACTCTGAAAAGGGAAAATAGAGATATTAAGGACAGAAATAGAGCTGTTTCTGAAGTTCGAAGCAAAGAAGTCGCCGTTAGGCACCATCATCCTCCTAAGCTCCCGGATGGTAGCAGCTGGAAAAGTTTGTGGTTGGGGTGACTCAGGTCCCCAATGATCCTTCAGGCCCTTTCTACACACCTGTCTCTGTAAATATCCTGAATAGTGGGAAGTTCTCATCTACAGATGCGCTTGGCTGTCCACACCACTCTCTGCAGAGTCCTGTGATTGAGGGAAGTACAGTTCCCATACCAGGCAGTGATGCAGCCAGTCAGGATGCTCTCAATTGTGCCCCTGTAGAGATTTCTTAGGATTTAGGGGCCCACACCAAACTCCTTCAACACAGCCGGTACGTACAGACCACGTGAGATCCTCGATGACGTTTATGCTGAGGAACTTAAAAGTTGTTCACCCTCTCAACCCCAGATCCATTGATGTCTATAGGGGTAATTCTGTCTCCATTCCTCCTGTAGTCCACAACCAGCTCCTTTGTTTTTGTGACGTTGAGGGAGAGGTTGTTTTCTTGACACCACTGTGTCAGGGTGATGACTTCCTCTCTGTAGGCTGCCTCATTATGATTTGAGATTGGACCAATCAGAGTAGTGTCGTCAGCAAATTTGATTAGCAGATTGGAGCAGTGGGTGGCAACCCAGTCATGGGAATACAGAGAGTAAAGAAAGGGGCTTAGTACACAGCCTTGAGGTGCATCTGTGTTGAGGGTCAGAGGGGCAGAGGTGAGGGAGCCCACTCTTACCACCAGCTGGAGATCTGACAGGAAGTCCAGGATCCAGCTATACAAGGCAGGGTGAAGGCCGAGGTCTCTCAGCTTCTTGGCGAGCCTGGAGGGAATTATGGGGTTGAATGCTGAACTGTAGTCCAAGAATTGCATTCTCACATAAGCATCTCTCTTCTCCAGATGTGTAAGGACAGTGTGTAGAGCTTTTGTGTCTTCTGTCGATCAGTTGTGTCAGTAGGCGAATTATAGGGGGTCTAGTGTGGGTGGTAGCAAGCTGCAGATGTAGTCCTGGACCAGCCTCACAAAGCATTTGCTTATTATTGAGGTGAGTGTGACAGGCGCCAGTCGTTCAGGCGTGTTACCTTGGTCTTTTTAGTACAGGGACAATGGTGGGTGTTTTGAAGCAGGAGGGCACTCTACACTGGGAGAGGGAAGATTAAAAATGTCTGTAAACACAGCCGCCAGTTGTGCCGCGCACACTCTGAGTACCCGCCCTGGGATGCCGTCCGGTCCCGCAGCCTTGCGACTGTCCACTCGTTGCAATCACCCGCGTACTTCGGCCTCAGAGATGACCAAGGTGCAGGTCGCATCAGCTGTAGGTCTCCTCAGGGGCTCAGAGTTGGCAACATCGAATCAAGAGTAAAAAAGATTTAGCTCGTCTGGGAGAGAGGCAGCAATGTTGGAAACGCCACTGCGTTTGGCTTTGAAGTCTGCGATGGTGTGCAGATCTTGCGATAAGCTGCGCGTGTTGTTATGCCTGGATCTTGTCTGCGTATTTCGCTGCCTTGATGACTTTATACAGATTGTAACTGTATCTCCTGAGCTCCTGCTGGTTACCGGCAGCGTAAACGCTGCGTCGCGGGGCAAGTGCTGCTCGCACGGAACTGTTAATCCAGGGGTTCTGGTTTGGAAAGACCCTGACTGATTTCTGGGGGACAACATCCTCGATTCACTTCTGGATGAAACTTGTGACCCCTTCTGTGAACCCGGAGACATTCTCATCATGGAAGACATTCCAGTCAAGGGCATCAAAGCAGTACTGCAGCATGGAGGCCGATAAGGTCGGACCAACAGCGGACGGTTTTAACTCCGGCCGCCTCTTGTTTCATCTTTTGCGTTGCGGAAGCGAGAGTAGCGGTGGTCGAGTATGCTATCTTCCCCGTGTGCACAACTGGATATGTTGACAAAACTTCGGAGAGAGACTTAGTGACTGTTCCTGAACTTGGTGGTGTGAGTCCTGAGGCTCCTGTACCTTCTTCCTGATGGCAGCAGTGAGAAGAGAGCATGTCCTGAGAGAAGTGGGGGCAGCGGGGAGTCCCTGATACAGTAATGGATGCTGCTTTGCTGTGGCAGCATTTCATGTGGATGTGCACAATAGTTGGGAGGGCTTTATCCCTGATGGACAGGGCTGCACCCATTACTTTTTCTAGGATGTTCCATTCAAGGGCGTTGGCGTTTCCATACCAGACTGTGATACTCTCCACTACACACCTATAAAAGTTTATCAAAGTTTTAAAAGTCATGCCGAGTCTCCACAAACTCCTCTGGAAGAAGAGGCACTGCTGTGCTTTCTTCATTAATGCACATACATGCTGACCCGGGACAGGTCCTCTGAAATGATAACAGTGAAGAATTTAAAGTTTCTGACCCTCTCCAGCTCTGAGCCTTCAATGGGCACTGGCTCATGGGCCTCTGAGTTCCTTCTCCTGGAGTCAATAATCAGCTCCTTGGCCTTGCTGACATTGAGCAAGAGTATTTCACTGTGGCACCAGTCAGCCAGATTTTCAATCTCCCTCCTCTATGCTGATTTGTCACCACCTTTGATTCAGCCTATGACAGTAGTGTCATCAGCAAACTTAAATATGGCTTTGGAGCTAGGCTTAGCCTCACAATCATAAGTATAATGTGTGTGGAGCATGGGGGCTAAGCACACAGCTCTGTGGTGCACCATTGCTGATGGAGATGGTGGAGATGTTGTTTCCAATTCAAACTGACTGGAGTCTGCAAGTGAGAAAAAACAGGATCCAGTTGCACGAGAAGGTATTGAGGCCAAGGTCGTGGAGCCTATTGATTAGTCTTGAGGGGATGATGGTATTGAATGCTGAGCTGCGGTTGATAAACAGCATCCGGATGTGTGCATGCCAACTGTTCAGATGAAAAGCCAACGGGATGGCATCTGCTGTGGACCTGTTGCTTTGGGAGGCAAACTGAAGCAGATCTAAGTCTTTTCTCAGGCAGCTGTTGATACGTTACATCACCAACCTCTCAAAGCACTTCATCGCCGAGGACGTACAGTAAGTGCTATTGGGCCATAGTCATTGAGACAGGCCTGCATACTCTTCTTGAGCACCAGTACAACTGAAGCCTCTTAAATTAAAGCAGGTGGGTGCCACACATTGCCGAAGCAAGGGGTTAAAGATCTAGGCAAATACTCCAGCTGGTTGATCAGGTCTGTAGTACTTGGCCGGGTATCCCATCTGAGCCAGATGTCTTTCACGTGTTCACTCTCCTGAAGGCTGCTCGTACATTAACTTCAGAGACTGAAATCATAGAATCATCAGGGGGTATAGGAGCTCATGATGGTTCTTCCATAGAGGCCTCTCAGAAAATGTGGAAATCAGACTGGCTTCTGCATCCTCCCGAAGACCTACCAACAGATAATCCCGTAGGAGACCATTGTGCTCGACTTGACTGATCACACAGCGTGATAAGACATCTGGAATGGAATACTTTGATCCCAGTTCACTGCGGAGAGGATGTAAAGCCTGTGTTGTAACTACAAAACAGCGCTGTGCCTTACCCTTGGTGATTATCCAAGGATTAGGGAGTTTCTCACTGTCTGTGTTTAACAATTCTTTATCTAAATCCGGTCCTCTCCCACATTTGATCCGTGAATTCATAGGGAGCAAGATAGTGTTGATAAATGTGTTGTTAACAAGTGTTATCTTATCAGAGCTAGTCTGGGTTAGGTATTAACATGAATAATTGCCAGAACTGACCCTTGTTTTTTGTCAAGAGGCTCAGGGGGCCTTCGGAAGAGATAAGGCACATGCAGTAGATGACAGACTCTGGTCAGCGGCGATCTTCACAGGCTGGGGTCGGTGTTGGGGGCAGGGGTTGAACTAGGCAATCAACAACTCTTTGCTACCTGCCTACTGCCTCCATTGTTCCACGTACATTTGAAGATCTCCTGTGGCTTCGCTAGCTCACAGCAGCCCGGACTATCCACGTACATCAGCAGCGTGCCCTCACACTGAACGACAAGACATCACCAAACGTCAATCCTGCTCTCTGATCATCCAATACCCTTATTCTATTCCTTTAATTTTAATTGACTTGTTGATTTGGGGGTCTGAGAACTACCAGTATTTATTGCCCATCCCTAGCTGCCTCTGAGAAGATGGTGGTGAAGCACCTTTTGAACTCCTGCAGTCAGAGAACATATAGCTGAACACAGAACACAGAATATAGAATATTGGACACAGAATCAGAATCTGGTTTAATATCGCTAGCAATATGTTGTGAAATTTGTTGACTTTATGGCAACAATACAATGCAAGACATAATAATAGAAAAAACATGGATTACCATAAGTATATATATTAAATAGTTAAATTATTTAAGTTGTGTGAAACTAGAAATAAAAAAGTAGTGAGTAAGTGTTCATGGGTTCAATGTCCATTTGGAAATCAGATGGCAGAGGGGAAGAACGTAGACCATAGTTCATTTTACCTAGAACACAGAACACAGAACATAGATCATAGGACTTAGAACACAGATTATAGGACATAGAACCTGGAAGACAGAACATAGAACTGTACAGCACAGGAATCGGCCCTTCAGCCTATGATGTTGAACCACACTAATTAAACTGGTAATTAAATGCTGACTAAATATTCTCTTCTGCCTGCACAATGTTCATATCCCTCCATTTCCTGCACATTCATACGTCCATCTTAAACACCTCTGTTCATTCATTTCCATAAATGCTGCCTGACCTGCTGAGTTCCTCCAGCATTTTGTGTCCGTTCGTATCTCCCTTCTCTGTCATCCCAGAGAGTGTATTCCAAGCACCCACCACTTTCTGTGTAAAAATCTTGCCCCACACGTCCCCCTGTCACCTTAAATGCATGCCTTCTGGTATTAGATACTTTGTCAGCTGATGGAAGTGCTCCCACTGCCTTTGCTCGAGTGCAGAAAACACCTTCTGAAGATCAAGACGTCAGACCCAGCAGCGTTCATGGACATCCTACCCCTGTGACTACTTCGAGTCCAGACTGTCTGCAGCTCATTTTGGAAAGGTACACAAGATATTCCCAATCCACTGTCTGACATCATTGTCCTCTCCCAGGCTAATATCCCCAGCACCGAGGCCGTAATTATCCTCTGTCAGCTTCCTGTGACGGTGAAGATCACCTGCACTGCTCCAGGTCCCCAGTGCAGACCATCAGTCCAACCTCTGTCATGTAAGGAGGTCACCATATGGACAATAAAAAGGTAAATGCAAGAGATTCTACAGATGCTGGAGATCCAGAGCAACACACACACACACACACACACACACACACACATACACACACACACACACACACACACACACACACACACACACACACACACACACACACACACACACACACACACACACACACACCCCCCAAAGGAACCCAGCAGGTCAGGCAGCAACACACAAAATGTCCTGATGAAGGGTCTCAGCCCGAAAAGTCGATTGTTCATTCCTCTCTGTGGATGCCACCTAACCTGCCAAGTTCCTCCAGCATTTTGTGTGTGTTGGGCAAAAGTAATTCAAGGAGGGGCTTGGAGCCTCCTTGTAGAAATACACACAGAAGCCCTGTGCACCACGTCCCAGACTTGCCACGCACCCATCCTGTCTGCCCTATTTATATATAGGCATCCATTAGTCTCGTGAGACCATGGATTTGTGCCCTGGAAGGTTTCCAGGGCGCAGGCCTGGGCAAGGTTGTGTGGAAGACCAGCAGTTGTCCATGCTGCAAGTCTCCCCTCTCCACGCCATCGATGTTGTCCAAGGGAAGGGCATTAGGACCCATACAGCTTGGCATCGGTGTTGTCGCAGAGCAATGTGTGGTTAAGTGCCTTGCTCAAGGACACAACAGGCTGCCTCAGCCAAGGCTCGAATTAGCGACCTTCAGATCACTAGACGAACGCCTTAACCACTTGGCCACGGGCCAGCACCATAACACTATAATATATAGGAGCAAAATTAGGCCATTTGGCCCATCAAGTCTGCTTCTCCATTCCATCATGGCTGAATTATTATCCCTCTCAATCCTTCTCCTGCCATCTCCCCGTACCTTTGATGCTCTTACTAATCAAGAACCCATTAATCTTCGCTCTAAAAGCAGTGAAGGGAGGAGAAGATGGCGGTGCAACGCAGATCACAGCGGCCACTCTGGTGGTGATGTCTGTTATTTGTCAAGTAGGGTGCTGTGCACAATCCTGATTTGATGGAGATGGGCGTGACAGCATGGAGGAACATCTGGTGAAACTTCTGAAATGCCTGCTTCGCTGCTGCTACTACTGTGTGGTCCAGAATCTCCGGAGGGGAAGGCCCCGAGTCCTCGGCTTTGCTTGTTGCTCGGCGGCCGGGACGGGGTCGAAGCGCTCGGCAGAGGATGGTGCTCGGAGAGGCTGTGTCAGAGGGGCTGGTCGGAGGCTTGAAGTTTTCGGACGGACTCAGAGTCAGCTGTGGTCGGGTGCTTCCAATGGTGCTGCATTGGCGAGTTGGCGGTGCTTGGAGGTTCATGGCGGGGAGAGTTCCTCCCTTCTGCCGTCTGCGTGAGATGATGAGTCTATCGGGACTTTGAGACTTTTTTTTACCGTGCCCATGGTCTGCTCTTTATCAAATTATGGTATTGCTTTGCACTGTTGTAACTATAAATTATAATTATGTGGTTTTGTCAGTTTTAGTCTTGGTTTGTCTTGTGTTTTCTTGTGATATCATTCTGGAGGAACGCTGTATCATTTTTTAATGCATGCACTTCTAAATGACAATAAATGAGGACTGAGTGTCCTCATAATCTAATCTAATCATAATCTAATCTAAATATACCTGATGACTTGGCCTCCACAGGCGTCTGTACAATGGATTCCACAGATTCACTGCCCTCTGGTTAAAGAAATTCCTGTTCATCTCCGTTCTAAAGGTACGTCCTTGTATTCTGAGGCTGTGCTCTCTGGTTCTAGACTCTCTCACCACAGGAAACATCCTCTCCTCATCCACTCTATCTGGGCCTTTCAGTATTCAGGAGGTTTCAATGAGACACCCCCCCCCTCCCCATTGATCTGAACTCCAGAGAGTACAGGCCCAGAGGTATCAAATGCTCATCATATATTAACCCTTCTCTTCCTGTGTTCATTCTTGTTAACCTCCTCTAGACTCTCTCCAATACCAGCACATCCTTTCTTACATAAAGCCCAAAACTGCTCATAATATTCCAGATGCGGTCTGACCAATGCCCCCCTCCTGCTCCATCTGTGGAAGGGTCCCACAGGTCACTCTTTGTCCTCCTCCATCATCTCAGCACCCACTGAACTGGACCGGGTACAAGTCAGAGTCAATCCCGCAGAACTGTGCCAGGAAACATTCTCATGGTGGAATTGGA
This sequence comes from Mobula hypostoma, assembly GCF_963921235.1. Taxonomy (NCBI): domain Eukaryota; kingdom Metazoa; phylum Chordata; class Chondrichthyes; order Myliobatiformes; family Myliobatidae; genus Mobula; species Mobula hypostoma. The sequence goes on along the minus strand of NC_086115.1, from coordinate 14,227,408 downwards.
CAGGGATCCCATGATTCAGACCCAGTGGGTAAATCAGGATAGTGGGTAATTCGGAGAGGGCGCATTTGCTGCATCCATTGCCCGATGTCAGCAACACACCAGGTCGTTAACTTCAGAAAGGAGGATGGTGCACCTCCCCATTTGCATCGATGATATTGAAGGTTGAGAGCTTCAAGTTCCTAGGAGTGGACAGCTCCAAAAGTGTGTTCTGGTCCAACCATGTTGATGCTATGGCCAAGAAAGCTTACCAGCGCCTCTACTTCCTCAGGAAGCTAAAGAGACTTGACATGTCCCATTGACCGTCACCAGTTTTTATTGATACACCACTGTAAGTATCCTATCCTGGTACACCACAACTTGGTACAGCATCTACTCTGCTGTTGACCTCACGAAACTGCAGAGAGTTGTAAACACAGCTCAGCAAATCATGGAAACCAGCCTTCCTGCTACAAACTTAGTCTACACTTCTCGCTGCCCCTATAAAGCAGATAACATAATCAAAGACCTCATCAACCTGGATATTGTCTCATCTCTCCCTCCCATCCGACTAAAGATAAAAAAAACCTGAAAGCACATACTACCGGGCTCAAAGTCAGTTCTATCCTGCTGTTGTAAGACTATTGAACAGTCCCCAGCTATGATAAGATAGGCTCTTAACCTCACAATCTACATCATTATGGCCCTACACGTTATTGAACCTTAGGGTCACATAGTAATGATTAGTTAACACTTTACAGCACCAGCAACTGGGATTCAATTCTCGCTGCAGCCTGTTAGGTGTTTGAACATTCTCCCTGAGACCCCATGGGTTCCCTCCCACAGTCCAAAGATGCACTGATTGCTAGGTTCATTGGGTATTGTAAACTGTCCCGTGATTAGGCTGGGATTAAATCCGGGATTACTGGTTGGCGTAGATCGAAGGTCTGGAAGTGCCTACTCCACACAGTATCTCAATAAACAACAAATAAAATGTTCTCTGTCTGCACCACCTCTTTTTCTGTAATACTTTATTCTGTTGCTGTTTTGCTTTGTAGAACATTGGTGCACTGGCGCGATGAAATGATCTGTATGGATGGCATGCAAAACAAAGCTTTTCACTGTACCTCAGTGTCTGGGTGAAGGGAAAATGGAGGTCTACGTGGGACGGAAATGTTAGATCGACCCTGGAGTAGGTTAAGTAGTTGGTACAACAGTGTGTGCCGAAGAGCTTGTCCTGTGCTGTAGTGCTCTGTGTTCTATGTGACAATAATAAACCAACTTACCAGTTTAGGCGTGTCCATCTTGGTAGTTGTCCCAGGGTTTGGGAGAAGCCTGGGTGAGTCACCACAGGATGGTGTGGAACGGAGCACACTGCAGTCACTGTGTGCCGGTGGTGGAGGGAAGGAGTTCTTAGGATGGCAGGTGAAGTATCAGGTCTCCTTTCAGCTTCCTCCTGGAAGTTCTCCCCTCCAGCTCAAGGACCTGGGATCCCAGCGGCACGTCCCATGAGCCCAGCATGGTGCAAAGCTTCCCGGCACCTTCTACAATCCGGACATTTCTGACAGCGTAGGGCATGCATATCTGATCCAAGTACCATGAGGTATCAGGGACCTCTCCTCCTTCTTCTTCCTCTTAGACAGTCCAGCAGGACCTACTTTCTCTCTGGTTCTGTGGGCTCTGAAGCGGCAGGTGAGACACCTGGGACAGGTGTGTAGATTGGGAGGTGATACAATACCTCCACCTTTTACACTGTGCTTCCAATACATCACATCAAGATTCTCAAATCTAGTCTCTATAAAACCCTGGTGAAACCACACTTGGAGTATCCTGTTTATTTCTGGTCACATTATAGGAAGGACATGGAAACTATAGAGAGGGTTCAGAGGAGATTTACCAGGATGCTTCCTGGACTAGAGGGCATGTCTTATGAGGATATGTTGAGTGAGATGGGTATTTCCCTTTGGAGTGAAAAAGGGTGAGAGGCAACTTGATAGATGTGAACAGGATGATAAGAGGCAAGGATCGAGTGGACAGCCAGACACTTTTCCCCCAGGACGGCACTGGCTAATACAAGAGAACATAAATTTAAGGTGATTGGAGGGAAGTATGGGGAGCATATAAGAAGGTGAATTTATTTTACACAAAGAGTGGTGGGTGCTTGGAACATGGTAGAGGCAGATACATTAGGGGCACTTAAGAAACTCTTACACAGGCATATGGATGGTAGACGTGGGAGGAAAGGGTCGGATTAATCTTGGGGTAGGTTAAAGGGTTAACCCAAGAGGGCCTGTAATGTGCTGTAACGATCTATGTTCTATGCGAACACAAACCAGTCCTCATAGAGGGATCAGAAGTGGAGGGAGTGAGCAATTTCAAGTTCCTGGGCGGCAATATCTCCAAGGACCTAACCTGGTCCCAACATATCGATGCAGTTATAAGGAAGGCAAGACAGGGGCTATATTTCATTAGGAGCCTGAGGAGATTTGGTTTGTCAACTGGAACACTTGAACACTTCTACAAGTGTACCATGGAGAGCATTCTGACTGACTGAATCACTGTCTGGAATTGGGGGTGGGGGAAGGGGGCTTCTGCACAAGATCTAAATAAATCGCAGAAACTTGTAAATTTAGTCAGCTCCATCATGGGTACTAGCCTCCATAGTATCCAAGACATCTTCAAGGAGCAGTGCCTGAGGAAGGCGGCATCCGTCATTAAGGATCCCCACCACCCAGGACATGCCCTCTTCACAGTATTACCATCGGGAGGTACAGAAGCCTGAAGGCACACACTCAGCGATTCAGGAATAGTTTCTTCCCCTCTGCGATCTGATTTCTAAATGAACATTGAACTCATGAACACTACCTCATTACTTCTTTATTTCTGTTTTTTAGCATTACTTATTTTAACTTCACTATTTACAAGTTAACTATATTAACTTACTATTTAATGTTACCTGGATTTCAGCACCTAAGTTACAGAGAAAGGTTGAACAAGTTGAGTCTTTATTCTTTGGAACGTAGAAGGTTGAGGGGGGACTTAATAGAGATATTTAAAATTATGAGGGGGATAGATAGAGTTGACATGGATAGGCTTTTTCCATTGAGAGTAGGGGAGATTCAAACAAGAGGACATGAGTTGAGAGTTAGGGGGCAAAAGTTTAGGGGTAACATGAGGGGGAGCTTCTTTACTCAGAGAGTGGCAGCTGTGTGGAATGAGCTTCCAGCAGAAGTGGTAGAGGCAGGTTCGATTTTGTTATTTAAAGTAAAATTGGACAAATATATGGACAGGAAAGGAATGGAGGGTTATGGGCTGAGTGCAGGTCGGTGGGACTAGGTGAGAGTAAGCATTTGGCATGGACTAGAAGGGCCGAGATGGCCTGTTTCCGTGCTGTAATTGTTATATGGTTACATGGTTTATATTTAATATACTGTATATAGTTACTGTAATTCAGTTTTTTCTCTACATTTATTTATCATGTATCTAATTGCACTGCTGCCATAAAGTTAACTAATTTCACAACATGTGCAGGTGATATTAAACCTGATTCTGATAAATAAGTGATACTGACTCTGAAGATCAGCTGCTCCCTGCAGGCTGCAGAGCTCCCTGGCCTGACAGCGCTGGGAGCTGGGAGGGAGCTGTGCATTTGCGAGGATGCTGAGATACAGATCTCCGGGCAGAAGGACTGGAGTAGTACCTTTATCTGACAGGGCACCAGAGGCCAGCCCTGATCAGCCGCACGGCTGATAGACTGACCCTTCTCCTGATAACCCACAGAGCAGAGAGAAATTTCATCCTTTGATGTGTTGGTTTCTGGAGTGAACATCAGAGTCAGAATCAGGTTTATTATCACTAGCATGAAACCTGTTGTCTTGTGGCAGCAGTACAGTGTAATACGTTTTTAAAAATCATTATAAAAGCCCATCAGAATACATGTATATAAAAAATCAGTATTGCAAAAAGAGAGCAGAAGTAGTGAAGTAGTGTTCATCAGTACATGGACTATTCATAAATCAATGGTGGAGGAGTAGAAGCTGTTAAAACATTGAGTGTGTCTCATCACCATCATCATCATCTTCATCATCATCATCATCACCATCACCATCATCATCATCATCATCATCATCATTATCATCACCATCATCATCATTATCATCACCATCATCATTATCATCACCATCATCATCATCATCATCATCATCATCATCATCAGGTGTGTGCCCAGTTTGACCTTTGACTGCCATGGCCCACACACTCCTGTTTCGGGACAAGTGGATCAATTCATTGGTATTCATTTCCAGTTCTCTGGCTGCTGTCTCCATCATCATTCGTCTTTGTCTTCCTCTTGCTTTATTGAGTGTGTGTAGGGATCAGAAGAAGCTTCAGAGGGCTGCAAGTTCAGCCAGCCCCATCACAGGAGCAGGTCTCCCCAGCATGGAGAACATCTTCAACGGGCAATGCCTTAGAAAGGTGGCATCCATCAGTAAGGGCCTTCACCATCCAGGCCAAACTCTCTTCTCCTTACTACCATCAGGCAGGAGATACAGAAGTCCCATACCACCAGGATCAGGAACAGCTACTTCCCTTCAGCCGTTCAGATCTTGTACCAGCTGGCACAACCCTAATCACTGCAGTTCAGCAACACCACTTGATCACTTTGCACTAAGGTGGACTTCGTATTTGTGTTCTAATTGTGTTCTTTTTTCTTGTAAACATTGTGCATAATTCACGTTTGTCTTGGGAATGCTGCTTATATGATGTTATTTGCCCGTGATGCTGCTTAGAGTGGGTTTGTCATTGATACCGTGAATACATGCACTTGTGCAAATGACAGTAAACTTGACTTTGACTTTGATATTATTGGGGGAGGGGAGGTAAGTCTGGGTGGGTGTAGCGACAGAGGGATTTGACAGCAGAAATACTCCGATCAATAATAGTTCGTCACAGATTAGTGAATCTGAGGCAGAAACCATACCAAGCACAAGAGTAGCAGGGTAGTGGAGAGCATAATGTTTTACGGTGATCAATGCCTGCCACTTGCTGTAAGGAGTTTGTACGTTCTCCTGCGTGGGTTTCCTCTGGGCGCACAGCTTTCCTCCCACATTCCAAAGGTGTACAGGTTAAGGTTAGGATGATGTGGACATGCTATGGTTGGCACTTGAAGCCAGCTACCCCAGCACATCCCCAGATGGGTCAGTCATTGACGCAAATGACATATTTCACTATATGTTTTGATGTTTCGATGTACACGTGACAAATAAAGCTGATCCAATCTTTAAAAAGAATGATGCTAAACCTTGACCAAGGTCAGACCACATTCGGAGTACTGCGTACACTCCTGGTCACTGTTACAAAAAGGATATAGAGGGATTGGAGAAGTATCAGACAGTCTTCACAAGGATAATCCAAAAAAGGCATGAGAGTAGATATCACGACAGGAGGAACAGACTGGCTCTCTTCTCCTGCAAGATGAAGGTTATGGGAAGACCCCAGTGGGATCTGGAAAATGCCAAAGGGTTGTGATGGAGCAGATGCAGAGAGAGCATTTCCAGTCATGGGGAAGACGGCAACCAGAGGTTGTCCATACCAGAGAATCAACATGAAATCTGACCGGAAATTCTGGAAAAACTCCTTTCCTAGAGAGCGGTGAGAACGTGAGCTCAATCCTATAGGGAAGGCTGGATTTGGATAGTGTGTATGTGATTGAGGGGAGGCTGGACACAGCTGAGAGATGGAGATGGAATGGAATGGGAGGAGGCTCCAGTTGAGCATGTGCACCAGGATCAATTGGTTGGACCGAATGTCCTCCTAATGATCCTATCAAGTTGTATGCAAACGTAAAATAGGTTGGTCATGAATGGAAATCCATCAGAACAGAGTACACCGGAAGTGTTCGGCTGGTTGGGCAGTGTTTGTGGGAAGAGAAATAGACCCAACATTTCAGGTCAATGATACTTTCCCAATTTCGGCGGAAGGTCCTGGATCTGAAACGCTCCACATCTGAAATGTTCCATAGCTGCTGAGAATTTTTGCCATGTTCTGATTTTATTTCAAGTTTCCAGCACCTGCAGTTTGATTCCTGATTTTCACAACCCCAGAAATTTGGACCGGTCAGCCAATAGGACAGCGGACTTCCTCTGAAGCCGACATTAACATCACTGTTTACCAGGCTGCAGTCATTTGCAGCGAAGTCTCTTGAAACCGACCAGCTGCAGTGAGTGCAATGAGGCAAGGCTTGGAGAGGTTAGAGAACACGTCAGACACACGCATCAGTAGAAATTGCATTAAACTCGATTGTCTCACTCTTGGTGGCCCCGTCTTCATTTCTCAGGATTGCCAGGAATTCTCTCATTAACCCAGCATCCATTCATCTGTCTGAGTGTCCGTCCTTCTGTCATTCTCTTTCTCTGTCTTTCTGCCCCCCCCCGTCTCACTCTCTCTGCCCGTCTCTCGATCTATCTCTTTCTCTCTCTGTCTTACTCTCTGTGTTATCTCTCTATCTCTGTCTCACACTCTCTGTCTGTCTCTCTCTCTCGTCTGTCTCTATCTATCTCTATCTCTCTCTGTTTCACTCTCTTTCTCTCTGTCCCTGTCTCTCTCTGCCTCACTCTCTCTGTCTGCCTCTGTCTCTTCCTCTCTTTCTGTCCCTGCCTGTCTCTCTCTCTCTCTCTCTCTCTCTCTCTCTCTCCTGATTCTCCATCTCTGTCTCATATTTTTTTTCCCTTTTTTCCCTCTTTTTCCTCATTACCTACTGTTCCACCCATGTTGGCTGGGTTTTTAACTGGCAACACCAAGAATCACCCTCAAACCTCTCTCTCTCCAGCTTTCTTTCACTCTCCCTCCCAGCTCTCTCTTCTCTCATCTCTCTCTGAATCATCTTTCCATCTCTCTCTCTCTCGCGCCCCCCCCACCCCCACGGCTCCTTTTAAACTTCTGACCTTGACCAAACCCTCAGGCACCTCATATCTTGCTCACTACCCCCTGATATCTCCCCAGATTCCCAACTGCCCAGGGAGGAAGTTGGACCATTCTGGTCAGGGTGGTGGTGGGGGGGAGGGTTGTTGCTTTTGAGAGGCAGGCCGTAGTTCTTCACAAAATCAGTAATGTGATTGGAATTTCATTAAGTTCCAATTGCCAGTGCCAAGTTTCATGACCTTTTGAAGATTTCTCCGCTGTGTCCCTGATCTCTGTGGGCCCTTAGTGTTCTGGAATTTTCCAGCAGTGAGTGACGGCGCAGGGATAAAATGTTTGACGGTAACTCTCTGGCAGACTGGGAGGGGAAACTGTATCTGTGAGGAAAGGTCAGATAGGCTGTGACTGTTCCCTCTGAAGGGAAGCCAAGGGAGACGGAGGGCTGTTGAGAAAGAAGGGCTGGAACAGAGTAAACGGGAACACGAGAGATTCTGCAAGTGTGGTGCCGGAAATCCAGAGCGACACACACAACACGCTGGAGGAACTCAGCAGGTCGGGCAGCATCTGTGGAAATGATCAGTCGACGTTTCGGGCCGGAACCCTTTGTCAGGACTGAAGAGGGAATGGGCAGAGGCCCTATAAAGAAGGTTGGGGGAGGGTGGGAAGGAGAAGGCTGGTAGGTTCCAGGTGAAAAACCAGTAAGGGGAAAGATAAAGGGGTGGGGGAGGGGAGGCAGGGAGGTGATAGGCAGGAAAGGTGAAGAAAGAATAGGGGAAAATACAATGGGTAGTAGGTTGGAGTTGGAGGCGAGTGAGTCTATGGCCCACCGGAGGCTGGTGCCCATGTCCAGGAGGCCGTGTCGGAGTCGGAGGCGAGTGAGTCTATGGTTAGAGGGGAGATGAGGGGAATGTTTTAGGGTCTAGACCTCACCGCTTGAAAGGGTGGGAGATGGAAAAGGCCTTCCCCATGAATCAGCAGTGCTGGGGTGTAGCTGCAGAACTCTGGGCCCAGTGCGGGTGGGTGGAGTTAGACTGAGGACCAGCACACACATCATGAGCTGAATGTCCTTCTCCTACTTTGTAAACTTTCTCTGACTGTAAGATGTGTCACATCATGAAGTACTCTCACTATCCAGGGCGTGCCTTTATCTCATTACTAACAAAAGGAGTCTGGTTATGCCTGGCAGACAATCTCTGAAGGGTAAACAACAGGAATTCTGCAGATGCTGGAAATTCAAGCAACATACATCAAAGTTGCTGGTGAACGCAGCAGGCCAAGCAGCATCTATAGGAAGAGGTACAGTCGACGTTTCAGGCCGAGACCCTTCGTCAGGACTAACTGAAGGAAGAGTGAGTAAGGGATTTGAAAGCTGGAGGGGGAGGGGGAGATGCAAAATGAAAGGAGAAGACAGGAGGGGGAGGGATAGAGCCGAGAGCTGGACAGGTGATAGGCAAAAGGGGATACGAGAGGATCATGGGACAGGAGGTCCGGGAAGAAAGACGGGGGGGGGTGACCCAGAGGATGGGCAAGAGGTATATTCAGAGGGACAGAGGGAGAAAAAGGAGAGTGAGAGAAAGAATGTGTGCATAAAAATGAGTAACAGCTGGGGTACGAGGGGGAGGTGGGGCCTAGCGGAAGTTAGAGAAGTCAATGTTCATGCCATCAGGTTGGAGGCTCTGAAGGGTATTGGTAATGGCTGGGGTCACCCATCTGCCCAGAAGAAGGCAAACTACTTCAGTAGGAAAATTTGCCAAGGACAATCACAGTCATGGAAAGACCATGATTGCCCACAGCGCACAATGAACAAACGAACATTCAAGGCTGCATGGGGGGTCCAGGGAGGGGTAGCACCTCTGGTAAAGGGGCTTGTCGTGTCCATCCTGGGGCAGCTCACTCACTCCTGGTCCCCACTGGACTCTCACCCGTGGCTCCAAGTAGCTGCTGCATGCGACTGGAGCCACACCCTGGTACAACACTTTGACAGGTGGGGGTAGCCGGCGGCCTTACACCCTGGCGGGATAGGGACTGTCAGAGCATGCAAACTCAGCTCTGGCGGACTGGACAAATGAGATCTACGGTGAGATCCAACGGTCAGAAAGGCAGTACTGCAACGTTCCGTGGAGAGCAAAGATGGTGACAAGGCACAGAAAACGTCATGGCCGTCCACTGCAAGGAAAGAAGGCCCCATTTTGTGACGCTTGTTCGAACCACTGGACCTGGACTTCTGAGGTCAAGAGAGTGGAACCACCCCAGTGCAGTGACTTTTCCACTTTAAAAGCTCTCCCACACAGGTTCCCCGTCATTAGCGGATATGATGAACAGCCACCATACCACCAGGGAGAAGGTACAGGAGCTTGAAGACTCACACTCAATATCCTAGGAACAGCTTCTTCCTCTCCACCATCAGATTTCCGAATGGACATTGAACCCATGAACACCAGCTCGTTATCTTCATATTTTTGCAATATTTATTTATTTTTGTAGATTATAGTAATTAAATGTCTTTGCACTGTAGCGCTGCTACAAAAGTTTCACATCATCAAAGTCAGTGACAGTAAACCTGATTCCCATTCCAGCATCTGCAGTCCCCTGTGTCTCTGCTTTACAAATAAATCATCTCCATTTGTATTCCTGGGTTTTAAACTTCTATTTCAGCCCTGCTGTGGAACTCACAGGGATACAGGAATGCCAAGGATGCATTGCTTTGCCAGCGACACTCTGTCTTAGAATCGACGGGAAGCCAGGCAATTTGCCCGCTGACGGAGATGCAGATTTCCCCCCTGCCTTCCCCAAGGCAGTATTGGAGAGAGAGCAGGAGGCATCGTCTGATCTCGGGGCCAACACTTGGCCCTCACCATCACCAAAACAAATTAGTGCTTGTATCCTTAAATCCTCCAAATACATGCTACATCTGAAACCAATGTTTAGGTCAAAAGAAGCACACGGGAAGGTTGCCAGAAAACTCCACTTGTCTTTAATCACAGAGGGCTGTTTGAACAGGGTGGGTGGAAAGGCGATTTTAATTGTGGCTGGTGAGAAAAGAAGTGGATGTGGTCTCCTCCCATGAGAGGATTTGCGGTCCATCCTTGTGAGCACGTCCCCAGAGAAAAGGCAGGAGTGAATCATTGCTGGTTAAGTGAACTTCAGCCCCCCACCCCACCCCTGACCGCGCCGTCAGGGAGGGCCCACTCACACACGTCAGTGGACTCCCTCTGAAATCCCTGCCCAGATGCGCACACACACACACACACACACACACACACACACACACATCCACTCCGCTCACCCCACCACTACTTTTCCCTTATCCCACCACCCACACAACCCATCTCCTTGTCCTCTCATACACTCTCCATCTACCCCTCACCCACACACTCCTCCCTCCGGTTTCTCTCACTCCCTCTATTCAACAATCCACCTTCCCCTTCTATCAGTTTCCATTTTTTTTTCAGCCCCTTGTCACTCCCACCTTTCACCTCCCAACTTCTCACATCGTTTCTGCTCTCCCTCTCACTCATCTGCCTTTGGATCTACCCATCACCCACCAGCTCCTGCCCACCCCTTTCTACTGGGTGTCTTTTGGGTCCTGGTGAAGAGGATGCAGAGGAGGTTCATGAGAATGATGCCAGGAATGAAAGGGTTAAACATCTGAGGAGTGTTTGATGGCTCTTGGCCTGTACTTGCTGGAGTTTAGAAAAACGAGGGGGGGACCTCATTGAAACCTATTGAATATTGAAAGGCCTAGACTGAGTGAACCTGGAGGTGCAGAATTGGTCCCTCAGCCCTTCAGGTACTCCACCCAGCAACCCCCATTTTAACCCTAAACTAATCATGGGTCAATTTACAATGACTGGGACATGTTTGGAGCGTGGGAGGACACTGGAGCACCCGGTGAAAATCCACGCGATCACAGGGAGAACGTACAGACTCCTTAGATGCTGGGATCGAACTCCGAGCTCCGACGCTCCCAGCTGTAATCCGGTCACGCCAACAGCTACGTTAGCGGAAGCGATGTATCTCACTGTGTGCTTCGATGTGCATGGCACAAATACATTTCATTACTTTGGTTGGCTAGGTACCAGGAAAGATCCCAGATCCACAAGAGAAGGAAAAAAAATCCAGGATGAATCCCGGTAAAGGCTAGTGGAGCCAGAATAGGCTGATGAGAGCATGATCAGATCGAAGTGGCAGAGTCTGGGGACCATAAGACATAAGAGCTGGATTTATGCCATTCGGCCCATCAAGTCTGCTCTGCCATTCAATCATGACTGATTTATTTTCCTGCTCAACCCCATTCCCCTGCCTTTTCCCTTTAACCTTTGACGCCCTGACTAATCATAGACCTACCATCCTCCACTTTAAATATACCCAATGACGGCCTCCACCCACAGGTTCCCCGCTTTATGATGAAGGAAATTGCTCCTCATCTCTGCTGTAGAGGGGCGTCCTTCTATTCTGAGGCGGTGCCCTCAGGTCCTTGACTCCCCCATTGTTGGAAACTTCCTCTCCACATCCACTCCCCACCCCCACCAGTCTTCTAAACACCAGTGAGTCATAAAACACTCCTCTTATGTTAACCCTTTCATTCCCACTGAGAGTGCTCCTCCAGCAAAGAGAATTACAAACACAAGAGGGATATGTATTCCACTATCCACAATCTGACTCCCTAACGTTCAAAGTGACACTTTCATCATGACCTGCACCCACTCTATCCACCCATCATCCTCACAGACCTTCCACTGGGTCCCCTCTCCCCACTGTTCCCATCTGCCCTCCCCACCTCCTGGCCCCGATTCCATGCTCCACCTTCCTTTCCTATCAGGTCCCACCATCTCCTAAAGGGAAGGAAGTGTGGTGCGTGGCCAAGTGGTTAAGGCGTCGGTCTAGTGATCTGAAGGTCGCTAGTTCGAGCCTCAGGTGAGGCAACATGTTGTGTCCTTGAGCAAGGCACTTAACCACACATTGCTCTGCGACGACACCGGTGCCAAGCTGTATGGGTCCAAATGCCCTTCCCTTGGACAACATCGGTGGCGTGGAGAGGGGAGACTTGCAGCATGGGCAACTGCCAGTCTTCCATACAACCTTGCCCAGACCTCAGTCAACATCGAAAATCGATGGACAGCCAAAGAAGAAGAAGAAAGGGAAGGAATTGGGGAACCAGAGGGAGGTGATGGGCAGATGAGGGGAAGAGAAGGGGTAATCAGAATGGGAAATGGAAAAAAGAGAGAAGGAGGACAAAAGGGCAACGACAACGGGTGCCATGGTGGCATGGCAGTTAGCCCAACACTATTACACCTCAGGGCATTCCGGAGTTTGGAGTTAGATTCCAGCACTGTTCTGTAAGGAGTTTCTATGTGTCCACCCCCTGGAATTTGTGGGTTTCCCACGTGTGCTTCCGTTTCATCCCACAAGTCCAAATGTGTACCAGGTAGTTTAATTGGTTATTATAGAAGAGGAGATCTTATAGAAACATATAAAATTATGAAAGGGATAGATAAGATAGAGGCAGTAAACTTTGTTTCTACTGGTAAGTGAGACTAGAACTAGGGCACATAACCTCAAGATTCAGAGCAGTAGATTTAGGACGGAGATGAGGAGGAACTGCTTTTCCCAGAGGGTGGTGAATCTGTGGAATTCTCTGCTCAGTGAAGCAGTGGAGGCTACCTTAGTGAATATATTTAAGACAAGATTGGATAGGTTTTTGCACAGTAGGGGAATTAAGGGTTATGGGGGAAAGGCAGGTAGGTGGAGATGAGTCCATGGCCAGATCAGCCATGATCTTATTGAATGACGGAGCAGGCTCGACGGGCCAAATGGCCGACTCCTGCTCCTATTTCTTATGTTTTTATGTAATTTGTCCCATGATTAGGTCAGGGATATTTGGGGTTGTAGGGTTGCTGAGGCAGCATGGCTCAAAGGGCCGGAGGGTCTACTCTGCACTGCATTGCTAAATAAATAAAATGGAAAATCAGAGAAGGAGAGATGGGGGTGGAGGGGTGGGAAGGAAATATGTCTGTCTATGGTCTCCTGTATGGCCCCAATGTGGCCGAACTCAGGTTGGAGGAGCAACGCCTCATATTTCATCTGGATGGCCTCCAATCTGATGGCATGAACATTGATTTCACCAGACTCAAAATGCTGGAGGAACCCAGCAGGCTAGGCAGCACCTATGGGAAAGAGTAAATGGTCGACGTTTTGGGCTGAGGCCCTTCATCAGGACTGGGGAAAAAAAGATGAGAAGTTAGAGCAAGAAGGGATGAAGAAGTGCAAGGCTGTAGGTGATAGGTGAAATGGGGTGAGGGAGAGCGGTGAAACATAGAGCTGGGAAGTTGATTGGTGGAAGAGATAAAGGGCAAAAGAAGGTAGAAGACCATGGAAGAAAAGGACAGGGGACAATAGACAATAGACAATAGACAATAGGTGCAGGAGTAGGCCATTTGGCCCTTCGAGCCAGCACCGCCATTCACTGTGATCATGGCTGATCATCCACAATCAGTATCCAGTTCCTGCCTTATCCCAATAACCTTCATTTCCGCTATCTTTAAGAGCTCTATCCATCTCTTTCTTGAATGCATCCAGTGACTTGGCCTCTATTGCCTTCTGGGGCAGAGCATTCCACATATCCCCCACTCTCTGGGTGAAAAAGTTTTTCCTCAACTCCGTTCTAAATGGCCTACCCCTTATTTTTAAACTGTGGCCTCTGGTTCTGGACTCACCCATCAGCGGGAACATGCTTCCTGCCTCCAGCGTGTTCAATCCCTTAATAATCTTATATGTTTCAATCAGATCCCCCTTCATCCTTCTAAATTCCAGTGTATACAAGCCCAGTCGTTCCAATCTTTCAACATATGACAGTCCCACCATCCCGGGAATTAACCTTGTGAACCTACGCTGCGCTCCCTCAATAACAAGAATGTCCTTCCTCAAATTTGGAGACCAAAACTGCACACAGTACTCCAGGTGTGGTCTCACCAGGGCCCTGTACATCTGCAGAAGGACCTCTTTGCTCCGAAACTCAATTCCCCTTGTTATGAAGGCCAGCATGCCATTAGCTTTCTTCACTGCCTGCTGTACCTGCATGCTTGCTTTCAGTGACTGATGCACCATGAGCAGGTAAGGAGATAAGGTGAGAAAGGGAAACGGGAATGGGGGAATGGTGAAGGAGGTGGGGAGTAGGCAATTACTGGAAGTTTGAGAAATTGATGTTCATGCCATCAGGTTGGAGGCTCCCTAGACAGAACATAAGATGTTGCTCCTCCAACCTGAGTGTGGCCTCATCATGGCAGTAGAGGGGGCCGTGGACTGACAGGTCAGAATGGGAATGGGAAGTAGAAGTGAAGTGGGTGGCCACCAGGAGATCCCACTTTACCTGGCGGACAGAGCATAGGTGCCCAGCAAAGCGATCTCCCAATCTGCGTCAGATGTCACCGATATACAGGTAGCCATACTGGGAACACCGCATACAGTAGATGACTCCATCACACCCTGAATGGTCGTGAGGGAGGAGGTGTAGGGGCAGGTGTGGCACTTGTTCTGCTAGCAGGGATAAGTACCAGGAGGGAGATCAGTGGGATGGGACAAATGGACAAGGGAGTTGCATAAGAAGCGATCCCTGTGGAAAGGGGAAAGTTGGGGGAAGGAAAGATGTGCTTGATGGTGGAACCCGTTGGAGAAGGCAGAAGTTATGGAGAATTATGAACTGGACATGGAGGCTAGTGGGTAGTAGGTGAGGACAAGAGGAACCCTATCCCTGGTGTGGTGGCGGGAGGATGGGGTGAGGGCAGAAGTGTGCAAAATGGAAGAGATGCGATTGAGGGCAGGAGGAAGAAAAGCCCCTTTATTTGAAGAAGGAGGACATCTCATTAGTTCCGGAATGAAAAGCCTCATCCTGAGAGCAGATGCGGTGGAGACGGAGGAACTGAGAGAAGGGGATGGCAGTTTTGCAAGTGACAAGGTGGGAGGAGGTATAGTCCAGGTAGCTGTAAGAATCAGTTATAGAAGATATCAGTAGATAAACTGTCTCCAGAGATAGAGACAGAGAAATTGATAAAGGGGAGGGAGGCGTCAGAGATTTGAGGGCAGGTGGGAGTTAGAAGCAAATATGATGAAGTCAATGAGCTCAGCATGGGTGCAGGAAGCAGCACCAATGCAGTCGTCGATGTACTTCTCTCCTCTGGTGCTCCTCCCCCTTCCCTTTCTTCCATGGTCTTCTACCCTCTCCTATCAGATTCCCCCTTCTCCAGTTCTTCATTTCTTATAATCAACTTCCCAGCTCTTTACTTCACCCCTCCTTCTCTTCCAGCTTCACCTATCACCTACCACCTTGTACTTCTTCGTCCCCTTCGCCCACCTTCTCACTCCAGCGGCATTTTTCCCCCCCAGTCCTGATGAAGAGTCTTGGCCCAAAACGTTGACTGTTTATCCTTTTCCATTGGTACTGCCTGGTCTGCTGAGTTCCTCCAGCATTTTGTGTGTGTTGCTTTGCATTTCCAGCATCTGCAGAACTGATTTCACTGATTTCTGGTAACAGCTGCTCTCTTTTTTCCAGCACCCACCCTTAGTTTTGCCTGCGTACTCCTCTCCATGTTGCAGATGGTGCCTGGCCTGCTGAGGTCCTCCAGCATTTTGTGTGTGTGTTAAGCAAGAACGCAAAAGTGGAAGGAGATTGCCCAGAGTGAAGATCGCTGAGAGAGCCCCAGTGATCTGGAGCTCTGGCACCAGACTTGCAGCTTGCAGAGGCTTGAGATCCGTTCAACGATCTCATATTCAGCCCCTGGAAGCCAAGGAAAATTCCACTTGGAGCTAGGACTGGTTTCAATGAGCAGACTCTGAGATCATTTTCGTTTACTTCAAAGACAAGGGCAGGCCATTACACTGCTGGAACTGACAGAGAAGGATGTAGAAAGGCTGCAGACTGTACTATAGGTATTTGAAACATTCTGTTATTGAATGTCCCCTCACCATCCACCTCTGCCATTGCGGGTGTAGACCCTGGCCTTTACAATTCCCATTCCCATCTGCTGCGTTCTCATCTTTCTTGCTTTAAACAACATTCACTTGAGGATACATATCCGTAATTTCCTGAAAGAGTGTCACAGGTAGACAGGGTCATAAAGTGAGCTTTTGGCTTATTGGTCTTCATAAATCCGAGAACTGGGTAAAGGAGCTGTGAAGTTGGACACGACATTGGTGAGACCTAATTCGAGTATTGTGTGTAGTTCTGGTCACCTACCTACAGGAAAGATATCAATAAGATTGAAGGCATACTGAGAAACTTTACAAGAATTTTGCCGGTACTTGAAGACCTGAGTTATAGGGAAAGGTTGAATAGTCTTTATTCCCCGATATTTACGAGAATGAGAGGAGATTTGATAGAGGTATACTGTATGTGTTATTGTGTGTGTGTACATAATAAAGAACACAGTTCACCCGGAGCTGAAGTGATGTTGGTGAATCACACACACACACACACACACACACACACACACACACACACACACACACACACACTTACTTCTTGGCGGTCTACAGGGTCTCAAGAAAAATATGGTCAAGTTGAAGCCGTCGTGACCGTCTCCTGTCAATAAATGTGCTAGTGTTGAAAACCCCATGCAAATCTGTCTTTGTTAAAGAACAACATAACAGTGCACAAAATGATGAGGGGTAAAGTTCAGGTAAATGCAGGCCAGCCTTTTCCACTGCGGTTGGGTGAGACTAGAACAAAAGGTTTTCGGTTAAGGGAGGAATGTGAAATATTTAAGGGGAAACCAGAAGGGGAACTTCACTCAGAATGTGGTGCAAGTATAGTATGAGCTGCTGGTAGACGTGGTGGATGCAGGTTTAATTGTAATGTGCAAGAGAAGTTTGGATAAGTTGAAGGACGGGGGGGGGGGCATTGAGGCCTATGGCTCGGATGCAGGCCAATGGAACCAGGCAGAATAACAGTTCAGGGTAGACAGAGTGGATAGGCTGAAGAGCCTGTCCCTGTGCTGTAATGGGCAAGACTCTGACTCTATACGATAGTGAGGATTGTTAGGACTTAAAAACAGAACATTTTAGCATCAAGACTGTCCAAACCAGGAGCAAGTGTGTCAGCAAGCAGAGAGCACAGCTCAGCATGAGTAGACACGAGTTCAGACGCAGGGCAGCAGCTTTCTGGAGAATTACCAGGTTTCTGACTGCAATGAAGATTTTCAGTTACGAGGATTCAGATTCAGATTCAGACCTATTTATCACACATACATTGAAACACACAGTGAGATGCATCATTTGTGTTAACGACCAACACACTCGCGGAAGTGCTGGGGGCAGCCAATAAGTGTCACCACACGTTCCTGGCAGCAACGTAGCATGTCCACAATGTCCACATACACACACACACACACACATACACACACACACACACACACACACACACACACACAGAAACACACACACACATGTCTCTGACCCCAGGACAGGCCACCTCCAGTCCTTGGCCCCAGACTTTCAGACTTGCAGACGTTGGGCCTCCATCCTCCAGTCTGTGGCCCTCAGCAGACTGCAGATCTCATGGTTCATCCAGGGCTTCAGTTTGGGAAAGACACTGAGTGACTTTGTAGGGACACAGTTGTCTATGACTGTTTCTTGTGGACATATTCAACCCTTATTCCTCTCATCAGGTCACCCCTCAAGTCCTCTGCTCCAAGGAAAGCAAACCCCGACTGTCCAGTCACTGCGGCTGGAGATCACTGTGAGCTCGAAAGTCAAGACCAGCACTTGCAGACTCACACACATCAGGGCTCTGATCTCTGGAGAAACCAGTTCTTAAAGCCTCTACCTCCAGATTCACTGGCTTCGGACTTCGACCTTTGAGCTTCTACCTCTGGATTCGCTGACCTCTGGTCTTCGACCTTTGGCTTTTCCCTCTGGATTTGACCAACCTCAGGGGATCAACCCCAGGGCCCGCCGATCATGGGTTTGAGCTTACTGACTCACACAGACCTCCAACCCTGGCGAATGGATCGTCTGGGCTTGCTTTCCTTGGAGCAGAGAAGGTTGAGTGGCAAGCCGATGGAGGGGTCCAAAATGGTTGAGTATGTCTGCAAGAAACAGTCATAGATGAGTGTGTACCCAACCAGAAGCCCTGGATGAACCATGAGATCCGCAGTCTGCTGTGGGCCAGATCAGAGGCATTACAGTCTGGTGATCAAGAACGTTACAAGAGGTTCAGGTATGATCTCCAGATAGCCACCTCACTGGCAAAGTGGCAATTCAGCACTAAACTTGAATCCATAAAGGATACTGGAAAGCTGTGGCATGTCTTGAATGTGACATAGGTGACAACAGGGCTTCACTTCCAGATAAACACAATGCCTTCTGTACTCACTTTGACCATCAAAACATGAAGGAGTTGTCTTGCGGACACATTGTGGAGATCTCTTCCATGGAGGGTTATGCTCTTCCATTGGTTGACTTCTTCTTCTACAGTGTATAATGATAATTCCTTCATTTTTCTGGGCTATGCTTTCATTTAAGTTTAATAGTGTGTACTTTATATCAGTATTGCATCTGCTCGCATGGAGTGCTGAAACCTGTTTTTTCATCAATACTGTATCCTTAAAAGTTTTATCTGGCTGTTGTGTAACTTTTTTATGGCTGTTATTCCTCGTCCTCCTTTGTCCTAGGTAGTGTTAATCTAAGTGTACTGAATGTTTTCTAAAAGTTGTCATTTCCATTCTTATTTTTCTTTATAAGTTTTCCAAATCTGTTTTGGACCAAGATGTTATTCCGAAAGAATAACTTAGTATGCATACAGCAAAAGTGTTTATTGCCTTTGTTATATTTCTACTGTGGAGCTCTGCTTGGTAGACTTTCTTAAGCCTTGAAGTAAATTCTGATCAAAGTTTCCTCTTTATCACGCTATGATCTTTTCAAAGTTCCAAGTACAATTTATTATCAAAGTCACCACATACAACCCTGAGGTTTAGTTTCCCGCAGGCGTACTTAGCAAATCAATAGAATAGTAACTGTAAACAGGATCAATGAACAACAAACTGTGCAAACGCAGATATAAATAAATAGCAATAAATAACAAGCATGAAATAACAGGATAAAGAGTCCTTAAAGTAAAACCATCGGTTGTGGGAACAGCAGAAATAGAAAGAGTGTAGCTATCCTCTTTTGTTCAAGAGCCTGATGGTTGAGGGGTAGTAACTGTTCATGAACCTGGTGATGTGAGTCCTGAGGCTCCTGTACCTCCTACCGATGGCAGCAGCGAGGAAAGAGCATGGCCTGGGTGGTGAGGATCTTTGAGGATCTTTCTTTGCTTGTTGATATCCCAATTACCTATATGTTTCATATTCATCCATCGGTTGTATTGTATTCTGCTGCTCTATTTTATATTCTACTAGCTCTATTGCAACTTTCTTTATGTTTAATGTTCTGTGCTATCTAGTCCAAAGTTCATGTTTATATCTTTAGATAACGTTTAATCTATTTGAATTAGCTGCTTTAACTTTATGGTATTAAGTTGTGGGGGTGTATGGGGTGTCAGGGAGGGGTAGCATCTCTGGTGGGGGAACATGTCGTGTCCTTTTCAGGGCGGTTAGTCCACCTTTGGTCCCCACCTGGCACTCAGCTCTCACCTGTGTTTGCATGCGACAGCGGCCACACCGCGGGCAACGGCTTCGACAAGCCGGCTAAACCAGGTGAGGGTAGCCGACGGGTCTCAAACCCTCAATGAGATAGGGAGTTGTCTATCCCAGCATGTGAAGACAGACTCCAGCAGATTGAGCGGACGAGACCAATGGAAGGTCCAACGGTCAAGAAGGCGGTCTCTGCAAGCGTCATGGAACGTGTAGAGCAGGACAAGACACAGAAGACGTCCTGGCCATCCACTGTGCCTAGTCCCATCTCCAGCCGTCTCGACTCTGTCTTGCCACTGGATCCAGATGGGAATTGGGAAGAGAGAGTGAGGCTGACGCTGCGCAACTCTCCCTCACTTAAATCCAAATCACGCACTAGTCTCCACACCATCATAATGGTGTCAAGGTCCTCATCGACGTTGATGGTGGACGAACACACACCATTCAGTTGTGAGATACATGATGTTGTAATTTTATATATCGTTTGTAAACAAGTAATAGGAATATATTTTGATGGGTCAATTGTGATTTTTCCTTTAGATAAGAGATATGTTTTACTTCCTGTCAAAAATTGTTGTTATTGTTATTATTATTGTTCCTTTTTGCATTTGCACAATTTGTTGACTTTTGCACACTGGTTGTCCATCTTGCTGGCGTGCTCTTTCATTGACTCCATTGTTGTTATTGGATTTATTGCATATGTACTTTGATCATAAACTTACTTTGAATTTTGAGATACTATACTTGTTACGCATGGCACAGGTGCTTAATACCAGAGGGCTTATGTTGAACGTCAGGAGTAAGAGGGAATCTGAGATGGAAGTTATTCACCCAGAGGGTGGTTGGAATTTAGAATATGCTGTCACCAGGGGTGGTGGACACCTTAATAATTTATTTAGGAGGAGAATTATCCTTTATAATTTATAATGTTAGAAATAAATCAGAATCTGAATCTAAACCAAATGTCCTGACTTACGGGGAAAAGTTGAATAGGTTAGGATTATTCCCTGAGCTTTGGAGAATCAAGATAGGGAGATTTAGGGTTAAGTTCAAGCAGGCATTGTCCACTGAGGTTGGGTGAGACTAGAATTATTTGTGCATGAATCACTAAAAGGTTGGTTTGCAAGTGCAACAGGCTACCAAAAAGGCAAATGAGATGTTGGCGTTCATTGCTAGAGGGATTGAGTTTAAGAGCAGGGAGGTTACGCTGCAAATGTACAGGGTACTGGTGAGGCTGCACCTGGAGTACTGTGTGCAGTTCTAGTCTCCTTACTTGAGGAAGGATATACTGGCTTTGGAGGCGGTTCACCAGGTTGATACTAGAGATGAGGGGGTTAGACTATGAGGAGGGATCGAATTGCCTGGGACTGTACTCACCGGAATTCAGAAGAATGAGAGGAGATCCTATAGAAACATATAAAATTATGATACCGATAGATAAGAAAAAGGCAGGACAGTTGTTTCCACTGATAGGTGAGACTAGAGCTAGGGGATATCGCCTCAAGATTCGTGGGAGCAAATTTAGGATGGAGATGAGGAGGAACTGCTTTTCCCAGAGGGTGGTGAATCTGTGGAATTCTTAGCCCAATGAAACAGCTGGAGGCTGTTAATATACTTAAGACAAGGTTGGACAGATTTTTCAATGGTAGGAGAAACAAGGGTTATGAGAAAAAAGCGGCTAGGTGGAAATGAACCCATGGCCAGATCAGCCATGATCTTATTAAATGGTGGAGCAGGCTCGATAGGCCAGATGGCCTACTCCTGCTCCTATTTCCTATGTTCTTAGAGTTCGAGGATGAAAGGTGAAATATTTAAGGGGAACCTGTGGGGAACTTTTTCACTCAGAGGGTGGTGCGAATGTGGAATGAGCTGCTAGCAGAAGTGGTGGATGTTGGTTCAATCGTAATATTTAAAAGAAGTTTGGATAAATACAGGGATGGGAGGGGTACAAAGAACTATGGTCTAAGTGAAGGTCGATGGGACAAGGTAGAATAACCATTTAGCATGGACTAGATGGGCCAAAGGGCCTGTTTCTGTGTTTTAGTGCTCAATGATTCTATTACCTTAGTCTCGCTGCTGATGGGGACCATCTCAAGAGCCTCAAAAATCTTCTTCAAGCTACCAAGGAAAATCAAAACGAATTCTGAACAAATTCAAGACCCACCTCTAGGCAAAGGATCATTACCCAAAACACCAACTGCCCTTTGCATGTTGCTCTAGATTTCCAACATCTGCAGTCTCTTGAGTCTCCATTAGTGCAGATGTGTATTTGATGGTTGCTATGGATACGTCAGGATGAAGGCCTGCCTCTACATGATTTGATGACTCCTTAATTGATGCTCCATGTGTGCCCTCTGTGGGAGAACTCTCTCCAGCTCTTCCCAGCTGTAAGGAAAAATAGTTTTTACTCAGATGGGCTGTGAAAGATCTTGGTTTGAATCTGAAGGTTAAGATCCCACAGTCCACAGTCTCCCTTCCAACTGTCCACCATTGTCTCGAACACCTCAGTCTTCAGATAAAGACCTGGAGGAATGTTTATGTTAGGTAGAGCACAGTTGTGTAGCAGTTAGTGCAATGGTTTGTAGCGCGAGTGATCAGGCTTCAAATTCGACTCACCTGACTGTAAAGAGTTTGTACATTCTCCCTGTGACTGGGTGGTCCGGTTTCCTCCCACATTCCAAAGACACACCAGTTAGGGTTAGTAAGTTGTGGGCATGTGATGCTGTCACCAATAGTGTGGGGCTGCCCTCAGCACATCCTCAGACTGTGTTGGTCGTTGACACAAATGACGCATTTCACAGTGTGTTTCATGGGTGATCTCAAAGGAGTTCATGAAATCATAAGGCCATAGGACATAGGAGCAGAATTAGGCCAATTAGCCCATCGTGTCTTTTCCGTATTCCATCATGGCTGATCCTGGAGCCCACTCAACCCCATACATCCAAGCAAATACAATACGTAAGCGTGATCTTCCTACCCGACTGTTGCCTTGAACACCTCAGCATGTAGGGTAGATGAAGGCCTGGAAGAAACCTACCCAAGCTGATACAACCTGTGTTCCTCTATCTTAGGGAAAAAGAGTTGAGTCACTGCTGGGCATCATCCAGAAAGTGAGTGCTTTGAGCAAAGAGATTGACTAAGGAAGGCGAACACACTGAAACAGCCTGCAGAGCCACTGCCTCACAACCCCAGTGACCCAGCTTGGCCCTGGCCCTGGGCACTGTCTCTGTGGCATTTGCATGTTGTCCCTGAGATGGCATGGGGTTCCTCTGGGTGCTCCAGGTTCCCCCACAACATCTCAAAGACAATCCCTCTGTCCCTCTGAATATACCTCTTGCCCATCCTCTGGGTCCCCCTCCCTCCTTGTCTTTCTTCCCGGACCTCCTGTCCCATGATCCTCTCGTATCCCCTTCTGCCTATCACCTGTCCAGCTCTTGGCTCTATCCCTCCACCTCCTGTCTTCTCCTATCATTTTGGATCTCCCCCTCCCCCTCCAACTTTCAAATCCCTTACTCACTCTTCCTTCAGTTAGTCCTAACGAAGGGTCTCGGCCTGAAACGTCGATTGCACCTCTTCCTAGAGATGCTGCCCGGTCTGCTGTGTTCACCAGCAACTTTGATGTGTGTTGAGTGGATTAATTGTCCCCTTGCACGGGGGTGAGGAGTAGAATGTGGGGGAGATGATAGGAATTGTGACGAATTTTGGACCCTGTATCTAAGGAAGGATCAGACCATAAGACCATAGGACATAGGAGCAGAATTAGGCCATTCAGCCCATCGAGTCTGTTCTGCCATTTTATCATGGCAGATCCTGGATCCCACTCAACACCATACACCTGCCTTCTCGCCATATCCTTTGATGCCCTGACCGATCAGGAAACTATTAACTTCCACTTTAAATATACCCATGGACTTGGCTTCCACTGCCACCTATGGCAGAGCATTCCACAGATTCACCACTCTCTCACTAAAATATTCCCCTTTACTACCTATCTAAAAGGTTGTCTCTCAATTTTCAAGCTGGACTTCTAGTTCTGGATACCCCCACCATAGGAAACATCCTCTCCACATCCACCCTATCTAGTCCTTTCAACATTGGGAAGGTTTCAATGAGATTCCACCATATTCTTCTAAATTCCAGTGAGTACAGGTCCAAAGCTGCCGAACGTGCCTCATACGTTAACCCCTTCATTCCCAGAATCATCCTTGTGAACCTCCTCTGAATTCTCCTCCAAGGGCAACACATCCTTTCTGAGATATGGGGCTCAAAACTGCTGACAATACTCCAAGTGCGGCCTGACCTGGAGAAGGTCCAGCCGAGGTTCACAAGGACAATCCTGGAGTACGAAGGGCTGTTGGAAACACAGCTTACTCTTTCAAAACATACTTTGAAATCTTTGAGATCTTTGACCTACTACCGTCAGGAAGGAGGTGACGGGAGCATCAACACTAGGGCTGCCAGACTGTGTAACGGATCCTTCCCTCGATCTGTGAGACTAATGCATACCCTGCCACCACTGAGCTGTTTACTGTTTACCTGTGCTGCACACTACATGCATTTTGAATTATATGTCGTTAACTTATTTATGGTAATATTTTATTTTATGTGCTGTGTGTGATATATGTTTTCCGGGTGCGCCATGGTCCGGAGGAGCAATATGCCGTTGGCTTGTTTGCATGGAGTCAGAGGACAATAAATTTGAACTTGAACTTGAGGTCAGCTGGAAATTTAAACAACTAGCAAGGGGAACAGAGAGTTGAGTCGATTCCTCCTCTGAGCCAGCGAGCTGTTGTGGTCTGGAGCAGGACAACAAAAGCGGCTTCAGGATGAATTAATTCAATGTGTGTGGGGAGGGTGGAAAGACGGGCATTGACTTCCCTGTGTCCGGTCCACCGGCAGATGGATTGGGAACTGGTGATGGGGATTCCAGATCCTGCTGGGCTCTGCACACCCAGATTCGGAGAGAGGCAAAGGCTGAAGGAG
This sequence comes from Mobula hypostoma, assembly GCF_963921235.1. Taxonomy (NCBI): domain Eukaryota; kingdom Metazoa; phylum Chordata; class Chondrichthyes; order Myliobatiformes; family Myliobatidae; genus Mobula; species Mobula hypostoma. The sequence continues at coordinate 14,202,908 of NC_086115.1, read as the reverse complement.
AACTAAGTTACAGACCCGTTAGCTAAAGGAAAATAATTCTCACCCGAGTAAGACATAGGAGCAGAATTAGGCCATTCAGCCCATCAGGTCAGCTCTGCCATTTCTTCATGGCAGATTTATTACCCTCTTAACCCCATTTTCCTGCCTTCTCTCCATAACCTTTGGTGCTGTTACTAATCTGCTTTAAATATACCAATGACTTGGCCTCCACAGCTGTCTGTGGCAATGAATTCCACAGATTCACCACGTTCTGGCTGATGAGATTCCACCTCATCTCCGTTCTAAAGGAACGTCCTTCTATTCTGAGGCTGTGTCCTCAAGTCTCAGACCCCCTCACTATTGGAAACATTCTCTCAATGTCCACTCTGTCTGGGACTTCAATATCCGATACTAATTCATTTAATTGTATTAGATAATAGGATTGTGAATGCTAAATGTTATCTGTTTTCTCAGTCTATCGATGAATAGAAATGGATGAAGTAACAAATGCAAATGGGCTACACTGTACGAAAGAGGTGGAGCAGATCAGATGGGCCGAATGGCCTAATTCTGCCTCTATCTCTTATCGTCTTAGCAGGATCATTCAATTGAAAGCTAGTTTATTATTATTGGCCAAACATGAAAATGAATGCAATGGTGTGAACATTTGCCTTTGCAACGGCAACACAGTACTACACAGACATAAATGAAGCACAAATTATGCATAATGTAGTCACATATTTGATGGGCCGAATGGCTTCCTTCATTGATGTGAGATGAACTCTTTGTGTCACTGCGCAGCTGAATTTCTTTCAAACTACCGCCATCTAAGTGTGGCTGTGAATAAAACAGTTTTGTCTGTGGCTGTCCCTGGGGGGAGGGAGAGAGAGTGTGTGTGTGAGAGAGAGAGAGAGAGAGAGAAAGGGGGGGGAGAGGGAGAGAGGCAGAGGGAGAGAGGGAGAGGGAGAGATAGAAGGAGAGAGAGAGAGAGAGAGAGAGATAGAGGGAGAGAGAGAGAGGAGAGAGAGTGGGAGGGAGAGAGAGGAGAGAGAGTGGGAGGGAGAGAGAGAGGGAGAGGAGAGAGAGTGGGAGGGAGAGAGAGAGGGGAGGAGAGTGAGTGGGAGGGAGAAAGAGAGGGGACGGGGGGGCAGTGGGGAGAGGTAGAGATAGAGGGAGAGAGAGAGAGGGAGAGAGGGAGAGGAGAAAGAGTGGGAGGGAGAGAGAGTGAGAGAGGGGGAGAGAGCAGAGAGAGAGAGATAGAAAGAGAAAGAGTGAGAGGGGGAGAGAAAGAGGAGAGATAGAGAGAGAGAGGATAGAAGAGAGAGAGAAAAGGAGGGTGATGGAGAGAGAGGGAGAGAAAGGGATGGGGAAAAGGGGGAGAGAGAGTAGAAAGCAACAGAGTGGATAGGTAGAGAAGGTGTGAGTAGGAGAGAGAGACCTTGGAGAGAGGAAGCAAGGGGTTGAGAGAAAAGAGATAGAGATGTTGGGGAAGAGAGAGAGAGAGAAAAAGGCAGTTGGGGAGTAGGGAGAGAGGAGAGAGACAGATGTGGATGGAGGTAGAGAGTAAGAGTATCTTGGATCTGGCACAAACAGGGGCACTTATTAAACTCTCCTGCTGGTTCCTGACTGTTTCCAGCTCTGGGGTCTGCACTCGGGGAAAGATGTCAGCACCCTTGGTGGGAATGCTGAGCACACTTAGCAGGAGTGTAGCAGCTCCGGGGTGCAGAGGGGCTGAAGAGCTGTTGAAAACAAGAGAGCAGAGAGTTAAGCTGAGGAAAGAGTTGTAAAGGGGACCTCAGGGGTGAGCAATTTACACAGAGTGGTTGATATCTGGGGTTTGCTGTCAGTCAGATAGAATGGCTCAATTAAGAGTCATTTAGATAACGCTTACATAGGCAAGGCATAGAACAGCAAAATATCAGAATGAGGTTTACTATAACCGACATAAAATATGTTGTGAAATATGTTGTTTTGTGGCAGATGTATAGTGCAATACTATCAAAATTATGATGAATTACGAAACAAACAGTGCAAAAGAAGAGAGCATAATATTGAGTTAGTGTCTGTGAGTTCGCAGAGGTAAATGGAGGATTAGCTGTGTGACTCTGGCCATCTCGTGTACTTCTCCTTGGACAGTCACTGCTCTAATTCCTTTGAAGTTTGGGTATAAATGGGACAATATGAAAAACATTGGTCAAAAAAGGCGGATCTTCAGGAGTGTCATCAAGGAGAGAGGTAGAAATTTGGTTTCAGAGCTCAGTGTCCAGGCAATCAGAACTGGAGTCACACAGCACAGAAACAGGCCATTCAGCCCACTGTGTCCGTGCTGGCTCTCCAGCACCTATCTATGCCAATCATAATTAGCAGCACCTGGTCCATAGACCATACCTCAGTCTCCTTAGACAGCTCTTAAATGTTGTGAGCGTCTCTACCTCCAGTATGTAGCAGGTTTCAGCCACCATCGAGGTGAAAAAACCTCTGATCCACTGAAAGCCTCTCCCCTCTTACCCTAGTCCTGGACCCTCCGGTTCCAAGCACCCATGCTCTGCGGAAGAGCCAGAACTCTGCCCTTATCGAGCAGAGCACAGCTGGATTCGGAACAGGAAAGGCAGACTGATGTTGGGGCAGATGTTGAAGGGACGCACAGCTGCTAGTGTCCGAACGACATCGGAGAACCTGGGGACAATGGTCGCTGCTGACCTGGCACTTAGGACTGGGCTCGCTGTAGGAAGGGGGAAATGGTGGGGGGGGGGGCCACCGTAATGTAGCGGATATCATAAGACTATTTCAGGCTCAATCTCACTGCTGTCTGTAAGGAGTCTGCAAACTCCTTCCCGCGCACCCCCCCCCCCCATAACTCTGTGCGTTTTGTCCAGGTGCTCCTGCTTCCTCCCACATCCCAAAGATGTTCAGGTCACGGTTCGTGCGTTGCGGGCACACGGCCTTGGTGCTGGAAGCACGCGGCACTTGCGGGCTGCCCCCAGCACATTCTCAGACTGTGTTGGTCATTGACGCAAACGAAGCATTTCACTGTATGTATCGATGTTTCGCTGTACCGGTGACAAAGGAAGAATTGAACCCCCGTCTTCAATCTCCCGTGTCAGTTTTGCATCAGAATTGGGTTTATTATATATATTTTTTGTTCTGTGGCGCAGTGCAGTGCAATACACTAACAGAGTTTCTGTAAGTTACAATCGTGTGAAAGAGGAATAAAATAGTGGGTGAGTGTTCAGGGGTTTATTGACCATTCAGAAATCTGCTGGTGGGCGGGAAGAAGCTGTTTTGAAGATGTTGAGTGGGCATCTTTAGCCACCAGTACCTCCTCCCTGATGGTAGTAGTGAGAAGAAGGCATGTCCTGGGTGGTGAGGATCCTTAATGATGGGTTCTAACTTGAGCCATTTCCTTTTGAAGGTGTCCTCAACGGAGAGGAGGGTTGTGCCCATGATGGAGCTGGGCCTGGCTGAGTTTACAACCCCCTACAGTTTATGTCCAACACACAGAACGTGATGGAAGAATTCAGCAGGCCGGGCAGTAGAAAAAGAGGGGAATTGTTTGGGTCGAGTCTCTTCAATCAGGATAGAAGCTGCATGAGTTGCTGAGTTCCTCCAGCACTTTGTGTGTGCTGCTCGAGGTTTCCAGCATCTGCAGAATCTCTTGTGTTTTCACAGTTTATGCCCAATGCCCCATGTAAGTTATGGGTAATTTATGTTAGTTTAAGTTTACGTTAACTTCTGCTTGTCCTCGTCTTGTAATATACTGAACTGCTGCGGAAGCTCAACTCCAGACGAGATTTAAAGATTAGCCTTACTTATCACTTGTACACAGCAAATTCCAAGTATACAGTGAAGGGCATTGCTTGTGCCAACGACCAACACACTCTGACAATGTGCCAGGGGTGTCACCAAGCTTCCAGTGCCAACGTTGCGTACCCAAAGCTCACTAGCCCTAACCCAAGTGTCTCTGGAATGTGGGAGGACGCCCGAGCACCCGGAGGAAACCCACACGGTCACAGGGAGAACATACAAACCCTTACAGACAGCGGTGGGAATCGAGCCTCAATCGCCAGCGCTCCAAAGCGTTACACTAACCGTTACGCCAGCGTGCCACCCCCTCCCATCATCAGTTTTCCAACTGCTACCTGCTCGGTGAGCTCCTTCCTCGGCAGAAGCAGATCCAGAGGCAGAAGGGCCTCGTATCCCAGAGTACGTACAACCTGGAAGCAGAGGAGGCCACTTCGTCATTGTGCCTGCTCCACCATTCAGTAAGATCGCGACTGATGTCTGAACTCATCGGCACTTTCATAGAAGACAGCACAGATCAGTACAGCACAGGAACAGGCCCTTTGGCCCACGATGTCTGTACTGAACACAATGTTAAATTAATCTCAATCTCTTCTGTCACATCGCTCCATTCCCCTGTCTGCTCAGGAGTCCATCTATCTAACAGAGTCTTGAACATCTCTGTCACATCTACTTCTACCACCAGTCCTAGCAGCCCATTCTAGACACCCACCACTCGCTCTGTAAAAAAAAAATACCCTGCACATCTCCTTTAATAACACAAAAGATAGAACAGTACAGCACAGGACAGGCTTTTTGGCCCATGATGTTGTGCTCACTACTGTATATAAACCTACTCCACGATCAATCTAACCCTTCCCTCCTACACAGCCCATAACCCTTCATTTCTCGTACGTCCATGTGGCTATCTAAGGGTTTTCTACATGTCCTGAATGTATCGGGCTCAACTCCTACCCCTGGCAGTGTGTTCCACACACCCACCACTCTCTAGGTAAAAGAGAACCTCTCTTTCATCCAATCACCTTAAACAGATGTTCTCTGGTATTGACAAACAGCCCTCTCACCTTAAAGCTATATCCTCTGGGATATGAAAATTCCAACACTAATTTCACTAACACTAACTCAATCCCCTCAATAGCCAAAACCGATCGATCTGTCTCAAACACACTCAGTGACCGAGCCTCTGCAGCTCCTTGGGAAGAGCGAGTTCCAAAATCACCGCCACCCCCTGGGGAAAGACATTTCTTCTCAACTTCTCTCGGAGTGTCACCTTCTTTATTCTGAGGATGTGACCCTGGCTCTCGATAGCCCAGATAGGGAAACGGTGTCTCTGTATCTGTCCCACCTCTTCCTCTAGGGCTTCCCCACTGTCCACCCCTGCAGAGGTCTGGCACTGAAGATCAGTGTGGCCTGGTGCATGGCGTGGAGCCAATGGGAAGAATGAAAAGCCGAGGAGGAGGAAGGGGGGAGTGAGGAGAGAGAGACAGACAGACAGACAAGGAGAGAGAATGACAGAGAGATGAAGAGAGAGAAAATAACAGTAACAGAAAGAGAGAGGAAGAGGGAAAGGAAGAAAGAAAGAAAGAGAGACAGACAGACAGAGAGAGAGAAAGAGAGAGAACGACAGAGAGAGACAGAGAGAGAGAGGAAAGAGAACGACAGAGAGATAGAGAAAAAGACACACAGAGAGGAAGATAGCAGATGGGAAAGGAAGTTAGGAAGAGGGAGAGGAAAAAGAAGAGTGGGGAGAGTAAGAGAGATGGAGGGGAAAGGGAAAACCAGATACAGTGAAAAATATCCATTTACATGCGCACACAGAGACAAACACAAAGCCATTCACACACAGACAGAGCACAAATCAACACACACACCCCTAAACTGCCGTGGCCTGAGCTACAGAGGGAGACCACACACAGAAGAGAAGCAGGAACATACAACAGAGCGATGGACAAAGGGAGAACCAGCAAGGACAAAGGCTGTGTGAGTGAATAACTCTGTGAAGGAAGTGAGGAACGAAAGTGTAAGGAGAGCAGAGCAGAGAGGACCGGGGAGAGAATGTGAGAGACCGGAGAAAGAAAGATGGTGGGGAGAGGGGGTGGGGGGGGTCACTGGAAAGTTATAGGGAGAAAAGGGGAGCGAATGGGAAGGAATAGAGAAGAAAAGCAGAGTGTGGAAAAAGACAGAAAAAGGAGGGAGTGAAGAGAGAAAGGAGAGGAACAGAGAGCAAGGTGACAGTCTGGAGAGAGGTGGAAAGGGGGGAGAGGGAGAGTAAAATGAGGGTGAGAGAATGAGAAATGTGAAAAGGGAAGGGAGAGATTTAGAAAAGAGTCAAAAGGAGAAAGCGAGAGAAAGGAGGTGTGAAAGAGGGTGAGAGGAGAGAGAGTTATAGAGGAGAGAGAGAGAGGACAGAAAGAGAGGGAAGTGAGAATTAGAGAGGAGAGAGGGAGAGGACAGAAAGAGAGGGAAGTGAGAATTAGAGAGGACAGAGGGTGAGTTAGAGAGGAGCGAGGGAGAGGGGGAGAGATATAACCAGAGAGGTGGGGAGGAAGGGAGAGAGGAAATTGAGAGAGAGAGAGAGAGAGTGGAGAAAGGGAGAGAGGGAGCTGTCTTTGACAAGTAGTGTGTCAGTGTGGGACAGACTCTATCTGCTGCAGCTGATTGACGGGGCAAAGCACGCAGCCAGATTAGCAGCAGCCGACCGCTCACGAGCTGATTGGTCGCTGTGAAATCCTCCTGGCTTTGTGGGGAAGGCCGTGGGGCTGGACTCCGTCTGCAGAGAGAGCGAGGAGGGAGGGAGCAGCTAAATACTGGCACCTTCTGCTCAGCCTGCCAGAGCTACCTTGGCCGTGTGTATGAGTGGGAGTGTGCACGAGTGTGTGAGTGTGAGTGCATTCTAGTGTGTGTGTGTGTGTGTGTGTGTGTGTGTGTGCGTGTGTGTGTGTATGTATGTGCATGCACTACTGTGTGCTGTGTATGCACTAGTGTGTGTATGTGTGAACGAGCACGTGTGTGGATGGGTGTGTGAGCGTGAGTGCATGTGTGTGCGTCTATGTGTGTGCACGTGTGCCCCTGGCGTGTGTCACACCTCGTGCACTCTGCCCAGCTCGAGACCCGGCACGGAGTGAGCCAACAGGACAGCGCCCCTCGGGCAGGCTGAGGGACCGCGTGGAGGTGAGGGGCGTGCCTCGGAGCGGCGGCACTCCAGAAACCGCAGGACCCCCCCGGACCCCCAGCACCGGAGGGAGATCGCCAGGAGTCAGTGCGCTGCAGGGCCGGCAGCAAGGACAAACCCTCTGCTCCCCGTGGCTCGGGGCACGAGCCGGTGCAATGCGAAGCCTCCTGACTGCAGCCTCGCTGCTGCTCGTGGTAGGGACCACCTCGGCGAGCAGCGCGGAGGAGTACGAGTACTACGGCTGGCAATCGGAACACCTCCCAGCTGGCCGGCTCTACACCAAACAGCCGCAGTGTGTGGACATCCCCGCCGACCTCCGCCTCTGCCACAATATCGGGTACCACAAGATGAGGGTGCCTAACCTCCTGGAGCATGACACCCTCCCCGAGATCAAGCATCAGGCCAGCAGCTGGGTGCCACTCCTGGCCAAGCAGTGTCACCCCGACACCCAGATCTTCCTCTGCTCCCTCTTCGCCCCCATCTGCCTGGACCGGCCCATCTACCCCTGCCGCTCCCTCTGCCAGGCCGTCAGGGACGGCTGCTCGCCTGTCATGGGCTCCTTCGGCTTCCCCTGGCCTGAAATGCTGAGGTGTGACCGCTTCCCTCTCGACAACGACCTCTGCGTCTCGATGCAGTCTCCGGCCAACCCCGCCACTCTGCCGCCAGGTAAGGCTCTGCAGTGGGGAGGAGGGATGTCGCGGGTGGTCGGCAGGGGCAGGAGGCCTTGCACCTGTCGGGGGGAAGGCCGAGGCTCGCTATCCTTAGTTACCAGGCTAATGGACCGTGATTGGGGAGCGTCTGGAGTCAGTGGGGGTGTGGAGGTTACAGAGGGATGGGGTCATAGAATCTGGAATGACAGATAAAGGGAGGAAAGGGGGAAGAGAGAAGGGCAGAGAGGGGAGAGAATGGGAGAGGGGGAGAGAGAATCGAGAGTTTAGGGAAGAGACAGTAGAGATGAGGAGAGGGTGGGAGAGATGGAGCGATTGGGAGAGAGGGGAGAGAATGAGGGAGAGACTTCAAGGGATTAGGGAGGACAGAAGGAAGAGTGTGAGAGAATGGAGGGAAAGATGGAGAAACTGAAAGGGAGAGAGAGATTAGGAAGGAGAAAGGGGAGGGGGGAGAGACAGATGGAGAGTTTATGAGAGTGGTAAGAGAGGGCAGAGAGAATATGGGAGGAGGGATTGGAAGGGAGAGAATGAGAAATGGAGAAAAAGAAAAGAGGAGAGAGGGAGAGAGTGTGTGAGAGTGAGGGAGGAATAGAGGGTGGAAGGGAGACATTGGCTGTGAGGGAGAGAGAAGGAGAGATTGCAGTGTAAAGGAAAGGAATATCTGAGAGCAAGAGAGAGAGCAGTGAGTGGGAAAGAGGGTGTGGGAGAGTGGAAATAACTTTTTGGGAGAATGAAAGGGGGAGAGAGCGTGCGAAAGAGATTGAAGAAGGAGCGATGAACAGACAGTGTGAATGAGAAAGAGACAGAGAAATGAAAGAGTTAATAACAGAGAGAAACAGAATGTGTCTGTGGAAGAGCAAAGGGGAGAGACAGAACAAACCAGTGAGAGAGAAGAACGAAATAGTGGAAAGAATAAAAAATGAATGTGAGAAACTAACAGTTAAGGTATGAGAGCGTGGGAGAAATGAGAGAGAGAGAGAGAGAGAGAGCCTGAGACCAACAGAGAAAAGAGAAATAGAGAAAGAAATAATAAGTGAAAAAAGAGAATGGGTAGAGAGATCAAGAGGAGAGAGAGATGAGGGAAACAGAAAAAAAATAAAAAGCTCTGTGAGAAAGAGAAAGATTAAAACACGTGGACAGCGAGAGACAAGTGAACGGTTTCACAGGGAAAGGGACAAATGAGGTAACAAAAATAGTTAAAGGTGCAGCGAGAGAAAGAGACGGTGTGAGAGAGAATGGGGGAGTGAGAGAGAGACAGCGAGAAGGAGAGACGGTGTGAGAGAGAGAGAGAGACAGAAAGAAAGAGAGAGAGATGGAGAGAAAGAGAAAGAGAGAAGAAAGTTGGTGAAAGTCAGAGAGAGAGAGGTGGGGGAAGCCAAAACAGAGACATTACAAAGTAATGTTGCCTTTCCTGATCCTGGGTCACACAGCAAAGTATGGCTACTGTCGGCAGCAGGGAGGTGGGAGCAGAGGAGGGGGAACAGCATGGGAACGAGGGAGGTGGGGAGTGACGGTAGGGGGCAGGAGAGAGACAGGGAGAGGGGTGAGAGGAAGGTGTAGGCACTGAGGGTGACATGTAGATGAAGAGAAGATGAATCAAGAAAGAGAGGCTGACAGGCAGGTACACAGTTAGAACAGAGAGATAGACAAAGGGCGAGATAAAAAGAAAGAATAAGACAGGAGAGAGACAGGGGCAGAGACTGAGAGACTGATACAGACAGACAGACAGAGAGAGTGACAGATAAAGATAGAAAAAAAGGCAAAGAGAGAGCGAGAGAGACTGCGAAAAAGAGAGACAGATAACAGAGATAGAGAGAGACAGCTATATGGAAAGAGGGAAGGATAGTGAAGGACAGGAGGGCTAATTCAGGAGAGCAGGTCAATGCCACTTTGGGACAGAGCTTTGCTGGAGTATTGCTGAGGTAACAGAAACTGTAGGTATGGCTATGAAAACATTTCAGGCATGATTTGTTTTGCTTTGGTCTCTGGTTCCTTTCTTTATATTATGTATGAATAAGTAATTTGCCAGGAATTCTCACCCTTCATTGAGAATTCTTGCTTCAATTCTCCGTGCGCTTTGAGTGCTTGGCTGCTACCGTAAATCCTCTGGTATAAGGTACACCTACAGAGTTGGAAGTGTCAGCTTCAGGCTCGCTGGTGCCTTGAGGCTACACCAAGCCCTCTCCCTGCCCTGTTCCATCAACTATCCTCAACAGTCACCCCAACCTCCCATGCCCCCATGACCCCAGCAATCAATGACACGGAGGCAGTGGCAACAGCCACCACTTAGTTAAAGAACAGCGCAGGAAGATCCAAAAGTCTGGGGAATGAAGAACAAAAAGTAGGAAGAAGAGGTAATAAACATGAGAGACTCTGCAGATGTTAGAAATTTTGAGCAACATGGACAAAATGCTGGGGGCATGTCAAGCGGCTTTAATGGAGGGGAATAAATAGTTGACGTTTCAGGCTGAAACCCTGATGAAGGGTTACCTGACCTACTGAGTTTCTCCTGCAGTTTGTGTGTATTGCGTGAGAAGGAGAGAGAGTTATACTCAGATTTATTGTCATGTGTATGCCTTTAGGATGAGTGGAGCACCCAGAGGTAAACCATGTGGCTGCAGGGAGAGTGTACAAACTCCTTACAGACAGCGATGGGATTGAACCTCAGGAGATAAACGCTATGTGTCCTGTACACAGGGACCGCACTTCAAATGAAAAACATCTAAGTACGAAGTAATATACTTGCCTTGGCAGATTTGAATATAGTTAAGATAACCATACCTTAATATTTGCAGTAAGGTCAATTTAATTTCTGTAAGTTCCCCCAATATAATCTTTCCAGGGATTTATAGGCTTTAAGAGTTCATTTCTGAAACTCCTGTTCAATCTGAGACCAGATTTATCTGCCCGTCTTTGGATTCTGTCTCATCATTGGCAGTCGAAGAACCGTTGGATTTACGGTGCTTTGGGCAGGAGCAGAGAGAGGGGTGTAGGAAGAGAGGGAGGCAGAGTTGAAGCAGAGGAAGATGGGGAGGGGTAGTCTTCATTAGGTTGGCAGAACATGTAAGAGTCACCAAAGACCCTTACAAATTTCTATGGAGGGTGGAGAGCATTCTGCCTGGCTACATGGCCCCCTGGTATGGAGGTTCTAATGCACAGGACCACGGGTGTCTGCAAGGGGCTGCAGACTCGGCTGGCTTATTCATGGTCACAATCTTCCTCACCATCAAGGATCCAAAATTGAGGAGGGGAGAGTGGGAATAGTAACAGAGGCCGTGAGGTGGTGGGTGGATCCATGTGAGGGGGGATTATGGGCAGATGGAGGAGTGGAGAGTGGGAATAGTGACAGAGGCTGGGAGGTGATGGGTGGATCCAGGTCAGGAGGGATGATGGGTAGATGGAGGAGTGGAGAGTGGGAATAGTGACAGAGGCTGGGAGGTGATGGGTGGATCCAGGTGACAAGGGATGATGGGCAGATGGAGGAGGGGAGAGTGGGAACAGTGACAGAGGCTGGGAGGTGATGGGTGGATCCAGGTGAGGAGGGATGATGGGCAGATGGAGGAGGGGAGAGTGGGAACAGTGACAGAGGATGGGAAGTGATGGGTGGATCCAGGTGAGGAGGGATGATGGGAAGATGGAGGAGTGAAGAGTGGGAATAGTGACAGAGGATGGGAAGTGATGGGTGGATCCAGGTGAGGAGGGATGATGGGAAGATGGAGGAGTGAAGAGTGGGAATAGTGACAGAGGATGGGAGGTGATGGGTGGATCCAGGTGAGGAGGGATGATGGACAGATGGAGGAGTGGAGAGTGGGAATAGTGACAGAGGATGGGAGGTGATGGGTGGATCCAGGTGAGGAGGGATGATGGACAGATGGAGGAGTGGAGAGTGGGAATAGTGACAGAGGATGGGAGGTGATGGGTGGATCCAGGTGAGGAGGGATGATGGGCAGATGGAGGAGTGGAGAGTGGGAATAGTGACAGAGGCTGGGAGGTGATGGGTGGATCCAGGTGAGGGGGGATGATGGGCAGATGGAGGAGTGAAGAGTGGGAACAGTGACAGAGGATGGGAGGTGATGGGTGGATCCAGGTGATGAGGGGCGATGGGTGGATGGAGGAGGGGAGAATGGGTGTAGTGACAGAGGATGGGAGATGATGGGTGGATCCAGGTGAGGGGGGACGATGGGCAGATGGAGGAGGGGACAACAGAAGTAAGGTGGGAGGCGATAGGTGGAGGTGGCACGGCACTGCATATGGTGAGTCTGATAGGAGTGGAAGGAGGAACATGGAATAGAGGGAGGTGAAGAGGTGAACCAGTGAGAGGACAATGGAGGTGTAGAGTGAGAGTAGTGACCAGGGTGGAGAGGTGATAGGTGGAGGGGATAAAGGCTGCAGATTGGGGAATCGGATGAGATTATTAGGATAATTAGACAAATGAGATTTAGTTTTCCACTACAAACTGTCACCCAAACTGGCAAACTGTGTATTTGAGCTTTAAGCAAATGGACCATTTGATGGATATTATTTTTTCATTGGTGTATATCATAAATCTTGCTGAATCTGATAGGAGAGGGAGGGGGAGCATGGAACCAAATAAGGGAGGTGGGATGACAGGTGGGAACAGTGGAGCAAGGGGCTGAGTGGGAGTTGTGTGTGGGTGATGGACAGATGGAGGGGGTGGGGGGAAAGACAGAGTGGTGGGGGCTGAGAAGGGTTAGGAAGGACTGGGTAGATCAGAGTTCTCGTCCTGATATTTAAACCTCTTGCCTGCCCCTCCCAACTTCTTCAAATACTTCCAGCCCCACTTGTCTCTGCCTGCACCATGCCAGAGAAACCTGGCCGGGTCATGTCTGTGGATCCGAAATGCTACTGAAAACATGAGCTGTAAAGAGTCCTTGAAAGTGAGTCTGTAGTTTGTAGAACCTGTTCAGAGGTGAGGTGAGTAAAGCTATCCACACTAGTTTAGGAGCTTGATGGTTGTAAAGTAATAACTGTTCCTGAACCTGGTGGTGTGGGATCAAAGACTTCTCTACTTCCTGTACAATGGTAGTAGCAAGAAGAGAGCATGGCCTGGATGGGGGTCGTCTTCGATGATGGATGCTGCTTTCTTGTGGCCGCTTTCCTTGTAGATGTGCTCAATGGTGGGGAAGACTTTGCCTGTGATGGACTGGGACGTATTCAGCACTTTCTGCAGTCTTTTCCATTCCTGGGAATTGGTGTTTCCATACTAGTCCATGATGCAACCAGTTCTGATACTCTCCACTTCACATCTATAGAAGTTTGTCAAATGTTTTTGGTAACAAGCTGAATCTACATAAACTTCTAAGGAAGCAGAGGTGCCTTCTTTGTGATGGTACCATATGCTGGTCCCAGGACAGATCCTCTGGTATGATAATGCCAAGGAATTTAAAGCTACTGACCCTCTGTACCTTCAAGTGCGCAATGAGGACTGGATCATAGACCTCTGGCTTTTTGTCATGTAATCAATAATCAATTCTTTAGTTTTGCTGACATTGAGTGAGAGGTTTTCGTTGTGGCACCACTCACCCAGATTGACTGATCTGAGTACAAGAACCTCAAGAATTCCATGTCCATCCCATTCTGGTTTCTCGCTCATCCCGTATCAGCATCTTCTTATGAGGAAAGGTTGAGAGAGCTGGGGAGTTAGGAAGATGAGAAGCAACGTGATAGAGGTGTAAGATAATGAGGGGTACAGATAGAACGAGCATTTGTGCTTTTTATCCAGAGTGGCAATGGCCAGTACTGATGGGCAGCTGTTAAAGGTGAGTGGAGGTGTCAGAGGGAGGTTTATTACACAGAGAATGGTGGGTGCGTGGAATGTACTGCCAGTGGTGTGGTACACCAGGGACATTTAAGGGACTCTTAGATAAGCAACAGTTGAAAGAAACATGGAGGGTTATGGGCTGTAGAGAAGGGAAAGGTTCGCTTGATTGTGGAGTAGGTTTATATAGGTCAGCCCAGCATTGTGGGCCGAAGGGCTGTACTGTGCTGTACTGTTCCACGTTCTATGATCATTTCCCCATTAGCAGCTCTGCACCCAGTTCCCCTGCTCTCAGCCTTGGATACCCCACCTCAGAACCTTTCTGTCTCCCCTTGGCCCGCACCACTCACCCATCATTAAGGTCACCACAGTCTATACCTCCAACATCCTCTTTAATTTTCCATCCTTTCTCATCTGGTTATAACCCCTCTCAAAGTAGATTGGTTTATTATTGTACCAAGGTAGAGTGAAAAACTTGTCTACGTACTCTCCACACAGATCAATTACATAGTAATTGAGGTAGAGCAAGGTAACCAGTAACAGAATGCAGAGTAAAGTGTAACAGTTACAGAGAAAGTGCAGTATAGGTAGTCATAGGAACTCAGAGCGTCATAGGAAGTCATTCCTGCCTGTGGCCATCAAACTTTACAACTCCTCCCTTGGAGGGTCAGACACCCTGAGCCAACAGGCTGGTCCTGGACTTATTACCTGGCATAATTTACATATTACTATTTAACTATTTATGGTTTTATTACTATTTAATTATTTATGGTGCAACTGTAATGAAAACCAATTTCCCCCGGGATCAATAAAGTATGACTATGACTATGACTGTGACTAATAAGTCACAAGGTCATAATGAGGTAGATTGTGAGGTCAAGAACATATCTTATCACAGTAGGGATAATATAATGAAGCCCAAAGTGCCAATTTATTTCTTTCTATAGATGTTGCCTGACCTGCAGAGTTCTTCCTGCATTCTATGCAGATGCAATTTAATGTGGATAAATGTGAAGTTATCCACTTTGGTGGCAAAGATAGGAAAACAGATTATTATCTGAATGGTGGCCGATTAGGAAAAGGGGAGGTGCAACGAGACCTGGGTGTCATTATACACCAGTCATTGAAAGTGGGCATGCAGGTACAGCAGGTGGTGAAAAAGGCGAATGGTATGCTGGCATTTATAGCGAGAGGATTCGAGTACAGGAGCAGGGAGATACTACTGCAGTTGTACAAGGCCTTGGTGAGACCACACCTGGAGTATTGTGTGCAGTTTTGGTCCCCTAATCTGAGGAAAGACATCCTTGCCATAGAGGGAGTACAAAGAAGGTTCACCATATTGATTCCTGGGATGGCAGGACTTTCATATGAAGAAAGACTGGATGAACTGGGCTTGTACTCGTTGGAATTTAGAAGATTGAGGGGGGATCTGATTGAAACGTATAAGATCCTAAAGGGATTGGACAGGCTAGATGCAGGAAGATTGTTCCCGATGTTGGGGAAGTCCAGAACGAGGGGTCACAGTTTGAGGATAAAGGGGAAGCCTTTTAGGACCGAGATTAGGAAAAACTTCTTCACACAGAGAGTGGTGAATCTGTGGAATTCTCTGCCACAGGAAACAGTTGAGGCCAGTTCATTGGCTATATTTAAGAGGGAGTTAGATATGGCCCTTGTGGCTACGGGGATCAGGGGGTATGGAGGGAAGGCAGGTACAGGGTTCTGAGTTGGATGATCAGCCATGATCATAATAAATGGCGGTGCAGGCTCGAAGGGCCGAATGGCCTACTCCTGCACCTATTTTCTATGTTTCTATGTTTCTATGTGTGTTACCCCAGATATCCAGCAACTGCAGTTGCTTGTATTTATACTAGGGAACCATTTCATTTACAAAATGCTCCTTTTGTGGACAAGATGTTCAGCAGGTTCAGTCAAGAGCCACTTGCCTGAAAGGATTTTGTTGAAAGTGGTTCATTTTGCTGGTCACATTTGAAGACAGAATATAATGTTAATGGTAAGACTCTTGGCAGTGTGGAGGATAAGAGAGAACTTGGTGACCGTGTCAACAGAACACTCTAAGCTACTGTGCAGGTTGACAGGGTTGTTAAGAAGGCCTGTGGTACGTTAGCATTCATCAACCGTGGGATTGAGTTTAAGAGCCGTGAGGTAATGTTACAGCTATATAAGATCTTGGTCAAACTCCACTTGGAATGCTGTGTTCAGTTCTGGTCACCTCACTACAGGAAGGATATGGATACTATAGAAAGAGTGCAGAGGAGATTTACAAGGATGTTGCCTGGATTGGAGAGCATGCCTTATGAGAATAGGTTGAGTGAACTTGGCCTTTTCTCCTTGGAGCGACGGAGGATGAGAGGTGTATAGGATGATGGGAAGCATTGATTGTGCGGATAGGCAGAGGCTTTTTCCCAGGGCTGAAACGACTAACATGAGGGGGCACAGTTTTAAGGTGCTTGGAAGTAGGTACAAGGGGGATGTCAGAGGTAAGTTTTTCATACAGAGAGTGGTGGGTGCGTGGAATGCACTGCCAGCGACGGTGGTGGAAGCGGATACAATAGGGTCTTTTAAGAGACTCTTAGATAGGTACATGGAGCTTAAAAAAATAGAGGGCTATGCAGTAGGGAAATTCTAGGCAGCTTCTAGAGTAGGTTACATGGTTGGCACAACATTGTGGGCCAAAGGGCCTGTAATGTGCTGTAGATTTCTATGCTCTGTGTTCTATGAAAGTTTATTGATAGCAGAAGTGTGGTTGAGAAAGTGAGATCATTAAAGGGTCTGCAAAGGGTAGCTGAGGTGGCAAGAACATGGCGGATGGAATGTAGAAAGAGATTGTGCACCTTCATGGGAATAATTGTGTCTGATTACTGTGAGGACATTACATGTAAACAGGATTTGTGCAAGGACTAGTTCTCTTTTGAACTTAATATTATTTATGGGAGCTTGTTCATATATATGGGGTCCATAAGTTGGACATTCTCAAACCAGTAAGATCTCAAGTTTATTGTCATCTGCACAAGTACACGTACACAGGTACAATGAAAAATTTATTTTCAGCAACATCACAGGCACATAATATCACATGATCAGCATTCACAGGGAGAAACATTAGCGTAATTAATCAGGCAGTCCTGATGAAGTGTCTTGACCCGAAATGTCACCTGTTTATTTCCCTCCATAGATGCTGCCTGAACTGCTGAGCTCTCCCAGCATTTTGAATGTGTTGCTCGGAACATAAATAATGTTTTAGAAAAGACACAGCATAGTAACATAGCCGTTAACATGATCCTACCACAGCACCAGCAGCCTGCATGGTTATGTATCTTTACACTGTACACTGCCGGCTGTGAGATCAGGGTTCAATTCCTGCCACTGTCTGTTAGGGGTTTGTCCCGTCTCCCCGTTACCACATGGGTTTCCTCCGGGTGTTCCGGTTTCCTCCCCCATTCCAAAGACAATGAGTTAGAGTTAGCAAGTTCTAGGCATGCAATATTGGCACCGGAAGTATCGTGACAATTGAGGGCTGCCCCCAGCACGTCATGGACTGCATTGGAACTTGACACTAAACAACGCCTTTCACTGTACAGTTCGATGTTTCAATGTACATGTGACAAATAAAGCTAATCTTTATTATTAAAAGTTCTGCCGCCGTCTGTAAGAATTTTGAATGTTCTCCCTGTGACCATGCAGGTTTCCTCTGGGTGCTCCAGTTTCTTCCCACATTGCAAAGACTTCAGGGTTAGTGTGTTAATTGATCACATGGGTAGATGGGTGTAATTGGGTGACATGGGTTCATTAGACTGGAAGGGCATGATACCATGCTGTATGTCTAATAATAAAATAATAATAAACACAATTAGCCCAAAAAAAAATGAACATTTTAGATCAAGGTGGTCCTAGTGTTGCTAAGCCGTAGTGATTAGGATTGTGCAGTTTGGTTCATGAAACAAATGGTTAGGGGGATGTCACTGGTACTGAACCTGGTGGTGGGCGACTTCTTGCTTCTGTACCTCCTGCCTGAAGGTACCTGCAAGAAGATGACATGACCTGGATGGTTGGGATCTTGATGATGGATCTTGCCGTCTTGAGGCAATGCCTTTTGTAGATAGAGCCAATAGTACCAAGGAAAGATCTCTATGTATGGGCATTCACAACAAAGTAATGATGTCTTACTGAGGTTGCAGGCTGCCCTGGCCACACATGGAGATCTATATCCAGGTAGCAGAGGGAGACTGTGACCTTGGACTCAGCTCATCGTAGATAGATAAGATCAATTCCTACAATGAGGACATTGACCAATGAAGGAAGGCCATACTTGAGGTTAGAAGAATGACAGGTGACATTAGTGAGGTAGGTACCATTCTCAGAGAGTAGATATCAGGAGGAGGCTTTCTCTTGGTGTATTGTCTTGGGACAGTCAATTAGGACTGAGTTCAGGAGTAATATCATTGTTTAGATGTGCTTGGATTTCTCAACTCAGGGACCATAACTCATAAGTCTCTGTATATAGCTAACGTCAATTGTTTCTTGGACATTAGGATATATGGATCCTTGATTCCTTGAAAGTTGTGTCACAGGTAGATAGGGTCATAAAGACAGCTTTTGACCTATCAAAGTACTGAGTACAGGAGTTGGGATATTGTATTGTGAAAGTTGTATAAGAATTTATTGAGGCCAGATTTGGAGCATTGTGTCACCTACTTGCAGGAAAGGTATCAGAGGAAATTTGCAAGGATGTTGCCAGACTTGAGGACCTGATTTCCAGGGAAAGTTTGAATAAGTTACGACCTTATTCTCTGGAGCATAAGAGAATGGATGGAGATTTGATAGAGGTATACAAAATGATGAATGGTATAGGCAGTGTAAATAGAAGCAGGCTTTTTCCACTAAGGTTGACTGAAACTAGAACCAGAGGGCATAGGTTAAGAAAGGTGAAAGGTGAAAGGTGAAATATTTAAGGGGAACCTGAGGGGGAAATCTCTCCATTCAGAGAGTAGTGTGAGTGTGGAACGAACTGCAAATGGAAGTGGTGAATGTGGGTTTGTTTGTAACATTTAGATTGGATTATGAGGACACTGAGTCCTCGTTTATTGTCATTTAGAAATGTATGTATTAAAAAATGATACAATGTTCCTCCAGAATGATATCACAAAAAAAACAGGACAAACCAAGACTAAAACTGACAAAACCACATAATTATAACATATAGTTACAACAACGCAAAGCAATACCGTAATTTGTTAAAGAGCAGACCATGGGCACGGTAAAAAAAAAAGTCTCAAGTCCCGATTGACTCATCATCTCACGCAGACGGTAGAAGGGAGAATCTCTTCCTGCCATGAACCTCCAAGCACCGCAAACTTGCCGATGCATTGGAAGCACCCGACCGCAGCCGACTCTGAGTCCGTCTGAAAACTTCGAGCCTCTGACCAGCCCCTCCAATACAGCCTCTCCGAGCACCATCCTCTGCCGAGCACTTCAACCCCGCCCTGGCCGCCGAGCAACAAGCAAAGCTGAGGACTCGGGGCCTTCCCCTCCGGAGATTCTGGATCTCACAGTAGCAGCAGCAGTGAAGCAGGCATTTCAGAAGTTTCACCAGATGTTCCTCCGTGCTGTCAAGTCCGTCTCCAGCAAATCAGGATTGTGCACGGCACCCTACTTGACAGATAACAGACATCACCACCGGAGTGGCCGCTGCGAGCTGCGTCACGCTGCCATCTTCTCCTCTCCTTTAAGAGAACTTTGGATAAGTACGTGGAAGGGATGGGTATGGAGAGCTATCATTCAGGTGTGGGTCAATGGGACTGGGCAGAATAATAGTTCAGAAAGGGCTAGATGGGCTGAAGGGTCTGTTGTTGAGGTGCAGGGATGACTCTATAACTCGATGGTGTAGATGGGAAAACGAGCTTGAGGGAATAGGACCAGTCTTGATGTTATTGAATGCCAGAACAGGGTTCAGCATCCCAGTGGGTGACTCCTGTTCTTATTTCTTGTTTCTGTTAACAGTGCAAAAAACTAAACTGCTTTATCCTTCTCCCCCTTGTATGCACCTCTCCCCATTCTGCAGTCTCAAAGGTCTGCCCACCGTGTGACAACGAGATGAAGGTGGACATCATTCTTGAGCACTACTGCGCCAGCGAGTTTGGTGAGTCTTCGTTCTGCTCAAGTGCTTTCTGCGTCGGTGGGGTGGGGGGGCCATCTGGAGGTTGAATAGTTGGTTGAGAGTCAGCTGGTGTAAGAATGGCAGATCGTAGGTGATCTAACTTCTCGACAGCGTTTTCCCACACAATCCTCCTTTCTCCAGATATTCAGAAGTCCATCCCTTTTCCACACTGACTGAGCCCATCCACAATGAGGTTTGCAGGGAGAGTGTTGGAAGGATGAACGTGTAGACAGTATACACTGTCACTAGGGTAAATTGAATTGGTAATTCAATAAATTGGTTTATTATTGTCTCATGTTGCAAAATACAGTGGAAAACTAGCTAGTGCCTTCCATACGGATCATTTCGTGACACAGTGCATTGAGACAGCACACGGAAAGCAAGGAGAGACTGCAGAATAAAGTGTTACACTTACAGAGAAAGCGTAGTGCAGGCAGACTATAAAGTACAAGGTAGACTGGGTGATCAAGGGAACATCTTATCATACTAGGGGACTGTTCATTAGTTTTATAGAAGTGGAAGAGACGCTGTCTTGTGCTACATGTTTTCAGGTGTTTGTCACTCCCGCCCAGTGAGAGGGGTGAGGAGAGAGAACGTCCGGGGTGGGTGGTGTCTGGCATTATGTTGGCTGCAGTACTGCGCCAGCGAGAAGTGCAAGCAGAATCCACGGAGCGGACGCTGGTCTCTGCGACATGCTGAGCTGTGTCCACGACTCTGTGGTTTCTTGTGAAGCTCATCACGAGGCTGTTTTATCCTGGATATGAGCTTCTTCAGAGTCACTGGAGCCACACTCATCAGGCAAGTAGACAGTATTCCATCACACTCCTGATGTGTCCCCGTTAGATGGAGGAAAGGCTTTAGGGTGCTAGGAGGTGAGATCCCCGGCCAGATTGGCCTGCGCTTGTGACCACAATATTTATGAAGTTGGAACGGTTGGGTTTCAGGCCGATGCAGACAGCCAGGATGCTGATGGGGGGTGATTTGGTGATAATGTTGGTGACGGATTGGAGAGATTAAATTTTCTTGTTGAATCAGTGGTATTTTCACATCCATCTGGGGGAACTGAATCAACTTTATTATCAGTGACATACTGTATATCGTGAAATTTATTATTTTGCGGCAGCAGTATAATGCAATAACAATAAGAATATATATTAAAAAATAAATAGTGCAAAAATAAGTAAAAAGACTAAAGGACAGAGCCTCGCGAGGCCAGTCATATGTACATAGATTCAGAACCAAGCTACGGCTCGGTGAAATAAGTATCTCCATGGCATATGGATGGTCCGTCCTACCCCTTCCAATGGCTGAGGGTGGTGTGGTGTAGGGAGGCATCTAACACAATGCTTTACAGCGCCAACAGTTGAGGCTCACGTCCCGCCACTGACTGTAGGGCGTCTGTAAGTTGTCATGGTGACTGCATGCATTTCCTCCAGATGCTCCAGTTTCCTCCCACATTGCAAAGACCTACAAGTTAGGATCAGCAAATTGTGAGCATGCTATGTTGGCGCTGGAAGATTGGATCAAACGCCCTCAGACTGTTTTGGTCGTTAACACAAACGGCGCATATCACTGTATGTGTCAGTGTTTCGATGTACGTGACAATTCAAACTACTCTTTAATCTGTAGAATTACTTTTAAGCAGTCAGTCTTTTTCACTAGACACTACTTGGCTATGTTAATGTTTATCACCTCCCAGTCACCCTGTTCTGGTCAGATTCGCATCTCTCTCTTTGTTTGCCCTGTCCTGTTAATCTTGTTTGACCACACAACTTCATAAACACAGGACGTTCTGCAAATTCTGGATATCTTGAGCAAAACACACAAAATATTGGAGGAACTCAGACACCTTCTCTTCTCCTCCACTGCCCATCACCTCCCTCTGTATCCTCTCCTCCTTCCCCTTGCTCTACTATCTCTTCTTACCAGATTCCTTCTTCCTCAGCTCTTTATCTCTTCCACCTATCACCTCCCAGCTTCTCACATCCTCTCCACCCACCTTTCCTTCACCTGGTCTCACCTATCATCTGCCAGCTCCTCCCCATCCCCTACTTTCTTATTGCAGCTTCTCCCCCACCCCATCCTTTCCAATGCTGGTGAAGTGTCTCAGCCCAAAATGTCAACAGTTTATTCCCCTCAATAAATGCGCCTGGAACGGCTGATTTCCTTCAATATTTTGTGTGTGTTGATCAGACGCCTTGACTGGGGTCAACTCTCCACTGACACTCAACAAAACACCCAACAGACGCGCAAGGAAGATTATAATAGAAGAACGAGTAACATGTTTAACCCCTTGTTCCTGCTCCCCCATTCGATGCAACCTCAGCACCATTTTCCAGCACTAACCCCAAATCCCTTGATTTCATCAGACCATAAGACATAGGAGCAAGATCAGACCCTTCAGCTCAATGAGTCTGCTCCATCGTCAATCAACCCTCTCAACCCCATTTTTCTGCCTTCTCCTGTAACCGTTGACAGCCTTACTTCTAAAGAACCTATCAAGTTCTGCTTTAAATACAATGGCTTCTGGTTAATTGGGCCATCAGTTAATTGAGACAGCCACTTATCTGGGACAATTCTTGCAAAGCAACAAATCATAAACACAGGAAATTCTGCAGATGCTGGAAATCTAGAGCAACACACACAAAATGGGGGAGGAGTTCAGCAGGCCAGGAAGCATCCAGAGAATTGAACAAACCCGTAGATGTTTCAGACCCAGATCCTTCTTCAGGACTGGAGAGGAAAGGAGAAGATGCCAGAATATAAGTATGGGGGAAGGGGAGGGAAGAGGGATAGCTAGAGGGTGATAGGCGAAGCCAGATGGGTGGGAATGGTAAAGGGCTGGAGATGAAGGTATCTGATACGAGAGGAGAGTTGACTACAGGAGAAATGGAGGGAGGAGGGGCACCAGGAGGAGGTGAGATGAGATAAAAGGCCAAAGTGGGGAACAGAAGAAGAGGGGAGGGGAAATTTTTTACCAGAAGGAGAAATCGATATTCATGCCATCAGGTTGGAGGCTACCAAACCTAATCAAGAAAATAGCTGAGATTCCTTTTGTTTATTTTGGACACTATGCCGCTTAATTAGGACAGGAGACCATTGCCAAGCAGTTTCTTATTCACATTAGTTGTGTGCATTTGTGTACAAAATGCAATGATTTTTACCACTGATAATTGACAAGAAATAAGCAGAAAGACAATTCCAACCACTTTGTTCACTGCACCTTCAAGCATTGAGGGTTGGAGTTGCCAGAAACAGCTGAGTGTGAAAATAAAACCATTTCACTACTTCAACATGTTACCAACAACAAAGAATTTGAAGGTATCGACAATCATCTTGAATGATGTAATGAATATGAAGATTTGGAGGGTGCAATCGTCGACAACATCCTATGAATGATGTCCATTATCTGCACAAGGTGTCTGCGCTGAATTTGTTCACTTCTAGTCAAAAGAACACAGCGGTGTACACTGGATAAATGCCTCTGTTGATAACTATTAGAAACTAATACACAGTTTTATAGTACTGTATACTAGTAGTGTTCTAATTTGTTCTGAATTTCATTAAAGTTCAAAGTAAATTTATTATCAAAGTACATATATGTCACCATATACAACCCTGAGTTTCATTTTCTTGTGGGCAAACTCAAATACATAATTTGTTACTCGGTTGTCTTTTTTTAACAGCTTTTTAACTATTTCCATTAAACTTTGGCTAATTGAGGCAGCTGCTTAATTGGGCCAAAAAGTATTGACCTTAATGTGTCCCAATTAAGTAGACTCTACTGTGTACCCAATGACTTGGCCACCACACCTATCTGTGGCAATGAATTCCACAGATTCACCACCTAAGCAGCATCCATGGAAATGAATAAACAGTCGATATTTCAGGCCAAGACCCTTCTCTAGTTGTTGATTTCCATAGATGCTGTCTGGCCTGCTGAGTTCCTCCAGCACTTTGTGTGTGTCGCTTTGGATTTCCAGCATCTGCAGACCTTCCTGTGTTTATAATTTGTAGAGCACTTTTCAGTCACAGGCAGTTGAAGGGTGGAGTGATGCTTTTAGCCAGCCTGGGATACCAAAGACCATAAATAGCAATGGAGAGGTATGGATTAATGATGGCTTAGAGGTGAATTGGAAACCTTTGATTATCCACAGACATTAGTGCCAACATAAAGTGTTGTACACTCAGAGGCCACTTCAGTAGGTACACCTGTACATCTGCTCGTTAATGTAAATATCTACTCAGCCAATCATGTGGCAGCAGCTCAAAGCATAAAGGTACGCAGACATGCTGTGGGTAAGGGCTGCAGTTGTTTTTCAGACTAACCATCAGAAGGGGGGAAGAAATGTGAACCAAGTTGCTTTGACCATGGAATGATCGTTGGTGCCAGATGGGGTGGTTTGAGTGTTTCAGAAGCAGCTGAGTTCCTGGGATTTTCACACACAACGGTCTCTAGAGTCGACAGAGAACGGTGTGAAAAACAATGAGTAGCAGTTCTGTTGGCGAAAACAGCTCGTTAAGGAGAGAGGTCAGAGAAGAATGGCCAGACGGGTTCGAGCGAGCTGACAGGAAAACGACAGTAACTCAAATAGCCACGTGTTACACTGGCGCAGTGGTGTGCAGAAGACAATCTCTGAGCTCACAACACGTCAAACCTTGAAGTGGGTGGGCTACAACAGCAGAAGACAAGGAACACACACCCAGAGGCACTTTATTGGGTACAGGAGGCACCTAATAAAATGGCCACTGAGTGTAGTGTTGTACAGCATAAAAATGGGCCCTTCAGCCCAGCAGGTTTATGCTGACCCTTTTCCCTGTCTACACTAATCCCATATGCCTACAGTAGGTCCATATTCTTCTATGCCTTGCCTAATTAACTGACTGGCTGAATGTCTCAGAAAGATAATGAATTTAACTGGTTCCACCATCCCCTCTGGCAGCACATTTCCTAATGGACAAGGTGCTGATTCTCAGGGAGACGTAAGAGACTGCAGGTGCTGGAATCTGGAGCAATGCATTATCTGTACAGAGTTGGGTATTGGAATTGTCAATTTTTTTCGGTTTGAAACCCTGCATCAGGACTGAGATTGGAGAGGGGAGATGATCGGTATGAAGAAGAGGTGGTGTCAGTTGGTGATAGGTGGACCGAGGAGGGGGCAACAGATGACAGGCAGATGGAGCCAGAAGGGGATGGCGAGGTGGAGATGGGGGACGGGAAAAAAATAAAATACCTTTGATGAAGTTTATATTTTGCTTCGAGGCTCTTCACCTGGACCGAAAGATACAGGAGAGATAGTCAGAGGAAAGAAGGGAGGGAAGGGTAAGGAATGGATCTGGTGGGTGATAGGTGGATCTAGCTGAGGAGGAATGATGGACAGATGGAGGAGTGGAGAGTGGGAATAGTGACACAGGCTGGGAGGTGATGGGTGGATCCAGGTGAGGAGGGATGATGGGCAGATGGAGGAGGGGAGAGTGGGAATAACGGCAGAGGCTGGCAGATGATGGGTGGAGGTGACAAAGATCTGCAGGTGATGGAACTCGAAAGGAGAGGAAGGTGGATCATGGAACCAAATAAGGGGGGTGGGGAGAGCTGATGGAAACAGAGGGAGGCGTGTGTGGGTGAAGGGGAGATGGAGTGGAGGGGAGAAAGAGATAGGATGGAGGTTGGCGGATCCAAGAACATAGAGCATGAAACAGTCAGCCCTTTCAGCTTGTAATGTTATGCTGACCTTTAGCCTATTGCAAGATCAATCTACCAACATCCTCCCACATAGCTCTTAATTTCACTTTGATTTTTGTGCATATTAAATGTCCCTGATTAATCTGCTTCTACAACTGCCCCTTGCGGAGTGTTCCACACACCCACCACTCTGTGCCTAAAAAAACATACCACTGACATCCCTCCTATACTTTCTTCCAATCACCTTAAAATTATCCCATCTTGTATTCGCCAGTTCCGCTCTGAGGAAAAAGTTGCTGGCTGTCCGCCCTATCAATGCCTCTTATCATCTTATACACCTCTGGCAAGTCACCTCTCATTCTCCTTTGCTCCAAAGAGAAAATCCCCAGCTCACTCAATCTATCCTCTTAAAACATGCTCTCTCTAATCCAGGCAGCACTCTGGAAAATCTCCTGTGCACCCTCTCCAAAGCTTCTACGTCGTCCCTATAATGAGGCCACCAGAACTGAACACAATACTCCGAGCTGGACATAATTCTTCTCAGGAGGAGAAAGCAGTTGAGAGACAGAGGGTGTGGTTACCAGAAGTTTGAGAATTCAGTGTTCAGGTTGGAGACAGCCCAGATTGAAAATGGTCCTCTAGTTTCTACAGCTTCAATTTGGCAGTGGAGGAGGCCAAGGACAGCCAGCCAGTGTGGGAATGGGAAGTAGAATTAAAATGACTGCCTCCTGGGATATCCCACCTTTATTTCTAATGTCTACCCATGTCCTCAAGGACAAGTACTCCCATCATGTTCTAACCTAATCATCAATGTGGTTCCCTCTTCTCACTTGCATTCCCTTCAGTCATGTCCCCTGGACCTTGCCCTTCCCTCAACCATGTTTCCATGGTTGCAGCAACAGCGTTATTCCAACTGCTAATCCTTGCTCTTATTTTATCAATAAAGTGTCGGACTTTATTGAACCAGATGGGTTTTTATGAGTTTTGTGGTCACCACCACCAAGACCTTCTTTCCAAACCAGATTTATTTGCTTATAGGTATTTCAGTTCCCTGAATTTCAGGGTTACTGTCACCTCTGAGGTAAAAGGTCCTGGGTTCAAGCTTCACTCTAGAGCCCTGAGCACAAAAATGCAAGAATCCAGGCTACTTCTGTTGTGCGGTGCTGGGGGGGGGGGGGGGAGGCATTAAAACAATAAAGCATTATTTGCCTTTTCAGGTACGGTAGATTCTTGGCTCTTTGGTGGTAGGATTGGGAATCTGACCACGCAGGGTCTGCTGGAGGAACAGTCATCATCTTTGTCTCCTCTTTGTCGAGAGTGGGTGGAGAAGAAGGCTGCTCTGCCCCTCAAGTTGTTCTGCCATTCCATTAGATCACAGTTGAACCATTTGCTATCATTTAGAATCAGGATCAGAATCATGAATTTTACGCACGTCCCCTTATTTGGAGGTGATTAGACTAGTTGTGTGGGCACGTGGCCAAGTGGTTAAGGCATTGGACTAGCGACCTGAAGGTCATGAGTTCGAGCCCCAGCCAAGGGAACGTGTTGTGTCCTTGATCAAGGCACTTAATCACACATTGCTCTGCGACGACACTGGTGCCAAGCTGTATGGGTCCTAATGCCCTTCCCTTGGACAACATTGGTGTCGTGGAGAGGGGAGACTTGCAGCATGGGCAACTGCTGGTCTTCCGTACAACCTTGCCCAGGCCTGTGCCCTGGAGAGTGAAGACTTTCCAGGCGCAGATCCATGGTCTCGCAAGACTAACAGATGCCTTTAAAGGACTAGTTTGGTGAGAATAGCCAACAGGAATTCTTGTTTGTTGTGGCACAGACCATACAAGTTTTGACACGTTGTAAGCAGTTTATTTTAGTCATAGAGCAATGCAGATCAGTTGGAACATGGTGTAGGCAGAAGGGATCAGTTTAGTAGGGCATTGAATACTAATTTAATTAGGTTGGCATAATATCACGGGCCAAAGGGCCTCTTCCTGTGTTGTACTTTTCCATGTTCTCTGGTCCCAGTCACGCATGTTTGGCCTATAACCCTCCAAGCCCCTTCTCTCCACGTACCTATCCAAATGCCTCTTAGGTGCTAAAGTTGTACCGACCTTGACCACTTCCTCTGGTAGCTCATTCCAGGTGCACACTGCCCTCTATGTAATAAAGTTACCCCTCATGTCTCTTTAAAATTTCTCTCCTCTTATCTTGTTGTAGTGTTTGATTCCCCAACCATGAGGAAAAGACCATGACTGTTCAACCTTACCCGTGCATAACATGCTTAACAAGATAAAATCCTATGGCGTTACAGGAAAGATACTAGCATAGATAGAGGAATGGCTGACAGGCAGGAGGCAGCAAGTGGGAATAAAATGGGCCTTTTCTCGTTGGCTGCCAGTGACTAGTGGTGTTCCTCAGGGTTCGGTATTGGGACTGCTACTTTTCACATTGTTTGTCATTGATCTAGACAAATGGAATAAAGGCTTTATGGGAATGTTTTCAGATGATACGAAGATAGGTGGAGGGGTAGGTAGTGCTGAGGAAGCAAAGTGATTGCAGCAGGAGTTAGACAAATTGGAAGGATGGGGATAAAAAATGGCAGATGGAATACAGCTTTGGGTAATATATGAAAATTCATTTTGATAACAGGAACAATAGTGCAGATGGGGAGAAGGTTCAAACATCAGAGGTGCAGAAGGACTTAGGAGTCCTCGTGCAAGACTCCTAGAAGGTTAATTCACAGGTTGAGTCTGTGGTAAAGGAGGCAAAGGCAATGTTGGCATTTATTTCAAGGGGAATAGAATATAAAAGCAAGGAGATAAATGTTGTGCTTTTATAAAACACTAGTCAGGGCACACTTGGAGTATTGTCAAAAGTTCTGGGCCCCTTATCTCAGAAAGGACGTGTTGTCAATGGAGAGAATCCAGAGGAGGTTCACAAGGATGACTCCAGGAATGAAAGGGTTAATATATGAGAGCGTTTGGCACTGAATGTTGAGCGGACTAGATAAGGTGGATGTGGAGAGAATGTTTCCCACGGTGGGGGTGCCCAGAGCTAGAGGCACACCCTCAAAATGGAGGGGCAACCCTTTAGAACGGAGGTAGGGAGGTATTTTTTTGGCCAGAGGGTGGTGATTCTGTGGAATGCTCTGCCACAGACTGTAGTGGAGGCTAAGTCCATGGGATATTTAAGGCGAAAGTTGATAATTTCCTGGTTGGTCAGGTCATCAGAGGATATGGCGAGAAGGCAGATGCATGGGGTTGAGTGGGATCCAGGATCAGCCATGATGGAATGGCAGAATGGCCGAATTTTGCTCCTATGTTGTATGGTCTTATGGTCTTACGATTTTATGAACTTCTGTGAGATCTCCTACGCTCCAGGGAATAAAGATCCAGTGTGGCCAACATCTCAGTGTAACTCAGAACCTCCAGGCCAGGTAGCATCCTCGTAGATCTCTTCAGCACACCGTCCAGCTTCACAAAGCCTTTCTATAACAGGGTGATCAGAATGCACACTATACTCCAAATGCACCCGCAACAGCAACTTAGATAACTGCATTAACATGCTCCTACCCGTAAACTTAACGCCAAGACCAATGAAGGTTGGCATGGTAAACTTCTATGTACAAGTTGGCAGGAACCTGATTTCTGGAATTCCCACCCTAAAATCTCTCCCTATGTCACCTGTGCAATGATGCTCCTTGATCTCTAACTCTTCCTTTGTAGTTTGAGTCGCTTGCCCTGATCTTCTTCTGATTCTCAATAGAGTCTTAGATCTCTGCAGCACAGAAAAAGGCCCTTCAGCCCATCTAGTCTGTACTGAGCTCTCACTCTGTCTCATGCCCTCAACCTACACCTGGACAATAACCTCCATACCCCTCCCATCCGGGTACTTATCTAAACTTCTCTTAGAAGTTGTGATCAAACCTGCATCCACCACTTCAGCCGGCAGCTCATTCCATACTCGCACAGCCACCGGTGTCAATTTTTACCCCCTTTGGGGTGTCTTTGGTGCTCTTTACTGTGGCTTGTATAGATGGATTGTAGTTGTTACATGGTTCTGTAGAGGTGCATAGTCTAAGGTGCTCCTGCAGTAAGAGCAATTGGCAGAAAATGTGGAGATCAGATGTGTACTTCATTGGAAAGTGACGTGGGCTTCAACACTAAAGGGCTCCATATGTGAATGTGTTGGAAATTAGTCTGGGCAAGCACAAACCACATCCGAATTAACGATCAAATTCTCCAAAGGAAGAATGATATCCCACAAATCAGGCCGACTCACCACCACATTCCTTCAGCCACTGGAACAATAGTTATTATTATCTTTTGTTTTGCTGAATATTGTCAGCACTTTTCCATCAAGTGTTCGAGTCTCTGCAGTGCCTGGGCTGACAACACCTCTCATTGTTTTCCCAGTGTACACACAACACAGAACAGAGAACACTGCAGCACAGTACAGGTCCTTCGGCCCACAGTGTTGTGCCAAACTTTTAACTTCCTCCAAGATCAATCTAACACTTCCCTCCCAGATAGCTCTCCACCTTTCTAGCATCCATGTGCCCATGAAGCTCTTAAATACCCCCGATGTATCTGCCCCATCACACCCTCAGCAGTGCATTCCACACACTAATGATTCTCTGTGTAACAGAAAACTACCTTTGACATCCTTCCTATATTTTCCTCCAATCGCCTTAACAATATGCCCTTTCATATTAGCCACTGCCTCTCTGGTGAATAGGATCTGGTTATCCACCCTACTTATTCCTCTTACCATCTTGTACACCTCTATCAAGTCACCTCTCATCCAGCTTTGCTCTGGAGAGAAAAGGCCCAGCTCGCTCAGCCTAACCCCATAAAACATGTTGCCTAATCCAGGCAGCATCGTGATGAATCTCCACTGTACCCTCGAAGAAGCTTCATCACCCTTCCTACAATAAACAACTAAAACTGAAAACAATGCTCCGTGTGTGGTCTAACTAGAGTTTTATAGAGCTGCAATATCATCATAAGACTATAAGACCATAAGGCATAGGAGTAGAACCAGGCTATTTGGCCCATCATGTCTGTTCCAACATTCCATCATTTATGGCTCATTTATTATCCCTCTCAGCCCCATTCTCCTGCCTTCTCCTGTTCCCCTTTGATGCCCTGACTAATCAAGAGCCTATTGACCTCTGTTTTAAGCATACCCATTGACTTGACCTTCCACAGCTGTCTATGGCAATGAATTCCACAGGTTCATCACCCTCCACCTAAAGAAATTGCTCTTTCCCTCTGCTCCAAAGGGATATCTTTCTATATTCTGAGGCTGACTCCCCCACTACAGGGAACATTCTTTCCATGTACAGTACACTATAACCTTTCCCCGGGGCAGAAATGGCTGTTAACTTGTGGCTCTTGAACTCACAATGCACACTATGCATCTTTTTAAATACTATCAACTTGAACACATAATGATATAGAACATAGAACATAGAAGAGTACAGCACAGTACAGGCCCCTCGGCCCACAATGTTGTGCTCACCCTCAAACCCTGCCTCCCATATAAGCCCCCACCTTAAATTCCTCCATATACCTGTCTAGTAATCTCTTAAACTTCACTAGTGCATCCGCCTCCACCACTGACTCAGGCAGTGCATTCCACACACCAACCACTCTCTGAGTAAAAAACCTTCCTCTAATATCCCCCTTGAACTTCCCACCCCTTACCTTAAAGCCATGTCCTCTTGTATTGAGCAGTGGTGCCCTGGGGAAGAGGCGCTGGCTATCCACTCAATCTATTCCCCTTATTATCTTGTACACCTCTATCATGTCGCCTCTCATCAGTAAAGCCGTAGCTCCCTTAATCTCTGATCACAATGCATACTTTCTAAACCAGGCAGCATCCTGGTAAATCTCCTCTGTACCTTTTCCAATGCTTCCACATTCTTCCTATAGTGAGGTGACCAGAACTGGACACAGTACTCCAAGTGTGGCCTAACCAGAATTTTATTGAGCTGCATCATTACATCGCGACTCTTCAACTCTATCCCTCGACTTATGAAAGCTAACACCCCATAAGCTTTCTTAACTACCCTATCCACCTGTGAGGCAACTTTCAGGGATCTGTGGACATGTACCCTGAGATCCCTCTGCTCCTCCACACTACCAAGTATCCTGCCATCTACTTTGTACTCTGCCTTGGAGTTTGTCCTTCTAAAGTGCACCACCTCACACTTCTCCGGGTTGAACTCCATCTGCCACTTCTCAGCCCACTTCTGCATCCTATCAATGTCTCTCTGCAATTTTCGACAATCCTCTACACTATCTACAACACCACCAACCTTTGTGTCGTCTGCAAACTTGCCAACCCACCCTTCTACCCCCACATCCAGGTCGTTAATAAAAATCACAAAAAGTAGAGGTCCCAGAACAGATCCTTGTGGGGCACCACTAGTCACGATCCTCCAATCTGAATGTACTCCCTCCACCACGACCCTTTGCCTTCTGCAGGCAAGCCAATTCTGAACCCACCTGGCCAAACTTCCCTGGATCCCATGCCTTCTAACTTTCTGAATAAGTCTACCGTGTGGAACCTTGTCAAATGATGATGATGATGGTGATGTCAACTCAGGCCTGAGAGGCCAGCGTCGGGCATTTTCATGCCGTATAAGGCGCGGATCGGAAGGCTGCGTGGGGAGCCACTCCTCGCGCAGACATTTCGCAGTATTTTTCTTTATTTTACGAGGTCGAGTTGTGAGCTCAACACTCAACCTGGCACGGATGGAAAGCGTACTCGCGAGCGGCCCCGACTGGATTCGAACCCAGGAACCTCCATTCCGGAGTCCAGCGCTGATTTCACTGCGCCACCAGCTGACTTGCACAACAACTTTGAGGGATTTATGGACTTGGGCCCCAAGATCCCTCTGCTCTTGTGGAGAATAAGTTTGCTTCCCACATTTCCAACCACCACACTCCACCTCCGGTGGTAATTCCAAGATGATCCTACTCCTTCATCCACTGATGCATTCTCCAAATTAACCTTTGTTTCCTCCCTTCTCCCAGCTCCTCCCTCTCCTTCATGACATGTCATTTCCTGGAGCGAAGGAAGCTGAGTGGTATATAAAATTATAACAGACTAAAGACCCAGTGATTATCCTATGGTAAGGATGTCTATGGTCAGAGGGCATAGGTTTAAGACAAAAGGGAGAAGGTTTAAAGATGAGCTGAGGTAAACTTTTCACAAGCTGAGTAGATGGTATCTGGAATGAGTTGCCAGAGGAGTTAGAGGCAGGAGCAGTAACAACATCTCAGAGGGATCTGAACAGGTCGTGCCCTCTTCTCACTACTACCATTGGACAAGAGGTACAGGAGCCTTGGGTGCTGCACTACCAGGTTCAGGAAGAATTATTACCCTACAACCATCAGGCTCCTGAACCAGTGTGGATAACTTCACTCACCTCAACTCCGAACTGATTCCACAACCTATGGACTCACTTTCAAGGACTCTTTACAACTCCTGTTTTTAATATTAGTTTTTATTTGCACAGCTTGTCTTCCTTTGCACATTAGTTATTTGTCAATCTTTGTATAGTTATTCATAAATTCTATTGTGTCTCATTTTCCTATAAATATCTGCAAGAAAATGAATCGCAGGGTAGTTATATGGTGACATATACTTGCTTTGATTACAAATTTACTTTGAACATTGACAGGTATTTGAATGATCCAAAATTCTCTCTTCTGATACAGTCTAGACTTACTTTTCCTCAGCATTTAATTCCTACAAAATGTGAAACTCATAAATACAGGGCTTTGTTCTGAAATCTTTCATAATTAGCCTTTTCTCTTCAACCTGTTCTGGGCTTCCAACTTGTCCAGGTTTCTCGATTTTCACCAAATGGTAAACAAACAGTCCAGGTTTGGGAAAAAAAAGCATGTCCTGTAGCCATGGGATCATATCCTAGCAACTCCATCCCAACTATCTGGTACCTAGCTAGACCAACCCCATTCACCTGCATGGATTCAGTAGGTCGAAGGTGATTTATAGATAATTTTTGTCTTATTTCCTTGTGATTTTTACAATTTTTCAGTCTTATTGAAGAAAGAACTTTTTTTTTACTTATATAATCTTTTTTTGGAATTTGGGCATGCCTGTCATCTTATTGCCAGAGCCCTAGAAGATCTGACCTCTCATTGCCCTTCAATGCCCCCCAGTTTGGAGTCAAAGAGTCATTTGTTACAGAAACAGGCCCTTCAGCTCAGCTGGTCCTTGCCGACCAAGATGCCTTCTAGTCCCATTTGCCTGCAGTGACCCAAATCCTTCTAAATTCTTCCTACCCACGAACCAAGAATCTACAATTTTGTGACAATATACGTTTTTCTTGATTGCAGGTAGGATTGTGATGGGCTGAAGGATCTGTCTGTAAAGTGTGGATCACCTGTGTTAGTACTGTCAATAAGCGTTGAATGATATTATGTTTCCTGGAGGACTTTTGCTCCCAAGGGAGACAATAACACCCCAGTTTAGCATCTCACTGGAAAGGCAGTGCCTCTGACAAAATAGTGCTCTTCAACATATATTGGTTTATTATAGTCATATGTACTGAGGTACAGTGAAAAACTTGTCTTGCTTACAGATCAATTGATTACAACAGCATACTGAGGCAAGGCAAAACAATAACAGAATGCAGGATAAAGTGTAACAGTTACAGAGAAAGTGCAGTGCGGGTAGTCAATTGGGTACAACACCATTATGAGGTAGGTTGTGATGTCAGGTCTTCATCTTATCATGCTAAAGGGCTGTTCTTTACTCTTGTAACGGTGGGCTAGAAGCTGTTCTTGAACCTTGTGGAACATGTTTTCAGGTTTTTGTAACTTCTGAGGGTACAGACAGGGCAAAGAGAGTCTATCTGGAGTGGGTGGGGTCTTTGATTATGCTGGCTGCTTTACCGAGGCAGTGAAGTATAGACAGTGTTCATAGAGGACAGGCTGGTTTCTCTGATGTGCTGAGATGTGTCCTCAACTCTCCACAGTTCCTTGCAGCCCCAGGCAGACCAGTTGATAAACCAAGCTGTGATGCTGTCGGAGAGGATGCTTTCTGTGGTACACTGGTAAAAATTGGTTGGGCGGGGGGGTGGTGGTTTCGACAGAAACATGCCAAATTTCTTTAGCCTCTTCTTGCTGTCTGAAGTCTCTGATGGGAGTGACAGCTGGTGGGGCCAAAGACATAAGATGTCGAGAGACAGATCCTACCACACACCAGTGGCACAGCACTGGGCTCACCAAGAGGAAAAGTCGAGCCGTCAGGTTGTCCGACTGTGGCGCCCCACTTCCTGTCGCGGGAAACCAAAGTTCCTTGGCTCCATATTCCTCACCCTGTCTCCTGTGGTTAAACTTAAAACTCTTGCCACCGCAGTTTGTGAAAGGCGCATTTTCTACATTAGACTGAACAACTGGAAAAATGTGCCTGACAAAAACTCGCGCTCAGATGGAGCATCAGCTAGGAATATTCTAAAAAAATGCCCAGTGAGCAATACTGTTGGGATGAGAAGCCCCAACCACACCACAGGACAGACCTCAGCAGGGAGATTGCCAGATGTGGAACGTGACACACTGAATTGTTGGCTCTATGTTCAGTCCAAATAATGGACCTAGACACCAGATAAGCTTCAGTTACTCAGATTTCATTTTAATGAATGTATCGTGCAGCTGTTAAAGGAAAAAAAAAACATGATTATTAGATTTCCCTCATAAGGAAAAAGTGAACGATGGCTATCAAACATGTTAGGACTTCTGACCAGAAGCTTGGGTAAAGAGGGAGTGTTTGAGAGATAGATGGTGAGAGGGACAGAGAGATGGAGGTGGGGAGAGGGAGGTGGAGAAAGAGTTAGTGAGAGCTAGAGAGAGACAGAGAGAGAACTGCAGAGTGAACTGGATAGAGAGAGAGGGTGGAGAGAGTGACAGAGGAGAGAGCAGGAGACAGAGACAGATAGACAGATGGAGAGACAGAGAGAGAGAAAAACAGAGACAGAAGAGAAAGAGATAGACAGACAGACAAGGAGGGAGATCCTGCAGATGCTGGAACTGCAGAGGAACACAATACAAATGCTGGAGGAATTCAACAGATCAAGCAGCATCTATAGGGGAGAATAAAGAGTCTGCATTTCAGGCCAAGACCCTTCTTTAGGACTGGAAAGGAAGAGGGCCTCCATAGATTCTGCCCAACCTGCTAAGTTGATCCAGCACTTATTGTGTGTTGCTTTTGTGCTCTCTCTAGAGCACTGTGCTGGAACCTAGTCTGACCCATTAAACTTCCCTCTGGCCCTTGCCCTGTGAATTAATCACTGGTTACAAGATCTCTACAAGGGCCAACAAGGAGGATTTAAAGCTAAAACTGATCTTTTAGAATCAAATATGCTAATAGGAATGTATAAAATCGTTTGAATTTTGAAAAGCTTTAAAAAAATTTTTGGAAAGCTGACTAGCACCTTAAGGAATAAGTTTCAATGTTCAAAGTTCAAATTTTATTAACGAAGTATATGTGCCATATACAACTTCGAGATTCACCTTCTTGCAGGCAGCCTCAAACAAAGAAACACAATAGAATCCACAAAAAGCCACACACAACAAAGACCACTGCAAAAGAGGACAAACTGCACAAATAGTAAATAAAAAGTAAATAGATAGCACACAAATCATGAACTGAAGAGTGCCCAAAAATGTCCATAGGCTCTGCAGCCTTTCCAGCATTGCAGCAAGTGAAGTCAGTCCAGAAGCCTGGAGCCCACGGGGCTACAGCTGTTCCTGAACCCAGCAACGGGGGACCCAAGTCTCCTACACCTCAACCCCGGCTGTACCTGCATTCCTGAGATTCTAGTTCACCAAAGCCCCCAGCAGATCACAAAAACACCAGTTCATCCAGACAGTTCAAAAATACATCCCTTAAAGGGAATTTGCAGACTGCTGGACAGCAGTGGTCGCAGTTCAGAAATACATCTAGTAACCTTGTGAACTGCCCACAAAACATTGCTGTAGGTTACCAGCGCCATCTTGGATTTCAGAAAATTACTTGAGAATCTTTTTCAGCCATTTACAATGCCGTTAGCCAAAGCAAATGTTCTACTACTGGATTTGAGGGTTCTTTTTTGCATCGTAAAGTTATTTCCAGTCATATTAATCACATAAGCACAAATGCATCTTGAAATTTATTTTAAAATTGAAGTCCTGAACTCAGAAAATAAACCCTGAGATATAAGAGCAGAATTAGGCCATTCGACCCATTGAGTCTGCTCCACCTTGAACCACAGGCGATTTCTTTCACCAACACCTGTCAAACACTGCCTTAAATACACCCAATAACTTTGTCTCCACAGCTGTCTGTGGCAAGAAATAACAAGTGAAGTGCAGGTCAGACAGTAACTCTGAAGGTACAGGGTTAGCTGAATAAGGGTCTGAACAGTCAACTCTGCTAATCTCTCCATAGAAGTTGCCTGGCTTGCTGGGTACTCTCATGCTTTCATTTTTCATTATTTCTCTTTTAGCAAAGGATCACAAACCAACAAAGGTAGAACAGTAAAGCACAGCACAGGCTGACGATGTTGTGCCAACTGTTTAACCTAAGTTTAATCTCACCCTTCACTCACCTATAACCCTCCATTTTTCTGTCATCCATGTGTCTCTTAAATGTCCCTAATGTATCTGCCTCTATCACCACCCCGGCAGAGCGTTCCACACACTCACCAGTCTCTGCGTAAAAACCATACATCTCATATCCCCCTATACTTTCTGATTACCTTAAAAACATGCCCTCCAGTATTAGTCATCACTGCCCTGGGTGAAAAAGGTGTTGGTTATCCACTTAATCTATGCCTCTTATAATCTTATACACTTCTATCATGTCACCAACCATCCTCCTTTGCTCCAAGAAGAAAACACCAAGCTTGCTCAACCTTCCCTCACAAAACATGCTCTCTAATCCAGGTCAGAATTCTGCTATATCTCCTCTGCTCCCTTTCTAAAGCTTCTGCATCCTTCCTGTAATGAGGTGACCAGATCTGAATACAATATTCCAAATGTGGTCTAACCAGGGTTTTATAGAGTTGTAACATTTCCTCATGGCTCCTGAACTCAATACCCCAACTAATGAGGGCCAACACACCATACACTGTCTTAACAACCCCATCAACTTGAACAGCAACTTTGAGGGATCTATGGATGTACATCCAAAATCCCTCCGGTCCTCCTCACTACAAAGAATCCTGCTATTAACCCTGTTTTCTGCCTTCAAATTCGACCTTCCAAAGTGTGAATCTCTGCACACTTTTCCGGATCGAACTCTATCTGCCGCTTCTCAGCCCAGCTCTGCATCCTGCCAATGTCCTGTTGTAACCTACTACAACCCACTACACTCCCTATTAATCCCTCAACCGTCCTTTTATCTGCAAACTTAATAATCCACCTTTCAACTTCCTCAGCCAGGTCTGTTGAAAATATTACACAGAGCAGGAGTCCCAGAACAGATCCCTGTGGAACATCACGGGTCACCGTCCTCCAGGCAGAATATGGTCCATTGACAACCACCCTCTGCCTTCAATGCGGGGCTAATTCTGAATCCACACAGCCAAGTTTTCCCAGATCTCATGCCCCCTGACTTTCTGAATGGGAAACTTTATCAAACGCCTTACTAAAAATCCATACACTACTCTACCTTCATTAATGTAGACGCCATAGATTTGGTGTCAAGAGGAAGAGACCCAGAGCAGATCTGAGGGGGTGGTCTCTCACCCAGAGAGGGGTGAGTACCTGGAACACCCCGTCAGAGACGGTGGTAGAAGCAGAGTCCCTGACAGCATTTAAGAAGTATCTAGGTGAGCACTTGAGTCTCACAAACATTTGAGTTAATGAACCAAGTGCTGGAAAATTGGATAAGATTAGATTAAAGGTTAGCTTTATTTCTCAAGTGTACATTGAATCATACAGTTAGTGTGTTGTTTAAGTTAACGACCTACACAGCCTAACGGTGTGCTGGGGGGCAGGCCACAATTGTCACCACGCTTCCAGCTGCAACACAGCATGCCCACAATTTACTAGCCCTAATCCATAGATTTTCGGACTGCGGTAGGAAATGGAGCACCTGGAGAAAACCATGCAGTCACGAGGAGAACATATACACTCCTTAGAGACATTAGCGGGAATTGAACCCAGATTGCTGATGTTGTAGAGTGTTAGATAGTGCACAGAATATAGAACATTATAGCACAGTACAGGCCCTAGGCCCAAGATGTTGTGCCAAGCTTTTAACCTACTCTAAGATCAATCTAATCCTTCCCTCCTACACAGTCCTCCAATTTTCTATCACCTACTGTATGCACCTATCTAAGATTTTCTTAAGTGCTCTTAATGTGTCTGCCTTTACCACCAACCCTGCAGGGCATTATGCTACCATTCCATATTAATATGAATGTTTGCGTACTGGTCAGAATGCAGGAGATGGGCCGAACGGTCTATTTCCATGCTGTGTGACTCTAAGACTCCAAACAAGTGCAATGTTGGGTGCAAAGGCACTGTTCGTTCCCAAAGAAGAAACTCAGTTTGTCGCCAGCTGACTCTCTTGCAAACTGCAGACCCCATGACAGTCCCTTGCTCCAACCTCGGAGACTGAGCTGGCAAGTAACCAGGAGAACCCCTCGGGGTAGCGTGAGTGCGCAGGATATGCTGACGGTGTGTCCCAGCAGACCGGAGCTCCTTGAGATCAGAATAATTAAAACAAGGGTTCGGAATCTCCTTGGGGCTCGAGGAATGTGGTTGTGGTTGGGTCACTACAGAGTGCTATTTGAGTGTTTCAAAGGCAGCCTGGGATGGTGAGACATCTCGGATCCTAACCATGCAATGTTGGATTTCATTGATGGAAAATTGGAGTCACACTCTCCAAATTTGTTGAAGCTTATTTCTCTGAATTCCTGGCTTCAAAAGTTCAGGCAACAGTAATGGGAAAGATAATAAAACCATCAGACATAGGAGCAGAATTAGGCCATTCAGCCCATCGAGTCTGTTCCACCATTCAATCGTGGCTAATTTATTATCCCTCTCAACCCCATTCTCCTACCTTCTCCCCGTAACCTTTGACGCCCAAACCAATCAAGAACTTATCAACCTCTGCTTTAAAAATGCCCAATTGCTTGGCATCCACAACTGTGGACAGACTCACCACCCTCTAGCTAAAGAAATTCCTCCTCAGCTCCGTTCTACAGAGACATCCTTCTACTCTTATTCTGAGGCTGTGCCCCGTTCCTGGACTACTAGGACCACTACAAGAAACATCCACTCTGTCCAGGCCTTTCAATATTTGATAGATTTCAATAAAATCCCTCCTTTTTCTTATAGACTTCAGCAAGTACAGACCCAGAGCCACTAAACGTTCCGCATACGTTAACACATTCATTAAAGGGTTAAGGGAAGAGAAAGGTTTCGTTTTATACATCCCTGTCCTCTACAGGATGGCAGGGTGGAGATGTGCCTCTAGCAAAGTATTTGTAAGGTGCTCCTTCCCTCCGCTAGCCTACAGGTCAGCCCTGGGCAAGGTGTGACACCTGCTTAGCGCCCTGATCAGGGTCACGGGAAGCCATGGGAGCAGGTGGTGGGTGGGCATATGCGCAGCTGGTGTAAATCACGGTTATGTGAACACAGATGCCAGGCAGTCATTCTCTGAAGGGTGTTGATACTGGCTGGGGTCACCCATCTTGTAAAGATACCCTGCCCACTTCTGCAGTAAAATTTGCCCAAGAACAATCATGGTGATGGAAGGGACCATGATCGCCTTGGTCATACGACATGGCACAGAACGAGTAAATGATCCTCCACAACTTTGTGCCTTTGTAGTGCAGTTTTACAAGTGGCACGCTGCGCTCAAGGACCTGTCCACCTTGTTCGGTACTGTACGCAGGTACAGTGCAAAGTCCCATCACCACTCCTCCAGCAACTGCAGACTGGGACTCTCCCCAGTGGAATAACATTCATTCCCTTATCAAAGCTGATGACCCGAGCATTTGCACATTGCTGCTTGTGGGAGCTTGCCGTGCCACACGTCCTGTATTACCACAACCATCCTTTGCTTGAGGATGTTACCAGGGTCTTTAACTCATTAAAACTTTTCATTTTTGCTCCTTAAAGCAACCCTAAACGTAACACAACACTGGTCTCACCTACCTCCTAGAATCAATTTAACCCACCAGACTCCCTGTCTTTGGGATGTAAGAGGAAACTGGAGCACCTCGCCAAAACCCACACTGTCATAGGGGGAACGTGCAAACTCCACACAGACAGTGCCCAAGGTGGAATTGAACGCTGTGACCGTGTGGTTTTTCACCAGGTGCTCTGCTTTCCTCCCTCGTACCAAAGACAGGGAGGTAAGTGGGTTAAGTTGCTCCCTAGGTTGTAGATGAAGGGGTAGAATTTTATTTATTTATTCATTTACGGGAAGTGGGCATTGCCAGCGCAGCCAGCATTTATTGCCCATCCCGAGTTGCCCTTGAGAAGGTGGTGATGAGTTGCCTTCTTGAACCACTGCAGTCCCTGAGGTGTAGGTACACCCACAGTGCTGTTAGGGAGGGAATCGCATGACCTTGACCCAGCGACAACGAAGGAACAGCAATGTGTTTCCAAGTCAGGATGGTGAGTGACTTGGAGGGGGATTTCCACATGGTGTTCCCAGGTATTTGCTGTTCTAGATGGTAGTGGTTGTGGGTCTAGAACCTGGGGCAAGATGATGGGACTGTAGGGAGAATAAAAATGCCATTAATGTCAGATGAGTGTAAATTGCTGGTTGTATCTAGTATGGACTAGAGGACCGAATGGCCTGCTTCCTTGCAGTTTTTCCCTATATCTCCATGAGTTAGACCCAGGGATAGTGAGGGAATAGTTGATATATTTCCATTCAGGGATTTGGTATGGAGGATAGATCAGGACTGAAATTGGTGAACGGTGAAACAGGCTGACAGTCCACAAAAAGAAGACAAGTAATGCAAATGAAATAAATGAACAAACAAATAAACAACTACGCAATACTGAGAACAGGGGTTGTAGAGTCCTTGAAAGTGAGTCCGTAGGTTGTGGAATCAGAACAGCGTTGGGGTGAGTGAAGTTATCCACGCTGGTTCGGGAGCCTGATGGTTGCAGGGTAATATCTGTTCCTGACCCTGATGGGGTGGGACCTGTGACTTCCTTTCTGATGGTACTAGCGAGAAGAAAGCATTGCCGTGATGGCGGGTTTCCTTAACAATGGATGCTGCTCACTTGTGGCAATGCTCCTTGTAGATGTGATCCACAGTGGGGAGGGTTTTGCCTGCGATGAACTGAGTTGCATCCACCACTTTCTGTAGACCT
Source organism: Mobula hypostoma (assembly GCF_963921235.1). NCBI lineage: Eukaryota > Metazoa > Chordata > Chondrichthyes > Myliobatiformes > Myliobatidae > Mobula > Mobula hypostoma. The sequence goes on along the minus strand of NC_086115.1, from coordinate 14,161,293 downwards.
TGCCATTCATGCACTTTGCTGTCTCCATAACAGGCCGTATGTAAGAATGTGCTGGAATTTCAGTGTATGAAAGGAGGTGTATGAGAACGATCCTGGAAATGAAAGGGTTAACACATGAAAAGCATTTGATGGCTCAGAGCCTGTACTCACTGGAGTTTAGAAGAATGAGAGGGGATCTCATTGAATACTGAATGATAGACTGGGTGGGCAGGGGAGGTCTCAAACACTGGGAAACCCCAGGTCCGGGGAACAGAGATGGCGAAGGATTTCTTTAGCCAGAGGGTGGTAAATCTGTGGAATTCGTTGCCACAGAATGCTGAAGTGGTCATTGTGTATATTTAAAGCAGAGGTTGATGGGTTCTTGATTAGTAAAGGGAGTCAAAGGTTATGGAAAGAAAGCAAGAGAGTGGGGTTGAGAGGGAAACTGAATGAGCCATGAATGGCTGGCATGATACATGCAGTGGCCTAATTCTACTCCTATGTTTTATGGTCTAAATTCCTCAAGGAAGACTATTTCAGTCCTTTGGACCGGTCTCAGCGTAGAAAGATAAACCGCTTCAATCCAGGATATTTCTTTTGACCTACCAAGCCATTCCTTCAGTTCCTTTGCTCTAATTGTGTGGTCACGCAACTTTTCCTGTTGGTCTCTTGATTTAAGTCTCTTTTGTGGTATCTTTTTCAAACTCCGTATAAACCACATCCACTGTTTCTCTCTGATCCAAGTACCTTATTTCTTCAAAGGATTCTACAAGCTTGGTCAAGCATGTCCATCCGTCCCTGCTGAACTTGTTGTTTCCACGCGCCGCCCCCCCCCCACCCCCACACACTTCACTTCATCCAGGGTGACTGGCTGAGGAGAAGGGAAAATCAAAACTTAACCGCGGATGCTGGAAAGCTGAAATAAAAAGAGAAGATGCTGGAAACACTCGGCACGTCAGACAGCATCTGTGGGGAGAGGAACAGTCAGGGTGAAGTATTGTGTGCAGTTCTGGTCACCCCGTTACAGAAAGGATGGGAAGGCTCTGGAGAGGGTGCAGAAGGCTGTCACTGGGATGCTGCCTGGATTAGAGAGCATGTGCTATTAGGAGAGTTTCAACAAACTTGGATTGTTCGCTCTGGAATGTTGGAGGCTGAGGAGAGAACTTATAACAGTGTATAAAATTATGAGAGGCGTAGATAAGGTAGACAGTCTTTTCCCAGGGTTAAAATGACAAACGCCGGAGGGGTAGCTTAAAAATGAAAGGGGGAGAGTTTAAAGGAGATACACGGAGTGAGTTTTATAGAGTGGTGAGTGCCCGGTACACACTGCCTGCGGCGGTGGTGGAGCCAGGTATGATAGTGCCACCGAATAGGCACATGGATGTACAGGGAACGGAGAGATGTGGATCACGTGCAGGCAGCAGCACCACTTTCAGCACAGACTTAATGGGCCGAATGGCCCGTTCCTGCACTTTACTATTCCAGTTTTCATCAGATGATGGGTGCTTGACTGAATTATTAACTGTTTCCATTTCCACGTTAACGCTGTGGGACCGGGATCAAACCATTGTCTCCAGGGCTGTAAGGACAGGCAGATTGATGATGGGGCAAAATGTTGAAGTTTAACATGGAAGCAAAATGGAAAAGGGTGATGAATACAGGACTGAAGGTGTTATGTTTGAATGTATGCAGCATACAGAGTAAGGAAGATGATTATAGTGCAATTAGAGATCGGCAGGTACGATGTTATGGGCATCACTGAGTTGTGGCTGAAAGAAGATTGTAGTTAGGAGCTTAATATCTAAGGAAACACCATGTATCGAAAGGATAGGTGTAAAAGGCAGAGGGGTGGTGTGGCTCTGTTGGTAAAAAAGTTAAATCAAATCTTTAGGAAAGGATGACATAGGATAGAGCCATAGAGTCATAGAAAAGTACAGCACGGAAAGAGGCCCTTCAGCCCATCTAGGCTATGCTGAGCCATTTAAACTGCCTACTCCTATCAACCTGCACTGGGACCATCACCCTCCATATCCCTACTATCCATGTACCTATCCAAACTTTGCTTAAGTATTGAAATCAAGCTCATGATCACCACTTGCACTGGCAACTTATTCCACACTGTCACCACCCTCTGAGCGAAGAAATTTCCTCTTATCTTCCCCTCAAACTTTTTACCTTTCACCTTTAACCCATGACCTCTATTTGGAGTCCACTTAACCTCAGTAGGAAAAGCCTGCTTGCATTTACACTATCTATAGCCTTCATAACTTTGTATACTATCAAATTTCCCCTCATTCTTTTACGTTCTAAGGAATCAAGTCCTAACTTATTCTTTCCTTATAACTCAGGTCCTCCAGACCCAACAACTACCTTGTACATTTTCTCCGTACTCTTTCAATCTTACAACTTTCCTGTAGGTAGGTGACCAAAACTGCACACAATACTCCAAATTAGGCCTCAGCAATATCTTATACAACTTCAACATGACATCCCATCTCCTATAGTCAGTACTTTGATTTATGAAGACCGATATGCCAAAAGCTTTCTTTATGACCCTATCTACTTGTGATGTGATTTTCAATGAATTATGATCCCTTTGTTCTACCGTTCATCGTATAAGACCTACTCTGCTTGGTCCTACCAAAGTGCAACACCTCCCACTCGTCTGCATTAAGTTTCACCTGCCATTTTTCCATCTGGTCTAGATCCCATTGCACACTCTGATAGTCTTCCTCACTGTCCACCACACCCCCAATCTTGGCGTCATCCCAAAATTTACCGATCCAGTTAACCATATTTTCATCCAGATCATTGATATGGATGACAAACAACAATGGATTCAGGAACAGTCCCTGCGGCACTCCACAAGTCACAGGCCTCCACTCAGAAAGAAAACCGTCTGCTACCACTCTCTGCCTTGTCCCACAAAGATGTGGAATCCTTCTGGGAAGAGTTAAGAAACTGTAAGGCTAAAAAAGACCCTGATGGGCCTCCAATTAGTAGCCAAGATGTGGGGTACAAATTACAATGGGAGATAGATAAGGCATGTAAAAAGGGCACTGTTACAATAGTAGTGGGAGATTTCAATATCCAGGTAGGTTGGAAATAACCATTCATTCTGGATTCCACAAGAGGGAACTTGTAAAATGCCTATGAGATTGGCTCTTTAAAGCAGCTTACGGTGGAGCCTACTAGGGGAAAGGCAATTTTGGATAAAGTGCTGTGTAATGAACTTGGATTTTCAGAGGGCCTTTGACAAGGTGCCGCCCATGAGGCTGCTTTACAAGGTAGCAGCCCGTGGTATTACAGGAAAGGTACTCGCATAGAGGAAAGACTGGCTGACTGGCAGGAGGCAAAGAGTGGGTATAAAGGGGACCTTTTCCGGTTGGCTGCTGGTAACCAGTGGTGTTCCACAGGGTTCAGTGTTAGGACCACTACTTTTCACGTTATATATGAATTATTTGGATGATGGAATTGATGGCCTTATGGCCAAGTTTGCGGGCAATACGAAGTAATATTAAGGAAGCAAGGAGTAAGCAGAAGGACTTAGACAGATTGGGGGACTTGGCAAAGAAGTACCGGATAGAATACAGTGCAGGGAACTCTTTCATCAAGCATTTTGGCAAAAGGAATAAAGGCATAGACTTTTTACTAAATGTGGAGAAAATTCAAAGATCAGAGGCACAAAGAGACTTGGGAGTCCTTGTGCAGGATTCCTTAAGGGCTAACTTGCAGGTTGAGCCAATGGTAAGGACTAGAATTCATTTCCGGAGGACTGAAATATAAAAGCAAGGATGTAATGCTGAGGCTTTATAAGACTTTGGTCAGACCACACTTGGAGTATTGTGAGCAGGTTTGATTCCTTTATCTGAGAAAAGATTGCTGACATTGGAGAGGGTCCAGAGGAAGTTCACAAGAGTAATTCCAGATTAACGTATGAGGAGCATTTGATGCCTCTGGACCTGTACTCGCTGGAGTTTAGAAGAAAGAAGGAAGGATCTCATTGAAATCTATTGATTACTGAAAGGGCCAGATAGAGTTGGATGTGGAGAGGATGTTTCCTATTGTGGGTGAGTCTAGGACCAGAGGGCACAGCCTCAGACTAGAGGAACGTCCATTTAGAATGGAGATAAGGAGGGATTTCTTTAGCCAGGGTGCAGTGAATCTGTGGAATGCATTGCCACAGATGGCTGTGGAGTATATTTAAAGCAGAGGTGATAGGTTCTTGGTTAGTCAAGAGCATCAAAGGTTACGAGAAGAAGGCAAGAGAGCGGGGTCGTGAAGGATAATAAATCAGCCATCATGGAATGGCGGAGCAGTCTCCATGAGTTAAACGACCTTATTTTGCTCCTGGGTCTTATAGTCGTACTAACTGCACCACTGTACCACACTTGATGGACTGAATGGCCTTCTCAGTTGTAATGAAGTATGAGTCTGTTATTAAAACCCATCAGCGAGGGCCACCCACCTTCCTTACCCACCCCAAACTCTAAATAATTCCAGACCATTGATGTGTTTAGTAGCTAACTGGGTCATCCAATGTTGAGAGTGTTCAAAAAGGCCAGCATTTCCGGCAATATCCACGTACTCAGAATAAATAACAGAAGGGACTTTCTTGGACCCACCTGTGCTGGGAAAATCAGCCAAGATAGGTTAAATGAAAATATCTGCACAATTTGATGCTGGAATTGCATTGCAACAGGCAGCCAGGATATTTTTCTATCCGTAAGAAGATTTGTCCCGGATGAAGAACATGCCAGTCAGCACAAAATTCCCATCCAGCATTGGATTCCCATGGGCCAGCCCCACAAGACACAACGGAGCCCTCAGCCAGGCAGAATATGCAGTTTAACATTTCATCCCGAGCCAGACTGTCCCTGAAGTTCGTGCTGTTCACAGCTCGTTCTGGAGAGCTTGCAAAACGACCACACAGTTCGGAAGCATGTTCCCCTTTCATCCTCCTTTGTTACTGCTTCAGTGAGCCGCAGTGTGTTACATCCAGGCAGAGGCCAGACTTCAGTGTTTGTCCATTGACAAGTGTCCTCATCATCTATCTGCACTTGAAGATTAGATTCCAGTCTGTGTCTCACTGCCAGGGACAAGTTATTCTGTACATAATCACTCTCCCTCCCCCAGACAAGCCCTTCCATTAGATTCCACTCTGTAGCTCCTGGCCAGGGACATGTTACTCGATACACACCCAGCCTCTCGCCAAACCAACCCCTCAATTAGATTCTAGTCTGTAGCTCACTCCCAGGGAACTGCAGCATTATTCTAAATATCACCCCCCTCCCTATACCACTCAATTCGACTCAATGTAACTTGGTCCTCTAGATTTGCTTTTCTAGATAACAAACCTCTTGAATGGATGCCAGCCCCACTCTCAGGTCCCTGTTATTCTAGATACGACCCTCCCCCCAGCTTCGGGATCAGATCCCAGCCTGTAACCCACTTCCAGATACCCGGTATTCTCCACAAAACCACCCCGCAACCCCAGGTTAGATTCCATCCTGTAAGTGACTGCCAGGGACATGTTACTCTCCCATCACCAGATAAATGCCTCATTTAGATTCCAGCCTGTAACTCAATGCCAGAGATAAGCTTTATTAGGAAACTGTTATTCGATATAAAACTCCTCCGAATCCCTGGATTAGATCCCAGTATGTATTCTTAAGAAGTTCAACTTCAAGGGGAAATGTTAGCCTGTATGTAAACACCCAAATCCTTGGAATAGATCCCAGTCTGTAACCCACTCCTGGGGATCAGTTATTCTGCATACTGTAAAAAACTCCACAAAACCCCTGGATTAGATCGTAGCCTGTAACCCAATCCTGGGGATCTGTCATTTAATCTATAAACCCCACAAACCTCTGGATTAGATCCCAGCCTGTAACCCATGCTCAGGTATGTACTTCTGTTATATATAAACCCACCAAACTTCAGATCAGATTCCAATTAGTATCCAGTTCCTTCTGCTGGAAATGAATGAAACATGAGCTCAGCCACAATGACTGCCTTTGTGGTCAGGGCGGAATGGGTCACCAGGAGAGAGGGTATGGAGGAATTCAGCCAGGGAATGAGCAGGGCTGATTGATTGTTGTTTGGAATGGATGGTTGTGCTGGGGTTAGTCTCTTTGGACCAAAGGAACTGAGGGTAGATTAATCAGGAGCCAGACAGAGTGAAAAAGAGCAACTAATCTTTTAAAAGCATCAGTATTATAGTGGAGTTAAAGGAATTACAGAGGCAAGAGAGGAGTTGGCCAAATTTGGTTGGAAGGGGACACAAGCAGGGATGACAACAGAGTAGCAATGGCTGGAGTTTCTGGGAGTAATTCAGAAGACACAGGGTATATACATCTCAAAGAGGAAGAAGTATTCCAAAGGCAGGAAGGCACAACAATTGCTGACAAGGGAAGTCAAAGCCAACATAAAGCAAAAGAATGGCATATAATAGAGCAAAGATTACTGGGAAGTTAGAGGATTGGGAAGCTTTTAAAAACCAACAGAAGGCAACTAAACACCATAAGGAAGGAAATGGGGAATATGAAGGTAAGTTAGCCAATAATATCAGAGAGGATACCAAGATATTTGTGAAGATATGTAAAGAGTAACAGTAAGACTGGAAAATGAACAGGAGAGGTAGTAATGGGGGTCAAGAAAATGGCAGATGAACTGATTAAGTATTTTGCATCAGTCTTCACTGTGGAAGACACTACCAGTATGCCGGAAATTCAAGAGTATCAGAGGGCAGAGGTAAGTGTAGTTACTATTACTGGGAGTGGGTGCTTGGGAAGCTGAAAGATCTGAAGATAGATAAGTCACCTGGGCCAGATGGACTACACCCCAGGGTTCTGAAAGAGGTGGTTAGAAACATAGAAACATAGAAAACCTACAGCACAATATGTTGTTCATCCATCGTTGACGTCGTTGACATTATGATGGTGTCGAGACTAGCGCTTGATTTGGATTTAAGTGAGGGAGAGTTACACAGCGTCAGCCTCACTCTCTCTTCCCAATTCCCATCCGGATCCAGTGGCAAGACAGAGTCGAGACGGCTGGAGATGGGACTAGGCACAGTGGATGGCCAGGACGTCTTCTGTGTCTTGTCCTGCTCTACACGTTCCACGACGCGTGCGGAGACCGCCTTCTTGACCGTTGGACCTTCCATTGGTCTCGTCCGCTCAATCCGCCGGAGTCTGTCTTCACATGCTGGGATAGACAACTGCCTATCTCACCGAGGGTTTGAGACCCGTCAGCTGCCCTCACCTGGTTTAGCCGGCTTGTCGAAGCCGTTGCCCGGGGTGTGGCCGCTGTCACATGCAAACAGCTACGGGGAACCACAGGTGAGAGCTGAGTGCCAAAGGTGGGGACCAAAGGTGGACTAACCGCCTTGAAAAGGACGTGACATGTTCCCCACCGGAGGTGCTACCCCTCCCTGACACCCCATACACCCCAGCACAATACAGGCCCTTCAGCCCACAAAGTTATGCCGAACATGTCGCTACCTCTATTTTTCTAAGCTCCATGTACCTATCCAAAAGTCTCTTAAAAGACCCTATTGTATCCGCCTCCACCACCGTGGCTGGCAGCCCATTCCACGCACTCACCACTCTCTGCGTAAAAAACTTACCCCTGACATCACCTTTGTACCTGCTCCCAAGCACCTTAAACCTGTGCCCTCTTGTGGCAGCCATTTCAGCCCTGGGAAAAGGCCTCTGACTATCCACACTCTCATCATTTTATACACCTCTATCAAGTCACCTCTCATCCTCCGTCGCTCCAAGGAAAAAAGGCCGAGTTCACTCAACCTGTTTTCATAAGGCATGCTCCCCAGTCCAGGCAACTTCCTTGTAAATCTCCTCTTCACCCTTTCTATGGTTTCCACATCCTTCCTATAGTGAGGCGACCAGAACTGAGCACAGTACTCCAAGTGGGGTTTGACCAGGGTCCTATATAGCTGCAACATTACTGCTCGGCTCCTAAGTTCAATTCCACGATTGATGAAGGCCAATACACCGTATGCCCTCTTAACCACAGAGTCAACCTGCACAGCTGCTTTGAGCATCCTATGGACTTGGACCCCAAGATCCCTCTGATCCTCCACACTGTCAAGAGTCTTCCCATTAATACTATATTCTGTCATCATCACCAAAATGAACCACTTCACACTTATCTGGATTGAACTCCATCTGCCACTTCTCAGCCCAGTTTTGCATCCTATCAATGTCCTGCTGTAACCTCTGACAGCCCTCCACACTATCCACAACACCCCCAACCTTAGTGTCATCAGCAAACTTACTAACCCATCCCTCCACTTCCTCATCCAGGTCATTTATAAAAATCACGAAGAGTAAGGGTCTCAGAACAGATCCCTGAGGCACACCGCTGGTCACTGACCTCCATGCAGAATATGACCACTCTTTGCCTTCTGTGGGCAAGCCAGTTCTGGATCCACAAAGCAATGTCCCCTTAGATCCCATGTCTCCTTACTTTCTCAATAAGCCTCGAAAGAGGTACCTTATCAAATGCCTTGCTGAAATCCATATACGCTACATCTACTGCTCTTCCTTCATCAATGTGTTTAGTCACATCCTCAAAAAATTCAATCAGGCTCGTATGGTATGACCTGCCCTTGACAAAGCCATGCTGACTATTCCTAATCATATTATACCTCTCCAAATGTTCCTGAGAGGATCTTCTCCATCAACTGAAGTAAGACTCACTGGTCTATAATTTCCTGGGCTATCTCTACTCCCTTTCTTGAATAAGGGAACAACATCTGCAACCCTCCAATCCTCCGGAACCTCTCCTGTCCCCATTGATGATGCAAAGATCATCGCCAGAGGCTCAGCAATCTCCTCCCTCGTCTCCCACTGTAGCTTGGAGTACATCTTGTCCAGTCCCGTCGACTTATCCAACTTGATGCTTTCCAAAAGCTCCAGCACATCCTCTTTCTTAATATCTACATGCTCAAGCTTTTCAGTCCACTACAAGTCATCACTACAATCACCAAAATCCTTTTCCATGGTGAATACTGAAGTTAAGTATTCATTAAGAACCTCTGCTATTTTCTCTGGTTCCATACACAATTTCCCACTGTCATATTTGATAGGTCCTATTCTTTCACGTCTTATCCTCTTGCTCTTCACATACTTATAGAATGCTTTGGGGTTTTCCTTAATCCTTCCTGCCAAGGCCTTCTCATGGCCCCTTCTGGCTCTCCTAATTTCCTTCTTAAGCTCCCTCCTGTTAGCCTTATAATCTTCTAGATCTCTAACATTACCTAGCTCTCTCAACCTTCTGTAAGCTTTTCTCTTCTTCTTGACAAGATTTACTACAGCCCTTGTACACCACAGTTCCTGTACCCTACCATAACTTCCCTGTCTCATTGGAACGTACCTACGCAGAACTCCACACAAATATCCCCTGAACATTTGCCACTTTCTTCCATACCTTTCCCTGAGAACATCTGTTCCCAATTTAAGCTTCCAAGTTCCTGCCTGATAGCCTCATAATTCCCCTTACTCCAAGTAAACGCTTTTCTACCTTGTCTGTTCCTATCTCTCTTCACTGCTATTGTAAAGGAGATAGAATTATGATCACTATCTCTAAAATGCTCTCCCACTGAGAGATCTGACACCTAACCATGTTCATTTCCCAATACCAAATCAAGTACAGTCTCTTCCTCTTGCAGGCTTATCTACATATTGTGTCAAGAAACCTTCCTGAACACACCTAACAAACTCCACCCTACCTAAACCCCTCGCTCTACCAAGATGCCAATCGGTATTTGGGAAATTAAAATCTCCCACCATGACAACTCTGTTATTATTACACCTTTCCAGGATCTGTTTCCCTATCTGCTCCTCAATATCCCTGTTACTACTGGGCGGTCTATAAAAAACACCTAGTAAAGTAATTGATCCCTTCCTGTTCCTAACCTCCACCCAAAGAGACTCGTTAGACAATCTCTCCATGACGTCCACCTTTTCTGCAGCTGTGACACTATCTCTGATCAAAAGTACCATGCCCCCACCTCTTTTACCCTCCTCCCTGTCCTTTCTGAATCATCTAAAACCCGGCACTTGAAGTAACCATTCCTGTCCCTGAGCCATCCAAGTCTCTGTAATGGCCACCACATCATAGCTACAAGCACTGATCCACGCTCTAAGCTCATCCGCTTTGTTCACAATACATCTCAAACCATCGATTTGAGCGTGTCCCTTCTCTATCACCTGCTTATCCTCCCTCACACACTGTCTCCAAGCTTTCTCTATTTGTGAGCCAACCGCCTCTTCCTCCATCTCTTCAGTTCGATTCCCACCCCCCAACAATTCTAGTTTAAACTCTCCCCAGTAGCCTTAGCAAACCCTCCTGCCAGGATATTGGTCCCCCTGGGATTCAAGTGCAACCTGTCCTTTTTGTACAGGTCACACCTGCCCCAAAAGAGGTCCCAATGATCCAGAAATCTGAATCCCTGCCCCCAATCCAATCCCTCAGCCACACATTTATCCTCCACCTCATTTTATTCCTATACTCACTGTTATGTGGCACAGGCAGTAAGCCCGAGATTACTACCTTGGCGGTCCTGCTTCTCAACTTCCTTCCTAACTCCCTAGTAGTCTGTTTTCAGGGCCTCTTCCCTTTTCCTACCTATGTCATTGGTACCAATACGTACCACGACCTCTGGCTGTTCTCCCTCCCACTGCAGGATATCGTGGACCTGACCTGAAACATCCTGGACCCTGGCGCCTGGGAGGCAAACTACCATCCAAGTTTCTTTCCTGCGTCCACAGAATCACCTGTCTGACCCCCTAACTATCGAGTCCCCTATCACTACTGCCTTTCTCTTCCCTTCCCTACCCATCTGAGCCACAGGGCTGGAGTCTGGTTGAAGAGATTGTGGCGGCATTAGTAATAATCTTTCAAGAATCACTAGATTTTGGAATTGTCTCAGAGGACTGGGAAATTGCAAATGTCATTCCACTCTTCAAGAAGGGAGGGAGGCAGAAGAAAAGAAATTATAGACCAGTTGGTCCAAAGATGTTGGAGTGGTTGGGAAGATGTTGGAGTCAATTGTTAAGGATGTGGTTCCAGGGTACTTGGAGGCACATGATAAACAGCCCATAATCAGCATGAATCCCTTAAGGGAAAATCTTGCCTGTCAAATTTGTTGGCATTCTCTGAGGAAATAACAAGCAGGATAGACAAAGGAGAATTAGTGAATGTTGTGTACTTGGATTTTCAGAAGACCTTTGACAAGGTGCTCTTAACTTGCCTGCTTATCAAGTTAAGAGCCCATGGTATTACAGAAACGTATTAGCTTGATAGAGCATTAGCTGATTGATAAGAGGCAAAGGGAGCCTTTTCTGATTGGCTGCTGTTAAGTAGTGGTATTCCATAGGGGTTGGTGTTGGGACTGCTTCTTTTCACACTGTATGTCAATGATGATGGAATTGATGTCTTTGTTGCAAAGTTTGAGGACAGTACGAAGATAGATGGAGGGGCAAGTAGTGTTGAGAAAACAGAGAGGCTACAGAAGGTCTTAAACAGATTAAGGGAATGGGCAAAGAAGTGGCAGATGGAATATAATGAGGTAAAGTATATCAAAGTTAAAAGTAAATTTATTATCAGAGTACATACATGTCACCACAAATGTCACTCCACTCTTCAAGATTCTTTTTCTGTGGTCGCACTTAACAAATGTATAGAACTATAACTGTAAACTATTAACATCAGGAACTGTGAGCTATAAATAAACTGTACAAGTGCAGATATAAATAAATAGCAGTAAAGAACAAGCATGAAATAACAACATAACACATTCTTTAAATGAATGCAGTTATCCCCTATTGTTCAAGAGCCTAATGTTTGAGGGGTAGTATCTGTTCTTGAAACTGGTGGTGCGAGTCCTGAAACTCCTGATGGCAGCGGTGAGGAAAAAGCGTGGCCTGGGCAGTGGGGATCTTTGATGATGGATGCTGTTTCTCTACGGCAAAGTTTCATGTAGATGTACTCAATGGTTGGGAGGGTTTTGCCCGTGATGTTCTGGGCCGAATCCCCTATCTTCTGTGGGATTTTCCACTCAAAGGCATTGGTGTTCCCACACCAGGCTGTAATGCAGCCAGTCAGCACACTTTCCACCACACATCTGTCGATGTTTGCTAAGGTTTTTGATGACACGTTGAACCTCCGCAAACTCCTGAGGGAGTAGAGGCACTGTCGTGCTTTCTTCGCAGTTATATATATATGATGATGGGTCCAAGACAGGTCTCTGCACCTTGGTAGAAGCTTTGTTAGAGGTAGGTCATGACCTTTGATAGAAGAAATAAATTTTCTAAATGGGAAGAAAATTCAAAATTCAGAGGTGCAAAGAGACTTGGGAATCTTTGTGCAGGGTTCCCTAAAGGTTAACTTGCAGGTTGAATTGGTGATGAGGAAGGCAAATACATTGTCAGCGTTCATTTTGAGAGGATTAGAATATAAAAGGGAGGAAAGGCCTGGCAATCTACTTGCCATGAAAATCCTATGGACAACTAACTATCCATAAAGTCGTCTACAGCTCAACAACAGAATGGAAAAGCAAGGATGTAATGCTGAGGCTGGATAAGACACTGGTGAGGCCTCACTTGGAGTACTGTGAGCACTTTTTGGCCTCTTATCTAAGAAAGAATGTGCTGACATTGGAGAGGGTTCAAAGGAGGTTCATGAAAATGATTCTGGAATGAAAGGCTTATCATATGAGGTGAGCTTATTCGATATCTTAGCATATGAAGAGAGATTGTTTGATGGCTTTAGGCCTGGCATTTAGAAGAATGAAGGGAAACCTCATTGAACCCTATCAGATGTTAAATGGCCTAGATAGAGTGAATGTGGAGAGTATGCTTCCTATAGTGGGGGAGTTTCAGACCAGAGGGCACAACCTTAGAATAGAGGGCTGCCCATTTAGAATGGAGATGAAGAGGTATTTCATTAACCAGAGGGTGGTGAATCTGTGAAATTTGGTGCAATAGGCAGCTGTGGTGGCCTATTGGGTGTATTTAAGGTGAATATTGATAGATTCTTGATAAGTCTGGGCAAAGGTTACGGGGAGAAAGGCAGGAGAATGGGGCTGAGAGGAAAATGGATCAGCCATGATCAAATGTCAAAGCAGCCTCGATGGGCCAAATAGCCTAATTCTGCTCTTATGTGTGTTATATGGTCTTATTAGGCCATGAGAGTTAGCACCAGTGATTGTCCTTTTATGGGATTATACAGGGTAGAAACAGGCTGTTCAGCCAGACCAGTCCATAATGGTGTATGTGCTCCCCCACATCTCCATCTCTCAGCTTTGTTCTCTCCGCTGTTGTAAGGCTTCCCTTATGCACATCTTTCCTCTCCAACCTCACTTCTCCTTGTTGGATTGAATTCCACAATCTCACTATTCTCTCAGAGTTTCTCCAGAATTTCCTGTTGGATTTGTTGTTAACTCTCTGATACAGATGACCTCTGGTTCCCCTCTTCCCCTACAAGCGGCAACACTTTCTCTGAATCGGCTCTCCCAAAACCTGGAGCAGCAGGGTTCTAAGGAATGTGTACGTTCTCCCCATGACTGGGTGTGTTTCCTCCAGGTGCTCTGGTTTCCTCCCGCATTCCAAATACGTACAGTACCATGCGCTATCTCTAAATGAAAGCCCCTCAGCATTTTACAGATCTCCATATTGGATGTCTCTTCTCCCTTCTTCTCCCAGGAGGAAAGAGACCCGGTCTGTTCATCCTCACTCAATATCTGGTCATTTCAGGGGTCATTCTCGTAAAACCTTCTCTGTATACTCTCCAGTGTCACTACATCACTCATATTGTACGCAATGCTCCACCTGTGGTCCGACCAGGGTACAAGGCAGCGTTAACACAACCTCTCTACGTCCAATCTTCCTGAAATCAACCTTCAGTCTCATTTCTTTGTGTTGGCCTTGATGACCTGTAGGCTAATGGGCAGAACCACCCATAGTTCACAGCTACTGACTTTGATTTGGGGCTCACTTTGAGAGACTGGTCTGCCATGATGATGTAATGGCATGATTTTTTTTTTACCATGCTTTATGTTCTGTGTTTGTTTGTCAATAAAGGGAATGTTGAGGTTTTTCTTACACTTAAACGCCTCTGCCTTTTTATTTACGAAAACCTGAAGGGAAACAATCAGATTTGACTGAATTATGCACAGACATGCGCGCACGCACACATACACACACACACACACACACACACACACACACAGTATGAAGCAGAAATACCACTCATGTCCAAACACTCAGTCACACTCACATACAGGACACCGCCTCACCCCTCCTACAGGGTCTGCCTTCCCTCCTTTTCTGCCTCAGATTCCTGTGTGTCACAACAACCTCCACCCCCCCTCACCTCCTCCTGGGACCTTCTGCCTCCCTCCCTTCTTGAAGAGTGGAGTGACGTTTGCAATTTCCCAGCCCTCTGAAACAATTCCAAAATCTAATGATTCTTGAAAGATCATTACTAATGCCTCCGCAATCTCTTCACCCAGAGGCAGGATTCACACACACAGGGTCTGATTGTTCGCAAGACAGCTGTAAGTGGAAGAACATAAACCACAAGTGTCAGTGTTGAGAGAGAGAAAATCCAGTAGTTGCCTCGTTGAGTCATAGAGGTCACACAGCACAGAAACTGAGCCTTCTGTGCTCACCAAACTGCCTATCTAACCAAATCCCAATTATCTGCATCATGTTAGGTTGCTTTCTAACATGCATCAATTAAAAATTGGTGAGGGTCAACAGGAATCTGGCAAATGTCTTTAGTCTCCTAAGGCAGTCGAGGCATTGGTGAGTTTTCTAGGCTGTGGTATCACTGTGGTCGAACCAGGGCAGGCTATCCGTGATGGTCACTCTGAGGAACACCATTATTTGTAGTAAATGAGAGGTAGAATGGGGAGGGGGTTGCCTTGATGGGAATTCAGGGGAATAGCATGGGATTAGTGTAAATGGGTGATTGGTAGATCGTACAGAGTAGATGGGCTGAAGGGTCTGTTGCTATGACTCTGTAATGATGATTTGGATCGGTGGATGAAAGGGATGGTTAATGATTTCTGGTATCTTGTCTTTACAGCACTCAGAATGAAAATCAAGGAGGTGAAGAGGGAGAAGGGAGATCGCAAAATTATCTCCCAGAGGAGAAAGAAGGTGCTGAAGATGGGACCTTTGAGGAAGAAGGACCTGAAAAAGTTAGTTCTGTATATAAAGAATGGAGCGAGCTGTCCCTGCAACCAGCTGGACAACCCCAACAGCAGCTTCCTCATCATGGGACGCAAGTGGGACAACCAGTTTCTCCTCACCGTCATCCACAGATGGGACAAGAAGAACAAGGATTTGAAGCACGCACTGAAACTGATGAAAACCTACCAGTGTCCGACATATCACCACATCTTCCAGTGACTCCTCTTGCGGAACCCAGTCGCTTGGGACAAAGTCTTATGCAAAATCACAAAAATTGCTTTTATAGCGCCTTTAAGAAAAAAAACACACTTGATTCTGCAAGCCTTACCAAATGATCTTGTCCATATATAGCAATTCCTTTATAGTCTTTCTTGTGCCAATAACCAGAAAGAAAGTGAAAGTCTGCTCCAAGTGGATGCGAACAATGAATGGACGATTTAAGTTCCAGATCTGAGGGGTTAAAAATAAGTCCAATTTTCTCTCTTTCTCTATAGATATCTCTCTTCCCTCTCCAGAGATAATATGGCCTTGATATCTTGGCAGCAGGAATATCCTTTGACGTAACGTGTTGGAATAAATCAGCGTCTTGGAATGTATGACATGATTCAGATCAAGTACTCCTGAGAAGAGCAGGCTCCGTGGATCTGCTGCAGCATAAACTTGCTATAGTCAAGAGATGACTCTCCGGGGTGGGGTTGGGGTTGGAGGGGGGGCAGTCACAGACTCCTTGGGTGAGGGGTGACATGGGTTAAAGATACACAGCCCATGCTTGGGATTGTGAATGACAACAATTGACAGAAATGCATAGCTGTTGGGTACAGAAAGAGATGGGACACCCAAAATGATCTTAAGGGTATAGTTATTTTGTCATATAGTGTCATGCCACATAACAAGAATTGTTGATTATGCTTTATTTGGGAATGGGGATAATCACCCTGGTCATCTACTGTGGATTAAGTGTTTGTACGTATTAGAACCACTAATGTGAAAAGATGTGACTCTGCTCCTGAGGCACAGTGACTAGGGAGTCTATACTTATATGTCATATTGTATTTTAAAGCTACCTATCAACAGTGATTATTTTGTTCTTTTTATCTAAATATTATTTTGGTTTGCCATCTTTTTAAAAATTTTTTAAATGCCTATCAATATTGCCACAGTCGAGAACCTACTCACATTAAATAAAAGGAAGATAACAGAATTAGCATGATGGTATATTATAAATATCTGCTTTGTCTTTCCTGTTGTAATTGCTCCTGTTTGTTTGGTGAACTGCAGCACAATGCTGGTGGGGCAGTGTGACAGAGAAAGGCAGGGGTTCCTGACAACACAAAACCAAGAGCACTAGCTTCGTTCAGACAACAGGTGTTAATTGCTTATGAGGTTAAACTCTTAACAGTTTAATTCCTGAAAATACTGTGTACTGTTTTTGATCTATAAGACCACAGAGGAGCAGAATTTTCAACCCACCAAGTCTGGTCCGTCATTCAGTCAGGGCTGATCCCTCTCAACACCATTTTTCTGCCTTTCCCTCGTAACCTCTGATGCCCTGACTAATCAAGAACCTGCCTCTGCTTTAAATATACCCAATGACTTGGCCTCCACAGCTGTCTGTGGCAATGAATTCAACAGATTCACCAGCCTCTGACTAAAGAAATTTCTCATCTTAGTTCTAAATGGACAGTGTATTCTGAGGCTCTCCCACTATTGGAAACATCCTCTCCACATCCACTCAATCTAGGCCTTTTAATATTCAATGGGATTCTCCATCATTAGAACATAAGACCGTAAGACATAGGAGCAGAATTAGGCCAGTTGGCCCATCTGCTCTGCCATTCAATCATGGCTGATCCTTTTCCCCCACTCAGCCCCACTCCCTGGCCTTCTTCCCGTAATCTTTGATGCCTGGCCATTCAAGAACCTATCAATCTCAGCCCTAAATACACCCAACGACCTGGCCTCCACAGCTGCCTGTGGTAACAAATTCCACAAATTCACCACCCTCTGGTTAAAGAAATTTCTTGGCATCTCTGTTTTAAATGGATGCCCCTCTATCCTGAGACCGTGCCCTCTTGTCGTAGATTCCCCCACCATGGGAAACATTCTTTCCACATCTACTCTGTCTAGGCCTTTCAACATTCAAAAGATTTCAATGAGATCCCCCTCGTCCTTCTAAATTCCAGTGCTTACAGGCCCAGAGTCATCAAACATTCCTCATATGATAAACCTTTCATTCCCAGATTCATCCTTGTGAGTCTCTTCTGAACCCTTTCCAATGCCAGCACCTTTTTTTAGATAAGGAATTCAAAACTGTTCACAATAATCAAGGTGAGGCCTCACCAGTGCCTTAAAAAACCTCAGCATCAATCCCTGCTCTTGTATTCTAGACCTCTTGAAATGAATGTTAACATTGCATTTGCCTTCCTCACCACCGACTCACTCAACCTGCAAGTTAACCTTCAGGGTGTTCTGCACAAGGACTCCCAAGTCCCTTTGCATCTCAGATTTTTGGATTTTCTCACCATTTAGAAAATAGTCTGCACATTAATATCTTCTACCAAAGTGCATGACCAAGCATTTTCCAACATTGTATTTCAGTTGTCCCTTTCTTGCCCATTCTCCTAATCTATCTGTCCTCTGTAGCCTCCTGTTTCCTCAACACTACCTGCCCCTCCACCAATCTTCCTATCATCTGCAAACTTGACAACAAAGCTATCTATTTCATCATCTAAATCATTGATATACAGCATAAAAAGAAGCGGTTGCAACACTAAGTCCTGCGGAACACCACTGGTCACTGGCAGCCAACCAGAAAAGGATCCTTTTATTCCCACTCACTGCTTCCTACCAATCAGCCAAGGTTCTAACCATACTGGTAACTTCCCTGTAATACCATGGACTCTTAGCTTGATAAGCAGCCTCACGTGTGGCACCTTGTCAAAGGACGTCTGAAAATCCAAATATACTACATCCACTACATCCCCTTTATCTAGCCTACTTGTAATTTCCTCAAAGAATTCCAACAGGTTCGTCAGGTAAGATTTTCCCTTCAGGATACTATGCTGACTTCGTCCTATCTTATCTGGTCTCATCAAGTACATCCTTAATTGACTCCAACATCTTCACAGACACTGTCATGATAACTGGTCTATAATTTCCTTTCTGCTGCCTTGCTCCTTTCTTAAAGAGTGGAACAACATTTGCAATTTTTTAGTACTCTAGAACCATGCCAGAGTCCAATAATTCTTGAAAGATAATTACTAATGCCTCCACAACTTTATTGCTACCTCTTTCAGAACCCTAGGGTGCAGTTCATCAGGTCTGGGTGACTTATGTACCCTTAGATCTTTCAGCTTTTTGAGCACCTTCTCCCCTGTAACAATAACTGTAACAAAAATTCTACAGTGCAGACTAATGAAAAATACTCATTTCATTCAGCTGCCATCTACTTGTCCCTCATTATTATTTCTCTGGCCTCATTTTCTAGCAGTCCTATATCCACTCTCATCTCTCTTTTTTTATATACACCTGAAAAAGCTTTTTCTACCACCTCGATATTGTTTGCTTTCATATTTCATCTTTTCCTTCCTAATGATTCTCTTAGTTGCTTTCTGTAGGTTTTTAAAAGCTTCCCAGTCCTCTATCTTCCCACTAATTTTTGCTCTGTTGTATGTCCTCTCTTTTGCTTTTACATTAGCTTTGACCTCCCTTATCAGCCACAGTTGTACTATTTTGGCATTTGAGTATTTCTTCATTTTTGGAATACAAATTATTTTGCACTTTGCTCATTTTTCCCAGAAACTCATGCCATTGCTGCTCTGCTGTCATCCCTGCCAGCATCTCCTTCCAATTTACTTTGGCCAACTCCTCTCTCACACCACTGTAATTGCCCTTACTTCACTGAAATACTGCTATGTCTTACTTTACTTTCTCCCTATCAAATTTCAAGTTAAACTCTGTCATATTGTGATCACTGCCTCCTAAAGGTTCCTTTCCCTTAAGCTTCCTAATCACCTCCGGTTCATTACATATCACCCAATCCAGTATAGTTGATCCCTAGTAGGCTCAACAACAAACTGCTCTAAAAAGCCATCTCATAGGCATTCAACAAATTCACTCTCTTGAGATCCATTATCAACCTGATTTTCCCAATCTACCTGCATGTTACAATCTCCCTTGACTATCGTAACATTGCCCTTATGACACACCTTTTCTATTTCTTGTTGTAGTCTGTAGTCCACATCCCAGCTACTGTTTGCTTCGAAACTCCAGTGAGTACAGGACCAGGGCCATAAAATGCTTTTAATTCGTTAACTTTTTCATTCCTGGGATCATTCTCATAAACTTCTTCTGGACCCTCTCCAATCTCAACACATCCTTTCTTAGATAAAGGGCCCAACCCTGCGCACAAAGCTCCACATAGACTCGCTGGAGTTTAGAAGAAAGATGGGAAATCTCACTGAATATTGAAAGATCTAGATAGAGTGGATGTGGAGAGGATATTTCCAATAATAGGGGAGCTTCAGAATAAAAACACGTCCCTTTAGAACAGAGATGAGGAGGAATTACTTTTGCCTGTAGGTGGTAAGCCTGTAGAATTCATTGCTACAGATGGCTGTGGAGTGGTCGAACCATTGCCTTACAAAGCCTTAGAATAAAATCCTTAATTTTATATTCTCGTCCTCTTGAAATGAATGCTCTTTACCCTCTTTACCAACAATTCAGCCTGGGGAGTCTTGCAGGAAAGATATCATTAAAATGGAAAGAGTTCAGGGAGGATTAATGAGGACACTGCCAGGATACAAGAGCCTGAGATACAGGGAGCGGTTGGGCAGGCTAGGACCTTGCTCCTGACATATGATCATATGGGGCTTTGATAGGTGAACGCACAGTCTATTTCCCAGGGAAGGGGGACTTAAAACTAAAGGGCTTAGGTTTAAGATGAGAGGTGAACGATTTAGAAGGGAAGGGGAAGGGTGCTGTGTACTTGAGACGGATGCGTAGAACATAGAACATGTAATACTACAGCATAGTACAGGCCCTTTGGCCCATGATGTTGTGCCAATTTTTTAACCTGCTCCAAGATCAATCTAACCCTTCGCCCACCCATAACCCTCCATTTTACTTTCATCCATGTGCCTATCTAAGAGTTTCTTAAATATCTCGAATGAATCTGCTCCACTACTGCACCTGCCAGCACCCATCACTCTCTGTGTAAAAGTCCTGCATCTGACATCACCCCCTGAACTTCCCTCCAATTAAAATTATGCCCTCTCATATTAGCCATTTCCTCTCTGAGAAAAAGTCTCTGGCTGTCTATTCTATCCATTCCTCTTTTCATCTTGTATACCTCTACCAATAGCAACATTCAAAGGATTTTGGATAGGAGAGGTTTGGAGGGATATGGGCCAAATGTGGGCAAATGGGATTACTTTGGTGGACATTGTGGTCAGCATGGATAAGATGGGTCAAAGGGCCTGTTTCCCAGCTGTATGACTGTGTGACTCTATGAGGCCAAAGGTATTCCCAAAGCGATTTGCTCAGAGAGACAGCTTTCCGATGTAGTAAAGGCAGGCCTAGCAGTCCCCTGCTATTCCAGTGTATTCGCAACAGACTCCACACCCCTGAATTCATCCACAGCGGAGAGCTACCTCCAATTTGGAAAATCAGTCAAATTCCCAGAATTTTACATATGCCAGATACCTCAAATCGGAATCAGATTTATTATCACTTTCTTAGATGATCGTAATTCCCATTCCAGTTCATCCGTTCATCCCATTCCTGTTCCAACATGTTGGTCTCCCATTCCCATTCCAACATGTCAGTCTCCTATTCCCATTACAACATGTCGGTCCATGGCCTCCTCTTGCGCCACGATGATGGAGGAGACTGAGGGTGGAGGAGAGGCATCTTATATTCCATCTGAGTAGCCTCCAACCTAATGGCATGAAAATCGATTTCTCCTTCTGGTAAAAAAAAATCCCTCCACCTCCTTCTTCTTCTCTTCCCCTCTCTGGCCTCTTCTCACATGCCCATCACCCCACTGGGTCCCATCCTCCTTCCCCTCCCAACACCTTTTTATTTTGGTATCTTCCCCCTTCCTTTCCAGTCCCAAATCAGAGTCTCAGTCTGAAATGTTGACTGTTTATTCTTTTTCATAGATGCAGCCTGACCTGCTGAGTTCCTCCAGCAGTTTGTACATGTTGCTCTGGATTTCCAGTGGCTACAGAATTTCATTGGTTTATGATGCAAAATTTACTGTCTTGCAACAGCGAGAGAGTGCATAGGTATAAGATGACTATAAATTAGGGAATAACTAAAGAGTGCAGAAAGGGATTGTTGAGATAGTGTTTATAGATTCATGGACCATTCAGAAATCTGGTGGAGGAGGAGAAGAAGCTGTTTCTGAATGTATGAGTGTGGGTCTTCAGACTCCTGTACCTCCTCCCTGATGGCTGTGTTGAGAAGATGGTGAGGATCCTGCCCACTTCTCATTACACCATCAAGCAAGAGATACTCAAGATAAAACCACAAGTCCGTAAGGCAGAGGAACAGAACTAGGCCATGTTGCCCATCAAGTCTGCTCCGCCATTCCATCATGGCTGATATATTATCCCTCTCAAACCTATTCTTCGGCCTTCTCCTCGTAACCTCTAATGCCCTTACTAATCGAGAACCTGCCTCTGCTTTAAATATACCCAATGACAATATACCAGACATAGCAGTCTGTGGCAATGAATTTCACAGATTCACCACCCTCTGGTTGAAGAAATTCCTCCTTATCTCTGTTCTAAATGGCCATCTCTCTATTCAGAGTCTGTTCCCTCTGGTCCTAGACTCACCCATGGTAGGAAACATCCTCTCCACATCCACTCTGTCTAGGCTTTTCAACATTTGATAGGTTTCAGTGAGATCCTCCCTCATTCTTCTGAACTCCCTCAAGTACAGGCCCAAAGACTCAAACACTCCTCGTACATTATCTCTTTTATTCCTGGAATCATCCTCGTGAACCTCCTCTGGACCCTTTCCAAAGCCAACCCATCCTTTCTTGGATAAGGTGCCTAAAACTTCCGAACTCACATCACTTCAAAGTGTGGTTGGTCTGACCAATGCCTTATAAAGCCTCAGCATTCTATTCTTGCTTTTGTATCCTAGTCCCCTCGAACTGAATGCTCACATTGCATTTGCCTTCTTCTTCACTGACCCTACCTGCAAGTTGACCTTTAGGGAATCCTGCATAAGCACCTCCAAGTCCCCTTTCACCTTTGATTTTTGAATTTTCTCCCCACTTAGAAAGTAGTTCACAACTTTATTCCTTCCACAAAGTGCATGATCATCGAACACAGAAGCACAGCAAATCAAGCCACAACTTCATAGCTCCAGTGACTCAGATTCAATCTTGCCCTTGGACACTGTCCATGTGGAGTTTGCCGGCTCCTCCCCTGACCACGTGAGTTTCTCCAGCTTGTTTCAGTTTGCTCCCACATCCCAAAGTGCGCAAGCTGGTAGGTTAATATTCGTGGCTGTAAATTATCCTGAGTGTATGGGTGAGGGGTAGAATCTGTGGGTAGGACGGGGTGGTAGATCGAAATAGAGAGAAGGAGGTGTATTGGAGGGGTCGTGACTGTCACGTGACAGCACTGCCCATTACCTTGTCGAAAGACACGCCACCTGCCAATCAAGGCTTGACCCCTCTCCTTGCCCATCAATGCAGACCTAACCATTGGCCCCTTTAATTAGCCTTGTACTTGGCCTCGGGCAATTGGTCTTTATAATCAACTTAACTCGGCTGGCACTGAGCCATTGCCCTCCCCGCCCCCCCCCCGGTGAATTACCTCCAGCCCTGCTGCACTATAAAGAGGTGCCATGTGTGCTGGACCCTTTCTCTCTTTGCCATCCGAGGGACCACCCTGCTTCACTCCAGGCTGAGAACCGTGGAACAGCGCTGGAGAAATTATTGGTGAGTTGTGCATTGAATAGGGTTGGCAGCGTTGGTTATTGTCCCTAAAAGCAGAGAGCCGTGTCTGCACAGAGTCAAGGGGTGGCGGGTATCGTATTGACTTTTCCCTTGGTTGTATGTATGTGTGCACGTGCGTGTACTTTGTTCCCACGTTCGTTATCGTCCACATGTGTTTTATTGCCAATCCGACTACTGTCAATTGTGTGCGTGTGTGTGTTGCTTCTGTTGCCACTTTTCCACATTTGCCTTCTGTAAATGAAATCCTTTACTACCAAGGCTGCGTGTCCAGAGTCCTCGCCTTTGAGACCCTACCGAAGCTGTTTCCTCACGTCCAACAGGAGGTTACAGCGAATTGTGAACCATGGGATTAATGAGGGATTAGTCTGAGAATTGAGGTAGATTTGATTAAAGACTGAAGGTTAGATTTATTTGTCACATGTACATCAAAACATCAAAATATACAGTGAAAGGTGACACTCACAGCAACAGCCAAGAGACTGAGGACGTGCTGCCGGCAAGTGTCGCCAAGCTTCCGCCGGCGGCATAACATGCCCATAGCTTACAAACCCGTACAACTTTGGAATGTGAGAGGAAACCAGAGCACCTGGAGGAAACCAGAGCACTTGGAGGAAACCCACAAAATCGCTGGGAAAACGTACAAACTCCTTACAGACAGCAGCAAGATTGAATCCCGATCTTACAGCTGGCGTGCTATAGACAATAGACGATAGACAATAGGTGCAGGAGTAGGCCATTTGGCCCTTCAAGCCAGCACCGCCATTCACTGTGATCCCGGCTGATCATCCACAATCAGTATCCAGTTCCTGCCTTATCCCCATAACCTTTGATTCCGCTATCTTTAAGAGCTCTATCCATCTCTTTCTTGAAAGCATCCAGAGACTTGGCCTCCACTGCCTTCTGAGGCAGAGCATTCCATATATCCACCACTCTCTGGGTGAAAAGAGCTTATAAAGCGTTATGCTAATCACTACGATACCTCGCTGCCCAGATTGGCCATTGACCCCAGATGGGTCAACGGCTTATTTTATGGGGAAACGTGATCATTTTATGAGTAAGAAAGGTACAAATGCTAGATTTAGACAATTACAGACTAGGTTGCAAGTGCTTGGTTCAGAGCCTACGGGCCTGTGTGAACCGTAAGGTACCTCCTGGGAACCTCGTTCATTTCAATTCATGGACACTCTTTGCCATGCCACAGATCTGCATTCCTAACATGTGGCCTCATTATAGGAAGCTTTAGAGAGGGGGTAGAGGGGAATTATCAGGATGCTACCTGAGCATGTCTTATGAGGAAGCTTTGAGTGAGGAAAGTTTTTCTCTTTGGAGCAAAGGAGCATAGAGGTGATCTGATAGATGAATATGAGATGATAAGGGCATAAATGGCTAATATGAGGGGGCATAATTTTAAGATGATTGGAGTAAGGTATTAGTGGGATGTCAGGGTAGGTTTTTTTTACACAGAGTGTGGGGAATGGGGGATGCACTGCCAGGGGGCTGAT